>NC_135506.1:81556461-82172883 GCF_052857255.1 Amblyomma americanum
GCCTTCATCAATATTGCTTCTTTAATGCCTTCAGCAAAAATGTAACCTTCAAGGGCATTCTCTGTTTCTTTCATTTAGTATTTGATTAGCCTTAGAGATCGAAGCCACTGCAAATATTATGCTTATGAGCAAGCAGTGGATAAATTTTGAGCTTGGTGCGTCAAATCACAGCGCACACAAACATAAATCGGAAAAGTAAATGGAAAAGAGGCCTGCGGCTGCGAATAAAGAAATAACATTAAAGGGAATGCATTGAAAATTTACGGATATTTAGTGGCATCCGGTCGGCATCCGGTCTTGAAGGCATTAATATCAGTGTCTGCCACATGCCATTATGGTGCTGAGAAAGAATGCATAAAAAATGTTTAGTTTCAGATTAAAACTCTATCGATGATCGATGCGGGGCGAGGCAGCACATATAGGGACAGTTACTAACTTCCTGTTCAGGATTCAGTACTGACCAGAATAGCATCTGCTCAGAAAAGCATATTTTTAGCTGTGCTTATTTGCTTTTATTTGACTAAGGTTTTATCGTTTACCTACCCGAAAAAATCGCTTTGAGGTCAGAGCGCTTTAAAAAAATGTCAGTTCAGTTCTTTGAGGATACTCCAATTTCTAAAAGGCTCTAATTTTAGAAAATGCACACGTTGCCAGAGCATGCGGTTAGGACGGAGCAAAGATCACACCTCAGTTAGAATAATTCAATAGCGGAAACCCGTTATAAAGAAATAAGCCATGGCTCATATTGATTTTGCTGCTATAAGCACGCACACTTGTTTTTGTTCGAACCACGATCCTAGGGATGACCCTGTTACACTGCATGTAATTACCTCTGCTCCACGTGGGAGCGAGACGGTGAGGTCACGTTCCTGTAGCAGCTGTTACAAAAATCTGTGCTGCTCTGCCCACGTACCCTTAAGCGAAAGTTGCCGAGGAATGTGCTGTCCTTATCTAAGCACCACTCTGACAGCCGCCACCGATTTTGTCCAGTTGCTCTTCCGACTGATACCCTTCCGAACCTTCTAAAAACGAATTGCGGTGTTTATTCACAGGGAAAAAAAATCAAAGCTGTATGGAGAGAGAATTTCCTGATCCTGAACCCGAATCTTCAATTTCTTGCAGGTAATTGGACCTGGCTCATTGTCACCGACTAACTGGCATTTCTGGAGCTTTCCTGGCACAATTCAAGCTCCGAATTCGTGGCGCGGAGCCGTGGCCTTGGTGATTATCGTGGTGGCACTCCTGCTGTTCTTCATGAATCGGTGAACTTAAGCCTCTTGGAGAAATACGCTTGGGTGCTACTCCTGGCGGTTGTTTTGCGCAGTGTAGGCGACTCTAGACATGTACACTACACTCACAAACGAAACACGCCCTGCAGAAAATATCTTACAGTAAACACCAAAACATACAACCTGCACAGTCACAGCCGCTCATTGCAGCCACCATGATTTACGCGCGAAACTACTTTACAAGACCACTTGCACTTAAAGCACATGCATGGCCCAAGTCGAGAACACCACAGAGCTTCTACACTACCGCTGCATACAGAACAGAGCCGCTCTGATGTTGTTCAAGATTAAGTGATCTCCGCCTTTTCAGTACAGTCACTGTGGCGCCACAATTCCTGTTCTTGACGGTTACAAGCTGACATTTTGGGGACCCTCTCACCCTCCTCTCCCCCCACACAGAAACGTGCACAATGTAAACAGAACACCCAGCAGACGACACCATGGGCTAGGTGCTAATGCACCCTTCCTGTACAATCACAGCAGCAGCCATAATTTTAACTGCAATCCCGGTACTCATAAATACACCGCAACCCTAGATTTAATTACTGCATGGATACCAGCCATTTCCGCAGACAAGCAGCCTTACCAACATAACTCCTGCATTAAGGACCCCAGTATTCGCGCTGTTCTTCATGCAGTATCCTGTAAGCACACACCACATGCACAACGTAACACATCCGACATACAGCGTGTGTTCGACGCTAGTGCATTGACCCTCCTCAGTCACAGCAGCAGTGATTTCCTCTATCATGACGACTATGACGAATATGTTGTATGCATACCAACCATAGTGGAAAACTCCCAAAGCAGCCATACGAAGCACCACTGCTGCATCAAGAACGCGGTCATTCAGCTGTACTCCATGCATCGGTGATTTTCGCCTTTGCAGCACATTTGCTTAGGCACACCATTCCTGTTTCTCTCAGCGGTCTGGGGACCCTCTATGCTTAGAGAATGTGTTACATATAACGATGTACGAAAAGGAGTATGGTCATAGCAAGGTCAGTTTGCGCCTCGTGACACGGCAGCCGTGGAATTCTCTGGGCGCATTCGCCGGCACTTCTGTTGTTCCTCATGGGCGGGAAAAACGCCTTTTCAACACAATCACTTGTGTGTCATGTGTTGTTGCGTGCTGCCTTGCGCCGCACTGGAGAACATAGGCACCTAAACTACACTAACAACATAACAACAGCAAGTGGTCAACAATACAGGCACTGTACACCACAAAAGATCTACGTGCGATTCACTACAAGAGTAACGACACCATTTGAAGACAATTTAATGCCAGCTATTACACCCACCATTTAGCCCTCTAATCCCAGCCACATTTATCGGTGCTGCCATGACGGCTACATGCACAACCACGCCATTATTTTAGCTCTGCCTATCCTACGCGGAAGAGCAATCATTTTAACGCCGTCGAAAATTACGGCATCAATGCTCTTCACCATGGAAACGGTGGTCTAAGACCCCAAAAGCTATACGCTCATTACGCGGAAGCTCTCTAACCAAACCAAGCACCAACATTACACAAAAATGGAAGCCACCTTGACCCACACGTCACAATCACGATCGAGTGTAATGTCCTACAATGACATCCTCGTGAACGAGAGCAGCAGTACGTGGACGGCCAGCACTAAGAACACGAAACCGCGCAAGAGAACCACAACCTTCGAACAACTGGAAACAAAGAAGGCTAAGGTTAGCGTCGAAGTGTCTTGGACGGAAATGACCAGCCGAACGCAGACCATAAACATCTACGATCAAAGCCAAATACCATAAACTGCACTTTTGTACTACATAGGCAAAAACGCAGGCCAGAAGCGGATCACTAAAAACGGCTTGGTTAGTATGGAAGGCCTCAAATATGGGCTATGCTGCTATTTTTAAGGCCATGACATTAGTGCGCTGGGACCGACGGAAACTCGTGCAATGCATGACAAACACCTCCGCGTACTTCGATCAACCCATCGTGTGTTCAAATACAACCTTTCAGCTTTGTGCAGAGAGTTCCGCAGCGGCACTTCTACTGTTTTTCATGCTGTCGATGCAGCCAATCACGCTGGTCTTGCTGCGGCGCCGGTTCTCGCGCTTGCGCCGCCTGCTGTCCTGACTCCTCACACTTCCCACATGCACCACCAAAGCGCCACCTAGACGCCTGCATAATTAAAATTACACCACTTCGAACAACAGACAAAAGGCCCTTTGCATAACATTAACGACAAATAGAACATAAGCACAAGCACAAGGTGCGAAGAGTGATTCTGCTAGTTCCCTCGATATCGCGAACAAAGCACCAAGAATATCCCACAGCAATCATCGCGAAGAGCCATTCATATTGACGAACGCAGCAACAAAAACATGTGGACGTCAATACCACCACTACAGTGAGACACAACAGTATTAACACCTGACAGTCAAGACGCCCGTCGCCAGAACCACCGCAGGATGCACAGCGATACCACAACGAAACAAGGACACGAAAACAAGAATGAGAAATAAAGAAGGGTCCCCGCGGTGGCTCAGTGGTTATAGCGTTCGGCTACAGTCCCGAAAGACGTGGCTTCGATCCCGGCCGCAGCGGTCAAATTTCGGTGGAGGCGAAACTCTAGAGGCCTGCGTACTGTTCGATGTCAGTGCACGTTAAAGAACCCCAGGTGGTCGAAATTTCCGAAACCCCTTCACTACGGCGCCCATCATAGCGTCTTGAGGGTCGCTTCGGAATATTAAACTCTTATAAACCATACCAATTGAAACATTCATTATTATTGTGGAACCAAGCTTTATGCAGCAAGGACATCTGTGTTTGCGACATGCATAAAAAAAGAGTACAGGCGGACAGATGAGGCTAGAAATACTGTGGGGATAAGATGGCCGCAGCTGTGATGGGACAGGGAGGGATATGGGAGAGCTCTTAGGCCTCCTGTGGATGTGGTGCTGCGGCGCCAGTACATCCCAGCCGCCTAGAAGCACCATGAACCCAGATGATTTTACCTAGCACTACTATCCCAGCTGCAAGGACGAGGACTAACTTTGGAGGCACAACAGCAAGAATGACATAAGATGGAAAGCACCCTGATCGCACCCCCTGGAACTGACGAGGGCGGGTGCACTCCGGACTGTCTCACTGTGGCCCTTACGAGCATCACCACGGCCTGCGATACTAGACGGAATGCAATGTGGTGAGCTCCTATGCCCTCTGGCTTATTTGTCTGTCGCGAGCTAGAACTTTATGTTCATAGGAATGTGCTCCAGAAAGCATGTGTGATGGCGATGCCACACTCAAGAAGTCTGCCAGAATTACTGACAAGTGACGAGTACCATTACTCTGCAATTCTTATCGACACCTAGAGTTCTGCATTAGTCATCCATTAAGATGAAACTCGCTGTCAAGCTTTCTGCTAATAGCAAAACGATCCCATAATTCGTCATCATGTGGGGAGAGTTGCTGACAGGGATACCATGAATTTTCTTACTTTGTCCCCTGATTTGTACATAACCTCCGGCGTCGATACTATGCTTACTGATTCCAAAAAGTGACCCACATGTTAAGCACAGTTATCCAAGTTTTGATCCACATTTCCAAGCAATGCTTCCTGGTCGAGCGCAGATGCGTTGACCACGATGATGTAATGAAATTTGGTGCCGCGTCAAAAAATGTTCTGACATCCTCCAAATTTCGTGGCATGGACGGCGGATGCCAGGTATTTTGTTCATTGGACATACTGTACAATGCTTTCGCATTTAAAAAGATGATCACTAGCAAGGCTTCTCTGCAGGCTGTCAGTCCAGGCCACCTGCTGAACACCTATCATGAGCTGCTTTGCCGTTTATCCAGGCGAAATCTGCGCGTGCGTGAGGAATGTCCAGTGTCCCATCCACGCAGCGACGGAAGTCAGCGCCTGCCCCGGTGTCGAGGTCATCCGAATCAACCCAGTTCCTCTTGAGAATGGCGGCCACTCTTCTAGCGACGCGCCGACACAGAACACGACATGACCCTAACCGAAGCAAGCACAAATAAGGACATCACAACGGAATCAGCAAAAAGATACAAAACAGCCTTCTTCAATACAGCGAAAACTTGCAACACGATCACGAGACGAGAGCAGAGCTTCGACAAGACTTTTACACCACTGAAGAGGATAATAACGAACGGTCGAAGACAACTTAGTTGACCTTAGACGAGCAGCGGCAATGGAATCCGGAACTCGTTGGCTGCCAACACTGCACGTAGCGCGAAGCATGTGGTAACCGAAGCTGCGTCTGTGCCTCGACTCCTCGATACTCTCCCCTCACCATGGACCTCATCCAAGCCGACCTCTGATCACCTTGGGAGTAGTACTGGTGAGCACAGCATATGTTCTTCGTTTTCGCAAAGCTGAGAAATAGCAGCTAAAGACATCGAGATAATGGCAAGCTGTATGGCGATCGTCCCTTCACACGCTTGTATTCTGGCAAAGTAAAAACGCACTCATGCAACGCAGAGATAATTTATCACGTTCTGTGAATGAATATTTTCGAATTCGCTCCTGTTCATAAGAGATGGGGAGAATAGCGTGTACGAGCACTACTATTTCATCGATGCTTTTTATAGGTGCATAGCAAGTAATAACACTCGCTTTAGAAGGCTATGCTCTAACAGATACTTTTTGTCGGGTGTGTCATTGGCCGGTGCTCCGTCTATCGAATGTCGCTAACAGCTGCGGACGTTAGCCAATCCCTGGTAAGCAACAATAATTGCTCAAAGTTAAAATTGGTATCAGCGACCTATTGAGTGTTGAGCGAAGGAGGAGCGCCATTTCCCCTTTTCGTCACTTGTCTGTTGTCGGTACTTTTTTCTCTTAACTCAGCGGCCTTACTGCTCAAAACTGTACAGTATGCAGGGACAAACCACGCCGCGTATTGTGATTTTTCCTCAGAATATCATAAGAACGTTGTGCTACTCGGACTGTGGAGTCTATGCTGAATAAGTCTAGAAGGCTTAGAAGTCCCCCGATAAATAACGCCATGGAACCTATGCTCAATTTGTTGCATTGCGAGATTTTTACCTGTCCAGCAGTTTCAGTCGAATGCACTCGCGGAGCCTGCATTATATTTAGCACGTGTGTGATGCAGGCCCTGATATGAGAGCTTACTCGTATTGGCTGTTTCACCTCAGCTCATACTAAACAGAGTCGCGTATTTTCCTTCATTTATTCTTTTAAAATGTTGGTTTTCGTCACAGGCTTGCACTTAACTACTGCGCACATGCAGAAGGAAATATGAAAGGCGCAGTAGATGTGCATAACTCTAAACGGACATCTGAACATGCCGGGAGTTGGGGGATTAAGAAGTGGAAGACTCCATAGTGGAGGAGTTCGGAGTGGCGCTCGGATTTGTCTTTGTCTTTTAGTTTTGGCGCTGGTAGAACATGCCCGCCCCACCGCAGCTCCGAGGTCCGTGGTCGTGGTGGCCCTGGTGATGCCGGACACTTTCTTGCCCTTATCACAAGCACGCTCATGCGCCATGTAGCGGTCGTCATCTTCTAGGCTTTGCACTGGCGCGTCGCCTTCGTATGCTGCATGGTTGCCATACATTTCGTATCGGGGCGGTGTCGATAGGTGGCACACGGTCGCCATGTGCATTCTAGTGACATGGAGGTCAGAACAAAACCAGTGGTTAAAGGCTGACCAGCTGTACGCGGAGAAATATTCAGAGCAGCTCATTTCCCTGTTCGTTTCCCTGTTCGATACGTTTCCTCAAAGGTCCACGCCGCGAGTTGTGCATTATCGCAGTGCGGATGGGAAGCTATGTAACTGACACTGTTGGTGAGACCCTGAGCGCAGCTGGCTCACAAGGCGACTGAACCCCGTACCTGGAGCAGAGCCTCTTGCTCAAAGCCCCAGCACGGCGTCTGCAGGATTGAGCCAGTCTTTCTGCCACCGACAGCCACCTTTATTGCCCACAGCGACGCTTCTCTTGTTCTTCATGGTGCCAGCAATCGGCCAGGAGCCAGGAGCACCTTGCACTGCTGCTGTTTTTCATGCCGGCGGCCTCCCCTATGTAGACAACATTACACATCGACACCATCCCCCACAGCGACAAACTTAGCGGACGCAACACAGCCAGCACAGCCAGAAAAAAAACGTGGGCGAGGTCCGAGAACACAATAAGAATTAGACACAAATCAAGTAGTGAACATGACAACGCTGACACTGTCAATGCAACCATGCTCACCAACATAAGAAGAACCGTTAAATGGTATACGTCCACAACCACAAAATTATGAACAGCAATGAACAGGAACAGATTGATCACCACAATAGACCGCAAGGTTCTACGCGCTGCTACACTGCATTCAAATATAGTATTAATACGTACAAACACTACCTTAAAAATTGTACCAACACAAGAATCCAGCAGCACTAACCGCAGACGGGGCTCGGGAGACCTGTAAAGTTTTTAAAACATGACACCCAGCTACACCAACAGCCCACGTTTTACAGGAACTGAGACGCCACACAAAGCATTGCGATATCCACAAGATACTTGGACGGACACCGATGGCACCAGCTGCAGTTACTACGACGAGCACGACCGCCAGCACGACTATCGATGACATGCTGTGGGGATACTGGCGACCAGTGGCACGCCAGCATCACAGAGCTCTACCAGCACTCTCCAGCGACAACTTTGCACTCCGGACATTCACCACTGCGGCAGTGACGAGGCTTCGCCACATTCCGTGATTCCAGCCCGGATGAAATTCACGTGCAGCACGGTGAGTTCATTGACAGCCTAGCTCTTTTCTTATGAATGTGCTAGCTAAATCCATATGTAGCATGCAGGTAACAAAATTTTGGTACTTTTCGAAGAAGCAGGTTCAGCAGCTCTGTGGGAACACTGCCATATATGGTAATTAAAGTAGTGTCAGTGCCTCCATGTGGCAAACACTTGCATTGCTGAAGCCACAGCAAAGGTCAGTGAAAAGGAAGCGGCATTTTCTGATTGCATTACACCAATTCCAAACTTTTTGTGGATTTCTTAACACTTGAATAGCCATAGATTTAGGACCAAAAGCAATGGTAAGTAAATCTTCCTTCCTGCAACGTCTATTTTGCAAATTTAATTTGATGAGCTGCGGCGTTGAAGCAGGAGACAATTATTTACACGCATATTGTGTTTCTGACCAGAGATGTTGGCTTTTCACGACGAACAAATCCAGCAGAGGCGGTGGATTTCATACAGTGGTGTATTTCTGTGAATGTATGCAGTGAAATTGTTCGATTAAGATGTGTTCAAGTACAGCAGTGCTCTCAGTTGTAGCTGTGCTAGACCAGTAATTGACAACTCGCGCTTTCTTCTCTGGAAAGAAAGTGATGGTGCAGCACCAGCTGCTTGGAAACTCGAGGGTTGATGCTACATTTGCTTCACTAGAATAATTTCTCAACATCTAAATAGCCAGCTAGGGACGCGAATCTCCGATTAGTATTAGAAAAGTTACACAGCTTGGAATGTAGCCTGCTTATCAGGACCAGGTAAGCAATGCGACCCTTCCACTTGATATAGGAATGTGCCACGTTGTTTCAGTGCCCACAAAGAATGGTCAAATAAACTGTATTTGAATGGCATGCCAAACAAATTGCATAAGAACCAAAATATCTTTTTCCAATGCCTACGGCATCAGGCACTGATTATAGCGCCAGGTGTACCTGTGCAGAATTCTGTAATAATTATCCCCTGCCATAACACTTTAAGTAACCAGAGTGAAATGAAATGGGTTATAAACTTTGTTCAAACAGTACCGGTGTATGGCTACCAGTAAATGCTTCATCAGCCTGCCTACGCCCACTACAGGGCAAGGCCTCGACCCATGTCTCTCCAATTAACCCTGCCCTGTGTCGGCTGCGGCCGTCCTACGCCTACAAACATCTGAATCTCATTCGCCCACCTAACTTTCTGCCGCCCCCTGCTGCGCTTGCCTTCTCTTGGAATCCACTCAGTCGCCCTCAATGACTAGCGCTTATCTTGCCTCCGCATTATATGCCATGCCCTAGCCCATTTCTTTCTCTTGATTTCGACTAGGATGTCATTAACCTGCGTTAGTCCACTCACCCACTTTTCCCGTTTCCGGTCTCTTAACGTTACACCTACCATTTTTCTTTCCATAGCTGCCTATTAAGATATATAGATTAACTGCCATTCATGATCTGAGATGTCGGGCATCTCAGTTGGCTCTTCATTTCGTGCCGATATTGGATGCCTAATCGAGAGGCTGCATCCGGACGGCAGCAAAGTTGTCTCATTTTTGTACATAATTAACTTGTGCTGTAATCTTCATTTCGTGGCGGTTCGGCTTCGTTGGCAAGGGCGTGGAAGAGGTAGAAAATATTCTCAAAATGAACAAAAACCAAACTTTGCTTGCAATTAATATATTCCTGTCCACCTTTTCGCAAAGCATGCCTGCGCGGATTTCTTGTTTGCTTTGGGGAACGCGCATGTGTGACTTGTACTAAAAAAATTAGGCAAACTTTTTAATCTGGCTAAACCTGAGTAAAAAGAACTGAAGCTTCAAAGTTATCCTTGTAAATCTTGGCAAGACTTGGTTGCCTCTCGCTTGGATCATCCATGGCGACTCCTGCCGTTGAATTGCTGAGAGCTGCTGCAATACGGTGTCACCAGCTGAGAGGAAGCAGAGGCTATATGAAGAAAGCGAGCGCATGGCTTCGGCGTAGCTGCTGTTGAGTGACGTCATGGTTGTCACGTGACTAGGCAGAAACGAAGCGCTTGGTTTCGGCGGCGGGGGCTGAATGACTTGGCAGGCTCCTGGTCAAACTCGCGCACACGGCGAATTATGACGATATAGCGTCAGTATCTGTCTTTCTCTGAATCCCATGTTTCCATTTTCTGCAGGTTGACTCATCTGGCTCCTGGCACCATTTCGGATTTGCTGCTTGAAAGTGAAGCATTTCTGCCCGGGCGTCATCAGTCCTGTTCTTCTTCCTGGTGGCTGTTACCGCGCAACGGCCCACCCTGTACGCCTTCTCTACACAACAGCATCCAGAAAACTCCAGCCACTGTACAGCCACCCTGACCTGCAACGAGTACAATCAGCGCTACATGCGTTAGAGCTGCCGCGGCAACTACACACATGAAAAGCCTTTGCGCGCACATATGCGCACGACGCAAACTTTCTAACAAGAACACGAAGGTACACAATGACGGCCACAATACAAATTGCACCAAAGGAAACCGCGCAAACACCGCCACCGTAAGCACCTGCCATAACTCAGCCATTCCAGCTGTCGCTACCGTGAGGGCACTTGTGTTGATGACGGCACTCGTGATGTTCTTCATGCATCGACGAAATGTGTCTTTTCAACACATCGCCAGAGATAAACGAACTGCAGCCATGGGCTAGGCACACACAGAAGCTACACCCCTACATTCCACGACTACACGCATGCTTACCGACACCACCATCACAACTATCGCGAACGTACCGGGACTTTTACCGAGGCAACAAGCGTCGCCATCGTGCTGACGGACAAGAGTTCACATTTTATTCACGCATCGGCGAAGTGCGCTTTTACAGCGCAATCGCTCTAGCGGCCTCACTTCTGTTCCTCTTGCGGGGCTGCCATGTGCCGCACTGATCACACACTACAGGACTACTCCGCACGCATTAATGGGCACAACACCATCTATACAGCAACCTATCCCCTCCGAAACACAGCTGCACAGAAGAGCTTTCACGACGACTGCAATCAAAACCCCGCCTTCTGATTGTAGTCGTCAGCCACAAGCGTATCATTCCCACTGTCGCTGGCGTGTACTGGCGCGTCCAATTCATCCAAGCTACCAGGATCATCGCAGTGCTGGCAGCCTATACATACCACGCACAATCGAAAACTATAGCCAGCAAGCAACTCAGTCGCTTAGACTCACCCCATCACAGCTACACAGAGAACGCCACCGATATTGTCACACATACGAGCCCTTATTCTGTGGCAGCACACGAAGGTACTCTGAAGCTGACCACAACAAGCAATACGCCAGAAACAACCGATAAAAGCTGTCTCCACTGTACGTGCGCTGGTGTCTAATCGTTTAGACAAGATGTTGAAGGCACTCGTCTCGACATGCTTTGACCCGGCAAGCAGCACCATCAATGTGTTGATGACTGCACTCGTGATGTTCATGTGTCAGCGAATTGCGCGTTTTCAACAGAATCGCCAAAGATGCACCTGCATGGGCAAGGAACGCACAGAAGCTCCACCGGTTATACACGCATGCATACGGACACCTATCACCACAGCTATCGCGAACGTACAACGAACGAGCTGTAAAAATTCAAACAAGAACTCAAAGGTACATAAATTCAAAACTATGCCATAGGAACCCGTGCAATCCACAGCCACATAGACATTGCCAGCCCTGCAACGATGCACCACAAGGCACTATGCACCACAACGCAGGCAGAAACAAAAAAAACCCTAAAACACGATAGTGAACTTGTCTAGCAGCTAACATGGTTAAGGCGGCACTTTGCACATATCCACCATTGCACATAGCCATCGTATCCACATATAACATATCCACCATTGCGGCACCACACTTGCTACTCATGTTCGTGGCCGTTCGCCGAATTGGCGGCTCTGACGCCTGTGCCACATGCACAACACCGCACATATTATCAGCCAAAAAACATCTCCAAGCAATAGACACCCGCCACGACCTGCATGCAACCTGCACGATCACCACTAAATGCATCACAGCTGCCATGACTACACGCATGAACCACACGTGCATTGCAGATTCGGCAAACAAACGTGTTTGGATTCTTCATTTGATAAATAAAATTTTCACAACTCCTGGTTATCTGAGAAATCGAATTTATTTCACGAGTCTATGATGATTTGCTCTCTGGTCCAGTGGCCCCAGGCAGCACAACAACATTGGTCGAACGTTGGGCTATCATTGGCAAAAATTGGCACGAACATCGGTCCTACACTGGCATTTACCATTTTGACACATTGGCCCTACTTTAAATTTAGGGCCAACGTACGGCCGATCAAGGGGCCAACGTAGGCCTGGCATTCGTTCTGCGACATGGGCCAGTAAAGGTCTCAGATTGGCATCCAGATTCGAACATCGGCATCCAGGTTTCGAACATTTGCATCCAGCCTTCCAACATTGGTATCCAGTAGTCGAAAATTGGTTTCCGGCTTTCAAATAATGACATCCAGCTTTCTGCAACCTGGGCCAGTAAAGGTCTCGGACTGGCATCCAACTTTCAAACATTGGTACCCAGTTTTCGAATAATGGTATCCAGCTTTCGAACACCGGCACATGCAAAACCGGCTGCTGGTTACTTAGCAGCATTTTCGATTTAGTCTTCGAAAGTAACCAGGCTGCATGGCTGGCATTTTACTTGGAGTGACAAATATGTGCAGGGTAAGAACCCTAGGATGTCCTCACAATCCAACACTCGTCTCTAGATAAGGGCTGCCCTATACAACGGAGATGCAAACCTTGCACCCTGGTTACTTTTCACAAACATGGTACTATTCCACCTAGCAGCTGTGAGGCGCTTGAGGTGGTGTGCCTATAGGCAGGGCTCGATCGGGCAGGGGTCAGGACCTGGAGTGGGGTGCCGGGCTTGCGGTGGGGCCCTGGGCAGAACTTGTGGTCGGGTGCTGGGCAGAACCTCAGGTGGGGTACATTTATTTTCATGTTTGCTGCGTGCCGATGATTCAGGTTAGACAACGCAGCTCGGCAATCTGCTGTAGCACGGCTAAGAGATCCATTAAGTGCTTAACGAAGCTGTCCTCCTGTAAACTGATCAGCCATATCTGAAGTAATCGTTGCCCTCCTCTTGCAAAAGGACTTTTCCACTGCACTCAAATTCCTTGTCCAGCTCTTGCACGATGACCTCACAATGCGTCGAGCCTGCAAAGAGACGCATGATGTCATGAACCTAAATATGGCCGTCACCGGACAAAAACAGAAATGATTAAATAACACTGAATTTTGTGAGGCACAGTCGGCGTGAAAACACTCGACACACATTTTACAGCATAATTTGTAACAACTAGCACCGCATTTTTCGCACAAAGTGAAATTTATTTGCCTTGTCCCAAATTGGTGATTTTTAGTTAATTGCGCTCCAGTAAGATATTCAATGTGAAAAAAACAAAGTAATGTAATATTGAAAGGAAGTAAATGTTGTATTTTCGTTTATTTCCATAACTACGTATCGCTAATATTAATAATAATAATTTGTTTTTGGGGAAAGGAAATGGCGCAGTATCGTCTCATATATCGTTGGACACCTGAACCGCGCCGTAAGGGAAGGAATAAAGGAGGGAGTCAAAGAAGAAAGGAAGGAGAGGTGCCGTAGTGGAGGGCTCCGGAATAATTTCGACCACCTGGGGATCTTTAACGTGCACTGACATCGCACAGAACACGGGGGCCTTATCGTTTCTCCTCCATGAAAACGCAGCCGCCGCGGTCGGGTTCGAACCCGGGAACTCCGGATCAGTAGTCGAGCGCCCTAACCACTGAGCCACCGCGGCGGGCTTATCTCTAAATTGAGAGCGCATTTTTTATTCAGGTAAAGATGCACAGGTTGTAGCATCTCCTACATATGGACGTCAAAAGTGCAGTTTTGAACAAAGCTTGTTTGTTTGGATGGGGTTAAAAATAAATACGCTGGACGAAAAAAACTCAGAACACCTTTGTTTTTTGGGAACAGATTGGGGATTTTGCCTTAAATTGTGGATTTTTCATTGCACCTGCAGAATTGTTAACCACAGAGAAAGAGCGCAGAAGTAGTACACATAGCCTTACCGACTGGTCTCTAGTGGAACACAAAACAGTTCCGATTCCTATCCTGCATAAGGTGTACATGACAAAGGTATTCCTGAATGAATTTGATGAAAGGTAAGAATTCAAACCCGCTGTTCGACAAAGTAGTGAATGTTTGTTGAATTCATTGCACCAAAGACGAAAAATACAATTCTTACCATTCAGGCAGATCTGCACTGCGCACGACGTCAAGCCAGACATTTGGCAATGAGAGTAGATTTAATAACAAATCTGCAGGCTATAGGGATCGAAAACACTATCATTTCATGGGTTGAGTGCTTTTTGAAAAATCGTAAACAGTGCGTCAAACTGAAAAGTTCCGAATCTGATAATTTGGATGTCTACTCAGGTGTACCACAGGGTTCAGTCCTCGCCCCCTTATTGTTTTTAATATATATCAATGATATTTATCTATGCGTTGACCCTGAGGTACAAATTCGGCTCTTTGCGGACGACTGCGTGGTATATAAGGAAATAGACACCATTAATGATCAAATTAAACTAAATGAATCTCTATCGTCTATTCAGTCTTGGTGCACTAGGTGGGGAATGAGACTTAATGCCACCAAAACAAAGAGCATAACTTTCAGTAAGAAAAAAAAGCCACTAGATTTTTTATACACTATAACTAATGTTCCTGTCGAGAGAACTAATAACTATAAATACCTAGGAGTGACACTATCCAGCAATCTATGCTGGGAACAGCACATTAAAAACATATATCATAAGGCCCAAGGTAAGCTGTATTTCCTTCGAAGAAGATTACGCAACGCACCTCCTAACGTGAAACTTAATGCGTATAAAACACTCGTAAGACCGACCTTAGAATACGCGGATCTTATTTGGAGCCCACACCAAAAATATTTGATAGGCAAGCTGGAACGTATTCAAAACCTAGCAGTACGCTTCATATACTCAAATTTTTCTAGACATTCTAGCGTATCTAACCTACTTCATAAAGCAGATCTTCACACCTTAGCACAGCGCAGAATAACATCAAGGCTTAAATTTCTGTACTTACTTTATTACGGTCATTTGAACATCTCAAGAGAAACATACCTCCAGGAACCATTCCGTCACTCTTCAAGAAATAACCATGAAAAAGCACTTCATCAACCCATAAGCCACATTAATGCTCATAAATATTCTTTATTCCCATCGGCTATTTTTTGCTGGAATAAACTACCACCGGCTGCTGTAAACTGCAACTCAATCGAATCATTCATACAGCATGTTAACAGAGTTGAATCACTGTCAGTACCACCGTGATGAACCTATGTCGCCCAATTTCCATTTGTATTTTCTTTGCAATTACATGTGTTTCCTTTTCAACCCGCTAGTTTCTTCTCCTGGCTTTGACGTCATTAGTACCCTGTGCCACTATAGCGATGAAATGTTATTTTTGTACCCTTGTACTTTACGTATTCCCTTTGTTTTATATTCCCTCCTTGTAACCACTCCTGCATGGGCCCGAGAAGGGCCTGCAGTATCTGTAAATAAATAAAAATAAAAAATAGAAGTCGTCCTCGTGCTTTGTCTCATTCTCTTTTCCTGCCGGAAAAATAAAGCCGCATGTAGTCGGAGCAAAACTTACTCCCAAAATCACATTGATTTCCGAACGGATCTCAAGAAAAAATATTTGTAGTGCTTACAAGCAAGGTATTGCAGGCCAGGTTAGTGAACCGCGTCCGTCGGAGCTCTCATATAGTATCGGATGTGGGTTTTCGCTTGCGCAGACTACGAACGGAGCCAGCTCGAGTGCTCATGCTCTCGTCGCATTGGTTGCGCGTCGCCGTGCCAGACAAGGCAAGACTCGTCCGGTCAAGAATGTGTCATGGCGATGCATCGCGCTGTGACAAGTGGCAGGGGAGACGATGTTGATGGGAGGGAGGGTGAGCAAGGAGGGGAGTCATTTTCTTTTACACAGCTTTTGTGGTCCCCAAAAAAAAGGTTTCGAGCTGAAAGGTAGAGAAAAGAAAATCTTGGGGGGTGGGGGGCAACGAGCCGCGCAGCGCGCGCATGGAGAGAGAGAGAGAGAAAAAACTATTTAGACGTCTTCAAGGGCTTGGCGTCTCGAGGCCTCCGTCGTCTTCACTGCGCTGGCGACTTGAGGCCGCTTCTTAAGCAAGTTTGGGCCCCTATTCCAGGGCTCCACTTAGCCTAGCTACCTCACTTGCGTGCTGCACTAAAGCCCTTTGGGCCGTGAGCTCGCATCTGGTGAGCCGACTCTCCCATTGCTCCGCACTCGGGTTATTGTGTTGGTGTAATGTTTGGTTGCGCTTACATTCCCATGTGATGTGGTAGAGTGAGGGTGTGGCCCCGCACCAGGGGCAGGTATTTCTGTACTGCGTCGGGTACATTTTGTTTAGGATGTATAAATTTGGGAAGGAGTTTGTTTGCAGGCTGCGCAAAAACGTTGCTTCCTCTTTCATCAGGGCTTTATGCGGTGGGGAGTATTTAGCTCTCGTCCCCCTGTGTAGGTTTAGGATGTCTGTATATCCTCCCTCACAAGCGTGTGGGCGATACTCCAGGGCATGCGACTGCGCGGCTCGGAACGTGGTTTCTCGAGCTAGGCTGTCTGCCCTTTCGTTGCCCTCTATGCCTGCATGGGCCGGAATCCAGATTAACTTGTACGTAATGTCTCTCCTGGCAAGCTTGACCCCGCCGAGGATTTTTAGGGCGGTTCTGCTTATCCTGCCCCTTGTGTGATTCCTGCACGCTTCCTTTGAGTCTGTTAGGATGTTTAGAGGCCTGCCTGTTCTGTAACCTTCTGCTGCCGCCAGCGCCACGGCGATTTCCTCGGCCTCTGCGGTACTGGCGATTTTCGCCGTCGCGCATGTGATTAGGTTTCCTGTGCAATCTACCACCACCGCTGTGGCCGCGCGGTCCTCTCCTCGCGGGTATGTGGCGGCATCCGTGTATACTGTATTGCTCAGTCGCGCTAGTGTGTTTTCCACATGTTCAGCCTGCGCCTGTCTCCTGCGCTCGTGGAGGTTCGGGTCCATGTTCTTGGGTAGCGGCCTAACGTTTATTGTTTTTCTTAGGTTGTCGGGTACGTCTGCCTATCTGTCTGTGTATCCGCTCGTATCCCTTCCCAACCTATTCAGGAGCGCTCTCCCTGCAGCAGTGCTTCTGAGTCGGATCTACGTTTCGAGCAAGGCTTCCGCCAGTTCACTGAAGGTGTTGCTGATGCCCAGTTAGAGCAACTTCTCGTTCGACGTGCTTTTTGGCAGGTGAAGGGCTGTCTTGTAGGCTTTCCTGAGTATTGTATACGCCGGTTCCCTATCTCCCTTGGTCATCGGGTGGTATGGTAGTGAGTAGATGACTCGGCTGACGACCAGGCTGCCGACGAGTTTGAGTGTATCTTCTTCTTTCATGCCGTATCTTTTTTGGGAAACCCTGTTGATCATCCGGCCCACTTGCTCCGTCGCTTTGCTCAGCAGGCTGATGGTGTGGCTGCACTTCCTTCTGCCTTGTAGCCGCACGCCCAGGATTATGATCATGTTCATTTCGGGAATGTTTTGACCTTCGAGTTCAATCTCCAGTGTTGCTTGGGTGGGGTGTCTTCCGACTCTCAGGAGTTCGGATTTCTCCGTAGAACAAATTACTCCCCTTTCTCTGGTGTATTTTTCGACGCAGCTCGCCGCCTCTAGGAGCCTTTCTTGCTTTTTTCCTAGCGATCCTCGGGTGACCCATACCGTGACGTCGTCCACGTACATCGCGTGTTGGATGGCCTGGATCTCATCGAGACTTTTTGCCAGGCCGATCATCGCCACGTTAAACAGCACGGGGAATATTACGGAGCCTTGGGGTGTGCCTTTGCACGGGGTGGTGAAGGTGTCGCTTCTCAGCTCCCCCAGCCCTACCGTAGCCGTTCTATTGGTTAGGAAGTCCTTGACGTAGTCGTGAACTTTCCTTCCACAGTCGTTGTTGTTGAGGCCTTCCATTATGGCCGCGTGGCTGACGTTGTCGAAGGCGCCTTTGATGTCGAGCACCATCACAACGTTTTCGCCCGCCTTAGGCATTGTGTCGAGTACCTCTTCTTTTAATTGTAGGAGGACGTCCTGCGTCGAGAGGTTCGCCCTGAAGCCGTACACGCGGTCGGGGTACCATCTTCCGTTCTCCAGGTGTTGCTGGATTCTTTTGGTGACTACTCTCTCGTACAGTTTTCCCAGGCACGACGTGAGCGAAATTGGCCTGAGGTTCTCGATTTGTAGTTTCTTGCCCGGCTTGGGTATCATGACCACAACGGCGTGTTTCCATTCCGCCGGGACCTTCCCCTCTTGCCAAGGCGTGTTGAGGTACGATGTCAGCTTGTCGACGGCCTCGTCGCTTAAATTTTGAATGAGCGAGTTTCGAATCTTGTCCGCTCCCGCCACCGTGTTCTTCGTGGCCGCTCTCACGGCCTCGGTAACTTCCTCTCTCGTGATGGGTTTGACCATGTTCGGATTTTCCTCGCCGAGGTATTCCCCTTCGTAGCCTTCGATTTGATCTTTCCCGTAGCACTTTTCTCGGACTTCTTTCAGGAGCTGCTCGTCAGAGCCCTCGTACTGGTGGACCAGTCTATGGATAGATTGGCCGCTCTCCGATTTGTTCTTGCTGGGGTCCATTAGGGCCTTGAGGATGCGCCACGTTTTGGTCGTGCTGAGGGTACCGTTTAGCGAGTTGATAAACTGTTGCCACCCTTGTCTGGCCAGCTGCGTCGCGTATTCCTCCGTTTGTTTAGTGATGTCCGCTATTTTCTTTTGGAGTTTCTTGTTTGGCTTTTGTCTCTTCCATCTTTTGGTGAGCCCGCGTCTAGCCTCCCATAGCTTGAGGAGTCGCTTGTCCACCTCCGGAGTTTGTTCGGTTCTGTCCACTTTTTGCCTGTACATTTCCTGGATCTGTCTGAGTTGTTGGCTCCTCTCTTCTATCGAAGTGATGTCGCCCTTCATTTGCCGGCAGTGCGCTCTAACGGCGTCCCAATCCGTTAGCCGAGCTGTGCCAATCTTCCTCTTGACGTTGTCTGTCACCGTGCTGACTCTTATAAGGTGGTGGCCGCTGCCTAGGTTCTCGAGCAGGTTTTCCCACTCTGCCTGCTGGGCGCCCCTGATAAAGGTTAGGTCGGGACACGTGTCTGGACTGACGCTGTTTCCCAGACTGGTCGGTTGGTTTTCGTCAATTAGTAGCTCGCACCCGGTATTCTCTGCCGCCGTGCAGATGCCCCACCCTTCTTATCTTCCTTTTTATAGCCCTAGCGCGGTCTTTTCGCGTTAAAATCTTCCGCGATAATTAGTGTTTTGCCCCGCTATTCTCTTGGCTTCCTCAAAGAGTTTTATAAAGATACATTTTGTCTGCTTAGGCGGGCTGTATAGGTTTATTATGTCCGGTGGTCTGTCTCGCGTGTATATGATCTGTTGCAGGAGCCCCTGCATGTTGCGTTGTTGTTTGAGTCTGCATTCTGAGTTTCTGATCCAAATCATCGTTCGGTATATAGCCTCTCTGGCATCGTTGGTGGTCTTTTACGTGTTTTGATTTTCAACATAGTTGCGAAAGCTTTGTTCCTGCAAAGCTATTTTTTGTTGTGTTTGTTGCATCTGGTTTTGCATCTGCTGCATCTGATTTTGCATGCTAGTCCTAAAGCTTCTGATCTCGTCGTTGAAGCTTTTAGAATACGTGGAAAGACACCTAGCCACGCAGGAAAACACGGTGTACACGGACGCAGGACTATATCCGAGGGATAAACGCAACAACATCACGAGAGTGGCGGTGGCGGTCGTAGACCACACGGGCGACACGATCAGCTGCGCATCCGCGAGAGGACGTACGGTGGCAGAAGGGGAGGAGATCGCTGTGGCGCTTGCAGCGGTCGAAGGCTACCGCAGAAACAAGCCACAGATTATAATAACGGACTCCAAAACGGCCTGCAGACGATATCAGCAAGGAAGGATCTGCAGGGAGGCCCTACGCATCCTCCTCGGCGCGAGAGCCTCGGGATTCAAAGCGAAGCAGAAGGTCTTCTGGGTACCGGCACACACCGGAGTCGAGGGCAACTCGAGGGCTGACAGCCAGGTTCGCGAGATCACGCACCGAGCCTTGCTGACGGAGGACCTCGAGAACCCCTCGATGGTGGACCCGACGTACGCAGACATCCTAAATCACTACAGAGGCTGCAGGTTCAAGTATCCCCCGCCCCACAAACTCCTCACACAGCAAGAAGCGGTCAGCTGGAGGAGGCTGCAGACTGGCGCCTTCTTTAACTTACACGTCCTAAGCAAAATGTTCCCCACCCAGTACAGCGACAGCTGCCCCTGGTGCGGGGACGTCCCGACACTTTACCACGTCACATGGGAGTGTAAACACAATTACTCCTTCCACAAACAGACTAACCCGAGTGCGGAGCAATGGGAGGGCCTGCTCACCAGCAGCGAGCTCACCGCCCAAAGGGCATTGGTGCAGCACGCGTGCGAGGTGGCCAGGACCAGTGGAGCCCTGGAATGAGGGACCACCCTTGCTAAGGAGCCCCCGACGGCGGCGGCGGCTGCGGCAAGCGCCAAGACGCAGCTGCAAGGAGACTCTCCGGAACTGAACAAAAGAATTCAATAAAGTTTTTCATTCATTCTTTATTTTCTGCGCATGGAAGAAACAGCTAGGAGAAAGCGAGTAAAAAAAACGCTTCGGGGGGGGGGGGGGGGGTAGCGCGCTGCCTTGAAAAGGGCACGTCCGGGAGATGAGTTGGGGGGGATAGGAGACTTCAAAAGAGAGAGTGAGGGGGGCCGAAACATGTGAAAGAGGTTTAGAATTCTCCGAGAATGAGTAATAAGCAGTTTTTAAGGTAATTAAGGCTGCGGAAAACGTGAAAGCGTTAAAGTATTCATGCAAAGCCGCTGGAGACGAAAAATGTGGAGCTCGAGATGGACTTCGCCAAAACGACTTCAGACAGTCACGCGTTCTGTGGGGCCGTGTTAGTTCAGGATAGCTTAAATGATATCATGAAATAACAAAAACATAAAACAATAAATTAATTATTATGCAAGCAAATTCAAACTCTTTCATAGTATTATATACGGGACATGTGGCAAACAAGCTAGGTTAACATGCGCCTAACATCATTTGGCAGTACATTTATTCGCTGGTCGTCGAAGAATCCTCCAACGTTTTGTTGGTGTGGAAATTTCACACAAAAAGCTAAAAGAAACAAAATCGTGTTGAACTGTGGCTCGCAACTATTTTCTATGCTTTTCATCAATAAAGGTAATATTCGAAAGAAAAAAAATTAATTTGCGAGCAAATAAGTAAAGACGTCGGCAAGAGCTATAGCCGTCAATGCAAATTACACATTAAGACTAAAATGCACAAAAAACGACATTTTAGAACATTACGATCTGCACAAAAGGAATAAAAACCAAATCGGAAAACACAGGGCTAGGCGCGATCACAGGGAACGACGTAAGGAAGTGTAGGAATCGCTTACCGCGTGTTGAAGCGGCGGCCTAATGTTTTGCGCATGCGCAACTTATAATTATAAATTACGAGGCCACTGCTTCGTTTCTCGACGTTGCTAAAATTGCCCACAAAGTCTGCTTGCGCAGTGTGGCAGTGAATTCTCTAGAGGGAAGCAAAAAAGAGCTTTAAAGAAATCATGAAATGAAAGTCTTTTGATTTTTTGAGAAGGAAGCCCTCTTGAGCTGGTTTTCAGATACTCGCGCAAGCAGAGCGTGCAAAAACGCTTTAAGATACATAAAGTTCATACAAATAGGCGGGTTATTATGCCCAGGAATCGGACAAAGGCAGCAGCGTGAGCTCTGTCTCTGCACTTCTCAAAAAAGTATTTTTTTTATTAGCGGCGTGGCTAAGCCATATATAGTTACACGAATCATTACAACTGGGTCATGCCAGCCCATATTCGGTAATTACTAAATTTACCAGACCTTTTCAAAGGAACTTTAGTGGTTAGTTGCAGCCGATTCTAGTTCGCAGTATTAACGATAGAATTCTACAGATCCGTATTTGTCTGGATGGATGGTGTCGTCGTCGGCCTTAAGCCCGTTTCACATGCATGCGATTTTCGCCTGCGACACTGCGAACTCCGTCGGTCTGCGACTGGGGAGGGCCGTCGGTCTAGTCACAGACGGCTTGCGATCGAGTTCTGTCCGGATGGTATTCAGTCGCAGCGTCGGTGTGTTCGCTCAGCGACTGAACAATGGGGAGCGCCGAGACTGCGTGCGACGTGCGGTCACGTGGGAGCTGTTGCCGCGGTGAAAGCAAAACAGTTTATTCTAATCAAAGCATTGAAATAATGCCCCACATCTAAAAACACTCGTCATAACATCACCAACAAATTTCGTGTAGCGTTTCGGTCGCGTTTAATCATGGATGGGCTGTGCAAACATCAAGAAACCTTGACTGTCCCTTTGACCGAATTCGCTGCGGAGTTGCATGTGAAAGCACCGGCCGAAAATCGCACTGCGGCGTCACCGGCTAGGCCGACTGTTTTCGTTCTAGTTTCAGCATGTGAAACGGGCCTTATGCGACAGAGCGGTTCCTCTGTGGCGGAATATGCACACTCGACCGACCACCACCGAAGTCTCCGTCTTTAGTAAAACAGCGCGAACAACGTAGGACAAGATGAAGGAGGACACAGGACGGGCGCTGTGTCCTCCTTCATCTTGTCCTACGTTGTTCGCGCTGTTTTACTAAAGATACATCTATACCAACTCGCCCAAATGAACGTTCTACGAAGTCTCACGTCGTTGCACAACTCAAAATCAGCGAACGGACAGAACAAAAGTCGATGGCAGCAGCACACAGCAAGCGAATGCGTTTGAAATGCTTCGGAATGTGTTTGGAAATTGTTGGGAAGCACCTTAGAACACAATTCATCAGCGGCGGAGCCCGCGGCAGACGTCGCCGCGCCGCGCCGCTCCGCGTCAAAATTATTCCGGAGCCCTCCACTACGGCACCTCTTTCTTGCTTTCTTCTTTCACTCCCTCCTTTATCCCTTCCCTTACTGCGCGGTTCTGGTGTTCGACGTTATATGAGACAGATACTGCGTCATTTCCTTTCCCCAAAAACCAATTTTTATTTTTACTGCGTTTTTATGGAGGAAGAGAGAGAGAGAGAGCATGAAAAGGAAACGCAGGGAGGTTAACCAGATGTGAGCCTCCGGTTTGCTACCCTACACTGGGGATGGGGGGTAGGGGTTAGAAAGATGACAGAGAGGAAAACGCAAAAAAGAGGAACGTGCACACATAGACACACACACACACACACACACACACACACACACACACACACACACACACACACACACACACACACACACACACACACACACACACACACACACACACACACACACACACACACACACACACACACACACACACACACACACACACACACACACACACACACACACACACACACACATGGCGTTCCAGTTAGTCTTTCTTTTATAGAGGAAAAACGCAAGGGCGCCCGTGTGCTGTGCTATATACGGAGGGGGGGGGGTAGGGTTTAGATACCCAGGAGGTCTAAATTGTTCCTGAGCCCTCCACTACGGCACCGCTTTCTTCCTTTCTTCTTTCCCTACCTCCTTTATCTCTTCCCTTACGGCGTGGTTCTGGTGTTCAATGAAATATCTGACCGATACTGCGCCATTTCTTTTCCCCAAAACTAAATTAGTATTAATATTAGAATGTTTTTTGGGGGGAAGTAAATGGCGCCGTATCTGTCTCATATATTATTGGACACCCGAACGGCGCCGTAAGGGAAGGGATAAAGGAGGGAGTTAAAGAAGAAAGGAAGAGATAGGTGCCGTAGTGGAGGGCTCCGGAATAATTTCGACCACCTGGGGATCTTTAACGTGCACTGACATCGCACAGCACACGGGCGCGTTAGCGTTTCGCCTCCATCTAAAGAAACGCAGTCGCCGCGGTCGGGTTGGAACCCGGGAGCCGAACCCTTTTTGTGGCTTCTTGCTCTTCCCCCGTGTTACTCAGAACTGAAGCTCGAGGTAGTTCACCGAAAGGTATCGCGGTTATTGCTGGGCGTTGCCACTTGGAGCTGCAAATGACTATGTGAAGCTGCAGCCACAGCGTTGCTCCTACCTTCCTCGCAGCGCCTGTAGTACAGCCTTTCGTCACTGCTTCTGCGACTTGTCGAAACAGCGGCTAGAAGGCCCCTGCTGCGCTGTTTACACATTGTGAACAAAATTATACAGATGAGGTTTGAACTCTCCATGACAACCGCGACCACACCGAGCGGCGCTGTGCGGAATTAGAGCATACATACCACGATTACCTGCGGATATACACACATGACTGAGTTAACAAAGACGCACGCAATTTGACGCCAGTATTTTTTATGCCTGAATAGGACAAGAGGGATCTGAACGTTTTATTGACCTAGTGCCATCCACGCACGAGGAAATGATATTTAATCAACTCCTGCGCCAATATGTATTTCTCTTCTAGACAGTGTAGGTAGGGAGTACGGTATTTACGCGCCCGGTGCTAAACGCAATCAATATTAAAGGCGAGCAAGCAGAGGTGATAATCACCGACTCCGAGCGAGCAGTTGAGCGCCTTTGAAAGCCTGCAGAAAACGCCACGATTCTCTCTCTGGGACCGTATCATGTTTCAGAAGCTGGAATAAACGTTGACGTTCAATCGGTCCCGTCACACATCGCGGAACGAGAGAGCTGACGGTCTCGCCAGTTTGGCCCATACTTAAAAGGCGCCTCTGACTCTAGCGAACGATCATAGGCAGCACTGCGTTGCTGTAATTCGCAGCCATTTTGTGTCCTTCTCGCCCAACATCTCACACCTTTCAGCTGTCGAGCCTCGGACTTCGCTGTTCTGGCTACGCACAGAAGCTCATGGACGAAAGCCTGGTTACGGAAAGTAGGCCTCCTCGCGTCCCCGATTTGCACTGTGCCAAGTTCTAGCAGACCAAGGACGCATCTTGTAGAAATGTGGCAAGTGAAGGAAAGCGCGAAATAAAAGGAACCTAGCGTCTTTGGCAAAGGTAGCCAGTCTGCGTGGTTTGCTTCATGTATTCGTGTGCTTGCCTCTTATAAACATCAAAAGGCCTTGAAAAGTGAGGAAAAGGGTTTGCCTTTGATTGCCGAGATTTAAAGCTTGAGAGGAGGGATAAGTGCTCCATTACACTATACGACTGAGAAAGAACATGCAGCCCGGTTGAGGTACTCGCAGCAGTACAGAGGATTTTCCTTGACTTCCTGGGTTTAGTCAGACTACTGGGTGTATTGTAGCGCTGCCAGTGTGGACTCATGGGGACTACTTTGATTATGGACTCCGCTAAGTAGCTTTTTTCTCCTTTCTCTTTTTGTCTTCTCGCCATATAGAGTGTTTGTACGTGCGAATGCCCAGTGGTAAACTAAACATGGCTTCTTTATTCTTGAAATAAAATTGGTCGTGTTGCAGATTTACTGAAGCCGCGTGCAATATTTTAAACGAAAAATGAATAATATTGTTTTAAAAGAGTGTGGACAGCGTCCCACAAATGAAGCGCACTCCATTAAATCGGCGTTCGTAACTCTTGCAGCCTACTAACTACAGACGCTGTTTCCTACACAGCAGGCAGCTGCTGAGGCGGGAGACGCACATCGATTTCATCGCTGGAATAGAAAGAATTTTATACACCTTAAACTGCAGAGTTGTAGACCATGACGACCAACTAACAACAGTGGCGTTTTTTGTTTTCGTAATTTTGACGATTATCGCTCTTTGAAGGCATCGAAGATTGACCAATCCGCGAGGAGAGACGACGAAGAAGCTGTGACGTCGATGCCGCGTGGCGCGTGCCAGCCAAGGAGGCTATATCACATCATTGGAACGCCTCAGACGAACGACAGCGGGTCTACGTGTAGGATGCAAGCAGCCATGGCTCTCGTGGAACGTAGGTGCTCCGGAGATGTACGGGGCTGCGAATCCTGGCTGCTCGGACCAGACAGGGCCTCCCAGTTCCTCTGCAGGTGGTCGCGGGTGACACGGCCTCTACCGTGTAGCGGCCCTTTCCTGCTTCGATGCCTGCGCTTCCGCTGGCACCGATGCAACCTAAGCAGCCCAAGCGACACGCACCACGTCATCGCCTGCCTGGCTGCACCCAACACTGAGGGCAGCGTCTCTCGCTGAATTCTGAGGTGAGCATAAACTGCTGCAAGCACGTTGCTGTATCTGGCGCAGGTTTTTATTTTCTGTGCATAGCTGAGTGTGATTTCGTGTGGTCCTTCGGATATTCGATCTGCGTCTGTCTTGTCTCCTGTCTTGTCTACCATTTCTTTTTCTGTGCTTTCTTTCCACGCATTCCGGTGGGCAATCATGCCAAAATTGTCGATTTATCGCACGTTCGAAGTTTGTAACGGCTGGCTAATTGGCTGTGCGTGTTTGAGAGTCCGCCCTAATTAGCCTAATATCTCTAAAATAGATCCTACGTGTAGGAACGCGGCGTAACGGTTTTAACGTCTCCGAGCGTCACATGAGCAGTGAGGGACATAGTAGCGGCGGCCCTCGGATTAATTTAGACCATCGATGGTCCTTCAACGTTGAGCCACACGGGTGCCCGTGTGTGCCGTAGGATGAACCACTGTAGCCCCTTGGAACAGAGGGGACAAGAAAAAGGAAGGGCACTGCCGAGCCAGGTATCGAGCGCGTGCTGTCGAGCCAGATAGCGAGCGCGTGCTGTCGAGCCAGATAGCGAGCGCGTGCTGCAGAGCCATGTAAATAGCGCGTGCTCTCGAGTCACGTATCGAGCGCGTGCTCTGGAGCCAGGTAGCGAGCGCGTGCTGCCGAGCCAGACGCCGTTCGAATTTTGGGGCTGAGCAGCCGAGGCGTGCCGACTGTGCAAGGTTGCCTTTGGCCGTGGTCGCTGCCCCAGGAGCCACTCGGGTCGAGCCAACTGTTCGAGGTGTTCGAATCCGAGGACGCGGCTTTGGGAGTCAGCGGTGACGTGTTGGCGGCGCTGAGCTGACCTTCCAGAAGCGAGCCGGGACGACCCGAAGTTGTGCCACTAGACTTAGCCCTATTCGAACCAAGCACCAGCACCGGCATCGTGACCCGAACGACCACCGTGGGACTTACTGCGAATGTGAGTCGCACCTTAGTAGAGTTCATTTTTTGTCCCTTTCACTGAATATTTTCTGTCTACCGTAATTGGTTCGTAAACGTCTATTGGATCCGATAATAGTGGTCTGGTTCCTTGGCGCGTAGTGCATTTATGGGTGAGAGCTTCGCCAAGAACATGCACTGCGTGTAGCAAGAAGGATTCGTATTCAACTGTAAGCGCCGTGGATTCGCTCGTGACGTACTCGTGGGCCATCACGGCATGGTTCCTTCCCTCCACCGCCTGGCTGTAGCCGTGTAACTTCGTCAGTCTTAGACGAGCGCCTGGTTGGGAACGTGGCCTCGGGCGCGAGGCTCACCTGCGCCTTGCCTCGCCTTGAGTGGCTGCGACGAGCTTATTTGCCGATGTCTGTGGACGTTAAAGATCCCCATGTGGGCGATATTATTTGGGGTTATCCACTACGGCACCGCCGCGGTGGCTGAGTGGTTATGGCGCTCGGCTGCTGCGCCGAAAGATGCAGGTTCGATCCCGGCCGCTCGGTCGAATTTCGATGGAGGGGAAATTCTAGAGACCTGTGTACTGTGCGATGTCAGTGCAAGTCAAGGAACGCGGGTGGTCGAAATTTCCTGAGCCCTTCACTACGACATACCTCACAGGCTGAGTCGCTTTTGGACGTTAAACACCAATAAAACAAACCAAACCTCTCTCCTCACTGGCACCCTCCTCCCTTTCCACATGACAGGGTTGAGGCGTGCACCAAGAAGTGTTACTACGCCTTTCATTTTCCTGATAAGCGGTATTTTTGAGGCGTCGGTGAATGTGGCAAATGAGAGCGTTAGCTGAATGTCGACAGTGCTAAACCCAGTTGCTTGACGCCCTTTCAGAGTTTGACTTTGGGCGCGATTCTCACGTCCTTGAATCGCTTCGCAAAAGCGAACTTCGAGTTCCCGGCGAGCCTCGCGTTTCCTATCGGCGCTTCGTTCTTGCGTGCTTTTGAGGCTGCGAGCCAAGAACGCGGCAGCGGATGTGCTGCTGAGCGAACGCTCTTGCCAGACTGCCGAGGCTCTGGCCTGTGCGTGTCGCCAAAGTGGCGCGTGGCCAGTTTAACTTTCTGCACGACGCTGTTCCGCCTCAACCATGGCATTGGGCTCGAATGACCCATATCATGTCGACGCGCCGCGCAGCAGCGCGTGTGTATGCGGCACTGCGTCGCTGTAGGCGCCTGCATCGAGCGTCTGCGATTGGCCGTCGGCGTGAGTGCAGTGTGTACAGATTCTGTAATGCACGATGCAGTCCGGCCTGTGTCACCTGCGGATGACACGTCACTCAGCCGCCGCCGCCGAAACCGAGCGCTCCCCTTACTCTGTACGTCGTCGGCGTTTGTGTCCATTGGCGTTGAAAAAGTTCTAGACTCCGATGATTTTGAGAAAAGGAAGGGATCATAATCGGCTCTCTGGATGAGTGGACGCCTCAATCGCGCTTTGATGTACTATGTGGCGATGGTGAGAGGTGTGGGCTGCATGCATTAGCACTGACAGAGTTGTGGCAGACACGCGGAACTGCAGCAGGAGGCCGGAGCTTTCATTGGGTGACCATCCTCTCGCTATCAACCATCAATTTACTGTAACCTGCCAGGTGACAGGCTGCGCGCGCTGCCTATGCAGTGTGCGGAACGCGCTCAACGTTAGACGCCAAGCCACGTATACTAGCCTGGTACCGAGCAGCTTTCGCTCTCTTACCAGGTTCAGCAGTAGTTAAACCGCAGCTATTTTTTTCCTCTGCTTGTTTCGGTTTATGGTTTTTAGGTATTAACGTCCCGAAGTGACTTAAGGCTATGAGGGACTCCGTAGTGAAGGGCTACGAAAATTTCGACCACTTGGGGTTCCTTAACGAGCACTGACAGCCCACAGTACACGGGCCTCTAGAATTTCGCCTCCATCGTAATTGACCGTCGGGGCCGAAATCCTTGTCCACTATCTGCTTTATACATAGTTTCCATCACTGCGCAGTTGAGTTGTTCACCAAGTGAGCAGTTACTGCGCGGTTTCTTTTCTTCAAAAACCATTTTTTGGGGCGTTCGCCATTATGTGAGAACTGGTTTGCACACTACTCTCCTGACATGGTTTGGAGCGATGCTCAGGTGCTGTTGAGATCATTTGTGCTTTTGATACAAGGTTAATTAGAAGGGGATTTGAGAGATAATGCTGAATCGGTGTTTTGCCGGGCGCTACCTAAAAATATGCTCTATAAAGAATAGAACTATGTAGGGAAGGTTTCAGACTTCCCACATAGACGCCAGCCAGGAGTTCCTGGACCTTAGCGGTGGGTTCGGCCAGTCGGATGGTCTTCAGTTGAAAAATTGGCAGTGGCTTAGCTCAGCATTGCGAGGATACACGTAGCGAGAGCTGTAGTGCTCCACTGGTTACGCATGTTGTCGGGTTTGTTGTTGTGACTTAAATGTTAAGCATTGAAGAAGTATTCGGTGAGACACATTGTTCATTTATTCAGTTGTTTTGACAGAGAAAAACATTGCCCGATGATCGGTAAAGTAGCACGCAGTTGTCTCAATGCTGCCTACACAGTATTTTTTAGACTGGTTGCTTTCTTTCATATACACAAGGTCAGTCCTTCTGGTCCAGGCTTGAGTACCCAGATTCGAACCCGACCACGGCGGCTGCGTTTCGGCGGAGGCGAAACGCTAAGGCGCCCGTGCGCTGTGCGATGTCAGCGCATGTTAAAGATCCCCAGGTGGTCGAAATTATTCTGGAGCCCTCCACTACGGCACCTATTTCTTCCTTTCTTCTCTCAGTCCCTCCTTTATCTCTTCCCGTACAGCGCGGTTGGTGTCCGCCGATACAGTGAGACAGATACTGCGCAATTTCCTTTCCCCCAAAACAACTTTTCATAAAACGCCGGTGCACTTTAATGCGTTCGTCTGAAGGGTAGGTGTGATCCATGGGACGCCTGCCGTAGAGACCGACACCGCGGATCGCGGCCGTGAGGCTAAACTTGTTTTTGGGGAAAGCAAATGGCGCAGTATCTGTCTCGCATATCGGTGGACACCTGAACAGCGCCATAAGGGAAGGGATAAAGTAGGGACTCCGGAAGAAAGAGCGGCGACGAAGCGCGCGGCGCACCCAGTCCTCCTCCCCGGTTGCCATGGTAACAGCGCATGCGCACAACTGGCCTCGCGTGTACCGCAGTGTAGCTCCCGCTACAATATCCGGATCGGCGCTTAGGATCGAGTATGGTCGCCCTTTGGTCTAAAGATTTTACGCTTCCCTCAAAGGGAGCCTGATGGAATTCCCTGAGAATGGGATTGATATGAGCTGTGGCTTTACATAGCTTACACTGGCTAGGGAACTGACCCGAGCAGTAGAGGCTGAACAAGGGGCGTGGAAATGAGTTGGTTTGCAAACGACGCCAACTGGCGGCCTGGCTCTTGTTTAAGGATGTATCAGCTGGAATGTATTCAACTCGCACTCTTCTATAGCGTTGTGTGATCTCTCTTACATTATAGCGGTCGCGCCCTGTGAAGCCCTCGGAGCACACTTGCGCACGCTAACCTCGCTGGGAACGAGGAGGCCCATGAAGTAGCTCGAGGACTTAGCTCCAATTAGCTCGAGGAAGTGCTTCGCACTAAAATTGTTTTGGGGAAAGGAAAGACGGAGCAACTATCTCAAATCTCGGTTGACACCTTAACCGCCGTGAGGAAGGGGAGGAAGATGGGATTGGAAATTTGGGGGTTTTTGCGAAAGGAAATGGAGCAGTAGATGTCTGTCATCTCGGCGGACATCTGAACCGCGCGGTAAGGGAAGGGATAAAGGAGTGAGTGAAAGAAGAAGCAAGAAAAGAGGTGCCATAGCGGATGGCTCTGGAATAATTTCGACCACCTGGGGAGCTTTAGCGTGCACTGATATCGCTCAGCACACGGGCACCTATGCGTTTTGCGTTCATCGAAACGCTGCCGCTGCGGTCGGGTTCGAGCCGGGGTACTCCGCTCAGTCATCGAGCGCCTTAACCACTGAGCCACCGCGGCGGGCAGGCAGTAGCGTCCACCTAAAAATTCAGGCAGTAATGCGGCTTTGTTTTTCTAAAGCGCAAGGGAGGTTGGTTTTGAGGAACGGGAAAGCGCATAAATCTTTCCCTGGATCTGTGGACACATCGCGGTGCGTAACGGTAGTGTCCGTCTGCAAAAAAACCGTGCTTTCTCTCAATATTTCGTGCCTAGCAATGCTAAAGCACAAGCCATTTTAAAGCGACCGCTTTACTACTACTATAGTGAACTAGAATATATAATATATTCTAGTTCACTATAACTACTACCCTCCGTAGCTTCTTCGCCGTGTGCACGAATTTGACCTTGAACCGAGGAGAAACCACGTGACAGCTATGACGTCCCTCAGCAAGCCGTCACAGAAACCAAGCGCTCGCTTCTGTTTCGATAAGCCGACGGCTTTTATTGTGTTCATTGGCGTTGGCTTTGACGAAGTTCTAGACTGCGATGATTTTGAGGAGAGGAAGGGGCTTAACTGGCTCCCTGAGTCTGTAACTCGCTTGTATCTCGGTGGACACCCGAACCGGGCTGTAAGAGAAGGCTTAAAGGAGGGAGTGTAAAAAGAAAGAAAGAGATGGTGGAGGGACTAGCTGGGAATCTTTAACATTAAGTGACATCGCACAGCTTACGGGCGGCTTTTTGCGTTTTGCCCATTATCGAAGCACGGCGATGTAGCTATAGGGCCCAGCGTTCATTGGGTGACAAACTTCTCTCAATCAACAATTGATTTAACTGCCACCTTCCAGGGTGGCAGGGTGAATGTGCTGCCTATCCAGTGTGCAGAACGCACTAAACGTTACAGAGGCCGAGCCGCTACCGCAGCTTTCGCTGTCTGCGGGTTCAGCAGTAGTCAATCCGCGTTTTTGATGTATTCACGGACAAAGTGAGCCAGCTGTGCGCCTTTAATTTCCTAAATCCAACGGAGTTTTTATACTGCGAGTAAGGCTAGACTGGGAAAAAAGTTATTTGTTTTTTGCGGGTTGGCCGTAGTCAAAGGCAGCTGAAAATTGATTTTGAGGAAAGGAAATGACGCAGTAACTGTCTCGCTTTTCTCGGTGGAGACCGGGACCGTGGTGTAAAGGAGGGGTAAAAGAGGGAGCGAAAGAAATGAAGAAAAAGGTGCCGATGTGGAGGGTTCCGGAATAATTTCGACCACCTCGGGATGTTTAAAGCATCGCACAGCACACGGGCGGCTTTTGCGTTTCGCCTTCATCGAAACGCGGCTGCCGTGGTCGGGTTCAGACCCGGGTACTCTGGATCAGCAGCTCAGCGCCCTAACTATTGAGTCACCGCGGCATGTAGAGTTTAGTAGATTGTCTTATTTCCACCACGGTGGCTTAGTTAGGCACTCGGCTGCTGAGCCGGAGTAGCTCTATGGCATAAACGCGGGTGTGGCGGCCGCGGTGGAAGCGTTCGATGGAGGCGAAACGCACAGCGCTGCCAGTGCACGTTAAAGATCCGCAGGTGGTCGAATTTATTCCGAATACGGCACCTCTTTTTTCTCTCACTCCGAACCTCCTCTATCACCGTCTATCATCGTTCAAAATGTGTTTTGGGTGTCTCATCTCAGTTGTAGTCAACATAGTGCCTTGCGCGTGTGTTTTTTGCTGCATCATGAGCTAATCACGTGCACAACCTTGACCCATTTCTTATTGTGTTAATAGTTTGTGTATATTACCTCTCTCCCTATCCTCTCTTGCTGTCCCCTCACCTCTTTCATTTCATTTCTCCAATCTGCCTGCTATCCTTTATTTCCGCTGCCCCAGCTTTCATGTAATGTAGTGGCTGGAATTTCGCATCATCAAGCAGCAATATTGGTATTAGAAGACATATTATTGGACTGAATGGGTGATATTCGACACTTTCCAAATTTTGCCCGTGCTGACAATGAATCGATTATTGATGTTTAGATCTTCATTATTATAGTTTTATGCACAGCACTTGTAGTGTGGATCACCTGTAGCTTGTTTTCAAAAACATTGTTTGTGTCTGAATTTAGCGCTTTGTATCAGTGATATGCAAGAAGTCAGACAATCACAATCCCTGGATTACGCGAGAAACATTGCAATTTCAACACGAGCTAAAACGACTAAAGAAAAGAATAAAGTCTAGATCAACCAATTTAGAGGCAAAAATCTATGAAGTTTCAGAGAATATAAAATAGCGTATTATCAATGATAAAGAAAAATACTACAATACGCAACTTCTGGCTTTTATAAAAATTTCTCCTGACATGTTTTGGTGGTCAATTGCACCAGTTTCTCGTTCTAACGATATGTTTATTATAAATGGGCAACATGTAAGTGACAATGTCCAGGTTTCCTCAGCATTTAATACCAGCTTTAAGAAAGTTTTCACAAAACATGACGGGCATGTCCCACGCTTAGCATGTCCCTTTCTTCCATGCCTGATGTTGTAATTTCTGAACAGGGTGTTTTAAATCTATTGTTAAAACTTAATGTTAAGAAATCATCTCAACCAGATAATATTCCGAATGCCTTTCTTAAACAGTATGCAGAGTGGTGTTCCAAGTATTTGTGCGTGGTATTCACTCGATCTTTGAAAGGTGTTTTACCGTGTTTTTGGAAAACTGCTAGAATGAAGCCTTTGCACAAAAATGGACAGATGACGTGTATTCAAAATTATTGCCTTATTTCTTTAACTTCGACAACGTGCAAATTATTACAACACATCATTCATAAGCATCTAATTTCCTCGACGAGCATAATGTACTGGCAGTTGTTCAACATGGGTTCACACGAGGGCATTCAACATGCACTCAGTTGGTCCATGATTTTGCGACAGCAACCAACGAAAGAATCCAAACATATGTTATCTTCATGGACTTTCGAAAAGCTTTCGATAAGGTTTCGCACAAGAAACTACTTCATAAACTCAGTATTGTTATGAATAATAATCAGATATTAACATGGATACGATCGTACCTACCTGATCAATGTCAGTTTGTCGAACTGCATAAAGCCTGTTTAAATTACATTCCCATCGATTCTGGCGTTCCCCATGGATCCGTCCTCGTCCCCCTATGTTTTTAATATTTATTAGTGATATTGTTAAAGATCTCTCAGTCTGTGTTAAGTTATATGCGGACGAGTTCGTGCTGTATGAGAAAATAAGTTCGACTGAAGATCAAATTAGGCTGAACAATGATTTTGCAAAAATAGTTTCTTGGTGGGAGAAGAGGCAAATGTGAATAAATTTTGAAAAAACGGTATTTATGAAGATAACACTAAAAAAACCCTCTTATATATCACTACAATGCTAATATTCTTTTCTTCATGAAGTTACAGAATATAAGTGTCTAGGCCTATGGATTTCTGATAAACCTCTCTTGGATCAAGCATGTAGACTACATTTGAGCAAACGCTCTCAGAAAGGTTTTTTTCTTGCGATGCTCGCTTAAGTTAGCAATCCCTGGTACATGCCTCCCTGCCTACAACACTATTATTAGACCAACCTTAGAATATGCAGTAATTCTCTCAGACATTTTACAGAGGTAAACATAAATAAACTTGAAAGAATCTAAAAGAAAGCAGTAAGGTTTATATATAACACTTACTTGTGAGAATTAGTTAGCGACATCCTAAAAAAAAAAGTGGCTTACCCACTATTTCTAACAGAAATCACATATGTCGCTTAAAGTTTTCCTTTGAATTAGGAATAATTTCAAGGCTGACAACTCCGATATCCTTACTTATTCCTCGTGGTACCAATCTGTATATTGCCATTATCTTTCCATAACACCATTAAAGTCGCGAGTTAATTGTTTAAATACCCCTTTTTTCCAAGGACCATCACTAATTGGAATAACCTCATGGATGATGTTGTCGGGCAGACATCACTGCATTTGATTGAAGGGCACTTGAAATGACGTTTGTTTACGACCTTGCCGCGGTATTTCCTTGCTGTCTTTCTGTGTGAAATTCTATTTCGTTTGTAAGTGCCTGTATTTTTGTATGTGAACACAATGTTTCCCACCTGCTATGACCTTGTGTACAAGATCGCAGTATCCATAAGTAAAAAAATATCTAAGATAACAATATCCTGATGCCGCGTGTTTTACACTACAAGGTGCGACACCATTAAGCTGACCATAAAAGCGCTGCACCGTGCATGTGTTCGAAGTCATTGAAAATTCCACGAGACTACTGCAAACAATCTGTGGTGACGTGTGTCGTGCCATGCTTACGCAGCTCTCGGCGGACACCTGGGACGCAGTCACCGCCCACAAATGCCCTGAATAATAGCCCATCCTCCAGGGACTTTACCTTGGTGTCGGCAGCGGCACTCTTACAGTTCCTCTTGGTTGCGGCAATGAGTGCCTCTTTAGGCATTCCTTGCTGCGACGCTTCAGCTGCTCCTCATGCGGAGGGCCTCCTGTACACAGCACATTTCACGACAAACACTGCAACAAGCCTAAGTCACTCATAAAAAAGACAGAACACTAAAACGACAAAAATACACACAACACAAGGAAAATAAACCAAAATATAACACTTTAGGTAATATGGCATGGGCAGGTATCAGCAAATGCGAAACCACAAGCACCGCACGAGCCAAGAAACACAGAGACGGGGCAGTGACACACCGTAAACGAACAGTTCACGATCTCAACGAGCAGGAATAATCCGCTGTTGCCACGTCGGCAGCCATGACTATCAAATGCAACAGCGGTCACAGCAAACAGGCACTCACAATACACAGCACAAACATTACGGTAGCTTTCCCATTTGATGAAATGTGTTGCTGTAAACACTAAAATACGTGGTGGAAAGCATTACTCACGAGTACATTGCAAACATGCTTCAGCGGTCACGCCAGAAACAGCGACACGTAGGAGTTCATGCCCTCACACGGGTTGGCAAAACCGCAACGCACATATGCCCATAATATCTAGAGCTGTCGAGAGCCCAAGACTTAGCTGAACAGAGCGAGGAGTAAATACGTTGCGAAGACATGACAAGCAGCACGACTAGCGATAGAGACAGAAGCACCGGTCACAAGTGGGGACACCACCTACACAGCGCAGGGCACCGCTCCGAAGGTAGCGTTGCACACAGCGTGGCAGCGTTGGATTGTCATCGCGGCTCCGCGAAGGCTTCCCAGAGCGTCTAAATCTACCGGACAAGAGAATCTCATGCAAGATGGTGAGTTTACACGCAGCAACCTCGCAATTAATTCTTTTTTGTTTATTTTGTGAGGTTTAACGTTCCAAAGCTGCTTGGGCTATGGGGAACGCCGTTAGGGAGGGCTTCAGATAATTTCTACCGCCTGAGGTTCCTTACCGTGCACTGAGATCGGACAGTACATAGGCCTGCAGCATTTTGCAACCTCTATCGAAATGCAACCGCCGCGGACGCAATCGAACCTGAGTCTTTTGCGTCATCAGCCGAGCACCATAACCAATGAGCCACTGCGAGTGCTATACAGTGCATTTAAGAATTTATGTGAAGAAAGAAAATACAGCTTTCAAACCTTTCAATGAATCTGGTTCTATGAGGCGAGCCATAATACGTTGAAAACTGGCTGCATGACGCTTCGACAAACTCCCGCAGTCAAATCAGTAGGGACACAAATTTTAATCCATGCTGCACTGTTGCTGCCGGCGCATTAAATACATTTGATGACCCCCTCCACTCTGAACTTGCAGGCATCGACAGCAGCGTGAGGTAAATTACAGAACGCCACTTTGTGTCAGGCTACCACAAGAAAAATAGTTATAAAAATCGATGAACATCCGATCATAAGCAGGCCTATTTCACGGCATAGCAAATGGCAGCGCTGCAAGTGAATAAAATAAACATTTCGGGCTCCAAATTGTTTCCAACTGCTTTGGGAACTTCATCTGATGACGCAAGTGGCGGTACTGTCTACTCGGCAACAGTCGATGAAAAATTAACCATGAACTCTCCAAGCCCCGCGAATCGTCTAGTATTCCCGTACGCCTCATCAGACCTTTCAATATGTGTGGCCAGTACCTTTTACCGTTACATTTTACGTTACATAAATCTCGCTTATGGCGTTGCTGCTGTGCATGGTTGCGGCCATCCCGACCGCTCTATGCCGCATGCTATCTACTGGTTTTTTGGGTACAAATGCATGGGGCGCTGTTAGCAGCACTGCGTCTTGTTATCTAGGCTTACGAGATTATTTTAACGCGTGCTGTATGGGGTTGGTGTGAAGATGTTCAGGAAGTGAGTCTCGGGAAATTGCGACACATGTACTCCGCCCCATATGAATTCCGCTGCGTCCCTGTGAAATAGCATTGATGATACAGCAATTGTTGGATTTCTTCAGCTCGCATTTCGCAATGAAACCTGTTTCACTGGCAGTGCCGGCTCAAATAACCGGTCACTGACCTGCGCGGTGCAAATGAGATCACCGTGTGCGCGAAAAAAAAGCCCAGGAATAGACGCAAGAGAATATACGTCAGCCATGATTAAATCTGCGGAAAATTTTATTCATTTTGCGACTAGTACATGAACATATTGCCCTCGAGGAACACGGCGCACAGCTTGTGCGTCGTTGTAAGGTTAATAACATAATCAGTTGTTTCTTAAGCGAAAATTGCAACATCGCTGGAGCAGGATATATATACATAATGCAAAATTCCAAAACATCGTATTCATGATGGACGCGTGAGACGTGGGCCGAATCAGGCAGATTGACGCCAACTGGGTCGGGCTGCGCTTATCAAGTTCTTTTGTCCTACGAATATTATTTGCTTGGCAGTGGAGGTTCTTATATCCAACCTGGAGTCTCAGGTTCTACACGGGGACTCCCGACTCTAACAATTAAGCACTCACGCGTATGAACGCTGACCTGCCTAGACCAGGTGGAAACAAGCAGAGCGAAACATGGCTTCGCTGTCCGTCGTTGAAAACGCCAACGAGGTCACAGCCAAATGTGCACAAAAATCTGTTTCGTTGGGTGCCATAGTGCACATAAGCCGAGAGAGGCTGACTTCCAACCGCTCCACTTGCTGTGCGATATTCTTTGCCGAAGCCACAAACTTGGAGATATCCACATATTTTTTAACCAAGGGAACGGAGCAGTGTAAAAACATGCAATCACACAAGAAGGACAAGACACGACACGAGCGCTGACTGACAACTGAATTTTATTGAGCGAAGGCACGCCTTAAATAAGGCGAGCAACAGAGGTGAAAAAGGGGGAGAGCGGACAATCAATAAGGATACCAGCAAACACTCAAATGTTAGCTGCTTCCAAAAAGTCTATTTCAGCTACAAAAAGCGGTAACGAGGGAGTGCTGATGCAAGTGTCTGCATATTTCTTGTTATAGTAGGCTTCCAGGCTAACACGCGCAGTCTTGTCGGCACTCTTGCCTAGAATCCTAGTCTCAGCCAAAACGAGCCACGCATCCTCTGAACTTAATTATGTGCGCAACCAAATGTGCATACTTATCTTTTAATTGACTTAAATTTCGGGCATGTTCCCCCAATCGTTCATTGATGCAACGGCCGGTTTCGCCTACATAAATCTTTCCACACGTCATGGGAATGGCATAGATCACGCCTGTTGAGCACTTGACAAACGGTGTGTCATGTCGAATCTGGCATCCTCTTTTCTTGGAGCCACAAATGTGTGGGCACAACTTTCCCAGCTTGTTGGGTGCCGAAAATACAACAGACACCCGATGCCTGTTGGCCACTTTCTTGATATTGTGCGAAGTCTTGTGCAGGTATGGCAAAACCACAGGCTTATCAGCCTTCCGACGGTCATCATTCAGTCTTCTTGTACCAGTCTTCAATTTCTGAAGCAGGGTTTCAGCAACAGCAATCAAGACCGAAGGGGGAAACCCGCCGCCAAAATTCGGCTAATCTGATTATGAAAACTTGATTGCATCTGATGCGGGCACGATTTTTTGAGACAGGATTCCAAACAGTGCGAAGCAATGGCTCTTTTAACAGTCTTCGAGTGTGCCGAATCATAAGGCAGCAAATCCCTTTTTTGCACGAGGGTAATAGGCCCAGCAGACGTGTCTTTCAGATAACGTTAGTTTCAGATCTAAAAACTGTAAAACAGCTGCGTAAGGTAGTTCATGGGTGAATTTTAGCCCTAGTCTAACTTAGCCAACTGTAGAGGGGTAGGCGAAGGTCGTCTGCTTATTTAAAAGCACTAAAAAATCGTCAACGTATTTAAAAACCTTTAAAACCATCCCCCTCCCACTTATCTAACTGCTGATCTACTTTTGCTAAAAATATATCACACAAAATTGAAGCCACGCATGACCCAATACAAATTCCATTGCGCTGCAAAAAAGGCAGGTTGTCAAAGACGATAAAAGTAGATCTCAAGTAAAAATGCAATAAAGAGACGAAATTCTCTACAGACATGCCTGATGAGTTCTGAAAAGATATGTCGCCGTTTTCTTCAATGCATTCTTTCACAGCCAACACAAGCTGATCTTGAGGGAACGAATAAAACAGGTCTTGCACATCTACAGAGAACCCAAACCCAGTATCATCTGTGCTGGCCAGAGAATGCGTAACATCAGCAGATTTTTTCGTGAGGAAAGGGTCATTCAAGACGACCAATTTTAGTTGCTTTTGCAGAAACTGGCAACGTTTCTCTGCCACGATCCTTCCTCGCTAACAATTCTACGAAAAGGGGTTTCTAGCTTATGCGTCTTAGCAGTAAAGAAAGCATTTAGGCTGTTTCCTCTGCTATTCAGTATATCCCTGGCAAGTGAGCCAGGATTTAAATCCTTACAGAAGTTAACGAACTTTGCCTTCACTCTAATGGCACTTTTTTGACAGGAACAAAGTTCTTTAAGTCAAATAAAAGATAAATTGGTTAATTTATTAACGAATGAGTTCGAGATTTCTCTTATTACGAGCACCGGACTGGGCCATATCCTAGGAGGTGAGGAGGAAATCACCGACCAAACACACGATGTATTGCCTTTTGCAGATTTACTGGCACAGTTTGTTTCGACATGTCAACGAACGTCTACATAGTATGAATGCTGTTTGTTTGACCCGTTAGATGTCCTATGGTTGGCTACCGTGATTGATTGACTAGGTGCATCAAAGAGAATTTAGTCCTAGTAGGTTGTTTAACTGATGAAATTTTCGTCTCACTTACTGCTATTAGTATTAGGGCGAAGAACTCCTGCTCACGCGGTCATATAGAACGCCGTGAATGTGTGCGAAACTGATTTTTTTTACAGGCTAGCGCGTACAAAGCACTCCCGAGCGGCCCGCTGGCGTTGAAGTCTGCCGTGGTCATCGTGCGCCGGTACTGATGGGCGCCTGTCCACTGCGAACATTACTTCAGACGTCGAGGAAGAAGATAAGCCCAGCGTCACCACGACATTGCACCCCGCGTAAGCAGACTTTCCCTCGGTGCTTATGGTGGCATTCCTTCTGTTCTTTACGCTGACGGCCATAATGTGTGTCTTTCGAACAATTCGTGTGGCGGCGCTGCTGATCTTCCTCATGCTGGCGCCGTGTAGTAATGCGGACACCTCACACTCCCCGCACGCACAAGGAAAGCAGCATCAAGGCGCACTGCACCAAAAAATCTTCTTTGACACAGCCACTTTACAAAATGACTACAACAAGCAGCACTTAACCATAAGCACAAGGCGCAACAGATAATTCTGCCAGCGCCATCAAATGCGCGAACCAGTCACAAAAATAACCTATAGCTATGATCACAAAGAGCAGCGTTTCATGAGCGACAGTCACAAAAATATGCCTTTGCCACAGCCCCATACGCAACCAGCACCGTGAGAGACAACAGTGTTAACACCAGGGACGTTTACACTCGATACACCCGCCAGCAAAATCATCGCTGCATGTAAAACCGCACTCAGTCGGAACTGCCCCATTCGACAGCCCTCCAGCTGCATACCGCGCCAGTACATCACAACCATTGAGGAATCGCATGAAACGACTACACCACCGTTACAAGAACTGCATCTAACTCTGCGCAGAACGAAGACACGTGACACGCGAAGTATGTACTTTGAGCGCCGCCAGGCCGACGAAGAAAACGTTTTCCACGGTGGACAGACTTCGCTGTGGCCTTGTCCATTCGTCACCACGGCGTTAGATTACGGAAGACCAAGATAGCGACGTGCAACTGGTGAGCGCCTGTGCTTTCTTGCTTACCAGCCAATTGCGAGCTGACAGTTTATGTACTAAAGTGCAGCTTTCGAGCTGCTTAGAAAGATTAACCCCAGAAAGCGGCCTGCGTGAGGCGACTGTAGTCGGGGAGAGAGGTTCTTCAGCTGCTGACAGTGAGAAAGATTCTATATGAATTTTTTTCATGGTCGCATACAAGTACCGCAATAAGGGTTAATAGAAATGAAGAGGTTAATTGAAACTGTGAAGTTATAGCTGCGTTGTAAATTATATAGATGTAAGCCTTTCATTTTCACTGTCAGGTTAACCACTAATAGTAAAGAATATTAAAAAATTCTAATCTTGAGGCGCAACAGGAAGTCACTGTATTTCGTTAACTCTCCTTGACTTCCGTAGCTTATGTGGCTTAGGGGTTAGTGAATAAATTAAAGTAGAACTTGACATGATTCAGCGCTATTATTCACTGCACGAGGAGAAAGGGGCCGTACGTTTGAGAAAGTCTTATGGAAGAGCACTCAGCTAACAGGTTAATTTTTCGAGAGCTGACATTACTGCACTGAAAACTCCAATGATTATCCTCTGTGAAAAATTATTTCTCTGGCTATTTATGGTCGAGTTGACTTGTGTCTTCCGCCAACAAAAACGCATTTATCGGCGAGAAAACCATTTCTCCTTGCCGCCAGTCGATTATTAGTGGACGTCCTTACCAAAAAGGAATAGTTGCCAAAGCTTCGAAGTGAATGGTGCCAGAAAATCAATGTCGACGCTCGCAGCTTAAATACAAAATCAGCCGGTGGTGACACCACTTGCATTCCGTTTTTTTCTGATTCTTTATTTTTAAAAGTTTTCAAAAAGTAGTCTGTTATTAGAATGCTGTACCCTACTGATAGAGGTCGTCTTATCCTTGTTCTCAGTGTGATTCATTCTGTGGTATTCCGACCTCTGTGGCCCGGTAATTTCCGCCTACTGTACTTGCTGCAAAGCGGGTTTTATGTCGCAACAGCCCGCCATGTTCAGCCTGGTGCTGAACATGGATTTGACTCCCAGGGATTTTGAGATTGCTACGCATTTCAACCAATAAGTTAAATAATTATTGGCAGATTCCATCGCGCTCTATTGGAGTAATCTTAGAAGATTAGGGACGCATTAATTGCTGAAAAATGTACAGTATGTCTGATGCTCTAGTGAGCATTGCTTATGGTTTAGGTTTCTGAGATTCAAGCCTTTCATCTGAGGTCGATTCACTGAGTAGTAGGCTGTAAATGGATAGCTACCAAAAACTAATGACTACAAGCATGTTCAAGCAGGGTAGCAACAGTCGACCACCTGTCCGATTAGCGCCAGCGCTACCGCTTATTTCCTTGTCACCAAAGTAGCATGTAGCTTCAATTTAGCGATCTGTAGTACAGAGTAGCTATTACTAGGTAAGAGCGGAGAGGAAACATTTCTCCGACCTCTGTTGATGCCGAATGAGTCTTGATTCCGTAGGTAACTTGAGAGGCTTGCCATTTCAGATTAACTTCCACGTCACACTGCATTACTGGACACTCCACGGCGGAGCTGGTCGCGTAGCTTCGAATGTACAGGGCTGGACAGCCGCCGCCGCAGATCAAATGGCAGAGTGCATACGCGACATGTAATTGGATTGGATACCATCTGCTGCAGATTTATATTTCATGAGTTATCTGTTAGCTTAAATAAATTCTGCACAATTTTCCTATTAAATAAAATAAAACTTCCTTCATTTGTCAGAAAGATGGTTCGCTTCACGGATAAGAAGGTGTACTGCTGCTAGCCGTTTTTGTGATACTGTTTGAAACGTTGCGCTGGAGATCATAGATGTTCGGCGCGTGGACAGAGACAGGCGTCATTTCCTTTCCTTAAAAGCAATTTTAATTCCCTTACGACCCAGTCGGGTGTCCGTCGAGATGGCGTTCCGTGTACTTCTCAGCAACGCTGCGACATGCTGTCGCGTCTCACTCTTAAAGACGAAGCTTAAGCGTTCTCCAATTGTTTCTTACAGTAAATTCTCTAATACTGATAATTTTTGATCAAGAATGTTGGACATATTTTCTCCCAATTAGTGGGCACCTCACTCGCGCTTCGAGGTGTGGCGGTGGTTCACACCAACAAAAAATCCGCGATTTTTACTGTTCAGTGCTTGCAAATACTAAGCCAGCATTTTTTTTTGCTTCATGAGTTACTGCCTATCTTGTATACCTGTCGCTTAGCCTACAAAGGCATTCAGCTTCAAATCCAAACCGGCCTTTATGCACCCTAATGTCGCTGTGGAACCAGGGCATTACCGTACGTGCTGCTTGAGGGCGGCCGCAATCACTCCTGAAATAGCGTTTGTACCTGCTGTACCTAAGACGACTCAGCCTCCTATTTCGCACAAGACGTCATAAAGGTGCGGGGTGCGTGCAATTCACTGTGCATATACAAAATTTCTCACCAATTGCAAGAAGGACGGTTTTGCCTGAGCCACCCCGGTGGCTGAGTGGTATATAGTGCACGGCTGCTGACCCGAACGACGCCGTTGCGTTTCGATATAGGCGAAATGCTAGAGGCTCGTTCGTGTACTGTACGATGTCAATGCACGTTAAAGAACCCCAGTTGGTCGAACTTATCCAGTGCCCTTCACTACTGCGTCCCTCATAGCCTGAGTCGCTTTGGGAGGTTTTATAAACCAAGTTTTTAAAAACCTGACGTCACAAGAGAGAACGCCTCAGCAAAAACTTGTGCTTCGTGTCAAAGCTAACACCGTACCGCCGATAAGTAACTAAGTTTCTTGCCCTAGGGTCCTCAGAAACGCACTCGGCATGTCCACGCACTCGCAGACTCCAGCGAACCTTCATGATAATTCCAGCACTCACCTTTGTTTAGTCGCCACCTAGAATCCTCAAAACTGACGGCATCCTTCCCTGCGGCGGATGCTGTGCTGGAAGACAGGTATGGGCGCCATGTACTCCGATGAGATTCAGGGGAACGCAGAACACTGCAGCGGAGAACAGCGACCACCTTCTCAGTATGAAGCTCATCAGGGACTGAACCAAGAACAAAAGAACGAACGCTCGCCAAGAATCGGCGTCGCTCCCGCACGTGTCTCGCGCGTCCCTCGTGTTCGAATAATGCTCGCGTGAGTGAGTGGTTGAGTAGGAGTGGAATGGGGAAGGCACGAGCTTGTCTACTGGTGGCTCGACCACCACAACACTGCCGGCGTGCCGATGGAAGAATTGTGAGGAGGGGGAGAAAGGATAGGTAAAGGGAGGACATGCTCGCGAGCCCACCTTCTATTCCTTTAGAACACACCAATGCGGTGCGCGTGGAGGCGGCGGACACGTGCACAAACGAGCGTTCGCCCTCGCGGTGGTGAACAGTTCCCGCAATCTGCTGGCAGCGGCGTCTATCGAGACCAACTGCTTTGAGACTGCGGAGGAGAGGCGAATAGGTTTATCTACTGCCGGTATAAAAAATTGGGAAATGAAAATGGATTGGATTTGAGGAAGGGAAATGACGCAGTAATGGTCTGACATATCTCGGTGGGCACCCGCACCGCGCCGTTAAGGGAGGGATACAGAAGGAAGTGACAGACTGAAGGAGGGAAGAGGCGCCGTATTGGAGGTCTCCGGAATAATTTCGACCACCTGCGAACATTCAACGTTCCCTATCATCACACAGCACACGAGCGCCTTTTGCTCGGTTCAGGTGTCCAACGATATATGAGAAAGATACTGCGCCATTTCCTATCCACAAAAACCCACTAATATTATTATTACTTCGCCTCCATCGAAACGCGCCCACCGCGGACGGGTTCGAACCCGGGTACACTGGCTCAGTATACGAGCGCCCAAGCCACTGCGCTAATGCGGCGGGTAACTCAAAAGTAGACGTTCGCGATTTCACGAGGGATAGAGGCGTACAGCTAGGCTGAAAAACTGTAAGTGGATGGTTCACATTTTTAAGGATGTGGAGCGATGTAGCTGTAATACGAAAAGAAATGGACTGCGCTGTTATGGAAGGGATAAAGGAGGGACTAAGAAAATAAAGGATGAAAGAGGTGCCGTAATGGTTGGCTCTGGAATAATTTCGGCCACAAGGGGATCTAACGTGCACTGACATCGCACAGCACACGGGTGCCTTAGCGTTTCGCCTCCATTGAAGCGCGGCCGCCGCGGTCGGTTTTGAATTCGGGAACTCCGGGTTTGAACCCTGAGTATCCGAACCCGGGTTCGAACCAGGAGTTTGTTCCTTCAAGGAGTTTTTCAGGGATGGCTTGGATCTCATTTCACAGCACTACCAATCATTTTAGGCAGGAGAGGCGCGTTTATTTCACTCCAGACAAATCATTCAACTAAGGAGTAGTCTTCAAGCACGCTCGTTTCTAAACCTTCTCTGCTTGCGCATATACCTAACCAGCATAACCCGCATTGTAAGCGCTCAGTCATTCGAGCCACTTGCGATCACATCCTATGAGACTGCAGAAAACAATCGAAAATAAAAATTGGTTTTTGTGGCCACATAGCATGTCTCTCCTGTAACCAGCTCTTTTCGACATAACATGTATCTCCTGTAACAGGCTCTTTTCGATGAAATAATTGTTTTAAATTGAGTATATCACAGCAAAAGCGATTACAGGTTTGCTACGTTATGTAAACCTGACAGGGTGCCTTCCTCGCTGCTGGCCTAAAGGCCTAGCCAGTAAAACATTCAATACCGGGAAATGAAAGACGCGGTGAGTTTATCACATCTTAGTGAACACCTCAACCATGCCGTGAGTTAAGGGAGTTAGAGGTGGGCTCCGGAATAGCGTTCCATTTACTGCGAATGTTCAAAACTTTATGAACGCAATGTTTTCAAGAGCCGCGTTTGCATGAATGTGACAGAAGTCGACTCCAGTCGCCTTATTCAGGGAGAGTACAAAACGTTGAAGAAGAGAGTAAAATGTGAGTCAGGCCTTTCTTTCAAAAAACCTTCTCTTTCCCTCAAAAGAAGAACTAGAGTGTCGCATTCATGTAAAAGCGACTGTATATTAAAAAGATTTCACTATAACAATCAATATATCCCCGGACTTATCGCGACAGACCTGCATTTTTCCTTATTAATGTTTTTGCTGTCGCCAAACCGTTTCCATTCGTTTTTATGGCAGTCGTAACTGCTGGATGCAAGCCATCAAAAACTTCGAAATATCTTGCTACACATCGTAAAAATGGACCATTACGCTCAATATTTCCATAACAATCAAAATTTTGGTCCAAGAATGCTGGACATGTGCTTCTGTGGTCAAGTCGATACCTTGGTCGGGCTTTGAGGTACTTGGCGGTGGTGTCGACCAGCAGAAAACCGTGATTTCGCACGATTTTTAGTGCTCATGAATACTAAATAGCCAGCCATTATTTTTGGCTTCATGAGTTCGTTGGTTCTGCCTATCGAACTGCTCCGATGAATACCATTGAATTGCATCGTCTACAGCTGTCGCTTATCTTAACCATACACTCAGCTTCATTCAGTAAGGTGCCTCTATGGACCGTAATGTCGCTGTAAAACCAGGGCATTACCATACGTGCTGCTATGGCGACCTCCCTCGTATCTCGCACATGACGGGATCAAGGTGCGGGTAGCGTTCCATTCACTGCGAATGTTCAAAACTTCCGCACAAATTGTTAGAGGGACGCATTTGCCTGAGACGCCACGGTGACTCAGTGGTTTTAATGCCAGGCTGCTAAACAAAAGTTTAGTTGGATCCCGGCCCTAGGCGGTCGCATTGCGATGGAGGCGAAATTATGGAGGCTCTTGTACAGTGCGATGTCGCCGCAAATTAAGAACTCTAGTCGGTCATGATTTCCTCAGCCCTATACTACGGCGTTCCTTAAAGTCTGAGTCACTTAGGGGCTTCACACCCCATTAAATCAGGCTTTTAAAAGCTCATGTCACATAAAGGCCCCCGGAAAAGTCAAGCGCTTCCTGTGGATCTCTTGCACATCAGTAAAAGCATACTGCCGAACAGTAACTACGTTTCTTGCCCTAGAGTCCTCAGAAATGTTCACGCACTCTCAAACGCAAGCGAAGTTTCATGCTAATTCCAGCACTCACCTCTCAGTGGCCGTCACCGAGAGTACCCTGGGTGCTGGGCAGGAAGACGTGAATGTGGGTGCCTCCGTTGTCCTCCGATGAGATGAAGTCGAACGGCGAACACTGCAGCGCAGAACATCGACCACCTTATTAGTTTGAAGCCCATCGACGACTGAACCATGAACAAAACCAACGCTCGCCAAGAACCGGCGTCACTCTCGCACATGCCTAGCGCTTGCCCCGTGTTCCAATAAGGGTCGCGAGCACACCTCCTCTTCCTTTATAATACACGAATGCGGTGCACGTGCAGGCGGCAGAGCACGAGCACGAACCAGAGTTTGCACACAGACGGGCGCCTTAGCGTTTCGCCTCCATCAAAACGCAGCTGCCGCAGCGGCTGGGTTTCGAAGGAGCCTTGGGCATGTGGATCCAAGGAAGTAAGAAGTGCAGCCACACGATCAGCCTGCTCCAAAAGTCAACGGAGCAGGTGAGTCGTATGATAACCAGGGTCTCCCAAAGAAGATACGGAATGAAAGAAGCGGATACGATAAAACTGGTCAGAAGTCTGGTGGTCAGCAGAGTCACCTACTCGCTCCCGTACCACCCCATGAACAATCAAGAAAGAGAACAAGCTGACACGCTCTTAAGAAAAGCATACAAGACAGCGCTACACCTGCCAAGAAACACGCCAAACGAAAAGCTGCTGCAGCTGGGGCTCAGAAACACCTTCAGCGAACTAGCGGAAGCACAGGTCAAGACGCAGAAGTTCAGACTCCGAACGTCAGCCGCCGGCAGAGGACTCCTGAATAAACGCACAATAATCAATGCCGCCGCAGCAGTCATGGATTACGCCGGCAAACCGATCACTTACGCAACCCTACGGGACCACACGGTGGCAGAGGGGGAGGAAGTCGCCGTTGCACTAGCGGCGGCCGAAGGCTATCGGAAAAACAAATCACTGATCATATTAACAGACTCGAAATCCGCATGCAGGAACTACGCGCAAGGTAGAGTCTGCAAGGAGGTCCTACGAATCCTCCTCGAAACAGGGCCCCCTAGACAAAAAGTAACCGACAAGATACTCTGGATACCGGCAGACATGGGGATAGGGGGCAACTCAAGGGTGGACAGATTAGTTTGCGAGATCACGTTCTGAGCTGAGCTGTTGAAGACCCTAGAGAACCCTACCATAGTGGAGCCCTTATATGTGGAGCTGCTAAATTGCTACAGAGGACAGAGGCTCGAGTACCCTCCGCCACACAACTCATTAACACAACGAGAAGCAGTGAACTGGCGGAGACTGCAAATAGGAACATTCTTCAACCTATACAGTCTACACAAAAGGTACCCTACACCATTCAGAGACACATGCCCGTGGTGCGGGGCAACCACCACGCTATACCACATTACATGGGAGTGAAAACGCAATTATGCATTCTACAAACTCAAAACCCCGGGTGCGGTGCAATGGGAGGGTCTGCTCACCAGCAGCGAGCTCACAGCCCAAAGGGTACCTGTGCAGCACGCATGCGAAACAGCAAGACTCAGCGGAGCCCTGGAATAGGGGCCCGACCTTGCGAAGAGGCCAGACGTCAACGATGAAGACGACGGCCCACCGCTTATCTCATTGAGATTTCAATAAATGTTTTCTCTCTCTCTCTTTCTCTCTCTCTCTCTCTCTCGAAGGAGCCGAAACGCTAAGGCGCCCGTGTGCTCTGCGATGCCAGCGGACGTTAAAGATCCGCAGGTAGTGGAAGTTATTCCTGAGCCCTCCACCACAGCACCTTTCCTCCATTCTTCTTTCAATCCCTCCTTTATTCCTTCGCTTACAGCGCGGCTCAGGTGTCAGCCTAAATGTGAGACATATTGCCCATTTCCTTTCCGCAAAAACCCGCCGGGTGGCTGAGTGGTTAGGATGCTCGGCTACTGACCCGGAGTTCCCGCGTTCGAACCCGACCGCTAAGGCTGCGTTTTATGGAGGCAAAACGGTAACGCGCCCGTGTGCTGTGCGATGTCAGTGCACGTTAAAGATCCTCAGGTGGTCGAAATTATTCCGGAGCCCTCCACTACACTACCTCTTTCTTCCTTTCTTCTTTCACTCGCTCCTTTATCCCTTCCCTTACGGCGCGGTTCACGTGTCCAACGATATATAAGACAGATATTGTGCCATTTCCTTTCCCCCAAAACCAATTAGTATTAATATTATTTTCTGTCGCGGCGGCGAAAGGGTCCAGCAACACGCCGGCAGCCGCGTTTCTCGAGACCTCAGGGAAAGAGAAAACGTTATTGCCGCAAAAGAAGGGTTCCTGGACTGTTAGCAAAAGGGCCAGGTGTCAATGAAAGTTGGTTTGGGGCAAACGAAATGACGCAGTATCTGCCTCGCATATCGGCCGGCACGTGAACCGCGCCATAAGGGAAGCAATAAAGGGGGGAGCGAAAGAAGAAATGAAGAAAGAGGTGCCGTATTGGAGGGCTCCGGAATAATTTCGACCACCTGTAGATCTTTAACGTGCACTGAGATCGCACAGCCTATGGGCGCCTTAGCGTTTCGCCTCCATCGAAACGCGGCGGCCGCGGTCGGCTTTGAACCCTGGAACTCCTGATCAGTAGCCGAGTGCACTGACCACTTAGCCACCGCGGTGGCGCAAAAGTGTCCCGTTAGATGAAAACTGGTGGCGACGTCTTGGGCGCACTCGATGGTTCCCGCCTAGACGGCGGGGTCCGAGCTGTGCAGCGCTACTTCCCAGGCTTATGTTAAGACAGCTTAATAAGAGCTTCCGAAGGACGAACCTCCGGGCAGTCCCATAGCATATGATCGATGGAGGCAGTGCTACCGCAGTGGATGCAGGTGTTATCTGTGAGGTCGAAGAGATGTGGGCGTAATTAAAGCCCCTCCACTAACTGGTCGGAAAAAAACGTCATGGAGGGGCTTTAGGCGTAATGTGCGGGTTCGGGTAAGAATGGGTTTGAAGTCTTCTCAAAGCCACCTCTTGGTGTTTGGAGAATGACTTGGCCAACTCTAGGCCAACTCCTTCGGGGCTGAGGAGGAGGTGGCAATTGTCTACAGCCAGTATACTCCCGCTGGCCTGATATTCAGCGACTTAAAATTGGCCGTTGACTATTTTGGCGGGGATAATACATTGCTCCGCATCCTAAAGAATGCAAACCGTCCACTTAACAGTGTTTGCATTGATTTGTGCCCCCGCTAACTCTGAGAATCCTGGGAACGAGGCAGCTCGGAATGTAGTCCGAGGTATCGTTGTCCGGCTAGTGGGCTCGGCCACTCCTTCGCATTTTTTAAGGGACGTATTGATCTATTTCACCGCAATGTCAACTATTTTAGGCTCGAGAGGAGCGTTTATCCGCCCAATACTCTCCAGAAAATATTTGGTACTCAGGAAACAATGTGGCGTCATTTTTAAGAGCGCTCGTTCGTTTGTAAACCCATCGCTGCTAGCGCATATGTTTTACTCGCCACCATAATCCCCAGTGTAAGCGCTCTGGTTATTCGAGCCACTTATGATCACATTCTGTGAGACTGCAAGAAAGAACCGCCTCCGCCGGATTACTAGTGCGTTGATCGGCCGTGCTGGCCAGCTCAGACCTGACGCAAGGCTGGCTGACTGAGTGGGCCGACCAGGTCGCCAAAAGCGATTGGCGAGGGGCCACGTGACATTACTCCTGTATCCAGCTCTTTTCGACGAAATATTTTTCAATACAGTCCTCTACTGCGACAGAGATTAAAGCTTTACCACGTGATATACTATAAACCATACAGGGTGCCGTCTTCGGTGCTGGCCAAGGAGCCTAACCAGTAAATCACTGAGTACCGGGAATTGAAAGGCGTAGAGACTGTCTCACATCTTAGTGGACACCTATACTACGCCGTGAGCTGAGGAATGGAGGAGAAAGTCTAGAAAAGACGTGTTCCAGTGGAGGTCTCTGGAATAATTTTGACCACCTGAGAGATTTTTTGAGGATCCCAAGTGGTCGAAAGTACTCCGAAGCCCTCCACTACGGCACCTTCATTTTTTTCACTCTGACCTCCTTCCCTTCCATCACGGCGCTGTTCAGGTGTCCACCAAGAAGTGAGGCAGACTGTGCCTATATCTTGCTGCAATTTTATGCGAAGCATATTAACGTAGGTTTCGGGCCTTCGCGCGACGCCCGGCGGTGGCCACCATTGACCCTGAAGTGGGGTCACGTGACATGACGTCACGTGATGACGTCACACAGGCTGCAGATGGGGCCTCATATCGCGCCGTCGGTCGCCTCCCGGCGGTGGCCACCATTGACCTTCAAGTGACCTTCAAGTAGGTCACGTGACATGACGTCACACCGGCTGCAGATGGGGCCTCATATCGCGCCGTCGGACGTCGCCCGGCGGAGGCCTCCACGCTTCGGTTCGCGCCGTCGCGCGCGACGCGGCGGCGGCGCCACCATCGCTGCATCACGTGATATGTGACGTCACGCCAGGGATGAAGCGGCGCGCGCCCGCCGTCGCGTCAGTCTCTGTGCCCGCAACCGCGCCAGCGTCTTTGCGCCGGGCGTGTATGCGGTCATGATGCCTCCAAACGCTAAGGACGTTAATAATAGGAATGCAAAACGAAGGCTGCAGCGTGCTACGGAAACCGATGAAGAACGCGAAGAACGCCTAGCCAAGCGGCGCGCTCAATATGCGGCTCGCTGCTTAATATGCTTCGCATCCACTGAGCTTAACCTTGATAAGCCTCCAATTTTTTAAAAGGTTCTTTTCCTCCTGTTGATTTGAGGAAAGAAAATTGGAGGACACTTAAGCGTCTCCTTTAAGAGTGGAACACGACAGTGTGTTGCAGCACTGCCAGGGAGTCCACGGAACGCCACCGCCAGTTCGCTGCGACACCTTGCCCGTTAGAGAAATCTCCTCTGCTACTCACGGTGAAACGGACGCGTATAGCGGCAAACCACGTAGAACCCCTGCCGGGCGCCTTGCCTGCCAGACGCCTTTAACGTTCACTGAAGTCGCACATCAATCAGGCGCTTTGTGCGCTTCGCCTCCATCGAAACGCGGCTGCAGTGGTCGAGTTCTAACCGGGATACTCAGACTCAGTAGGCAAGCGCCTTAACAACTGAGCCGCCGCGGCGGATCCGTATCGAAACCCTCCTTGGTTTCTGCAGAGCGTCTCGCGCTGATGTAACCTCGACTTGCATGTGGAGCTTGCCCTCGGTTTCATTTCGCCCTGCTTCCCACATAAACACACAGCGCTGAAACGCGGGTAGTGCGGCAGAAGTGCTTTCGCGCTAAAATACCTTTTTGAAAATTGGTTTTTTTTTTGGACCCGCCGCGGTGGCTCAGTGGTTAGGGCGCTCGACTACTGATCCGGAGTTCCCGGGTTCGAACCCGACTGCGGCGGCTGCGTTCTTATGGAGGAAAAACGCTAAGGCGCCCGTGTGCTGTGCGATGTCAGTGCACGTTAAAGATCCCCAGGTGGTCGAAATTATTCCGGAGCCCTCCACTACGGCACCTCCTTCTTCCTTTCTTCTTTCACTCCCTCCCTTATCCCTTCCCTAACGGCGCGGTTCAGGTGTCCAACGATATATGAGAGAGATACTGCGCCATTTCCTTTCCCCAAAAAAACAATAAAGAAAAATTGGTTTTTGGGGAAAGGAAATGGCGCAGTATGTGTCTTCACTTCTTATCCAACACCTGAACCGCGCCGTAAGAGAAGGGATAAAGGAGAAGCTGAAACAAGAAATGAAGAGGTGCCACAGTGGAGGGTTGCGGAATAATTTCGACCATCAAGGGATCTTTAACCTGCACTGATATCGCACAGCACACAAGCGCCTTTGCTTTTCTCCTCCTCAATGGAAACGCGGCCTCCGTGGCCGGGATCGAACCCGAGTACTCCGGATCACTAGCCGAGCGCCTTAACAACCGAGCCACCGCCGTAACTACTGAGACCGCGGTGGGTCTAAAATGCTTTTTTGTACACCTGAACCCTGCCATAAGAGAAGAGACAAAGAAAAAGGGGCTCCGGAATAATTTCTACCACCTGGGGATCTTCAACCTGCACTGACATCGACCGGGCCCGTCAGAAATTTGGTATTTAAAAGCGGGAATACCTTTTTATACCAAATTTATGACAATGCGCATTAAAGATCCCCAGGTGGTCAAAATTATTCCGGAGCCCTCCACTACAGCACGTCATCTTTCCTTTCTTCTTTCACTCCCTCCTTTATCCCTTCCCTCACGGCAGGGTTCAGGTGTCCGCCAGGTGTGAGGCACTGCGCCATTTTCTTTCCCCCAAAACCAATTTTAATTTATATTTCCACGGATATCAGGTGGGTCACCTGATGATGTGAACAGAACGCACATCTGATCACTTAAGAGCCGTCTTGTGCTTCGTGTCTATTCCATACGCCGCACTATCACTACTGACTTTTTCTACAGTTCTGGCAATAGAGCTTTGCGAGTGTAACACGAGCGCTGTATACGGCGAGGCAAGTCGCTTGGCGATGTTTGATTCTGCTAGCATTGCCAATGGAATAAATATTAGGACTTACTGTTCCGTCCACGCTGTCCCCTTGCTGCCGTCTGAAAGCTCAAGGCGCTGCTGTCGGCTCCGGACGCTGTTGTAGTTGACGCGTCAGGCGACCCCTTGCCATTCGTGGTAGCATAGGGGTCTGCGCCGCATCCTAGCTCAAATAAAAGCATTGTGCGCGTCCTCAACTGAACGGTTTTTTTGTAGCTCACAAAAGAACAAAGTGCTCGGCTGGCGCTGCGACTCGGCGACAAAGCTACACACTTTCCACGTGCTCACGTTCGAATCGGGCTCGTGCGGCCAGCTCAGTTTCTTTCTCTTCTTTCCTCGAGCACGGCCCTCATTATCGGTCTTCAATCTTCAGAAATGAAATTAAAATCATGCGACATATGGAATTAAAAATTGAGCACAGACACGTGTTTGAATCAAAGACAAAAACTTTTCATATGCGTGGGATTAAATGCTTGGTAAATGAGTTTTTTACCTCACGTTGGCGGTCCTCTGACGATGTTTATGCAACCCTTGCGGATCTCTATCTTCCAGCATGAATTTAGTGTAATATTATAATAGCAATCCGATCATTAAATTCACCTTGCGTCGGATATCTGCTCATGCTAGGATTAGGGGAAATGAGTTGGTTCATCAACGGGCCTTCCAAATCAACATCCGGGCACCTTCGAGCCCTGGCCAACTTCAATGTCATTGAAAGACGCCGCAACACGCAGAGTAAATAGCCGAACGCGTCCAGAACACCAGTAAAAATCGCACAATCTTACCTCAAGCTAGCCCATCACTGAACACGGATCAAGCACATGTACTTCGCAAAGTTCAAACTAACGCTCTCTGCACCACACTAATGCTCTAAAACTTCGGATGTCTGGACACAGCTCAGTGTCCCAACTGTCTGAAAACCAAGGCAGACAAAGAACACATTCTGTACTCATCTAACACTGCCTTTTCCTGTCTTTATTCTGCTTGCCTTTCCGCTCCTTCCTCGAGTGCTTGACTTCACTCGGGCTCGGCAGATCTTCAGCGGATGTTAGCGGAGCAAGCGCTCTTTTGCACGGGGCCCTTGTGCTGGCCCAAATAAAGTTTTTTCCCTCCTCCTCTGCCCTCCTCTCCTTTTTAACCTATATGCGCAGGCAATAAAGACAGTAAATTCGACGTCCCTTTCATACTCCGCGATATTGGGGCTCCGCTTCTCGTTACCGCAATTCGACCTGCTACCGATGAGGCTCCTATCACTGAATCTATTCCCCGCAACCTTCGTGTCAGTGGCGAAGAGCACCTGTATAATAACCCTCATAACACCGCTTGGGAAGAAGGCTCTCTACTCTCATTCTGAACTTCCTCACTTATCACATTCCTAAACCCGGCAATTCACTCGCCGCTGCGAACCTCCGCTTCATCTCTCTTAATTCCTGCATTGGCAAGGCAATGAAGCGTACGGCGCTCACTAGGTCTTGTCGGCGTTAGGAGGCTTCTAAATAGCTTCCTGGCACCCTTAGAAACCCCGAAAGGACAGGTACAACTCTGCGTCACTGAATTCACCGGCCATAGCGAGGTCGTGCTGATATCTTCACAAAGAATATACAAGTTTCAACTAACCGCTTTTGAAGAGACTTTCAGGGACTAGCGAGTCCGATAATTTTTTAACACCTCCGTACAAACAACCGCAGAAGAGTGTGCGGGCAACCTCCGTCGAATCCACCCGCCTTTATTGGACATCCATCGCGCTGACACGCTCCGCGTCGCCTTTGCGCGGAGTCGGCTTTTCATCCAGGAATAGGCATCGCCTGACGAGGCTCCAGCCGCACTCTCCCAACGAGCCCAGCTGCGGGCGGCAGTCCTCACGAGGCAAGCAGACCACGCGCTCCTGGACCACGCCGGTCAGCCGCATGAAATCGTGCAAGCCACGAAGGCCCGCGGCAGCAGCTCGAATTATGCCGGTCGCCTCGGCCTCGCTCACTGAAGTCAGCTCGGCGACGCGCCCTTGCAAAGCGACGTGGCTGCGAACTCGATCCAAGGCATCGGCACCGTACCTGCGGTCATCGTAGGCGTCAGTGCTACAGAGTGCTCTTCCACCATTTCCCGAATGGCTAGTCAGACCTGAGAGCGCCAGATTAGTATGGCACTTCTTTGAGTTACGTTTGGTGCCATTTGGAGATTTAATCTCAAGAATCCGCTGGTCGCTACGCGTTGGACACTGACAACAGTAACTGCTTTCCCTGCAAAGATGCTCGAGCTGAGCTACGTAGCTCTGCTCGAGCCAGTCTGCAGGCCCGTCCAGTTTCCTTTTTATTCTCCCTCCAATCAGAACAACCGGAAAGGTGGAGTCGTGGTAGGCAGACCCGTGTGGTCGATATGCGAAATCATTTCTAGCTCTCTCTATTATTAGGACGCGTCTTTCGGCGCTTGGTATATGAACCCTTGTACACAATGTGAATATTGCGATTCTTCGTTCCTACTCTCTTCTTGTCAAGAATTTAAAATGTGCCCTCCACGCGGAGCCTGGCAACTGGCTTCAACGGTGCTCGGGAATCACATCTGTTGTTACGGTAGGCTGAGTAGGGCATGATGAGAGCGTGCAATGCGTAACCAGCGGCTGGATTTCACCGGAACCTTCTGGAAAGGTGTTACTGTGGAAGGAGGAGGATAGGATAAGAGCGCAGAAATCCTTAACCGTAGTGGTTGCCACAGGAAATACATAAAGGGTGGTTACAGAGGAACAAGAGGGTGTGGCTAGAGTGGGGCAGTGCGTAACTGAATATGGTTGCCATCGGAACCATCCCGATGGTGGTTACCGAGGAAGAAAGAGGGTGTCAAGAGTAACGGAATGAGTCACTGGAAGGTGGTTACCCCCGGAACCTTCTGAAGGGGGGGGGGGGGGTTACTACTGAAGGAAGGGGGGCTAGAGCAGATAGATGTGTAACCGCCGGGTGGTTACCACAGGAACTGCTGAAGGGTTGGTGACCAAGCACGTAGCATATGACGAGAGTAGAGGAACGTTTAACCGGAGGGTATACTTACCCCAGAACCTTCTAGAGGATGGTTTCTGTGGAAGGGAAAGATTAGTACGAAAGCGAAGGAATGCGTAACTAGGAGCGGTTACCACCGCAGCAATTCAGAGGCTGTTTTCCGTGAAAGGAGGAGGGTGGTTACCGGGGAAGGGTAATAAAAGACGTAACCTGAGGGTGGATACCACAGGAAGCATCTGGGGCGGTCACATTTGAAAGATAAAGGTATGACGAGGGCGGCAGAACGCTTTAGGAACGGGTAGTTACCACTGGAACCACTCGGAGGGATGTCACATTGGAAGGAGAAGGGTATGAAGAGGGCGGGAGAACGCGTTAGGAACGTGTGGGAACCATCTGAAGGGAGGTCACTGTGGAAGGATAAAGGTATAACGAGGGTGGAGGAATGCGTTAGGGACAGGGCGGTTACCACCGGAACCACCTGAAGGGAAGTCGCAGGGAAAGGATAAGGGTTTGACGAGGGTGGGGGAATGCGTTAGGAACGGGTGGTTACCATTAAAACTTCCTTGGGGGAGGTCACAACGGAAGGAGGAAGGTATAGCGAAAGCGGAGGAATGCGTAACAGGAGGATAATTAATTCCCACCGTCGATGGCGCAAGGTGTGGCGAGAGCGAGGGGTGCGCAACTGGAGGACGGATGCACGGGAACCATCCGGAGTGTGGGTGACCTTTAAGGAGCAAGGGGAGTGTGACTGCCGGTTAACAAAAGCGCCGCCCGGGCACAGACTCCCCTGTGGACTAAACGGCAGATTGGAGAGGAGTGCTAGTCGAGGGACGTGCATGTGAGGAAGCGATACACGTGTGCATGTCGCACTCGAATTCTTTACCTCAGTAATAGTGAAATGAAAATGCCTGGACAGCTTTCGCTGAATCCCGCGTGATCAGTGGTAGTGTTAATTTTATTAAACTGCAATACTGACTCCTACATGGAAGACTAAACATTATAAATGTCATCCTAGTCCTACGTTGGCGGTATGCATACAAAAAAACTGACTCACTATCAATGCGATTCATGCGGCAAAGGTGCCGCCGTGGTTGCTGAGTGCTTAAAATATGCTCTCGTGCTGACCCAAATGAGGCATGTTCGATCCAGGGCTGGGAGGTCGCATTTCGATCGAGGCGAAATACTAGAGGTCTCTCTACTGTGCGATGTCAGGGCACGCTAAAGAGGCACGGGTGGTCGAAATTATCCACAGGCCTCCAGTACTGCGTTTCTCATAGCCTGAGCCACTTTGGGACCATAAACTCGTTAAAATATCATGCGGCAGAGTGTGTTAGCGTGCGTGTTCTCCTCGAACCGAGCAGCCGCTGCTTTCTGGTGGCTTCAGACACTGCCAGCAGGTGGCGTGATCCAGTCCATCCATGATCATATGATCTACTAGACTCTCTTTCTACTCTCTCCCTACCTCTCCATTCTGATTACTTTTCTTCCTTTTCTCTCTCTATCTGCTCCCCCGAGCCCTCACAAGCCAGCGACAATTCCAACGCTAGACACTTTGCGGCAATGAGCATTCTAACGCCGACGCATTAAACAACTTAAAAATTTGCAATATTTCTTTAAATATATGATACCGACGCGCAAATGTGGAACAACGGACGGCTAACTAGGACTCAACAATTGAGCCAACTTTAGAGGTCGCTAACTGGGATCCGCAAAGTTATAGTTGCCTTATTCTGAACTTGATAATTTTGCACAAGTGTATTAGCGAGTGGATAGACATTTTCAAAAATCAATCGAAGTGCGCAGCAATATTCGAAACTGGGCTGTGCTTGTAGGACAGTAATGTGTTAACGATTCTTTTACGCTTTCCTCAGTAAAAAGATATACTATTATTCAGAGAGCCATAAAATGGTCTATATCAAAATGAGAGACGTAATATGTCGTTTGCCAGAAAAAAAGCTATAGAAAGCGATGTTTCGTTTCGGTGCGGTAATATGACAGGGCTTAGTGTGAAATATTGGGCCTCTTGTTCATTTTATATGTTACTGTTTTACTTACCGTGTATGAATATCACTAATTTCTTTTCTTCGCTTCCTTCTAGCCGCTCTTAGCCATCTGAACGCCTTTTCGAGGCACATGCCTTTCTGGCAAGACCTGGGCCGACCCAGACAAACGTGTTGCGCTTATCGTTTGAAATTACGTATTTTTTCTACCTTGATTACGGCTGACGTACATTATTCTTCACTCCGATTACTCTCTTTAATAAAATTGTGATCTAATCCGTGCTGCTCCTGGTTTACTCCATTGCAGAAATGCGCGAGTGCTGGCCCGTGCTCTGCTGCCAAGCATATACAACTACATGGACCCGATTGATCGCTGTCCTCCTTCCTGATGGATACCAGATGAACTGCGGGAAACAATTTAGGGTAGCGACAGGAGGCTAGGATAGAGTATGTGCAACAGAACCTAGCCAACAAAGAAAACATTACGTACACGGATGCGGCTACATACGGAAGGACAAGACAACACAACAGAAATAGAGCGGTTGCAACGGCAATTAATCATGAGCTCAAAGAAATGGCCAGCGCAACTATGAGGGATGGCATTATTGAGGAGGCCGAAGAGGCTGCCATAGCCCTAGCGGCGGCAGAGGGCTACCGTGCTCAAAGGTCCCTAATAATTTTAACAGACTCGCAAACAGCATGCAGAAACCACAAGAGTGCCAAAATAGGGGGAACAGCGCTCCGCATCATAAAGACAGTACAGACAGTCAAATTACCGCCGAAGGAAAAACAATTGCAACACATAATAATGTGGGTAACGGGACACACAGGCGTCGCGGGGAATGCCGAGGCGGATAGGAGAGCTCGAGAGCTTACAATCCGAGCCTCCAACCAAACCAGCCTCAAGCAATGGTAATGGTATGTATGCTGATAGATTGGAAGACACAAGGACAGGGGTCCTGTTACTAGGAGATCGAAGACGGGACAATGACTTAATGTACATAATAGTATACAATGCATGTAATGTTTCAATGTCGTACTGACTGAGAGCGGGAAAACGAAAATAGAATGGGAGACGCCCCGTATCTTGAAGGAAATTTCGCACAGCAGAGCGCACACTCCTGTCGCTTCGTCCAAGCAAAGAAGGGCCATTGGAAAGAACAACCGCGGATGAAACAGGCAAACCCAGTTGATGAAATGGAATTTGCGAAAGACGCTTCCTCAAATGAGAGAAGCGGCGGCAGAACAGCAAGAAGTGGTCTATTGTCTCAGGTTCGGCACAAAAAGGGCACAATGGGGAAGCCGCCAGGCCAGATCTGTGAAGGTAGAAATTTAGAAAGGGAACCCGGCAACGCAAACACGTGAAAGAGACTTCGTCTGCGCGAGCGCCAGTCTTTGCTACTCCAAGGATGCAGAATATATGGGTATGTGCCATCAGTTTAGAGGCAACAACAACTTCGTTGCTGATTCTTTGCTGGTTGACGGTTCGAAAGCGCCCCCCCCCTTACCCCATCGCTATCGCCATCGTCTGACCGGCGAGCACGGTCGCTGTGCGCGCCGGGCACGAGACGAGAAGAAGACTGAATGCCTCTCGGTAGCCGTTCCGCCGCGTTGCCCTTCTTCGAAAACGCCGTAGCAATCAGTCAGTGAGCTGGAATGCCGCCTGACAAGCCGGGAAGTCGCGATGAAGCTCGGAGGCCTGGATCCTCCTCAGCAGAGCGCCGCCGCCAAAGACGCGGTCCCGGCGGTCGAGACCAAGGCGGCACCCGTTTGTCGGACATACCTGGAAGCCCCTCGCGGAGCCCTGCGGGCAGCGACAGTGCACCCAGGCGCATACAACCAGCATTCCATCAAAGACGTATGCACGGTAGGCCGTTCCAGCTGTCAGATGACTCCATTCGGTGCCATTTTCGTTCTGCTTCAGATTGAGATTCAGAATAAATTTTAATGTTTGAACCGGACCCCTACCTACCCTCTCCGGCACGGCACGCAGGCCTCTGGGAGAGGAGTAGGGAGTTTAGTCACTACAAGACTAGCACTTAAGTTTATGTGATGCTGCAGCTGCCAGTTGGGTTCCTTTTGCTCCCTAGAGTCTGGTTTTCTACATCCTTTATTCTCGCTGTGATTCGCGTCCTGAATTTCTCAAAGTACCTACTTTACTGAGCTTTTAGCCACATGTGGATGTGGTTGTGCCTTTTTTAAAGGACATACCTTAGAGATGTTGATGTGTCATGGCCAAGCATGCAGTAGAACTTTTGGGCTTGACAACCCCCGCCGCCCCACCCCTTATAACCAGACCTCCACAACCGCCGTGTCGTGCTCTCATCGGCAGGTGCCAAAGGCCACCGCCTCCGACCATCTGGCAAGGTGGACCCTGCTGGAGGTACCTGTCCAGAGAGTGTCGGTCCAGCCAGTCCCTCAGCTGCGGCGTTGCCGTTCGGACGTGGCCATGGTGTGAACGGAATGACCTCCGCTGACACTGCTGCCGTCGGCTCCTGCCTGTCATCGCCAGCATCGTCCGTGTCCGACGGTGTTTACTCGGGAGCGCTCAGCATTGATTCGCCGCTGTCCAGCAGCCCGGGGAATGTCGAACAGCCGCCCCTCGTGCAGCCGCCCGGCTTCCGCGGCAATCCGCCCCCTGGCGAAGATAGGACGAAATCGCCTCCGGTACGCGCCATTGGAACCTGGCACACGCGCCTAGCGTAACAGAAAAGTTGCAGTTTTTGACTGCATGCTCAGAAGAAAGCTTACGCGTATAGGTCGATGACGTTGAAGGAACGAAATCACGCATCCTGAGAGGGGGAACTAGCACTGTAGAGTGTTCTTAAGGCCGCATGTATTGGCTCTTGAGCAAGTAGTTGACTCATTATTTGCAGATCAGAACAGCATGGGCTAAAAGAAATCAACGAGTAATATAGGTAGGCTTACAAAATGGTAAAAAGAGTGCGGTTCAGTACTGCTTTCAGCGCATGTCTGTGTCATGACTTATGGACTTATGATGTTCCTTTCGAGTGGCTTTGTCTCATTTAGCTCTGCTGCTTTTGTGAGCTCGGAATTAGTCAATGTATAGTAACACCAAAAAGTAACTGCCATCAGCCGAAAGGACAGGATGCTGCTGTATCAGCAAAGAGTGTTTTTATTTAGAAAATCCTTTGCGAGCAGTGATCAGGCCCTGTGCTGTGACACAGTGCTGTGGCAAATAGAAACACAACATCTGTTTAATGAGCTTTTTTAGGCATGGGCCGTCCTTTTTGATACCCTAGCACACGCTACAAGATTATGATTGGTTTAGACCCAGCTTGGCACTGGGCGAGAAAAAAGCACATGCTCTATTGATGAGGCCAACATGAGGAAGAAAGTAACGCATCCAGGATTTCTTCACAATCAACAAGAATGCGAAGGTAAACGTCGTCGTAGCCAAGCTCACGAAGAGCCTCAAACTGCAGGCAACATAGAAGGCTTAAGTATCATCATCCAGTCACGATAACGAGGTTCCCGGCTAACTGTCAAAATTTAATCCTGATTATAAAAAAAGTGCCTTTGTTGTTTCTTTCGCGTGGTTTCCTTGGTGCTTGCAAATCCGCCGTGGCACGCAATTCACATGTTACCTTAAATCTGTGCGGCGAAAAAGCAATTCGCTTTTGTTCCGACAGGATTTTCCGTCTAGTGATTAGACAGTCATTATAATTTTGATTGGGCAGTGGTTCGATGCGTGTCGTGCGAAGAAAGAAACTTTAAATAACGTCACTCATTTAGGTCCTATGACGTGTTCTAAAAAGCAGCGTGTACGAACACTGCAAGAGGTGAAGTAATGTCCTAGTCTCGATATCTCTAGTATACGCATAGAAAACGATTCATTCGGCACACAGTTAATACAGTTTGTAGGTCTGTTCATCTCGGAGTGTTAGGCTACAGCGGATTTGTGAAGGACCAATTACGGTCGTCAAATGTTTCGCTTTCAAATCCCTAACCTTCTCAATTCCTACAGCGAATCCTCTCCATTTTCTTGATAAAGGTTTGCTGTCTATTTTAAAACCTGGCATCGGACTTGATTTGTTGAGTACCTCCTTAGATCTGTTGTATGTTTCTGCTATGAAAAGGTATGTTTATGTAGTGTTGTATTGTGTATCATTCTTGTCATTTCAATGCTCCTGATTTTGTTCTTCAAAGCAAATTCTTGGCTCAGATTTGTATAAGTATGCTTGATGATTTTTTTTGTTGTCATATGTACTCTGTTGTTGCCGCTGTTTCCTGTAGGAAGAAGGTGCGCTGCTTTGTCAAGCCAATCTAAGGATTTTTGGGCGCACCTCCTAACATTAAGTAATGTTGAAATAAAAGTATTTTGTATTTTTGTCGTTTGTGGCGTTTAACTTCCCAAAGCGACTCAGGCTTGAAGGACGTCGTAGGGGCAGGCTCCGGAAATTTCCACCACCTGGGGTTCTTTAACGCCCACTGAAATCGCATAGTACACGGGCCTCCAGCATTTCGCCATCGAAATTCGCCTCCATTGAAATTCATACGCCGCGGCCGAGATCGAACACGCGTCTTTCGGGTTAGCAGCCGAGATTTTGTATTTTTGTACTCGTACAGCAGCGGCTATGATAGGAGCTGTGGGAAAGAAGGCGCCTGGCCTTGCGCAAAAAGACACCCCAAAAGTGCACACTTTGTCAGTATCGATGATTCATCACTAGAAAAGCGGTTATTTTGGGGGTTTATAGAGATCGTAGGTAAGACCAACTGATTGTGCACATCGTTTTTCTTACGGCAATAATGTTACTTTCCAGGACTCCCAGAAGCTGAAATCGCGGCTCGGGCTTACTCTGGCCGTGCTTGGAGTCACTGTATTGGTGACGCTTGTGGCCTTGGCGATCGCCTCACTTGTATGGCGCTCCCCAGCGCACTGGGGGAACACCTGCAAGACGCATGCCTGCCTCGCCTACTCGACCAGACTTCTCGCCTCCATCAACGAATCGGTGGACCCGTGCCAGAGCTTCACGCACTTCGTCTGCGACGGCTGGCGCCAGAAGAACCGACATACCGTTTGGAACGACCAGTTCATTTCTCTGTTGGACAAGGTGACCGCGTCGCTGAAGAGTGCAGACGTGCCTGCATCGGGGCAAGACATGGAGCAGCGGGCCGCCATCATGTACAGGAGTTGCGTCGATGTGCTGGAAGGGGAGAGAGACGAGCTGCCAGCCGTCAAGAACGCGCTGGTTGAGGCAGGCATCGTGTGGCCGAAGCCTTCCAAGGGCGCAGACGTTCTGTACACGCTCCTCTGCAGCTCTTTGAAGCTGGGTTGGGACGTGCTCCTTGACTTCGACGTCGCGCCCGATGGCAGCGGGATCAACCTAGTTTCTGGCAAGTTCCTTTACTTCGTGGTCAAGAGGTATAGGGACTTCGCGACCGGCACGGATGAGGAGTACTTTCAGTTCCTGAAGGAACGCTTTCAACCCGAAGGCGAGGATACGGTGACGTTCCAGGAGACAGACGCGTCGGTCGAAACAGCCCTGAGCTACCTCTCTAATGCTCGTTACGAAGCAGCTGACGAGTATAACGCTGACGTTCTTCTAAACTTGACTCAGCTTGGCCTCACGGAAGTTAACTGGACAGCGACGCTTTTAAAACTTGACATCAGGATGAACAGTAGTCTCACGCTGACGACCACATCGCCCCGTTATCTAGAGCGAGTGTTGTATCTCTGGTGGCGGTACGGCACGGACTCATTCCATACATTGATCTCTTGGTGCACCGTTCAAGTGGCGGCCCTTTTCGCGAATAAAGACTTAATTTTCAACTATTACAACCGTGACTACCAAACGACGCAGGCCCATTACAAGATTTTCTGCGTCACGAGAGCAATGTTAATCTCCGGGCACACGCTGTTCGACAAATACTATGCTGAAGCCCTTCAAAGCGAAGCACTTAATCTCGCAAAAAGTGTGGCTCAGTCCGTGCGAACCGCTTTTTTCCGGCGTCTTTCCAACTGGACGTACTTTGACGAAAGCATCAACGTGATCAGCAACTGGAGCTCTTCGGAAATCGTCTTCCGTAAAATCGAGCACACCGGAGAAGAAATCCTGGCTGCAGACCATGTGCCTGACTTGAATATTTCTTTCGTGCGGAACTGGCAACAGTCGGTGCACGTCAGAAAGGATGCAGAATTCGGACATATGTTAGATCTTATGCAAGATTTGGAAGTGTCCATCGTGTCCTACGACAAGCGAGACTTCGAGCTGATGCCTTACGCTCTATCCTTCCCTCTATTTGATCCGCAGCTCCATTCGTCTTTAAACTACGGCGGCTTAGGAGCTCAGATCGCCTTTTCACTGGCGAGCTTGTTCCTTTCCGCGTACTACGCAACCAATGCTTCGTTTGTTGAGCCCCTGATGGACTGCTTGAAAGCAGGCACGTACGGCAGCGCCGGTGAACTAGGGTATTACGCCAAAGAAGTAATTGGCTATGGCGCTCTTGTGGATGCCTACAATGCCCAAGAGAGAGCTTTGGACAGCAGCAGCCTATTCGGTTTGGAGAAGTACAGCGGACTGCAGCTGTTTTTCATCGCGCTGTGTTACGTCAATTGCTATGGCGGCTCTGAAAATACAAACCACGAGTCGATCTGCACTCCCGCGCTGCAGCACATGCCACAGTTCGCCAAGGCTTTTAACTGCACTCCCGGGGACCCGATGAATCCTTCTAAGCAGTGCAGACTGTTTTGAGATTTGTGTTCGTGATTCGAGTTTTCTGTTTGTGTGCGCGTGACTTCTCCGTTACCACGTTTTGTTCATTGATGATGTGGCTATAAATGCCCTTCACTGAGCCTGTTTTTATAGAACTATAGAAATCTCGATCGTAGAAGGTGTCGTCGTCTTCGCGTATACGTAGGGAGCCATTAGCTTGCGCGCACTGGTATAAAATTTTGAATAAGAGCACTAAAGTGTGTTAGTTTATCCCGATAGCCTTTAAATGCCATTTTGACCTTGCGAGGATCTAAAAATAGAAATTTTGTCGGGTGTTGTGTTCCGCTTTTTCCGCGAGCGAATAAAGTGTAGGGCGGTTTATGAGCCAGTCGCGCTCGACTTGTGCGTACTTGTCGCTGAATCTGATTCCGAAATATCGTTTTGTGTGGGAATTGTAGGAGCTAACTATGAAAGAGCTTAAGGAAACAGAGCAGGAGCCTATCGGCAGAATCAGCAGTGCAACAAGAATGCAATTGAAAGAGCTAATGACATTCGTCGTTGCGGAACGAAGCAGAGTTGAATAACTCAACATTAAAACTGCACTCTTCCGTGCTACTAAGATGACGCAAGAAAAAAAATGCTGAAAGAACCGACAAAAGCGAGCTCTTGTCCTTTCCAGTGCCGAAATTTTCTTCGCCGGGGAGATTCGCACAAAACGCGTCCTCGGTCTCGAAAAATCTCGCGGAACGGTAACCTCGTGACACATATAAATGACAAATTCTTTACTTGAGCACTATCAGGCGACGGTGGCGTTTCGGGATATGAAGTTGGACACCTTTAGCGGGTGTTATGTCTTTGCGGAAGCGAGGTTTCCGGAATTTCCGGAAACGAAGTTGAACGCGCCATTTACAATCTAAACCCAGGAAAGTTTCCCCGGCCTCACTGTTTGTGCACGCGGGCTTGTTTCCGCGATGTTAGCTGCAGTTTTTATTGCTTTCTACGATCTAAACGTACTGACTTCTTCTTTTGCATTTGTACACACTTCTGAGAACTGATGAAACTCCTAAGTTTTAGCAGCCCGGCTACAGACAATCGCGGCCAGGTAGCAGGGAATCTGGAAAGAGCGTTTCATTGGTTTCGCATGTTGCCTTACTGCAATCTATACAAGTATACATTGTTAACAAAGATGGATCGCCTTTTTGCCGCGTTTGTGGGAATCAAGACACTAAAGGACAACAGGCAATTTTGACGGCTTTTTTTCAGCGCAATTACTCACGCTTTGTGAAGAGGAGGGAATGAAGATGAAGCTCAAAGCAGCTGCCACGCGGGATTTTGCACATGCCAGATGACCTCCAGGTTCGGCATGGGAGCAGTAGAGTTTTCCGCTCTAAAAACAATTGGCATCCTGGGTAAAGACAGATTGATACTGGCGAGTGGCAGACATCGTGCGGCAGATTTATGTTCATTTGTATGAATCCGGCAGAACTTTGGAAACGGGTGCCTTTTGCATAACTAATGAGGGTGTGGAGGAGGTGCCTTCGGTGGGGAGGGGGTTAGCTGGGGTATGCGTGCCGCTCTGTCACTCAGGGCAAGGAGCGAGAGAGGTGCAGCAGCGAAACACGTGTCGTCACGAATGTCGGTATTTTCTTCTGACCAATCAGTTATTGGCATTCTGGACAATTAGCGTGGCGTATTTTCATGACGCCATGCGTGACGTCACAATAATCTGACCAATAATCATAGGGGCGCTTTGTCATGACGTCAGGTGTTACAACGGCAACGGCCCCGAAATAATCGGGAAACAAGAAATTGACAACTCCCTCTGTAAAACAAAAAAAAGCCCACCGGACTTTTCGCCTATGCCATAGTCTTCAACAAATCGAGATCGTGCGCATGCTCGTCTGGTCTTGCATGCAGTCCTCGGTATGCTTTAAGATGCGTAGGGTGCCGCCGCAGGGTGGCCCTCCCTCCCCATCATAGCGTCCTCACGGGCAGCTATCGTTTGAGCTTTCCTCCAGAGTGACGTGTCCGCTTTTTTACTGTGCTACGGTCTTCATGTTCACCTTCGTCGCCGCAGCTGTTCGCTTGGCAGACACGTCCGCAGCTGCGCTGGCTGCTGCTCGGCCGCTCCTCTTCGCCAGTTGTGGCATGTGATGTGTCACGTGATTCGCTCTTGCGCTTGGCAGCCATGTCCGCCGCTGCGCCGACCGCCGCTCTGCAGAGCGCTCGCTCTTGCACTTGTGGCACGTGATGCACCACGCGATTTGCTCTCGCTGAAACAGTTCGCTCTCGTTGAAGTCTTCATACAATAGAGGTGATCCAAAGCTAAACCGTGTCTAACCACAAACCATGCTTAACAGAGCTTGGCTCAGCTGGGTTGAACCACAGCCACTTTTTATTTTTTTTACGAAAGGAAATGGCGCTGAAAAGGAAGGAAATATTTTGCTGGGTGTTTTCCGTGCCTTAAAACACCAATATCTCTGTACAAAGCGGCTGTAAAGCTTCTCTGTACACCCTCTGTACAGAGTCAGACCCGAAACTATTACACCATTTCACGGTCCTCAAACACACCACCACTACCACCAGTCCTCATCATTTCCCAGTCTATTGCGCCTTCCTACAGACGCACTACGATTGCTTGAACGAGTACGTTCCACTTCCCTCTACACTGCTTCACATCTGTTGTGTCTGCATAGTGCTCTATGCTTCATTATGGTCGTGTTTCTCTTTCCTTTCGTCTTGAGGTGTTCTTCGTGGGGGGCTTTCGATATTTTCTTCCTAGTTCAATCGAATCTACACCCAGATGTTTACTTCTCCACTCCGATGCTTGTTGCTTACTCTCCACAAGATTACAGTAATTAAATTACTTCTCTCGGTAATTTGTAATGTAATTCATTACTTTTATCGGTTTAATAATTTTGTAATGTAACGAATTACTTTGGAACTGTAATTTCAGGTAAAAGTATATAATTACTAGTGAAATTAATTTTGCTTCGTAAGGAGTCCATGCGGCTCCTTGTATCGGGCATGCTTTGGCCTCGAAAGCAAGAAAAACGCGCAGCTTCCGAACCCCAGCACTCGTCTCCAGTGAAGGCAGACCAAAGGTGATGGGCATCACCACCCCATTGGTGAATAGTCTATAGGAGTGCTACGCATCTGTGTGCCATGCTCACAGATGCGCCACGTGGCCGCCAGGAGAGTTCCATGAGCATGGTATGCATGGTGCATTGGACCTTCCCACAAAAACATTGCGACTGCTCGAACGAGTACTTCCCACTTCTTTCTAGACTGCTTCATGTATAATTGTCATGTTGCCACATTTACATCAAGCCTGAACTGACAGCTAACAAACCTGGCTTTGGGTTTTCGGGACAAGGCCTTCTGTTGTCATATTTCAGGCACTATTCTTAACTCAAGGGCAATATAGCCGACAGCGTCACCGCCATATGCAATCGATATCCGCCAACATGTCTCCAAAACGAATCAATTGAACAGCGGAATTGGCAGCTTATCGGCGCCCCGATGCATTTCCGTGACGATGAGCGTGAATACAAGCAGCGGATGCAGTCACGCTGTTTACGAGGACCACATATTCTTTGAAATCAAGAGGGTGGGACCATTGAACGATGAACTTCTGATCAGAGAGTGATGCCAGCAATTATACATGTTTTGCGATTAAGTTTACCTCATCTACATCAGCAAAGCGGCTGTTCAATGGTCCATGGGGCTACCTTTCATCAAAGAAGGGCAAAATTTCTGGCGCCCATTTTGAGTCAGTGGGAGCGCAAACAATGTACGGTTATTATTAATTGGTTTTAGGGGAAATGAAATGGCGCAGTATTTGTCTCATATATTGTTGGACACCTGAACCGCGCCTTAAGGGAAGGGATAAAGGAGGGAGTGAAAGAAGAAAGGAAGAAAGACGTGCCGTAGTGGAGGGCTCCGGGATAATTTCGACCACCTGGGGATCTTTAATGTGCGCTGACATCGCACAGCTCACGTGCGCCTTAGCGTTTTTCCTCCATAATAACGCAGCCGCCGCGGTCGGGGTCGAACACGGGAACTCCGGATCAGTAGTCGAGCGCCCTAACCACTGAGCCACCGTGGCGGGCAACAATGTACGGTTGAATGCCGCTTTGGATGTGTGCAATAAGTTACTAAATTTTCCGCGTACAGTAGTAAATTCACAGGACACTGCGCTGTTGAATTAAAGAAAACAGGCCATCGCAACCCATTGTACGTTCGCTTCCTCGTAACTATTCACGTTTTCGGTAGACCTGCTACGTCGGGATCTAGTCTTGCTTTCGTTAGAAAGTCGCAGTATTGACCACAACTCGAACGAAATTTGAGCGCCGCCATTTCGAAATCGCTGTGGCGCCATCTATTGAACGCGGATTTTAGGGATGCCGTGCAAAGTCACAGGACGCAGGGTCCATACGGAAATAACGACTAAACAGCACTATGTAAACGGTGCACGATGCCGTAATTGAAGACATTTTGCAGGGATGCAGCTGGTTCCAATCCTTAGATTTTCCTGCGCTTTTAATCGAGGCCGTTGTGTCCACTGGCGATGGTTTTTGCAGGCCCTTTGTCCACTCAGTAGCACAGACCTTTGGGCGAGTTGGTGCATTGCCATCAAGTACAAGCGCAAAAGACACGTACAGAAAAAGACTTGGACAACACGACCGCTTACTTCAAACTGTGCCGACACAGAAGCACAATAAATACACCTTGCTGCATGACGTCAACTTACAGCACCGCCGACATCAAGTGGCCGAATGCAAAAACAAAATATTTTTTAATTCGAGCTCGTCAACACTAATTAGGAACTCTGCTGCCGAACGAGCGTCGGCAGAGCCAGAGTATGCTCCATTTGTAATAAGGGAGTAATTGCTCATTGGCACCCTCCCGAACGCAGCCATACGGCTACAAACGAAAGCTATACAGCTTTCTCAAAAGCTTCGCAGTTAAAGAACGAAAGAACGTTCAGGACGAATTTTTCTTTAACTATGAAGTTTCTGAGAAAGATGTATAGCTCTCGTTTGTAGCCGTATGGCTGCGTTCGGGTGGATGCCAATGAGTAATTACTCCGTTATTACAAATTTACTCAACCTTGGGGATTCCCCTAAACATTTGACTAACATATGCTGCATTTTATCCTCATTTTTTTGTGCTATAGGTACCATGCGTTCGACAGGGTTGTAAAACTAATTGCCGCTGTTTCAAAAGATTCATGAGACCTTATACGACTTGTACGTACCACTTGCTTCTCAGGAGACGTACAATATATTTTTTCCTTGTTAGTAGGTGTTCTAATCAAACCTGCCTCTATTACTCCTCTAACTTCTTGACACATATGCTTGGCCAACTATCTTGCATGCGCTGAAAAAAGGTTTACATGGATTTTTGTTCTTTTCAGCGCAGTCATGACAATGTTCAAAAAGATTACTATCTCGATATTTGCATGCGTTCCTCCTGTGATCCAGCAATCTTTCATTCACACATCGGCCAGTATGACCAATGTACCTAAGCCATACGATAGGAGAATTACTTTCCAGAAGCACATGCTACAAAAAGGGTGCTTGAGACTGCATGGTTCTAAAAGCTTTTCAAGCTCTCACGCCCTAGAATCTGGAAAAACTAGCCAAATTGACTAACCCTTCCCAAAAGCTTTAAGAACCATGCGGTATGAAGCACCCCTTTTGTAGCATGTGGTTCTGGGATGTAATTCTCCTATCGTGTGGGTCTAAGTACATCGGTAATACTGGCCGATGTCTGAATGAAAGATTGCTGCAGCACAGTAGGAAGGTGTGTAATTATAGCAGTTCGATGGGGTTATTGCCACCTGCCATGGTGAGCAGATTGTGATGACGTCAGTAGGTAATCTTTCTGAACATTGTCTGGACTGCGCTGAAAAGAATAAAAAGCCATGTAAACCTTTCTTCAGCGCATGCAAGATAAGTAGGTGTCAGGGCTTTAGAGCAGATTTGATTAGAAAAGCGGGTTCATTCTGCATAAACGCACCATCTATAAAACTGACTAACAAGGAGAGAATGTTCTTGCGTGCGGCTGCTTAATGTCGGTGGTGCTTTCAGTTGACGTCATGCAGCGAGGTGTATTTGTGTATTTAAGGTGCTTGTGTTTGAAGTAAGCGCTCGCGTTGTCCAAGTCTTTCTCCGTCCAAGTTCTTGGCGCTTGAACGACGCCTTTGTCCAGGGCAAACGCCTTCCGGTGAATGCAAGAAATTCTCATGCCATTTTGTCAGCCGATTATCGTTCGTACGCAACACGCTGACAACAATCAGAGGATAGGGACCGCCAAAGCTAGCGCTTCCATTGCAAAGACACAAAACGATGAGGGAGGGTTCAATAATTCGGGCAATCCTGCTTTGTAGTACTCGATCGCTACAAATGCCAGTTGGTGCCAACTATCGAAATGGGCTCATAATTGCCTTCTGTCGGTTATACTGCAAGCCACCACGCTATCTCGGCTGAGCACAGTACATCGATGCGGCTGTAAAGGGTGAACACAGAAACCAACGCTGTGGCTTCGGGCTGCACTTGCGTGGCTGTCTTGCTTGGCTGGGCAGCAGCTCTGGCGCAGGGCTTCAATCGGTCGGTGTAGTGGTTGCTACGGTGGGCACATGACATCAACCACCTTGGGTTCGAGCTTCGCGCCAGCCGCAGGCCTCGACCAACCGTCACCACACGTACTGTACACAGTGGGGCAACACTACGGCGCACGAAACCTCCGCGTGGGTGGGGTGGGGGGGTGGGGGGGGGGGGGTATGGAGAGAGCGACAGAGTGGCTTGCAGTAAGGAAACAGGCTTTCAAGTCCACAAGGAAGACGTTTATTCACGCCGTCCCCAATGTATGGCGATGGCCACGGTCGACCGTTTCAAACAGTACTTACTGGAGCTTTGGTACTTTACTCTTATTTCATTCTCTGAAAATCAGCAATCTATATTCGATGCACTTCGGCAGTTTTAACACCTCGATAATGGGAAACTATGCAGGGTGAACACTCCGCAGCGGCAGTGCTCTCAACAGAGCGCACATCGCACACAGCGCTCCACAACCCAGCTGCTTTTCATTTTTAAGGTCACAAAGCTCCGTTTTTGCACGTAGTGTTTTGGGAGCACGGCGGAAGATGGCGCCTCATACCTGGGTTTGATACTACGCGCTAACCGGTCGTGGTGCGAAAGTAGCGTATTCTGGTCTGTATCTTGCATTGTCGTATGTTACAGGATCAGTGCTAGAGAGATTGGCTGTTCACGAAGCAAAATATGAAAAATACGATCGGTTCACTCGCGGTGACTGCAACATTTAGTACGTTCAGAGCCTAGGTTTCAACTGTCGTTGCCAACCTGGCTACAGTCGCGTGATACATGTGTTCCCTTCAAGCACTGATACGCTGAGACTGCATTTGATAGGAGAAAAATGCATACTTTATTACAGAACTCCACGTTCACGTCGCCTATGTGTCGTCAGCGGTAAGCGGATAGTTTTCGCGATTTAGTACAATCGATGGTGTCGCAACCAACATGTTGTAGATATGCCGATATGGCTCAGTGAGCCAGTATATTTGTGGCCGTCGCCCGATTGTTCCCTTGTGCCTGGCGTTGCGGTAACTGATGCAGATTTGACCACGAAACTGACGCATATTTGAGCGTGAAGCTCATGGAGATGCGTACATGAAACTGTTAGCTGAGATTGGGGTTGGCGTGTGCGTGTTCCTGTCTTTGCGGTAACTGATGAAGATTTGACCACGAAACTGATACATATGTGAGCGTGAAACTCGTGGAGATGCGTACATGAAACTGTTAGCTGAGATTGTGGTTGGCGTGTGCGTGTTCCTGGCGTTGCGGTAACTGATGAAGATTTGACCACGAAACTGATGCATATGTGAGCGTGATACTCATGGAGAGGTGTACATGAAACTGGTAGCTGAGATTGTGGTTGGTGTGTGTGTGCCTGGCGTTGCGGTAACTGAGGCAGATTTGACGATGAAACTGACGCATACATGTGAGCGTGAAACTCATGGAGATGTGTACATGAAACTGTTAGCTGAGATTGTGGTTGGTGTTTGTCGTGCGATTAGGGGTCGGGGTTGAGCAGAGATGGCTATGGTGCATGGTACTAGTGGATGCTTCGTGAGAGTGGTCGTCGTACTTGCGGCGGTTTTCATCGTGATATTGTGTGCGCCGTGGTGAACAAATGTTGCGGTGCTTGTCAGCGCTGGTCGCTGTGGTCGCTCTACCTGAAGATGCTTTGTGGACTGCGCTGCGGCACTTGGAAGTTTCAGCTGGCCTGCGGCGGCAGCCGACAAGAAGAACAGAACATGTGTCGCCGATGCCTGCCGGGGGGGGGGGGGGGGGGGGCTGACACAAAATGAGTAGCATGGTCCCGTTTGGAAGCAAGCACTGTCCATCCTTGAACGCGGCTATATAGATGTGGCATCGTCTGCAGGCGAACGGTGGCACAGACCAACACGAAAGCGGCAGGAGGCTCCGATGTCACCCCGGTTGAAGTCTAGGTGGCGGTTAGCGCGGTGAAATGACCTAGAATGAAAGAGCGTCACAAGAAGTGCAATATTAGTATTGTTTTTATTTTTAAAAAGAACTGCAAAGAGAGGAAACAAAGCTTTGCATTTAAGAACAACCACTGAGCGCAAAATGTGCGCGCACCTTATGGATATACGGACCATATCCAGTCTTATTTCTTTGCACCACTATGCGAGCGGATTCGCTGATCAGCAGTGCAATATGTTGAATTTTGAATCTCAGATCGCTCGCATACCATAAATACAACCGCGCGTGTGAAGCGTCCAAAGGTTGCCTTATTCTGAAACCTCACGTTTACACGTTTACTGCGGCTGTGGTTTTAGGGGCCCTGCGCGTCGTGGCTGATCGGTGGGCCACCCTCAAATTTTCTTGGGTGTGACGTCACTCTGCAGTGAGCTGTCGGCGATCTTATTGTAACATTCTAAAAATTGCAACCTCTGCTTGGCATGTGTTTTTATCAGGCTACTTGAACAATGTGAGCTCTCCCACGGCAGCATAGCGGCATTCAGTATTCCCGCTGCATAGCAGGAATACACCACGTGACCAACCAGTGGTACAGTGAACGTGTAAACAGTTCGGCCATCCGGAGCAACCGGCCACTTCAGCAACCTAGGTGGGACACCTAGGTCACGTGACCACGTGGCGTCATCACAACCTGCTTCATACCTTTCATCAGCACCACCACCATCATCATCACGACGAGCCTGACTACGCCCACTCCAGGGCAAAGGCCTCTCCCATGTGTCTACAATTCACCCTGTCCCGAGCTGAGGAACGACGGCAAGAAAGTTTGGTGCAACTTGCTTAACAACGGCAAACGTGTTAGCGCGCCTGAGTCACATTAATCTTAACCAGATAAATCGCGGGCACTTTTTTGTCTTCTACTTTCTAATAATTTCTTGGATGTGAAAAACTGTTACGCTACTAATTTCCCGTTGATAAAGTGCATATGAAAACAAAAGGTAACATTCCCCTAGGCTTTCGTTGGCTTCAGAAACCGTTGGCTTCCTTCATGCGTGTGGGTAAAAATCCCCTCAGTTCCCTGGCCTGGCTGATAAATAGCTGGAGGAGGGCCTCTGTTGTGGGAGTATTGATGCCTTATGAAGCACAGCATAGTATCGCGGAGCCACCGCCTTCATTCAGTATTCAATCACATTCCACGTGACACTTGCGCTATAACAGGATGTTCCTACGTCTGCCGTTATGAGTTGCTGGTCTTAATTTTTAGGATTGGGTTACGTGCAAATTAAAAACCCTCTAAAGTAGAAGTCTGCGCGATCGACGCCTTTGCTCGGTTGGCAAAGCAGCGCTTGCAGCATGCGGAAGCCGCAGGTTCATTTCCCGCGTGGATGTTTTTATTCTCTTTTCTAACCAGAGATTTTCCACGTAAGAAATGATTACGCTACTAATTTTCTGGTGATCAACAACCTAAAAACAATAGAAACATTTGGTTTCGTCGGTTTCAGTGACTGTTCTCTTCTATTTAATGGCCGCTATTCTCAAGGTGTGTTACCCCAGACAGGAGTCTTTAAGGCATTTCAATTTCTCTGGTGCGCTTGTTATTGTCTGCACATTTTACACCATCGGTAAAATGCAAGGGAACTCTCACCTTCTTCTTGTCCGGTTGTGTACCGGGTGGCGATGTAAGGTCATCACCGATGTCGTAGCTCAGCTCACGGCGTATTCTGTGCCGTCGGCCCGTGTAACGATGTCGTCAGCTTCTTTCGGGAAGTAGGTAACTTCTCTCCAAACGTTCATCGGCACGACCACTGGTGAACGGGACCGTTTCGGCAAGCGGGACGGCAGGATAGCGATGTTCGAAGGCACAGGAGACCCGGCAGCCAGGAGGAAGAAAGCCGATGGGTGGAGGCACGAGGCACTTGGCGTATGACCAGAAGAGACCCGGGACCAACGACGAAAACCCGAATCCGGAAGCTACCGACGGAGCGCGGTTCTGGTGGCCTAACGAGCAGAATCCTGGGTTGTCGGTTCCGGTCGTTACGGTCTCTCCTTGTTTCTTGCACTGTGTTTCTCGCGCCGGTTTTATCTGTACGTGTTCTTAAGGGCTGTAACGAGACCATGGCCGTTATGGCTAGTGAAATGCGTTGCTTTCTAGAAATGTGATGTCATGGTTGGGGTGGCCACCGTGTTTGCAGTGCAGCTGCAGCTGCTCTTCTGTGATAGTCGTTGACTTGGAAGTTGCGGTCGCGGCTGTACAGTTGCTATCGTAGCTCTCGTAGTTGCACTGCTGATGATTCGCACATTCGCAGTGGCAGGTATTCTGGACGTATTTGCGGTCGTCGCCATTGGTGTGCAGGACTTCGTATCTGCGGTTACGGTATTTGATGCTGATCATGAATTTAAGTGGCATAAGAGCAACTGGGATATAGAGCGCCATATTACAAGATGTTTGCATCTACGCAAGCTGGAATCAAACGCCAATTTCTAATTCTGTGACCCCTTGTGTCAAACTCGTCAGATGGCAGGTAACACCCAAAACACAGGTTGCAGAAAGATAGTTATAGCCTGTGTAAACCAGTCCAAAAAAAGATTACAGGCGAGGAGGCACCCAAAGAAGATTTCATGACAAAATCGAATAAGAAAATCTGTCAAACAAACTTAAAAGGTTCAGCAAGGCGAGCAAAGCAGAGCAGAAAAGTCCCGTTAAAAGAGGTCAGTGAAAGAAGAATGAGGTAGGAAGTCGGCTCTTGTGGCCAAAAATTTTAGCGCTTAATGGTTGCTGGCAAGAAGGCGCAATTTACAAACGGGAGGAAGAAAAGGAAGACACTGTAGAGGGTAGAAAACGAGAGTACAGAAGGAAAGAAAGAGATTAAGGGTGAGCATGGAAGAACGGGTAGAGAAGAAATTACCGATTGACAAATAAGGTAGGAGAAAGAGAGGAGTGTGAAAAGCGGCAACAGTGGGCCTATGCCAAGAGAAAAGAGTAATCCTGCGCGTAGGGAAAAGTGGTGAACCCGTGCCGAACAAAAGGAAAAAAAAAACCATGCCTGGGTAGCAGAGGCAGGGCAAAAGCACACCAAAAATGGCCATTTGGTGCCCCTGTCTACGGCCGGCATGATAGCAAGAAGTCCCATGAGGGAAGAAACGGCCAATTGTGCACCCGTAAAGGATTGTGAACGGAGAAGCGCTGGGAAGAAGGCAGATATGCGGACCCCAGTTGGGATTTAAAGGCAATGGGGAGGACCCGTGGACAATAAAGAACGGTTGGAGGGGATGAACAGTGATAATGAAGGACATCACTGATGTCCGCAAAGTATGAAGAAGGGAAAGAGAAGCGCAAGTGGTTGGTTTAAGAAAGAAAGGAAATGGCCATGCTCGGTACAGACTGTGTCAAGAGAACAGGGAGAAGGAACGTGCCGGTGATCTACAACCCGGTGATGTGCGACATGGACTGGCATTTGACAATTATCAACGGAGTCTTACTTATACCTGGTGAGACCAACTACTTGGCTAAGGCATGAGAAACATCGGTAGAACCATCCGGAAGCCATTCCGGCCCACATATTCTCCACTCTCCGCAACTTACTGCAATTATTAAGGAACATATCAAGAGCAGTGAAGGAAAAAAACTTAAAAGAAGAGGATGACAACCGGGAAGGAGTCGGCAGAAAACCATTCGAGTTGGCGATAGCTGCGATAGTTGACGTGGACCTATTTCGCCCAAAAGCAGCATAGTACAAAGCTGCTCCTAGTACCGATTGGATAACCGGAGGGCAGCCGGCGCAATAGGGGATCGAGCTCTGCAATTTTCGTATACTAGCGTAACACTAAAACAACGAGGCCACCGCTGTGATGTTGCAGTTTTTCTCATTGCTCAATTCGTTGTCGTGGTCGTCGAGGCCGTGTTGCTATCGGGCTTGTTGCATGTCAATGACTACCATTAGGATGGTCATGGTCGCGCCAGTTACAGAGGGATTCTTATAGGTGTTTTCGGTTCTGATAGTTTCCGCACAGTAACCTTGTGTGCACAATTCTCTTAGCAGGGGAAGCTGTGGGGGCTTTGTAAGCACTATAGCTGGGGACATTTTGGGAGCAGAGGACAGCGTTTCTATATTCGAGGCTGCGCATAGTGCGGGATGGCCACGACCGCCGGCATAAAACAACTAGTGCCCCAATCAAGGAATGCACGCCAAAATGTGCAGACATGATTACAGTCGCCAGCCTCATGAAGAACAGAACAAGTGCCGTTCCGACCACACTTCAGCCGTCGGAGCGTCCATTCCATTCCAAAAACCTTTATTTCCACCAGAGAAGAGGCTCCCCTACTCCCCATCTCTGGCACGCAGACCTAGGGGTGGGGGCCGGGAGCCTCGCATCTAAAGGCAGGCATAGAGTTCTTGGTCTCTTGCGGCCTCCAGTGCCAGGTGAATGACTTTTTTCTGCACGGCGGGGTCCGCGCTTTGCAGAAGGGTTTCCCAGGCTTCCTTGCTATTTATTCCTTCTTTAATCCCTGGGGAGTGTGTACATTCCCAAATGATGTGATCTAGGGTCCCCCTATTCTCACATTTTTTGCATTTTTCCTCTATTTCCTTTTCCCTAAATACGTGTGATGCCCACACCGGGTTTATGAAGTTCCCAGCTTGTAGTCTACGCCATGTTGTAGCTTCTTTATTCCCTAGTGTTTTGTCCGGCGGAGGGAAAATCCTCCTTTGACTTCTATAGCTCTCTATTATTTCTGCATAGCTGATCAGTCTCTCATCCAGGTCCTTGCAGTCGGGCGGCTCTCCCCTGGCTCGGAAGTAGAGGTCTCGAGCCAGGGTGTTTGCCGCCTCGTTTCCAGGGATGGATGCGTGAGCTGGTACCCACACGATGCGTACGTCCCTCCCAATTTCCTTCTTTTTTAGAATTTGTGCTGTTTCTAAGGCAATCCGCTGCGGAGAGGCGCCGCAGCTGCGCGCGCTCGGAGCCTCGCCGCTGTAATACCACGAGATTAGCGGTGATTTCACAGCTGCTTCGCTGGCTCTGGTCGTTCAGTCTCGCCATGAACGCCAGTCCGAGCGCGTCAACTCTTAACAGTTTTCGCTCGTATAACCAGGTTCAAACCATGCTTAAACCCGCCTAATTTTCTGTTATCTGGTTATCCCTGGTCAGCCTTGGCAGGAGAGCATATTACCAACGAAATGGTCGTCATTGCCGTAATAGTTTGTCGTGGTGGTGGTGGTCGAGGTAGGGCAGTTTTTCTGAACAGTGGTCCGTGTCGCGGTGGAAGCTGATCTCATGTTCGTTCCCCGCTGCCGCTGCAGTTGACGCACCGCTAGTGGCGACGCTTGGTGTGTATGAGTGATGGTTGAGGTGTTTCTTTTTGCTGAGCTAATGTTCGTGGTAGTTGTGCCTTTGTCGCCGTGGTTTTCGTAATGGTGGTTGGACAGATGGCCACTCTGTTGGGGTGTGCATTCGTGGCTGTAGTGTGTGAGGGTTATGGTCTATGTGCAGGAATGGCTCTTCGTGTTTTGGGGTCTGTAGATGTCCACTGAATAACCAGCGCTGCCGGCATGAGGAACAGCAGGAGCGTCGCCAGCAGACAAGTCTGCTGGGCTAAAATTTCATCTGCCAAGAGGAACAGGAGAAACGACGTTCTTGACAAGGCATACATGATGAGCTAGAGGAAAGCATGTGGAAGCTTTTTCTGCATTTAATGCGTATACGTCCAGTGTGGTTACGCTGTTTGACAGACGTTTTCCGGGAAACAGTCTGGAAAAACGAATATTTAGAATAGAATAAAGTTTATAGAATATAGAGTAGTGGGCTTGCGTATATTAAGGCACATATGGCGCTGTGCGTTCGAATCTCATTATACGTGCATTTTTTATATATTCTCCAGCGGCCGAAGCTGTCGGCATTCATCCAGCGATCATGTTATCAGTAGCAAAACGCCATAGCCATGGGAGTCACCGGGGCTTCTTCTAAGATTACTTATCTACGTCGATGTGGGCGGTGTGGTTGCTGCCGCTGTGGCTGTAGAGTTCAATGTGGGTTGTGGCCTCGCCGCGGGCGTGCTCCTGTGGTATCGTAGTTTGTTCATTGTAGCCCCTGTTCAATTCCGGTTCACTTCAATGAGGCCATCGCACGTGTTCAACTGTTGAAATTAACGCTTTGGTGGTATTACTGCAGTGAACGTACAGCGATTATGGTGGATGTACTTGTGTTGTGCGTGAGTTCTATGGCGGATGGTGGCGCCACTAGCATAAGGAATGGAAGCAGCGCCACCAGCAGGTAAAGCAGGCAGAGCTCAGTTGCCATCTGTTGCTGCTCGACATGAAGAACAATAGCAGTGCCTGCTTGTACGCGGCCCACACGACTTTCCATGGCCGTCGAGTTGAAACGCTCGGGAGAGAGCTGCCGAGAGCAACTGGTCTACGGGTGGGTAGGTGTCGCCACCATCCTTCTGGAGACAGAGGTGCAGATGCTCGCGGAGCCGCTGACGAGTAGGGACAGGCTGTGCTCAGCTGCGGCCACGTCACAGAAGCCTGCACGGGAAGAGCGCCGCTGCTTTGAGGCACTCAATGGGAAGTCAGAAAAGAAAAACTGCAAACAAAATGTTTTTTTTTCGGCGGGAAAAGTGTTGCGTGCTCACGCGAGGAACTGCTGTTCCCTTTCGGAGCATGACCTACACTGCCGCGCTAAAATGAACAAAGCCGAGATTCCGAGGGAGCGGCCGGCGCGCGTGAATGCATTTTGTATATTGTCGCTGTATGAAGTATCTTGCATAGCCGTGTCCGTACTTTGAACGGTGTGAAGAGCTTATTTCATGGCCGATTACTCGCGGACCATTCTAAAAAAGAACAAGTGCTTCGGTACTGAGAGCAGAAATGAAAGAAAAAAAGAACCACTTATAACCACAAGCGCGGCTGCAAGCTGGTGACGACGAACCAATTGCCAACTTCATGTTTTGAAAGAACGCTCAGTTGTGACTGACTAGGTAAAATTATCCACGCCACTAACACAAAGATATGTTGCTTAGACCGTACATCAGCTTGATCAGCAGTAATGTGCTTCGCAATGAAAATAAGCGGCATGTTCATGTTTAGGAATAGAGGCTGAGCTCTATAGGCCCAAACGAAGAGCAGCGGTGTCGATCAAAATTTTACATGAATAGAGAGAGCGCACAGTACTGCATAAAAGAAGGTCTTATGCACGTTCGATGCAGCGCCGTCGCGGATTCCACACAACGTCGTCGCTGTCTGACGACAGGCGCCTACCGCCGGCCCGATCAGAACGAAGTGAAAATGGCGACCGCCGTCTGTGACTAGCCATTGGCAGGTGGCAACCTGCCCAGCGTGGTACGAACGAACTTAGTCTACTACCTATACGAATTTGGTAAAGTACCCTTAGTATGCTACCTCGAATAAAACTACCTGTCCAGCGTTAACCTCGTATACAACGAAATTTCGCACATTAAGCTCGGATATAACGAACTTGCGTTACAGCGTCTGGGCCCCAGATTTTACTCAGTGTGTTGACCTTGGATACAACAAACATAACTGTGTCGCTGTTTCGCTTAAGATATTACGAACTTTTGCCTCAACACCTGATATAACTTTTGCCTGTTAACCTTTTCAAAAGACCCGCCGGGGTATTTTCCTAACTAATAGCTCTGGAGGAGCTTCTGTGCTGGATGATGTCCAGGACACTGCAACATTGCGGCAGCCGATAGGCCACCACAGGAACGGAACGAGCGTTCACGCATGGGAACGAGACAGGTAAAAACTGGCGTTTATTGTCAACAGAGGGTGGTTATACAGTAATCCAGGTGCCGGATTACGCAATTGTCAAAAATTCTGTCAAAAGTTATTGACAGTGACGTCAAATGATGAAACGAAGAGACGTCTCCGCTTGACGCAACGAGGAATCAGCCAATTACAGCAGGGCAGCGCCCCGAGAGCATTTATTTGGACGGTGAGAGGCCGTCTGCAAAATTTTTCTAAAAAGATTTAAGAAATAGGCTGCAATCAAAATAACTAATATTTTATTTTGCCAAAACATAGTTGGAAAATATTAAGCAAAAGAAAAAGCGTTCGAAGTTGTGCTAATAAATTGGCTGGCGGGTAGCTTTTGCTGCCGCGGGGATGCGCTGACGGCGGTAAAACGTCAAGTCGCTTTGCACTAAAGCAGCCGATTCCACACCGTGTTATTGTTTTTTACGCGGCGTCTGGAATCAAGCTACTGTGCGGTTGATCGAAGTGTACAGAAAAATTTCAACGACCGCAGTGATAGGTACATGACTACCGAGCGAACATGCAAGGAGCGCACGGAACGAAATCGACGAAGACAACTTGTTGAAGTCTGTGTAGTTCGGCTCTTTCGATCGATGACAAAATTGCCAAAAGGTGTGGTGTTGCAGTATGGGACGAGTGGTTGTGTTTCTTTTCCCTTGAAAAACAGAAGACGACCACGAAGTGCCGTTTGCTGGGAAAAATAAAGTGCTTTGCCAGAATAAGCGTGTCTTATTTATATGTAGCTGAGTGTCACAGAGGTGACGACGGCACCCACCCCGTCTGCGCACTAACTTTACAAATTGCCTCCAACACCGGCTGTACGCATTTGCTCACCGTCGGTTGTGCGATGCCGATGTGCGCCTCGTTACCAACGGCAGCCTGAAAGCAGTCAGTGGCAAATAACCGCAGTGCACACAGCACTTGCCGCCGCACCGACTGCGCGCTCGCACGCAATCATCCCGGTTCATCGGCGAGTTCGTCGCATATCCACTCCACAGTCTGCTTCTCCAGTCGAAAAAGGCGTTGAAACAGCTCGTCCGGCAGGTCAAGCAAGTCTTCTTGCGCCCTCCTTCGCCGTTGCTCGCGCCAGCGCAGCCGCATCAGTCGTATCGCCGCGTACACCGCCTCCATTTTCTGTCACAAACGCAACGGTCCAATTGACGGCCTCGAAACTGCCACAAAAAACTGTCAATTAGCGGCTGCATAATTAGGTGTGCAACGTCAACACTTCTGCCACACCAGTGACGTAATCTGCAGCCACCCATGACGCAAAAAAGCAAAATGGCCGCCGGCGACGACCGACCCATAGGAGTGAGGATTATTGACACCTTTTTGACAAGTTTTTGGCAATTTTTCTAATTGACAGTTGCGTAATCTGGCCCCAGGAGAGAGAACGGAAAGGGGAACATGGCAAGGTAGAAAGAAAACTTCACGCTTGAGCAGTGTTTAGCCCGCACTACGACACAGCTGCCGATACAACAGACACGCCGCTAATCAGAACATATTGAACAGTCAGCATCATCAGCCGGATGATTGCCACAGCAGAGACTACGATGGGCACATCAGATGAGCTAACGTTTGAGGAAAATGGTTGTCCGTGCAAAGGGGGCAACGCGTCGCTGATTTCTAAGCTCTGCTGCTATGACCAAAATGCCAGAAATTTCTGTATTGCAAAAGGTCGAGGTTGTAGCGGGTTGACGCAGTACACTATGGGCCGAACCTTAAGCTCAGATGTGTGCGAAAACCCTGCAAAAGCAGCTATTATGGGCTCTGCAGGCACACGAGAGCAATCAACATTTCTGATACAGCGGAATACTATTATCACATCTCACCGGCGTCCTAAAGGTCCTCAAGCATTTCCTAAGGAGGAGCCGATGGGTCCCTGCCGCGCATGATGCCTTTGGTACAAGAGAGTTGCTCATGTATAAAATGTGTAACTGGAAAAGACTCGAAGGATGTGTGATGAGCAACACGCACCGGCCATCCGAGGATCGGCACAGAATGAACCTCCTGCGAAAGGGCGCACCTCAGAAATTTCCAAGTGGCGGCTGACAGAAGCCTTCAGCTGCTCCGCTCCTGGATGATTTTAAGAGTTTTTCAGTTTTAGGGCTCTGTCTTTAGTAGGTAAAGACACCATTAGAACCATATTGACATCAATTTTTTTCGAAGGACACGAGGAGCAAGCTTTGGGCCGGCAGACTGCGAATCAGGGTGCCGGACATCCACTCGTGGTCCGGGTGGACATCAGACTTGACTTCCGCCTAAATAAGAAAACACCTGGTCAAAACCCCGACTCATGTATCCTCACCTGAGAAGGTAGAAGAGACAGTCCAGAGGAGGCAATAGGTTCGAAGACAGGCACAGGCTCCACGGCAGAGCGAACTTGGCGCCTCTTGTTCGTTAGTTGATATCCGGTAGTCTTGGTCGTGGTTCAAAAAGCCTATACACAGCAGATAAGTGGAAAGAAAAAAACGGGAAAAACATGCTAGTACCATGCCGAACAACTTTATTACGCATGCCGACTACGATAAAAAATTAATCTGGAATATCTCAGCTAATCCAGGATATACAAAGCGAAAGATGTCGTCGTTTACTGTGTTCGTTGGCGTTGGCATCGACAATGTTCTAGACGGCGATGGCTTTGAGGAAAGGATGACCTCATGACTGGCTCCCTGGATATGCGGACGCCTCATTCGTGCTTTTATACCAGTGCCGGTGGTGAGAAAGATATGTGGCCTGAATGCATTAGTGCTGAGAGCTATGTGGCTGACATGCGGCACTGCAGCATTAGCTAAGCCGCAGCGTTCATTTTTGGTGAGCAATCTCTCGCGATCAAACATTAACTGCATGCCACCTCCCAGGGTGGCAGGGAGGGCGCGCTGCCTATCCAGCGTGCGGAACGCAATCAAAGCAGGCTTTTGCAGCTGGACACCAACGCCACGTACATGAAAGCTATATTGAGGCTTGCACTGACCCACGGAGCCGGTTGTGCGCCTTTCCTTTCGTGAAAATGAACGGCCTTTGCAAAGTTGTCAACGCCAATGAACTCTATGAACACCTTCGGCTAACTTGTTTCGTTTGGTTTTTGAGGAAAGCAAATGGCAAAGTAACCGTCTCGCATATCTCTGGACGCCCCAACCGCACCGTAAAGGAAGGGATAAAGGAGGGAGACAACGAAGAAAGAAAACTGAGAATTGGAAGTTTGATTTTGAGGAAAGGTGCGGCGCTGCGCAGCGGCGGAACACCTGTGGCTCGGTGGTACTAGTGGCGCACGGGCAGTAGTGACTAGGGAGCAAGAGAGAAATATCCGCGGTGATCTAGGCTCGCGTTGTGACGTCATGTGCCTCCTCTAAACACCGCCATGGCGAAATCGCAAGTTCACGGCCAGTAAAGCTTTCGCTTTAAAAATATGGCATTTATTAGTTGGTGTTTTGCTATTGGTTTCAGCATCTCAGCGGCACTTTCAATATGACTGCGCAAAGTATCCGCGCATGAGATATTGTGTATGCTCAGCTATAAACACGAGTTTTTCTAAACTGCATCGCTAAGTGATTAATGGCGGCTGGTGGCTGCGTTCGATGGTGGCTGGATTTTTGGTAGCGTTATAGCGATGCACTTTGTTCGAGATGACGATAAAGCGGTGTCGTCTCAAACATACAGACACTCTCCACCTCTTCCGCACCCTTCACAATGACCCATTCCGCCCGTAAGATTCCCCCTCTTCGCCACAATTTCCTCTAACTTGTTGCCGCAAACCGGACTGGCCCCTACCACCCCTGAAGGAGCCGAAGCGGCTCCGAAACGGGACATTTTTTACCCACCAGGAAGTGGTAACTGCACACTGGTGCTCTTGGACTTGCGCTTAGCCTAGATGAGGTTAATGACATTTTTCAGTGTGTCGCAAGAAGCATGAATTAAGGAAATAACCAGCACCTTATGCTACACTGGATAAATTCCCGTAAACAATGTTATTGCAACTACGGCGTCGGAGGAAGCACCCTACCCGAACGGGACTGGTGAAGAGTGGCAGAGCAGTTCAGAGGTTGCACCGACGGTACAGGGCAACGCGGGCTCTTCTCCAACTGTCACAAAAATTACTGTCGCGACACAAAGCCGCCTCCTGGCGGCAAATATGAATTGGCTCCTATCCACACTGGCGCATAGCTCACTACTACCCTCTACGGTACTGCAGCCGTTGCCCATCATACGGGCCATGTATAAGCACGCCCGTATCCAACGGGTGCTCCTCCTACCGCAGCTCTGATCCCTAATACTGGGAGACAAGGATGACTTGCAGAACGCGGAGCAGAACGCCCTGGCTGATCTTTAGAGCTTAGGCAGGGGCCCCTGCTACTGTAGACCTGGACTGAGGGCCCCGCCCGAGCAGCGGAGGTTAACTTGGCTTACATTTTACAAAGTTTTTTTCACTCACTCATCGAGGAAACAGCCGAGATTGCACTGAACTCACCGAATTTATTTCGAAGGGCCATGGGCGTCTCTGCTGCACTCGAGCAACCTGGCAATGGTCTTGGAGGAAAGGGAACGTGAAGCTCGTCAAGTCGCCGGTCTCCACTTCATATTAGAGCGCAGCTCTTAAGGCCCGTTCCACGCTCCCGCGTCGCAGTTGTCGGCGCAGACGTCGGTGTAATCATGTGGCGAAAAAGGAGAGCGAAAGGCCACTTGAAAAGTGGCCTCTTGAGGAAGGACCCAGATGGTGGCTAGCAAGCTTTGCATTACCGGCTATTGTAATCGTCTGTCAAGATTTTAGTGTCTGTTACTTTTGTTCTGGCGGGCGAAATAAATCTAACTCTTTGGTTGGCTGAATGATTGATTTTACTTTTCTTGCCCTTCTCTGGCGCTGCTTTGACTGTCCATATCTTCGCTAGCGTGGTAACTATGAAGCGCTTGCTTCAGTCGATGTCATTAATCGTAGCGCTTCTATTACTGGTAGACGCACAGCTCGTGTTTGGAATCGTCGTGATGGCTGTAGTGGCTAGAAGTGGTTGATGGCGTTGTCTTGATTCGCAGACTTGTCTCAATTATGCTTTTTACTTCGCTTGTGGGCGCGATACCTGCACTTTGTCCTATTCGTGGGAGCATGCTTTGTGGGATTCGTAGTTGGGTAATTACAGATGATTGGGAGGGCGTCGTACTGGTACGACATTTCCTGTGGTATGATATCACACTTGTCTTCTTGGTTCTTGCATTTTCCTTTGAACTGGAAGCGTAAAACTTTTCTTTGCTGTGGTTGCGCTACATTGTCTTTGTTTCAGGGGCATTTCGATTTTTTTTGCATGTTTCAGTGCTCTTTCCACATGGAGCTTGCGACTGCGCTTGCCTTTCGGCTGCACTTTGAATTTTGGCTGCACTTGACTTTCGGTTGCGCTTGACTTTCGGCTGCGCTTGCTTTGTTTGTTTCTTTGGTGTGTTTCTTTTTCATTGGTGTGGCTGCTTTTTTCCTTGGTGTTTCTTTTTGTGTTACTTTGGTGTGTTTCTTTGGGGGCGTGGCTGAGTTTTTATATGTGACATTGTCTGTGGTCTCACTCATCGGGTCCTTCCTCGCTCTGGTAGCCGCTTTGAATGCTGTAGTTATCGGACCCGTTGGTGTGTTTCGGTGAACTGTGTCCGCGCTGGCGGGTAGGGTAGTGTTCATGGCGCAGTCACAGAAGTAGCTGCTATGGGTGTCTTGCTTCCGGTTTTCAGGGCTGTTATGTACTTTGGCTATGCTTGCTGAAGTTTTCAATGTCGCTATTGTGTCGTGGTGTTGGCTTTGATATAGCTGTGGCTGCACTGCGGCTTTTGCTTTGTTGTGATCGTGGTCGCAAGCGCAGGGAAGTACGTGTGTGGCTTAATTGGGAAGGGTGGCTGCTGTGTTGTATGAATGGTCTGTGCCATTCACATGAGGAATAGCACCAGCGTCGACGATTCCAACGGCTTAAATCCAGCGATCTGTGGATCCGGTCAGGAATAGAAGCAGCGTCAGAATGGAGGCAAAAATTTGGAAGATCCGACGGCCTCACTTCTACAGCTGCCGGCTGATTCCAAGCACTGGGATACGATTGCCACTGGCCACATGGTATCGTAGCCCCCAAGAAGTCCCTTAGCCCCGGACGAAAGGCAGCAACATATCTTCCCGTGGTCACCCGCGCCTTGCAGCATTTGGATGGATGCAACCTGCAAAAAGGCAATGCCCCATTTTGTATCTTAATTTCTCAACGAGCTCAATGGTTTATATTCTCACTGCTTAGGAATCTGTGCATCTGTGCTGGTGGCCAACGCCATCGAGCCACTTATGAGAGTGAGAACAATGTTTCTTGTGACGTCACACGGGACGCACTGCTCTGAAAATGAAACTCGGGAAGCAGAAGCAGGCGAGCAGAGGCGAACAGTCAAAGGACAAATTTTCTGTGGCTGATGTGGCTTTCGGTTTACTAGGGTTCTTTTCGATGTCTTTGGAACTGAAACTTTCAATCTAATGCCCTCCTATTTTGCGCTAAGCGTGCAATTTTTCTGTGTACCTCATACGCTTGCATTCTTTCGGAATCCACTCATTTACCCCAATGGACCATCGCGGTTATCTTCCATTCGCGTTGCTTGTCCTACTCATATAACCATTTCATTTTTTCTTGATTTTCTTGTTCCCCATCTAGTGCACTGTCTTCCTATCTCATAACGTTATCCAATTTAGCTTCAAGCCTTTTCGGTAGCCTTGTTTCTGCATACTAGGTGAATACTGGTAAAATACATTTTCATACATTTCAGTTAATTTCAATTTGAGGTTACGTTGTGGTTAAAGTGGTAGCAGTTTTATGATAAGCGGCGGCTAGGCTCAAAGCACTTAACGCTGAGGCTCCAAAGCGAAGCACTCTACGTCTAGTGAGAGTGAGCTCGCGGTATGCCATCAGTTTACCGTCACCAGGCGCGTAAAGCGGGCAGTGCGTGCTGTAGGAAACCGTACAGCTTCGGCATGACAGTTTCATCCTTTTAACTGTTTTATTCTTTCTCATTCCACCGCTTGTCAAACCTCACGCCGTGCTGCGAGACTGCGTAAGGGCGAGGCATGTGCGTTGCAGAGGTTGCAGGCGAAGTCTGAAGAGAATGAACCGGCGTTGGCTTGGTCATGTGTAGCTGTGCAAAACCATTTATGTCGAGTTAGTTTAATTGTACGTAAGCAGACAGCTAAGGCTTGCCCTATAATGTGCCACACACCACATTAAAGATGTTTAGGATGTTTGCTCCCCAGAAGAAAGTGTACAGGTGACAAATCTACTATTTCATTTTCTGCTAAACATAACCTATGCCGGCGATAGTGACCGTGAGTCTACTGATCTCCCCCACGAAAAATCGGGTTCGGATGGGCTATGGGGAGTGAGTGCTTTGGTTGAATTTATAAAGGTGTTGTATTTTTTTGGCACGCTGCCTGTGCCAATATTACGCCCCAAGGTCTCCAAGCGTACTCCTATCACCCCTGAACGTCTGCTCGGACCTCCGATCATTGACGCAGGGAGCGATCTCTACAAGCTACGCCATCTTCTGCCACCCCGACCGGCCCACTGAGCTCCGCGGCCAGACACTTTCATTCGACCAGCGGGTGCTCGGGTGCTTAATGCAATAAACTCGTTGAAAAAAAAAACTGGAGCCAATTTGTGGTGTTCAGACCCGGCGTAAGCTTTTGAGCAGCTTCAGTGGTGTAGTGGAAGCTGCTCATTTTGAAGTCCTGTTTTGAATGACCGAACTCTGTGCTCAGTGAGTTTCACTGCGTTAGGAGTGTAAGTGCCATTTTTCAAAACAACGCTTTCCGTGGTCTCAAGCATCAAGCCACAAATAAAACACCTCTGCACTCAACCCGGCTTCACCATCCAGACGGTCCACTCACCTCTTTCTCTCGAGGGGCAGCTACTTCGCCGATCCACCGGGCAGGAAGCAAGATCTGCGGACATGCATGAGAGGAGTTCCACATTTAGGTGCCCGAGAGGGCTCTTAATCTTAACTCCTCAAAGCGTAGCACTTTGGGAATGTGCAAGGTAAGGATCGCTGGCGGAGGTGCCGGAAATACGACAGGGTTTTCAACTCCCAAGGATACGTGCAAAGATTACAAAAATTGGAATGGTTCGAGGTTCTTTACTTTTGTTTCGGCGCGCCAGCTTAAAATTAGATGACCCGTACGCCTTCAGGCTCGTCTAGGGACGACTTTTATAGTGAGCGTACTGAACGACGTCCACTCGTTCGAACGTCTGCAGTTCACATGGCAGCTTTGCTCTCGAATTTCAAAGGAGCGTTTTAAAACGACATGAATGATGAGTAGATAACTGAATTGCGCCTCCAACTCCAACTCTCATGCGCGCCGGGCTTAGATTTATACGCCGGGCTTAAGATCATCATATTACGACTTATTCAGGAAGCAGTAGCGGCTCTTTTGCTTAGTGCTGACGGTTTTAGATTACGTAGACCACAGCTAAATATAAGGTAATTGAACTCACCGAAACCGGCGTTGCAATCGCAGTTGCATGTCCGCTTCAACAGCAGCCTCTGATTGCACCAGGAACACCCGCAGGTTCAAGAGCGCTCCGGTCTGCAGCTGTCCTGGCCGTGTTTGTTCCCTTCATGTGGTGCTCTATTTTGAACTGCACCTGCTACCTGTTCGGTAGTCGGCGTAATTTAAGTCTCTGCTCCCACTGTTTTCGACTTCGGCGCTTTGTGTAGTTGGTGACTTTGTTAGCCTTATCTCTATTGTCGCAGTGGTAATTTCCTCTGTGTGATTATGGTAGTTGTCGCTGCCTTATGAATCTATAGGTTCTGTCGCGTTTTTTCTCTCAAGAAGCGCCGCGAGTGGCCGCAAACGTTACAGCTTCGGTTCGACGGAGAACCGTCGTTGTATTGGTGATTTCGCTTTGGAAATATCTGTCTATCCATCGATGCGATGAGCGCCCCCTCAGCGCGTTGGCAAGTAGTAGCGGTAGTGCTCGCTGTAATGTTGTTGTCGCAGTAAGAGAGCTGATGGCATAATTGTTGTCTTGGTTGTGTGCTTGTTACGTGACCGGTCTCGACATGAGGGACACCAGTAGCATGACCGAAAACGCTGTGGCCGCCATTGACGCCGTCATGACCAGTCGAAGAGTTACCATTACGGAAGCGTTGGGACAGTGAAATGGATTCGCAATGATTGTGTGTCTACTTTTTGCGGGCCGGAGGTGACGGGTACTTTGAAGTGAGAGTCGCAATAGTGGTATGATGCTGCAGTTAGTTCATTTAGATGGACGTGGTGTATGGAGGAGACGCCTTATGTTGTCCATTGGATACGACTGTTGTGTGTTTTCTTTTGTCGTTGTGCACATGGATGTGGTTGTGTTCTATCAGGTGGCATGGATCGTCGCAGTACCAGGGCGGCTATTGTCTGTAGGTGTTGTGCCGGTTGGAATGGTTTGGCGGAGGTGCCGTACTTGGTGTCCGTGGTTGTTTTGTGTGGCCTGTGTGCGTGCAGCTTACGCACGGGCACATGAGGAACAGCAGAAACGTCGCTAGCTGTTGCGAAGGCAATGGCAGACATCAGGATCAGGATATGAACCAAAGGATCCGTGACTCGCGGGCTCAAAGCTTGGCCCCTCTGACAGCCTGCGAAAAGGTAATAGCCGCTGCTTAGTTGAGGCAGTGTACTCAAAGCACGGCGCGCTATTGCATTACATCCGGAGTGCCTTAAGAAAGCGGTCCCGCGGGCTCCTATTCTTCAGAAGAGCCTAACACATGCTGTAATTTCTACTTTTATACAACGCAAATTGAAGGCTGTAAATTTCAAGAGAAATGCCGAGTATACGCAGTCAATGAAAAACACTGATTTCACGATGCTCGACACTCTCTACCGCGTGCCCGTCGACCTGAATAAGTTTCACTCAGTAGGAATTAAGGAGGCACGTATTTTACAAAAGTCAGGACAACATCTCTTCGTAAAGGTTGACATTTTTCGAAGAGACCCCTCATCAAAAGGCAGCTGGCTTGTATTTCATGCTAAACAGAGGAAAGAGAGAGCGACCAAAATAGCGAATAATCTATGCCATTTTGTAGCTGCAGAGCTGCTGTGATAGAGTGGTGCAGCATGTGATATCAAAGCTGTCTAGTTCAGAAGAGATGTATAAAAGGATCCGGGATTAGACGCATCACCTTCAGATCCATTGCTTATTGCCGATACTCGCGTGGTTTTATATCCACTCACCGTGCACTTCTTCCCAGAGGCTATTCCTGATGATGCAAGGCTTGTCACTGTAGCGATGATGGTTGTTCACTGGTCACAAGGTTGTTGCTCTCACAGCTGTGCGGGGAGTGCTAGATGTACTGCATCCCGCCGTCGACATTCGCGTCTTAGCGTGATAGCCGCAGCTCTCAATGTCCTCGTTGTAGTTACCGCGTGAAAAAGCTGCATGGCGCTAAGGATTTAGTTTGTCCTCTTGGCACTTTTTTGACCGAGGTTTTGTCTAGCGTTGTCATGCGGGTGTGTCTGATGACCATGCTGCGCTCCGGTTTTTCAATCCGTGGAGATGCAGTTGTGACTTTCGTGATTGCGCTGCAGTTGTCGATGCTTGGACGTGGTCGCCAGAGCACTGGTATCTGTAGTGGTGAATGTCCTGGTAGGATGGGGGTTCATGTTACTTCAGACAGGTCAGTTTATTGCTGTGCTTGCTCGTTCGCCGTCGTCGTGGTTGCTCCTTGTGAGCGAATAGTTGTTTTTGTCGTTTCTTCTTACTGAGTGCCTGTGCGGGGTGATTCCGGCTTTGTTGCTGTGCTTTTCGGAGCTGTGGTCTGTCAGATGGAAGCGGTCGATGAAACAAACTGTCCTATTCACTGTTGCTTCTGCTCTCCTTTGTTACGTGTCAACCGCTGCGTTTCCATGGTCGTGTAGTGTTGCCGTTAGTTTGTAGCTGTGGGTTCTCTTGCTTCGGAGAATGTCGTTGCTCGTTGAGTGACCCGCACTGCAATCATGAGGAAAAGCACGAGCACCGCGAGCAGAATAGCCAGGTGGTCTTAAGTCGCCGATGACAGGAACAAATTGGAGGAATGTTGTTTTGCATACGACGCACATGACGAAGCACTGCTGGATATCTTCACGCTGGGACTTGCTTTGATTCGGGTGTGTAAGAATGTTCCATGCGGAGAGTGTGTACACATGCATCACCTTGATTCCCAAAACGCACCGGTAGCAGACTTGTCGCTATAGGCTGGTAGTGTGACCCTCTGCAATGAAGAGGGCAGCAGGCCGATATAGAGTGCCTCAACAGGGTGTTACAAACACTTGCTAACACCTCGGGTCAGAGAGTGTTCTCTCTTGGGCGACTCCAAATATAAAACGTCTTTATGTAGTTAAACGACATACTGAGCTTTAGACATGAGTTGGGCTGTAACAGCGGAATGCTATGAAAAAGAACTTCTTGCCTTTCATCAGCAAAACAAAGGAATCAATAGCTCTTCTTGGTCGTGACAAATTACTTTGGCGGAATTTCTTCACAGCTAAGTGTTTTATGATTTCTTGCAGTAAATCTCTGAATCACATAACTGCAGCACCTTTACTAGTGACGTGGTAGTGAAGAAGCGATAAAAACTTCACGGCACACTAAAGCTCCACCTTAGGTGCATGGCTCGATAGCTTTAATCCAAGCAGCACAGGTAACTGGTAATATTAGAAACGTTTTGCCAAAAATGGTCCTACAAAGGACCAGAGTCAAACGAACCCTTTCAAATATTGGGCCGATTACCCGTGCCGCTTGGGAATGCGTCCCTGCAGCATCCTGCGGTCGTCTTTTCGTACAACTTCGCAGACACCCTCATTTTCTACTTTTCATTCATAGATAGCTGGGAGCTCACATCAAACACCTTCCGCAATGGTGCAGCTGTTAAGGGATGCGCCACTGCCCCGACAGGGGACTCCTTGAAACAAAGCCACCAATGGAGATGGTTCACCTTCCACATAGGTCACGTGTCGTTGCGACGTCATCGCAACCTGCCAACCGCACTGTGAGCAGGCTGCCGTCCTGGCATGTCGAAGTTAAAATACGCGAGAGGTTGCTCGGGGAGAGAAACCTGCGTCCTACAAGCCCCTCCCCAGCCCAAAAAAATGGCTTTGGGGGAAAGGAAATGGCGCAGTTCTGTCTCACTTCTCGGAGGATGCCTGAACCTCTCCATAAGGGAAGGGATAATTGAGGGACAGAGAAGTAAGGCAGAAAGAGGTGCCGTAGTGGAGAGCTCCGGAATAATTTCGACCACTTGGGTATTTTTAACGTGCCCTGACATTGCACATCATACAAGGCGCCTTTGCGTTTTGACCCCATCGAAATGCTGCCGCCGCGGTCGGTTTCTAACCCGGGTTCACCGGATCAGTAGCCGAGCGCCCGAACCACTGACGCTCCCCGAATGAACCGAAGCGCGGCCAGGATACTTTGAACTAACGAGAGTTTTACGCCATAGAATAATTCATGCGTTTCAATTCAATGTCGTTTAGAGCCCCATAAGATGGAGAGAATTTGCAATAGGAGAGAAATAATTACTCATTACCCTGTACCTAAGGGCAGACATACGGCTATAGGGCCACTTGAAGGAAAATAAATTCACGTCACGCGTGCGTACCCAGTACCGTCGCCCCACCGCGCTATTGCTCTACCAACAGACCCAACTAGGAAGGCTAGCAGACGACATGGCGGCACCGAATTTATCAACTCGAAGCAGGAGTGGTGTAAGTCCGATATGGTTTAGGGTAATCCCGCAAGATGGATTAAATGCTTCCCTGTCCTGGGCAGCCGTGGGAGGCTCCTGGGTGGATAATGAGTAATTGCTACCTTGTTCATTTGAAGAGACCTTACCGGCCAGATCTGCGACTTAGTCACTCTTTTTAATTAACGAGGGTAGCTATTCTCTCTCGTGAATTCATGGAATGAGACTACATGATCGCGCATCAGATTAAGGAAAAAAAAAGCGCGAACAAACGGGGACTAGACGAAGAATTCTTCGTCTAGTCCCCGTTTGTTCGCGCTGTTTTTTTGCATTATGTATCACCAACTCGCCCGCTTATCTATCCTGTTGAATTTCAGATTAAGGGCCCATGATTTAGGCGGGACATGAGATATGTCGCGACAGTGACGTGCAAGCGCAGTTAAATGCCGCGGGATTTTAAAAGTCATTAACGTTGACATTATTGATGGCAGTCTGAGGGGAAACTGAAAGCAATTTTGTAATCAGATGCTCAGTTAAGCTCAGCAGAACTTGAGAAGTGGCGAGAGCTGAGAAAGAGCAGATTGCTGGCGATTCCTGATAGCATACTTCCTGGAACAAAAGGTAGCCTGTGACCCGTCGAGCCCGGTGACTGTATTATGTCGGGGAAATAATGCTGCAGACAACACAGCACAATAATATAGTAATAGTCGCATGTGGAGATTTCCTCTAAAACGCCACAGAACTCAAATTTGTTATGCTCAGCCGCCCCAGTACCTGCTTAATTGGAGAAATGGCACAGGCCCTTGCTGTACACGGGCCGCTATAACGCTGACGATGGTCAATATACATGAATACCTGCTTTGTTCTTGAGTGCGGATACCTAGTTTTCTTTTTCAATCCAGCGCAATTAGGAGCAAATGTGTTCAACGATAAGCCCCTCAAGGACTAAGTGAGAACACAGTGCGCAAGTCTCATGTGACCTACTGCTCAGAAAAAGAAAGCAAACCCTGGTCAATCGCGTGAACCACAAACAGCAAAAGCTGCGCTTGGGATACTTCATTTGAGTTGGCGCTACGTTTCCAAGATCAAAAAGAGCGCCTCGGGAGATAATGCTCAAGAAAGCGGTACTCTCCCCGCCGTAAACAGCGGACGCACGAAATACCGAGTGATTTGCAATGCCAGCTCCAACATAAACTTATTTCTATGATACATGACGGAAACGTTTATCATTCTTCACGACGGTGAGCAATCGCGCCTATATGACAACGTGGAGTCGCATAATTGCAATGCGAAAGCGTTACTAGTCCCATATCGAGAAAAAATAACGTGACGTCATCAAGCAAGCGTATAACGCACACAGCAAATCCACCACCGCCACTTCAGACAATCTTATATAAACGTCGTTCGTCTATATATGCTCATCACTGGGAGGCATACATGCGGCGCCAGTTTTCTCGACATTTGTATCAAAATTGTGACGCACCGCTTGCCGTACAGCGTTCCGAGTGGTGTCATACGATTTCTCGTTACATGTAGCTTGCATGTGCTAGCAAAGTTGTAGGCTAGCTTTCGAAAGGGATTCGAACGGACGACACAGACGGAATTGAAAAATGCCCGTGTGCTGTGCGATGTCAGGACATGTTCAAGAACCACAGGTCCTTCCACCATGGCGTCTGTGAGAAGCTATTTGTCGCTTTGGAACGTCAAAATCGACAATTTAGAGTTTTGTCTATTAATCTTCACGCCCTGCGCTGCGTCTGTGGTGTAAAAGTTTCTCAACTGATAAGCAAATCGAGGTCACCCAAACCGTCACACTGATTAAGTATGTCATCCTGAAGGGACCTGCGTAAATGTTTTCAGGGCTCCTGTCGAGGGCAGAACGGAAAAGCTAGTGGATAAACAGCACTTCACAGGGAGGTAAAAACCACACAAAATACACGCTGATCGCGGCGGTGGCCTAGTCGTTTGGGCATCCGCTCGCATTCGGGAAGTGCGGGGTTCGATGCCCTGTACCCTTGCGGTATAGAAATTCATCATTATCCTCCTCATCATCAAAACACACGCTATATGCGTTAGGAACTAGTGAGTACAAATAGAGACTGTTCAGAGTGTCCTCACCATTCGCAGGTGTTGATAGGGAGGCCGGAGCGAAAGATGAACATTGCACGTGGCGCTGTCACCACACAGAGCTCACGAGGCGATGTCGATGGCCAGTAGAACTTGAACCGCTGGGTCGAGACCACAGGCTTCTCGCGAGCTGTGGTGGTCGTGGCTGTCGCTGCTCGTCAGTTCTCCCTGCATGTGAGCCGCGCGAGTCAGAATCTCAGACCCACTGTGTGCCACCAGCTCTGTTCCAAGTTGCTTGCTTCCTGGCTACGTTATCTGGCCATGCCTTCGATGGGCGCGCCTCTAGGCCAGAGCATACTGTAGTCCTATTCTTCGTTAGGTTACAATCAGCCTTCGTCATCATCCTCGGAAACTAAATGCAGCTGTGAGTGAGCGAGCAAAATACTATAAATTATGCCAGAAAACAGTACTTGTCAATAGTTGAGCCATAGAACAAGAGCAATAAAGGAATGATTGTTCCCTTTTTACCGCCTTGTCCTCTCAAGCACTTAGTCACTTTATAGACTTCTCTGCGGAGTGGCTCACGTATCATATAGTGATCACCGATCACGCTGATCGATTACAAGGAGCCGCCCAGAAGTCCAGTCGCATGAAGAGGCTTACCGGACCGCCGACAGAAAATGTGGCACCTTGAATGTGTCCACATAACCTGACAGCTCAAGAGGCATTGTGAATGCTCAATGGTGCGAACCAGCGGACGGAGGTTTCAGCATCAGTTGCGGAGACTTGCACTTTGATTTAAATTGCAGACTACACTCGCGCAAGTTTTCGATTCTTGATGACTGCGTCTTTGTAAATTGTCGCGGCGACGCTACAGCAGTGGGTTTGTTCGTGTTGACGAGGAAGCGCTGGCGTCGTGATATCATTTTTCAGTTTATGCCATAAATGTCCCGTGGAAGTTAGCAGCGGGAGTCGCACGCACACAATTCATATAATGCGTACCTCAGATACGAAATCAAAACGCACCAGCAAGCATGCACACCTGTCGCAAGGCCGAGCTGGGCCCAGCGCTGGCAGTGGACTGGCAAGCTAGTCGCGTGTTGTGTTTTAGAAAATGCTTTGACCGACAGCCGAACGAAAGGAGGGGATGATTCAGTCTGTTGCTTAACCAGCCAACCTCTGGCGCTATGGAGCCTTTATAGAACAATTGGTACAAACATTTCGAATTCCAAGTTTACATTTTCTACTAATGGTTATTCAACTTTGAATACATCAGGAAATTTTACCAACCCGTTAGTGATTTATGATGATTAGTGCTGTTTTACTTGCATAAGTTCCAGATATTGCGTCGAAAGAGAAATGAACTCCAACAGCACCAGCGTGATTGCGCTCAAAATTGCGAGCTTGCTCCTTCGTTACAGGGAAACGTGGGCTCTCTATCCATTCCCAGACAAGCTGTCCACCCTCTGCCACATTTTTTTTGGGGTCTCCTAATGCACACGGTGCTCCCCCTGTCAACACAGTTCCCACATGCTTGAACGCGCAACTGACTTGAAGGAACCTGTACAGACAGCGCTTGCCGATAGCTAAGGTTTAGGTGGTGGTGGCCTCTGCCTCTGCTGTCCTGGAGTGGAAATCCCTTCTGAACAGTAAAGTTTATTCACTCACTCATCATTGCTGACCATAAGAACCCGCGCATCCGCCAAACCTATTGTGCTAGGACCTCAAATCATGTTCTGGACGTTAGAGAAAGTAGCAGATATTCCACTGAACTCACCACATTTCTTTCCAAGGCCTCCAGGTGTCGTCTTCACAGAGTTTGAGCCATCGGATCATGGTGATTAAAAGGGGGGAGCGAAGCTCGTCAAGGCGGAAGTTCCACAATTTTTTCCAGTTTCTTCCAGCTGCTTTGGCAGACGGTAGTATTTTTGCTGCTCTCTTGTGAAGCCTTGATTATTCTATATTCTTCGCTGGCGTATGTCACGACCAAGAAGAGGCTTCGGTCGATGCCAGTTATCGGTGATTCTAATACTGGTAGACGTTAAAGTGGCGCTTTTTCTCCTCGTGGTCGCTGTAGTGGCATTCCTGTAGTCGCTATCGTTGTCTTGGTGCAGAGGCTTGCGTCGATTGATATTTCAGCTGCACTTGTGAGTATCATGGCTGTATTTTTGTCGTTCGTGGTTACTGTTTGGGCATTTCTGGTGGGATATCAATCGATTGTCTTATTGGCGTGGTCGTAATACCCTGACAGGTAGTAGTAGCAGAGGGAAACGTCACCTACCAGGGCAAGAGCGGGGGAATGGTCAAATGTAAGGTGGCTGCCACCTGCCAGAGGTGGTAAATGGCTTGTGAAGAGCTGCGCTCATACTTCGCATTACCGACTATCGTAATCAACTGTTCGTTTTTCTAAAGTTGCGGTAATTAATGTTAATAAAGTAGTCGTGTTTGTCTTTGTGCTTGTGGGACATTTCGTAATGCATGACATTGTGACCTGGGTAGGGAGTATGTGATTTCGTGGCTGTGTTATGGTTGTTATACAATCGGAGCTCTTTACACTTGGCGTTATGATTATTTTGAGACAATATGTAACTGAAACTGTGCCGGCGATGGTGGTAAGGTTGTGTATATGTAGCGGTCATGGTGTTGGTGCGTTGCGGGTTTCTGGCTTGTAGTTTTCAGCGGTGGTGTTTTCTTCGAGTATGCTTGCAGCAGGTCTCTTCGAAGTGTGCGTGCAGTAGTTGCGATCGCTGGCACTTGTGTGCTATGATTGCCCGTGTTGCATTTAATTTTTTGTGATTTTGACAGCAGCACTGAGTGATGTGATGCTCATGACTGGTTTTCATGCCAAGGATGCGTAATATGTCGCATGAGCGGCTGGTGTCGTTCGCTTGAGGAATAACCCTTGCGCCACAAACTTCGGCGCCAGAAATGCGCCGATCTGTCACCGTCTTGAGGAACGCAAGCAGTGTTGAAAAGGAGACGAAAGTTTGGAAGCTCCAACCATGGGTCCCGGCGCACGATCGATTCGGAGCACTGCGAAACGATTGCGAGTGGGGCGCAGCGTTGTATCTCCTCAGGAATTCCGTAGGCCAGGCGGAAGGCAGCGAAGCATCCTTGCGTGAGTCGCACCTTGCAGCGAGGCGATGTTTTCGAATCGCTGCAACCTGCAAAAAGGCAATGACTCCACTCCATATCACACGTACCGAATGAGTGCCGTGCTTTCCTTTCGCAATGTTTAGAAATCTCTCTAACCCTTTCCTTATGGCATCACGCTCTCGAGACATTTACGGCAGTGAGAACAACGCTGTTGGCGAAATGACCCTGTCCACACTGATCAAGAAATGAAAACAAGAGTACAAACAGGCAGGCAGTAGAGTGGAATAACTATAAAACAACGTGCGATAACTGGTCTGGAACGGCTTTCGGTTTGGTCTGCGACTTTTCGAATTTCTCCTGTGAGACTATACGTGAAGATGGGCAACAAAATGCGCGATACACTTTGCTTCCATTAGCGCTGGCTGGCCGCGTCAGACTGTTGACAGCTACGCAGTACTTTTAAGGTTAGATTCAAATTTGTTTTGTGCAGATGGTGTACTCACCATGATCTTCTTGTCAGTCGGAGGTACAGGCCGAGAACATCTAAGGCTCCGTGGCTGTTTGGCGATGACCGGAGGCTGGTGTGTTGTGCGGAGCCTGATAGCGTTTCGAAGATATCCACGTCGATGGTGTCACTCCTAGTTGAACATCCTTGACAGTTCGTGCAATAACGGCAGTCGTAGAACTTGTGGTTGTGGCTGTCCCGGTTGCTGTCGATGGTGTCCGAACCTCATGAGTCCAAGAGCCGCTCTAGCATGCAGCTACTTGGCCGGGCAGTGAGCACGGTCTGTTGACCTGCGTGAAAGGGGTGCAACATTTAGGCGCCAGGAAGGACTCGTAGTCTTACACTTCATGCGCTAGCATTTTAAGAACACGCAACGTAAGGGCGGGAGACTAAGCTGCTGGGAATAAAGTTACAGTGTTTGCACCTTTCCAAATACGCGTGCAAGAAATACGACAAGTTTCTAGTTTGAAACTCTGCGCGTGTGTAGATATTGCTTCTGTTTTCTGTAGCCACCACCGGGGGAGTCGACATAGCTGATCACAGCTAGTTAGGCATTGCTCAGCGGCGTCCACGCTCGAAAAACATGCTCGTGACGTGTTCCTGTTTAGAGGGCCCAGTGGATTCGGAAGCGTGCCTCAGAATGTACTGAAAGTGAATGCACTTAACGCCTCGAATATAAACTTCTGCTTTTCACAAACGTAAGAATTCTTCGGGAAAACTCTACTGCACACGCCGATTGCTCCGGTGATTGCTGGATCATCTCCTATATTACCTTGCTGAATAGAAGACGAGCTTTGCAGCCAGCGGCTATTCGCCGGAGCAGAAATTGCGCGGAAGACCACTTTGCGAAAAAGCACGCAGAGCTCTCGTCCGGGTTGACCCGTGTGAAGATCCCAGGCGTTGATGGATTACGCGCATTTAGAGGTATTGCCATTTTAGAGACGCAACTAATTCGAAACTTCTAGGCAAATAGAAAAATAAAATGCAGGCTCTCACTAGTTCAGTGTCACAATATGGCGGCAAGCAGTATAGGTTAATTTCTTGGATGACGTAAACCGCCTGTCGTTTGAGCCGAGCATCAGTTCTGTAGAGGGTAAGGTGCAAGCGGAGTTACATGCAGTATAGCATCTGTGAAATTCATTGATGTTAACAGAGCCACGGATGCTTGAAGAAACTTTCATTATCGCATGACCCGTGTTCGAACCTGACCGTGGCAGCAGTGTTTCGATGGAGGCGAAACGCAAGAGGGCTCGTGTGCTGTGCAATGTCAGTGCACGCTAAAGACCCCCAGGTGGTCGAAGTTATTCCGGAGCCCTCCACTAACTACGGCACCTTTTTCTTCTTTTCTTCTCTCAGCCCTTCCTTTATCCTTCTCTTACGGCGCTGTTCGGGTGACCGCCAAGATGTGAGACAGATACGGAGCAAATTCCTTTCCCCAAAAACCAATTATAGTTTATTATCGCATGCGCAGCTTCCGCCTGTTCAAGCAAGAATAAATTTGAGGTGACATCAATGCCACATGGTAAATATCTGTCCCAACAAGCACAAACGAAATTTCTTCACAATGCTTGGGGCCGTATAAGAAAATCGACAAGCAATTCATGAACTCACCGTAGTTACCGTCGCACAGAACCAGAGACAATTTGTCGTCGGGCCCTGCAGTCTGAACGGGAAAGGCTTCCGATTGAAATGCATGATGTCCATTTGGAGAATCGATGGTCATGGCTGTACAGGCGCTGCTAGCTGTTCGTACTCTCATTGGGTTAGACGCACCACGGGATAAAACGGTAGTCGCCGAGATTGCAGTCCTTCATGCTGCGTCCGTTTCAGAGGGCATGTTGATGGTGAGCGCCGTTGTCTTGGTCTTCATTGTCGTCGCCGCAGCAGTACCATTCTGTGGCCATAAAAGGTGACGTGTCCTCTTGAGCCGGTTACCTTTGAAGGTGTGTGTTGTACCTGTGTGGGACCTGTGCTATTATACTGATGGTACAGGTGAGAGTTTATGTGGCTGGGCCGCAGCGTCTTCTCATGTGTGCCTAGGATGTCGGATAGCTGTCCTGGCTGTGTTAGTTATCCTGAGCTTTCCGGAATGTGAGTTTTTGGCGCTGATGGCAGGGGGCGCACACCAGTGCGTGATTGCTGTCTGTGATATCGTAGAAACGCTCGTTGAAGCTTTTTATCTTTCTGTGCTGTGACTTCACAGGTTTTTTCTGATAAGCGGTCAAGTTTCTGATAAGTTGTTTCTGTCTGCGTGCTGCGCGTTGTTTTTGGTGCCATGTTGTGTCGAAAAAAAGTGCTCTCTCTGAGGGGAAGAATATTGGCGCTGTCGCAAAGGCAGCTATGGGCGCCCGCATGAGGAACAATAGGAGTGCCGCTCTCGAACTTTAACGCCTGCACAGTGAATCCTGGCGCGGTGGAGATCTTCCAGCCTTGCTTGTGTTTCTGCGCGGGCTTGTCCAGGTGTCACGAGAGCGTTGATTCAGCCGAGTTCGGTGCTCGGTTGGCGTCTTGTCGTGACCTGCAATAACAACGCAACGAGTCCTTACAGTCCTGATACACTTGGCAAACCACAATTTCTCTCTTATTTTAGCTTTGAAATGTAGCTCGATGCGATGAGCGGCAAAAAATTTACTTCAGTGGTTCTTATGTTTCTCTCATGACTGCAGTGCAGCCCAGTTGTAAACAACCTGGAATGTCACGCTGATTGCTTTCGTTGCATCCGAAGTTCGTAGTAAGTGGACCTTCCCTATTACAGCCGAAACATAGTGAGACAAGAGTGATGCGTATTTCTGTAAAAGGTCCGTTGCGCATGCCTGTTTCTTGAAAGAAGGCCCTATCAAAACCTCTCCGGCGCGGCCATCTGCTCCTGGTCGAGACCATTCCATCGGACGAGTACTTTAGGGGCGCGATAATACCGATAGCTATTGTGGTGTTGCCGGTAAATGGTGGTAGGTTGCACACTTGTCTCCAGTCCTCGACAATGTTGCAAGGACGCAGCGACGAAGCAACCCCAGCGCATGCACAGGCAGAACGTGTAGTATGCGTTACCAATGTGCAAAGCGTGCGAGCAGTGCACTGAACTCCAGATAAAGCGGCAGCACTCGCAGTACTTGTCAAGTTCTTAAAGGAAGTGTTGCGCCGGGGTAGAACCGCACAGACGTTGATTTGTGCGCACTGCTCGACCGCTCTACACAAGGGTGACGTAGGCTGGCTGCCACGTGAGTGGATGGGCAAGCAGCCGCACCTCGTGACAGGTATTCTGGCTTCTTATACTGCTACCATTGGTTCAGCACCGACCATGTGCAGTAGCTTCGCTTTCAACTCTGCCCACGTCTCGCTCTTACCACGCTGAGCTTCCACTCTAAAACGCTTCGCGTTGCCGGCATACCCACACGGACTGGTTCACCTTGTAGCCTGCCGGAAAGCGCTTGGTACACGGCTAAGAGCTATTTCAATGGCGCCTTTTTATTGCTTTTTGGGGGTCTACTATTTCTTTGGGGGCCTCGAATAATAACACGGCACGGAATGCGTGGCTGTTCCGCCCGTGTGGCTTTTCGCGTTTCCTCCCCTTAAACGGAGCTTCGTGGTTTAAAAATCAGTGTGCATGTCGGTGGCTTAATTAGGCATTCATGAATCTCCATTTAATGCAGCCTTCCTCCTCGTCCTCAGTTGAGAGCAGCCGGTTGGAGCTGTGCTCGAAGATGCGGAGGGTGAACACTATTGATTGGACTACTGCGCACGAAGCAACGAAGTGGTAGCAGAGCGCAGGTAACTCCTACCTGTCGTGCGTGGTAACAAAGCATCTCGGGAAATAAGGCTGCAAAGAATGCAGTACTATTCGTGGAGTGCAGAACACAGCACAGAATGAAATACCGGTGGTCATATAGGTGGCGATATCAGCGGCAACGCTGGAGAACAGCTTCTTTTACTTAGCACGAAAAGGACAACATCCCCTACATGGTCATATTTTCCTCCCGATCATGCGAGGATAACAGCCCGAACGAAGCTGTACTCATGAACGATGAGAGATACCGCACAAAATAGCTCACTATCAACCAAGTGGGGTTTAACGTACTATAGCTTCGCACAACGCACTGGGATCTTTACATTTCATCTCCGCCATATTGCACCCATCGTAAAAAAAAAGGCCAATGAGGGCGTTTCCCTCTCTAAATGAGATCTGCGTGTGTAACTGGGAGGCATGAGCGTAGCCTCCAATTAGTTCTTGTATTCCAGTGCGATGTCGCATATACACTGCAGCTATTTCAACTAGGAGAACGCGAAAGTCTTGAAACCTAGGAGTGTGACAAGACTGAAAAGAAATAGTGCGGCGACAGACGTCCTGCACAGGAAGTCTCACAAATCATTCGCACACCTTGCGCTCTGCACACAAAGCTGTTGGCAGTCAGCGGAGGGGGATAGCTGTGGCTCCGCAAGCAGATTCACGTCACCAGCGGACTCCGGCTGGTGTTGTAGAAGGCGTTGGCGCAGCCGCAGCAGGCTAAACTCCGAAGCGGGGCTGGTACAGAAATCTGAAAGAAAAAAAAGTTTTTTGGAATCCTGACAACGCTTGGTAGATAGATCATAGTTCTTTTAATATATGAAACGAGATAGGGAATGATATCAATTACTGTGGTGTTCGCTAAGTGGTGCGTTATCGTAGTGGTGCTATTAGAGAGAAAGCGAAAGGAGTCAGCTGCACCGTATCTGCTGAAGTCAGGGCTGGAGCCCGGAGCACCACGCGGCGAAGGGAAAATAATTATGACGAAGAGTGAAAAAGAAGAAACACTGGAGCCCATTAGAGGGAACCATCTACAATACTACATACATCAACTTCCGATACTACATGTATCAACTTCCGTTCACGCGCTGTAGATCCAGAAAACACTGCTTCACATTGCCGTCTTAAAGCCTCGAACCGAAATAGAAACCGAAGTGGAAACGTATCCAATGCGCATTTTTTTCTAACCACGCTTAAACCGTCTTTTTTTGTCTTATATAATGAGAGTTATGTCATTCGACGACGTGGTTCCAGAAAAGAAGTCTGAACAGTGCGTCGCACCACATTCTTGGCGTTTAATGTTGGAGCGGACTGCTCGACGTAGCTGATTTCAGATTTACTCACCTTACTCTCTTCTCCCGCAGCAAAGGCAAGCCGTGATGATGGAAGGCATGTCGACGCTGAGTAGATTGTGTGTCCATAGTGATTGCGCTGCAGTTGCCGAGGCGCGAAGATGATCGCCACCGATCGTCCTGGCAGGTTGCGGTAGGATAGGAGTTCTTGTTGTTGGCCGGAGTTGCTTTTGTTGTTCTGCTGACTCGTGCGTTTTTCCCATTGTGGTTGAGGTGTTTGCGAATGCGTCCATAGTTGAGGTGCTTGCGTTTCGTCTTTCTGTATTTGTTACAGTTGCAGCTATGGCATTGTGGTTTTCAAGGCTGTTGTTGCTCAGATGTTCACGGTAACGGGGGAAATATTTCTTGAGGAATCCTCGAATATTGAGTTTTCCGTTTCGTGCTATGTTGCTGTGGTCGTATGGTGTCAATGGTGTCTTGCGGGACTTGTGGGAGTGGTTCTTGTTTAGGGGAATGTAGGTAGTCATGGAATAACCAGCATGAGGAATAACACGAGCGCCGCCGCCAGCTGAACAGCCAGCAAGGATGATGTCGCGGCTCGCGGCTATCACGGCGTACAGGTGGAATGCTTTCTTCGTCAAGGACCCTCGCTGGAATCTATTTAGGTGCTGTGACGCGATATAATCCGGATGTCCAGGAATGCTCCAGTGCTGACTGACTGCTTATGTGCCTGGTGTTATCAGAGTTCAGAGATGTTAAGCAACGCCGAGGGTACACGTGTCGGCAGCACGGGTAGTGGGACAGCCTGCAGCGAAGAATGCATTGCACCGATACAGACATACCCAAGAATTCTGAACGAAAGCATTTTATGAGCGGGAAACCTTTTATTAACTTAATTTTTTTCATCTAATGCAAGATTTCGCTATAAGAATCAATATATCCGCACATCACCAATCGGCAGGCAGATTTTTGCTATCGTCAAAACCTGCGCCCATTGCTTTACAATGGCAGTCAGTTTCGAACAGTTAAGACTGCCAAAGTAAAGCAATGCGGGCAGCTTTTGACGAAAACAAAAATATTCCAGCCGATTAGTGATGTATGGTTATATATGGTCATGATATATTGAAGACTTTGGTACATATCATAATAATGGATCACTACCTTCAATATTTTCTTAAAAATATTTAACACTTTTCGTATTTTCAAATTTTTTGCTCGAAATATTTGGACATGAGGTTTGACATACCCAGCAGCTCTGAAAAAAAAAAGCATTTCTGAACGGGAAACCAGTTGTGAAAACAATTTTTTCATATATTGTTAAGATTTCACTCTAGCAATCAACATATTTGCCGATCACCCGACGGCAGTCTGGAATTCTTTTTTTCCTGTTAACGCTCTTGCTATCGTCAAAAGCGTTCCCTATCAGTTTTCTATGAGAGTCTTCACTTGTTTATGCTTTATGGGGGTTTAACGTTTCAAAGCGACTCAAACTATCTTAATGTTCCAATTTTCTACATTTTTGGTCCGAAATTGCTGGGCATGAATGCAAACGCCTGTGTTGAGCGGTAGTTGAGTGTTTGAGGCTTCGGGGAAGTTTATAGCCAAGAAAACAGCGCACAGGAGCCCAAGCAGGGCTTCTGCATAAATGCAGTGATACTGGCCGAGGCCACTGAATATATAGCACGTACGTCTTCAGATTCTAACGGCACACACGACAGTTGGCTTGAGGTGGGCAAATCGTGTATGGGAAAAGACCGAAGACTGTTGAGAAGAAACGGTTAAAACAAAATGAAAAAAGTTCAGCAAGAAAGCGAAACTTCGAAAAAGGCAAAAAGAGACAGCTGCGTTTTAGGTTATGACAATTCTCTGCGGCGCAGTTTACTCATGGCCATGTCCCTCAAAATACTAATGTTAGAATATATTGCAAAGAGCATTCATTTAAAACGTTTATTAATGAAGCATGCGAGTGAGTGCTTCAGTAAATTTGCCTGTTCCGGTCCTGCCACGCACGATTAGAAAAAAACATTGTTGCTGCACTCAACGTACATCTCGTCCCATGCCAACAGATGTAATAGTTCATACCGTTGGATGCCACGCTTGTTGCGACGAAGCAAGCCTCATTGGTTCCGCCTCGACAACTGCATGCCTGCACACCTGCGTTGTAATAGTTGTCACATTAGTCATGGCAGTTGTGGTCATGCGGTGTCTTTTACAGTAAAACCGCAAGTAATCGTTGTAAAGGAACTACTTATCGACTCCATAGCTAATTCAATCTGTGAGGACTGTTCTATGTGATAAGGATTTGGGCTTTTGCGTGCTCATTGAAGACTGCGGGTTATGAAGCATGTTGTATTCAGGAGCCGGGCAGTAATTAGGAGCAACGTTACTTTATTGAGACTGAGAGTAATAAAAAGTTAACTATTGCATATCAGAAAACTAGCCTTCTAGTTAGCCTGCCCTTACCGTATTCAAATGCTCTACCCATTGACGGTGCTATATCGAAATAATCGCGCTACTAACACAAACAAAAATCGTATTTTTTAAAAACTTCAAAACACCTTAGGTGAAACGCGCTGTATATACCCTTCATAGACTACAAGGCGGCATTGGACTCAGTTGAAACGTCCGCACTGATGCAGGCGTTGTGCAATCACGGTGTAGAAGGCACATGCAAATGTAGGGAGAAATATTCATTGGGGTTGCACGGTGATCATAGTCATTTAAAAAAGGAAAGTGATCAAACACCGATCAGGAAATGTGTCCGGCTAGGAGACAGGATCTTTCCGCTACTGTTCTCCGCGTGTTTATAGGAGGTATTCAGAAAAGTGGATAAGGAAGTGCTGAGGATAGAAGATAACGATGAACAGAGTAGTAATCTGAGAGTAGCTGATGAAATCGCTTACCTACTTACTAAGGGGACGAAATTCAAAGCGCAGGACAGGACAAGATTAATTGGAGGGTTATGGGAGAGGGTTTGTCCTTTAGAGGATCTGTCAGGCTAATAATGAATTCGCCCCGGGAATACTTTAATCATACACCGGCGCACCCATATCGCGATGTCGAGCGATTTCTGTGCCGAATTGGTTCCATCTTCATTTTTCCCCACGGCCCAGTAAATTGGCCTTCGTCGTTCGTCGTTTCTTTCGGTACGAACTTCATCTCAGAAAAACAAACGGTGATGCACTTCTAAAGCTTTCTTTCGTATTAACTTAGAGATGTCGGATTAGAATCTGGGAAAGCTCGCAAAGCATGAAGGCACCTGCACCATGTTACAAAACGACGCCCGGGCTTTGTTAATATTTGGTGGCGTTATTTCTGGAATAACTTCCGAGCTTTAAAAAAGTGATTTTCGTGGTATCCAGGTAAAATACAAACTATAAATCTCGAACTCAAAATCTGGCGTTTTCTTTCGACGCCAGAGACCTACGTAAACGCCTTTAGGTCAAAGGCCTCATGATAAAGGCCTTCTTGGTAAATGCCTTTTGTATAATGTCTATAGGTAGACGGCGTTTAGGCAAAAGGCTTGTGGTAAAGGCATTCAGGTGACGGGCGTAATACCTTTTAAGTGATTCCTGTCGTCCTGATGCATTTTGTGATGCTGGCCCAACTAGGTGGGTAGAATAGCACAACAAAATGACCGGCGTTGCAATGACGCATATACGTCACGACAATTTCCCTTACACGAGATATTCACCTATGTCACAGCACCACCCGTTTTATGTAGTTAGCATAGTTCTTTCGATTGGAATTACGGAACTAGAGGTCACGAAGCTGGGCCTGGTGGTCCCCTAGAGCGCGGAGTTCTTGGCCGCATTGATTGGTCAAGGTTTGAGTATCGTGATATCGTTCGCATTGCCTGTAATCAAAGAATGAGACAAAAACTAGCCGACGACATTTTTTAAGATCTCCCAAAGCGCACGTTATGCGCTCGCATGGCCATATCACCAAGTCCTATAGAGCTTGCTGTGGCAACGGCACCAATCGTGCCGCACTCGGTAATACGGCCATCAAGCGAGGCTGGTGACGTGCCGTCAGAACCACCCCTCTAAATTTTCTGTGTTTTTCAGTGTCTGAAACGACGCCAAACCTCTCATGTGCAAGGGCTTGAGATAATGGTAGACGTGGAACGTAGGGCGTTGCGTTACTTCAGCCAACGACGAAAAGCGGACAAAAAATGGAATGACGATTACGAGAGCCAGTAATACGAACTTTGAGCGCCGCTCTCCACACGCCACCTGCTCCACCTGGCAGATGAAGTGTTACGCTGTTAGCTACCCGCCGAGTTCTTCCCATGGCAGCCACCTTCTGGTTGTCCATATCTCCGCACTAAACGTGGCAGGTTGCGTTTAGCTCTGCTACTACCTGCTAACACGCCCCCTGTCACACGCCTGTGCTCGCCACCTTTCAGGTGGAATGTTACACCGACTACGTCAACGACGAGGACTCCTCAAATAGGCTTCTAAGACCTACGCTCTAAGAACAAATGGAATCAGTGTCAGGTCCGGATTCGCTTCGTCAAAGGCTGAGGATTCATTGTGGGAGGATTGACGTGATTGTCTGAGTAACTTCTGCTCGGTCAGTATGACAGCAGATTTTCTGGGAAAGCGGGATCCGGGATGAGGGGTGACGTTTAACGCACTCTGCAGTCATGGTGTCGCAAGGGCGGATGAAATGAATCTACTGAGATCTACTAGACCAACAGATTGTATGGGCAGAAAACAAGCTGACTAGAAATACCAACGCTCCCAATCCCTACTGAAGAAAGAAGCAAATTCTGACCGATAGACCAAAGGAGGTGACTTAGCGTTCGGTAGACACTGTAACAATACCTCCCAGTAGTTTCTGTCGAGATGATCTATGGCTTAGTGAGGCAGTGTCTTTCGGGGAATTGGGGAGGGGGGGGGAGCACTGCGAAGCCGTAGCGTGCACCCTCGGAAATTAAGTGCGGCGTCTCCAGGGTAGAGACTAGCTTTCTAGTTCCATGACATTACGAGGCCAGACGTTGTAGCTCTGTTGTTCAATTGAGTCACCTCTTCGGAATATTATAGCATTCGACTTGCACGGCGTCGTGAGGCAAAAGGTTGAAGGCTCTATGTCGGTATGACGAGACGTCGCTGCCTGGGTGCTGTTAACCTTCCAGCCTGGACCTTGAGGGAAGCCTAGCTCGAGTGCTGCGGCACCTTCTCCGGATGGTCTACGTCCAGGTCGTCCATATGAATCTAGTGACCACATATGACTGACACTGCAGGGCGCCGTGAATGCTTTAACATAACCTTCGTTCATTCGCTGGGTGCACCCGCTTCGGGTAAAACTCCATGCGCGAAAAGGTGCAAAAATCTCTTAGTTCGTACCACGGATGCCTTGATAAAGACAACCTGTTTGAAATAGAGTTCCGGTTTCTCGGCGCTGAGAAGAAGCGGTCAGGACGGCACCTCCACTTAACGCAGCTCCCTCTCCGAGAGCCAACTGTGTCACGTGATCAGAAGCAATAAAAGTGGCACGGGACGTTCCCTGATCCCGCCATCGACTTCGCACAATATTCTCTAGTTCCGTTTCTATTTATGAGGTGGTAACCGTGGGTAGTTTTCATCTGAGGCGCGCTCCGCCAAAAGTTGGCGCCGAAAACTCCTTCTATAACCTTCTTTCCTTCGATAAACTTCCTGGCGTCAATCGTATGCCATGCAGGTTAAGTGGATTAAAGTGCGAATTAATGACGGAAAAATAAGAGCACCTAGGTGCTGCCTCAAAATATTATTAATACAGGACGCATTGTCACGTGATACTCAGTCGCGTGCTTGCCATTCCAGTTAACACGCTCGATAGGGTTAACCGATGGGAAGCCCTGCGGAGACCTGTCGACCTCCTGCGCTCAAAACGGCAGGAGTGCGAAGAAAGTGGCAAGAGGCGCCCCGGCCAGGCCTGCGCGCGTCCAACCTGGGCTGCTGACACACCGGGCAAGCTGCATCGAAGCAACCCCACCGAACACGATAGCCGCTAGGCCACAGGTCTGGCACTGGTGACAGGGTTTCAGGGGGCCTTTATGCTGAACATATTCGGCGAACTTGCTGTACCGCAACACTGGGGGGCACACGATAGTGGCAACTCCTACTGACTCCACCGCGTGGAAGAAAACGAAAAACATGAGAGCGCTTTTGAGGTCCAGCTTAAAAATATAAGTTGATAGCGCTAATGGATTGATGCCTATGTATGCGGAATTGGTCATTCCATAGATTCATAGTCCCCTGGGAGTTCTCGCACCACCCCTGGCGCAGTGGTACAGTCGATAAGCGATGCGCCACTTCCCTGCGATGGCAGGTGTTGTCACCGATGTGGGCTTGTGAGACCCAGGTTGCTCTTCCCGAGTAACTTCTCGCGACCAATCATTTAATTCAGCTGCCACCTGCCACGCTAGGTAGTTCACTCACAATCCGGCGTGCAGGTTGTGATGGCCCCACAATGTCACGTGACCTAGGACATAGTTTGCCTACCTAGGTTTCCTACGCGCTAGGTTGCTCCGGCCGGGAGGCCTCAAACGGCCGCCGACGCCAACGCCCGACAATTTTTTCCCGACATGGGGGCAATAACATTCTCGCATTAAAAGAGGAGGTCAAGTGAATAAATACAAGCACTGGATCCAATCGACACCGAAAAGGAAAAAAAGGGCCCTTCAAACAGCGTCGAGCCCCACTGAAAAGCAAGGCGATTAGAAGAAGGGGACCTGGCCACTGGGCGGTCTTCTCTGTGCCAGGAGTCCATTGGCGCTAGCGGCCAGCCTCGCCAACTCAATCAGCAGAAACATGTCCAGCAGGTTTGCTCAGAAGCGTCTCCCATTGCTCGGATAACTGATTTCTAATTTTCGGTTGCATGTGGCTGGCCAGACAGCCCCATGCAGAGTGGTAGAGGGTAGCCAGTTCCCCTCACCGCGCACATGTCGATGAGTATTTTGCTGGTCATATCTTGTTATATATGTAATGACAGATATTTGTTTGTGGTTTCGATCAAAAAGGTGACATGGTCTGTTCGTGTTCTGTTTAAAAACTTCCACCGATCCGACGCAAGGAGAAAGAAGTACAGATAAAAGCTGGAGGGGACACACATGCTCCACCATAATGTTATCACGCGATAGCAGCACTAACGGATTATTGCACACGTATGCAGAATTCGTCATTCACAATTGGCCAGCGAGTGAAGACGCGCAATCCGCACGGCAAGAATTGAACACGCTCTACGCCTGGCGTGCGACGCTTGCCCTCTGACTCTCAGCGCAACATGCTGCTGCGTCGGCCCGGCGGAACGCAGAGCCCTCCGCGGAGCCCGGGTTGTTTCACGCACGGCAGTTACGCAGGACCTAGGCGTAATACACAAAAAAGTGCACAACGTCAAGCTGAAATCCTCCTTTGTGCTTCTTGGGAAGCTCCAGACCGACCCCCTAGAAGACCGCTTTGGGTGTTACCGACGACTGACTGGTTCACAATATATCATTTGACCGTAAGGCAAATCTACGAATGTGAGAACAAGTTGCGGCTACAAAGCACACTTCCACAAATGAGCGCAGTATCTGCAATTGACAATGACAAAAATCAAAATTGGCAAGAGCTGCAAACGCAAACAGCCGTGCCAAGCGGATAATTGAACACTGTTGTGACCGAACAGGCGCTGTCAAAACTGACGGATGGCGCCCCAGTCATTGTATATGTGGCTGGTTACTCGGTGCACATCGCCCTGAAGAGGTTGAAATTCGACAAATGCAAAGAGCTCTTGACAAGTGACAACACTGTTGCAGTTTTGCCAGAAAATCACAAGTACAGTGTTGTCAAAGAAATTGACAGGAGAGGGCAGGTTTACCCAGCAATGCCAGATGTGACTGCTGTGGCTCACTATTACGTTGTGGTGGAAGAGCTGTGCAAGCATGTGGAATTTTAAAGGTCCAGAACAAGCGCCACGTGGCTACGGAACTCACACTCCAATTGCTCAGCGATGACGAGTCTTCAAACTTCGACGTCTGTGAAAAGGGACACACGAGTGAGATATGGCTAAAATATGTGTTGTGCTGCAGTAAAAATATTCTTCGCAGAAATTTGTGCCGACGAATAAATGACAAGGTGTCTGACCCGGGCAACAAGACAAACAAGCGGAGAAATAAATAAATGACATGAATGGGAGAAATAAACGAATAAAACACGTATAAGCATTTAGGAAAGGCCTGGCTCTCTGTTGTGTTTTGCTGTCCGATTTTAGAGAAAATACTGCACGCGTAGCCGAAAAAAAAAACGACGAAAAGTAAGCCAGCTGAGCGCACTATTATACGCACTGTACTGAAGTGCACCTTTACTTGCGCCGTCCACAAGCCGAAGACAATCGACCGCGACCCATCACCCGCCTGAACATCACCGGTGTGACCCTCGAGGTGTGAATCGGACCGCTTGTCAAGCATGTGCTGCATTATAAAAACCACGAAGCGCACATGCGGCCGACGCTTCTCCGCCATCACCATCATTATAAACATGCACTGCGCTAGGAAGCAACCAATAAGCTTCTAACGAGCGGATGAATAAGGTTTTTTTCGATGGGACACACAAGCTCCGCCTGAAGGGCATCACGCGATAGCGTTAATGAATTATTGACTCGACTGCCACCTGCATGTCATTTTGGCCATCATCCGTCATGGCCGACGCTACTACAGTCCAGCGTATTGGCACTATGTGCGGCCTGCCGGGATCAATTTTGGCCTTCAAGGCCAAGGCGACGTGGTGCATGTCCGAAATCCAGTTGGCGCCAGGAAAGCGATATGGTTGTGCCCACCGCGCGGTGAAGGCGAGGTTACCCCATGCTCGCAGTCAGGCGGGACCAGAGCAGAGGAAGCGCCGCAGCTGTTACCGGGACTTCCTCCAAGAAGGGCTTCAGCGAAGGACAGGGGCTGCCCAGCAGGCGCGAAATCTAGGTGCTGCTCGGCCCGGGAAAGCGGGATGCGGAGCTCAGCAACATCGCTCCGTGAGGACGCCCTAGTCCCGCAGTACCTCAGCCAGGACATGATCTTCGACGGCGAACGCACAAATTCGCGCTCTCCTTAAAGTGCGCGGTGGCCGGGTTAGCGAGAGACACCCGCTTTGTCAGCAGTACCTTGGCCTCGCCTTCATTTACCGTGGCCGCGGCGTGCAACGGAGGCAGCGTGTCGAGCCCAGGCCCAACCACGGGGAGCCAAAAACCCGGCAGCGGTTGGGTGGGGCCCGAAAAGGGATCAATGTTTTCGAGCTGTGCCGCTATCCCAGAGGGCAGAGCTTCGGTGGAGGAAATCCCTGCGTCGCCGCTGGGGAAAGTTTTACTACTCCCTTCCATAGCTTGCTCGGCGTGTTTTTCATATGGCCCTGAGCCAAGGAGCCGATGTGGTGACAGTATTCCAGAGTACATTCACCAAAACTTTGAGCAACCGTTCGTCGTTTAGCATTCTGGACAGTGTCATGCCATTTCTATTTGCAGATAGCTTACATGTTCTAGTGAAGTTGGAGGCTAGCTTGCGACTGGGGCTCGGACCAATGACAAATGCACCTTCTTTTGCATGGTTTCTGAAACCTGAGACGAGTTCGTACCAATGGTACCTTCAGGTGCATGCTTTAAGACGTGGTTGATGTGTCCATCGAGATGTCGAGGTCTGAGAGCTACAGCGTCCTTCCCTTTCGTCAAAAAATTTTCCTATCCTCAAAACACACATTTCCGCATTTCTCCACGTAAAGTGTCCTCAGAATTTTTTTAGCTCCATGCGGAATTGCGTTTAGTGTGGGTGACCGCCTGTGCTCTAGAAATAAACGCGAGTTTGGGTAATGCACGCGGAGGTGAGTTTCGAATCAAAGAAACTCGTAGGGATAAATGCTATGTAAGCGCTTCTTACTATTGCGCTATCGCTTGCTCGACCATAGAGCGTTTCATGTTTTATCCTGCCTCGGAAAGGGAGAAAGCAATGTGAATTGTGCGGTTTAACATCGCGAAGCGACCCAGAGGCTATTATGATGGCTCCAGCAGTGGAGGCATCCTGATTAATTTATATAACGCGCAGTTCTTCAACGTCCCCTGACGTCGTACAACACACGGGTGACTGTTGCGTTTCGCCTGCATCCAAACTCCGCTTACAGCTTTGAGGCGATATTTGCTGGCAGTGTAGTACGCTGCATATAATGGTGTATGGCCGCTTCTTATCACTTTTAAGGAACGAATTCTGCAGTGGTTGGCACCCGCCGCGTTGGCTGTGGTTGCCGGAGTACCCGGGTTCGAACCCAATCGAGGTGGCCGCGTTTCGATACAGGCCAAACGCAAAAAGTGTTCGTGTGCTGTGCGAGGTGAGTGCACGTTAAAGTGCCCCACATGGTCGAAGTTATTCCGGAGACAGTCACTGACCCCTATCGTGGTGACTCAGTGGTTAGGGCGCTCGGCTACCGATCCCGAGCACCCGGGTTCGAACCTGACCACGGCGGCCACATTTCCATTTAGGCGAAACGGAAAAGGTGGCCGAGTGCGGCGCGATGTCTGTGCATATTAATGATCCCCAGGGGGTCAAAATTATTCCGGAGCCCTCCGCTACGGCACCTTTCCCTATTCTCTCAGTCCCTCCTTTAATGTTTCCCTTACGGCGCGGTTCAGGTGTCCGCTGTTTCGTGAGTCAGATACTGCGCCATCTCCTTTCCTCAAAAACCAATTTTCGATTTTTCAAGAAGGGAATGGCGCCTTTTGTGCTCTACGATGCCAGTGCGCGCTAGATCCCCAGATGGTCGAAATTACTAAATCGAAAGCTTTATTGGCCGCAAACTCGCGATTTCGCCGTGGCGGTAGTCCATCGAGGCACGTGACGTCACAACGCGCGCCTCGCCGCGGAAGGTTACTGTGCTTCGCGCGCTCGCCGCGCCATCTGGCATGGCGTCACACCGCGCCGCTTGCCGCGGACGCCGTTTGGTAGGACGTGACACGGCGTTCCTCGTCGTTGCGCTTGCCTCCGCTCGCTTCGACAGCTGCGTCGCATGCGTGATAAGATGTCACAGGATTCAAAAGGAGAGCTGGCGTGCGCCGCAACCACAGTTGAGGTGACAGTACGGACGGCGACAATTCTCATAAGCTGGAGGAGGCCTGGAATCGACAGCGGAACGAGATGAAGAGGAAATTAATCGCCCAGGAAACAGACAAACAGCGCGCCGAACGACTGGCTAAACGCCGCCGTGAATATCCCGCCGCGAGACAGGCACGTTTAACGTACGGTATCTCGACCGTTAGCAGCAGCGAGAGCAGCCGGAGGAGAGACCTGAGTCCTGCTTCACTGAAGACGGCCCGTGATGAACGATGGAATGCGACCAAGAGACTTCAGCGGCGGGCCCAAGAAACCGAAGAATAACGGGCCGTTAGCCTAGAGAATAGGCGTAAGAGTGACGCGACCCCTTCAATCCTTGGATAGCCTCGGTGCTGAAATCAAACACGGACCTACAGGTCATACTGGACGTTTATGCCTGTGCTTCATACGTTGTGGAATATTTGAACAAGGCCAACCGGGTAGTTTCAAGTTTGCTTTCGCTACATATATCCTGGCATAGCCGAGCTAAGCCACTGCCATTTTTGCAGCGACCTCCGCTACGGCACCTATTTCTTCCTCTCATCTCTCGGTACCTCCTTTATTCCTTCCTCGTGGCACGGTTCAGGTAGCCGCCGAGATGTGGGACACATACTGCGCCATTTCCTTTCCCCAAAAACTAATTTCAGTTTCAAGGAAATGGCACAGTAACTGTCTTATCTCGGTTGACATCCGAACCACGCCGTAAGGGAAGGGATAGAGGAGGGAGTAAAAGAAGAAAGGTAGAAAGAAGGGCCGTGGTGGAGGTCTCCGGAATAGTTTTGGTCGCCTGAGGATCTTCAACGTGCACTGACATCTGACATCGCCTTCATTGAAACGCGGCCGCCGGTGTCGGGTTCCAACCCGGGCACTTCGCATCAATAGCCGAGCGCCCTAACCACTGAGCCACCGCGTCTAGTACCGCCAAGTACCTCAAAGCGAGACTGACGCGTCCACTCATCCAGGCAGCCAGTTATGCGCTCTTTTCTCGAAATCAATATAGAACGCTAACGCCAATGGGCACATTGAACGCAGGGGGGCTATAGCTTCAGTGCCGCGTTTCTGCCACAACGTTGTCAATCCAACCGCATGCAGCCGCACTTATGGCACTACCGCCGCGTAGTTTAAAGCGCGACCGAGGTGTCTACTGTCCCAGGGGGCCAGGAATGCGCCTTTTCTTAGCTTTCGAAGCTCCCGCTGCATCGGCTTCGGCACAGCTGAGGTATGGTGACGTAACGTGGCTATCCTCCATTCAATGCCATATGAAACACGAAGAACAAGCCACAAGCCACGGAAGTATTGTAGTAAAGCTTTCTATTTAAAAGGAAGTGTTACTCCTCGCATACATTCAAGATATCTTTTGAGGAATGGGAAGACGCACTGTCTCACTTCTCGGTGAACGCGTAAACCTCCCGCTAAAGGACGGGAGGAAGGCGGGATTGAGAGAATGATTTTTTAACGCGCACTGACCGCACAGCGCACGGGCGCCTTTCTGCGTTTCGCCCTTATCGAAACGCGCCCACCGTGGCGGGGTGAACGGGTGGTCTAATGAAACAGGAAGCAACAACGTGTCATCAGAAGTAATCGCGCATTCAGTCAAGCTCATGCCAATGCGTCATGTAAATACGGCTGGCAGCTTAGTATCGCTAAGCACGAAATGGGTGAATTCAACCCGACCGCGGCGGCCGCGTTTCGATGGAGGCGAAACACACAATGCGCCCGTGTGTTATGCAATGTCAGTGCACGTCAAAGATCCCCAGGTGGTCAAAATTATTCTGGAGACCTCCACTCGGCATCTCATTCTTCCTTTATTTCACTGCCTCCTTTATCCCTTCGCTCACGGCGCGGTTCTGGTGTCCACCGAGTTATGTGAGACAGCTACTGCGCCATTTGCTTTCCTCAGAACCATTTTTTAGCTTTATTGAAGGTATTCACCTCCGCCACGTACTTGAAAACGTGACAGGTCTCCTGTGACCCATGGATCTAGTTATGCGCCTTTCATTTCCTTAAAATCAATGGTCTACACGCTGTAAACGCCGCCGTCGCCAATGAGCCCAAATAAATGCCTCTAAGGAAAGATTATGGCGCAGTAATTCTCAACCACATCGGTGGCCACCCGAACCCCGCCGTAAGGGAAGAGAGGAAGGTGGGACTGAAAAAGAAAGAAAAATAGGTGCCGTAGTGGAGGACTTCGGAATAATTTCGATCACCTGAGGATGTCAATTGCACTGACATCAACATCAACAATGCGACTGCTCCTCTCAGGGTCCACAACAAACTCATCGACGCGCACATCACGGCTCGTCCGAATGGCAACCACACAAGCAGACAGAAAGGTCCTCAGGAGCGTCAGTATTGAGAGCCCCTCACCTTCTTACTAAAGCTATCACAAGCACCTGGAGAGCATAGTTCAAGGCTACTCCCCTTCTAATAAACATGCACTCGACGTAACACCAAGGATGAAAGAAAGGAAGGGCAGAGTGAATCTCAGAAACACTAAGGCATGCAAGAAGCCGCCCTTCTACGTCGGTCCGCCGGTCCCGAAGGTGCACTAGCCGTAGTGGCTGAAGAGGTGGCAGCTCTCGCAGCCACGCATCCAGCCTCAAAATACATGCCCACAGAAGCAAAAATAGCACACCGAAATTTCGTTTAGGACAGGATTGTCCCGCTTGCGTCCTTGATACTCTAAACCAGACAAGCCTATGTTGACATCGAAGGGTTCATGTTGATACCTGGTCACAACGTATAGATATGGACGTGTTGACACAATTCCGCTCGAGCTTTTCTTCCACTGGGCCCCACTGTACTGCATCGGAGTTGAACCAGTTCGATCCACTCCCAACATACAACGAGATACTACACCTCAGATTAGAGCGGCAGACATTATCCCTCACCTGCCGAAAACCTTAGTCAACACGAGATTTACCTCTGTAGACTACAGACTGTCATCCCATAGCGCTCAAGTATGAAAATACAGAATTTGTTGAGAGAAGGCAGACCTGTTCCATATGGTATGGGCCCTCCAAAGAAACAATGATTGATATAACAGCCTACACGGGATGGGTGAGGGCGGAACTGTCCATGTCGAAAGAAGGACATCAACGTCAGCTTATCGAACGCGCACGAGCAGCAGCAGAAACCACTGCAATGCCGCGTTTCTGCCCCCACGTTGTCAACGCATGCAGCGCACACCTCTGTCATTACCGCCACGTAGCTCAAAGCATGACTGAGGTGTCCACTCACCCAAGGAGCCAGGTATGCGCCTTTCCTTTCCTTAAAATGATTTGAGTCTACTGAACGCTGGCAGCCTATTGCTCCAGGGCGGCGTTTCTGCCTGTACCTTGCCTTTGCAAAGGAAGTGGGGAAAGCAAACAAACGGGTGCTACTCCGATTATTGACGAATACACTGCCTTGCCCGGCAGTACTAAACACTTCCATCCCGCGTTCACTCGCGAGTGCAAACACTGTGGGGAGCCGGCTGACATTTGCCCATCTGCCACATGGTTTCGGCTTGCCAGCGCAACTCAGCTCTCTCCCCCCCTCGCCCAAGACCTACCAGAGAGGAATGGGAGGCGGCGCTGCTTGGTTGCTCGTACCTTCAGGCCCAAAAGGTTTTGGTCAAGAGGGCTAGGCCGGCGGCTTCGACCAATCTGGTCCCGGAAAAAGGGATCCACCGATTGCGGGGCTTTTAAAAGACCCTCACCTCTTTTATTCAATAAAGGCTTTACACCGCCACTACCACAACGTTGACACACGTCTGGGAATATATATTTATTTATGCTATGCTCTGGACAGACCCACAAACATCGAAATAACTTGATCAGGGTGTACCCATTGGAACAGCCATGCACACAGTACCAGAAAGAATGGCTGAGAAACAGACTTGAATAGCGTTGGTCAAATGTTTAGGGAGTCATCGCTCGCCCTACGATAAGCTTGCTGCCCCGGTTAGCTCAGTTACCGACGGATCCCTTGAAGCGGTGGTCCCGGGCTCGAACCCCGGACCAGGACGAATTTTTTTTAACTGCGAAGTTTCTGAGAATGCTATCTAGCTTTCCTTTGTAGCTGCGCTTGGGTGGATGCCAGTGAGTAATTAGGCCCTTATTACAAAGACTTGAATAGTGCAACGTGTCCTGGCTTTGCGCCGTAGTAATAGCATAACGCTGAACAGTAGCTGCGTTTACCACCCTACGGTCCTAAAGAGCGTAGGCGCCGATGTGGACGCCGTGGGGGGTTAGCAGTAATTATACTAATCATAATCATTAATAACTCATCCGCACAGGGCTAATAATGATTTTTAGTTCCAAAGCACTTCTCTCGGGTTTCAGCAATGTCTGCGTGAAGCCACTGAGTAACTGGGTCACTGGTTTAGTGGACTCCTCAAAGGTGGTGGCGGCTGCCTACAAATCAATATATTGAGCGTGTGCAGCCCGCCTAAGAACCGACATTCTAGGCCAGGCCATCTCGTTAAAATGTTCCTGGAGCTGGCGGGCAAAGCTCCCTGTGTAATTCGGAGGGGAGGGGGCGGCGGCGGGGGTCCTCAATGCCCCGCACTCTGTGTGGGGCAACCCGAAGGCCACAACTAAAGGTCGAAAATTGACCGAAATAATAAAGAAGAGAGACTAATCCGGAACCCAGCAACCATCATCATCATCAGCCCGACTACGTCCACTGCACGGCAAGACTCACGCTAACAACGCACCTTGCGTTTCCAACCAGACTGAGCAATAAGCGTCTGCCGGGGTACCTGCCCAGTCCTTACGCTTGTAAAAAAGCAGCTAACCCGAATATGAGTTATACAGACCAGCAGCTCGGTAGCGACCACTATATATTCGCCACCAGCGTCAGTATCGGCAGATCAAAACAAGAAGAGATCGGATCTGCGCGATTCGCGAACTGGGACAAATGGAGGGAATCTCGCTCCTCTTCGAGCAGTCCCATTGCGGACACAGACGACTGGACTCGGGACATCAGGAACAAACTATGATTTAGAACTAGATTTACAAAAGAGGTCAAAACGACGTAAGAGTGTCCCGCGGTCGACGCAATTCTACATCTGTTGGAAGCACGGCGCTCTCTCACCAAGAGATGCAGAAAAGAGGCACATAGTCGCAAGTTACGGCTCCGCATTGAGCATGTCAACGCCTAAGCTGAGAAGTACGCATGCTCCCTTGACCAACAATACTCCAATTCGCTATGCGAATGTCTGCAGCGCACTCACGGGGTGTTTATAACGTGGTTCATGAGATCTCTCATCGCCTCTAGAAACAGAAAATGCGCAACCCATGATCGGATGAACGAGGTCGTCCGCTGCACCCTGGGTACCAACGAGGAAATACTAGAACTGTTGTAGGACAGGTTCTTATGCGCAAGCCCACACATACCCCATCTCGAGCATGCTGGTATGCCCAACGAGGCCCTTGATGACACGGTCACGATGGAAGTAGTCAGGGCGCAACTTGATTCCATGAGAAAAAAAAAACACCCCACCGAGGCCAGATAAGGTGACCACCCGGCACCTATACTGTCTCCCTGATGACCAGATTCCATCATTAGTCCAATATTTCAACGAGCAGCACTGAGATATTGAGGCAGTTTAGCTCTTAACCTTGTCTCAGTGCCAACAGAAGGCTTAAGATTCCGTTGGTTGAAGGGCTTACCCAACAATTCTGCACAGAAACAGTATTGAACTAGAAATACGCAAGCAATTTTTTTATACATCGTTAAGATATCACTATCAATATTTCCGCAGCCCTCCCGTTGAGAGGCGTGCATTTGTTCTTATTAACATTCCTATTAACGTCAAAAGCGTTAATCACTTACTTTCTATGAGTTAATTGCTTGGAGCGAGGGATGATAAAACGACTTTGCTGCACATCTGAAGAATGCGCCGTTACCTGTAATACTAACACGACAGCGTTAAGGAGCTCGCGTCGCAGAAAAGTCGCTGTCTTCGGCGTCTTAGATTACCGGACATTACAGTACCAGGACGTTACCGTACGTGCTGCTTGAGGGCGGCCGCAATCACTTCTGAAATAGCGTTTGCACCTGCTTTACCTAAGACGACTCAGCCTCCTATTTCGCACAAGACGTCATGAAGGTGCGGGTAGCGTGCAATTCACTGCATATCCAAAATTTCTCACCAATTGCAAAAAGGACGGTTTTGCCCGAGCCGCCACGGTGGCTAAGTGGTATATAATGCACGGCTGCTGACCCGAACGACGCGGTTGCGTTTCGATGAAGGTGAAATGCTAGAAGCTCGTTTACTGTACGATGCCAATGCACGTTAAAGAACACCAGCTGGTCGAACTTATCCGGTGCCCTTCACTACTGCGTCCCTCATAGCCTGAGTCGCTTTGGGAGGTTTTATAAACCAAGTTTTTAAAAACCTAACGTCACAAGAGAGAACGCCTCAGCAAAAACTTGTGCTTCGTGTCAAAACTAACACCATACCACCGATAAGTAACTAAGTTTCTTGCCCTAGGGTCCTCAGAAACACACTCGGCATGTCCACGCACTCGCAGACTCTAGCGAACCTTCATGATAATTCCAGCACTCACCTTTGTTTCGTCGCCACCTAGAATCCTCAAAACTGACGGCATCCTTCCCTACTGAGGGTGCTGTGCTGGAAGACAGGTATGGGCGCCTGGTACTCCGATGACATGCAGGGGAACGCGGAACACTGCAGCGGAGAACACCGACCACCTTCTCAGTATGAAGCTCATCAGCTACTGAACCAAGAACAAAAGTAGGAACGCTCGCCAAGAATCGGCGTCGCTCCCGCACGTGTCTCGCGCGTCCCTAGTGTTCGAATAAAGCTCGCGTGAGTGAGTGGTTGATTAGAAGTGGAAAGGGGAAGGCACGAGCTTGTCTACATGTGGCTCAACCACCACGCACACTGCCGGCATGCCGATAGAAGTATGGTGAGGAGAGGGAGAAAGGAGAGGTAAGGGGAGGACATGCTCGCTAGCCCACCTTCTCTTCCTTTAGAATACACCAATGCGTTGCGCGTGGAGGCGGCGGAGCACGTGCACAAGCAAGCGTTAGCCCTCGCGGTGGTGAACAGTTCCCGCAATCTGCTGGCAGCGGCGTCTATCGAGACCAACTGCTTCGAGACTGCGGAGAAGAGGCGAATAGGTTTATCTACTACCGCTATAAAAAATTGGCAAATGAAAATGGATTGGTTTTGAGGAAAGGATATGACGCAGTAATGGTCTGATATATCTCGGTGGGCACCCGCACTGCGCCTTTAATAGAGGGATAAAGGAGGGAGTGACAGACTGAAGGAGGGAAGAGGTGCCGTATCGGATTTCTCCCGAATAATTTCGACCACCTGTGAACCTTCAACCTGCCCTGACATCAGACAGCACACCAGCGCCTTTTGCGTGGTTCAGGTGTCCAACGATATATGAGACAGATACTGCGCCATTTCCTATCCACAAAAACCCATTAAGATATTTATTTCGCCTCCATCGAAACGCGCCCGCCGCGATCGGGTTCGAACCCGGGTACACTGGCTCAGTAGACGAGCGCCCTAGCCACTGGGCTAATGCGGCGCGTAACTCAAAATTAGACGTTCGCGATTTCAAGAGGGTTAAAGGCGTACAGCTAGGCTGCAAAACTGTAAGTGGGTGGTTCACACGGCGGTTAGACGTTCGCGATTTCACGAGGGTTAAAGGCGTACAGCTAGGCTGCAAAACAGTAAGTGGGTGGTTCACATTCTTTAGGATGTAGAGCGATGTGGCTTTAATACGAAAAGAAATGGACTGCGCTGTTATAGAAGGGATAAAGGAGGTACTAAGAAAAGAAAGGATGAAAGAGGTGCCTGTAGTAGTGGTTGGCTCTGGATTAATTTTGGCCACATGGGAATCTAACGTGCACTGACATTACACAGCACACGGGTGCCTTAGCGCTTCGCCTCCATTGAAGCGCGGCCGCCGCGGTCGGGTTTGAACTCGGGTACTCCAGGTTCGAACCCGGAGTTCTTTCCTTCAGGGAGTTTTTCAGGGAGGGCTCGGATCTCATTTCACAGCGTTACCAACCATTTTAAGCAGGAGAGGCGCGTTTATTTCACTCCAGACAAATCTTTCAACTAAGGCGTAGTCTTCAAGCGCGCTCGTTTCTAAACCTTCTCTGCGAGCGCATATAGGTACATCCTAACCAGCATAACCCACAGTGTAAGCGCTCAGGCATTCGAGACACTTGTGATCACATCCTATGAGACTGCAGGAAAGAATCTAAATTAAATATTGGTTTTTGTGGAAAGGAAGTGCCGCAGTAGCTGTCATGTATCTCGGTGAACACCCGAACCACACAGTAAGGAAGGCGATAAATGGGGGAGTGAAAAGGAAGAGGTGCCGTGTTGGAGGTCTCCGGAATAATATACACCATCTAGGGATCTTTAACGCGCACTGACATCGCACAACACACGGGAGGGTTCTGGGTTTTTTTTAATAAAGTTCCTTCTCTAGAGCAATGGGAGGCCGTGCTGACCAGCTTGGACTCAAGGACGCAAGTCTGGGTCATAGAGTGGGCCGACTAGGTCGCCAACAGCCATGGGGTAACGGCCAAATAGCATCTCTCTCCTGCAACCAGCTCTTTTCGACAGAACATGTATCTCCTGTAGCCGGCTCTTTTCGGGGAAATAATTGTTTTGAATTAAGTATATTACAGCAAAAGCGATTACAGGCTTGTTACGTTATATAAACCTGACAGGGTGCTTTCCTCGCTGCTGGCCTAAAGGCCTAGCCAGTAAAACATTCAATACCGGGAAATGAAAGACGCGGTGAGTTTATCACATCTTAGTGGACACCTCAAATATGCCGTGAGTTAAGGGAGTTAGAGGTTGTCTCTGGAATAGCGTTGCTTTTACTGCGAATGTTCAAAAGTTTATGAACACAATCTTTTCTTGAGCCTTGTTTGCATGAATGTAACAGAAGTCGCCTCGAGTCGCCTTACTCAGGGGGAGTACAAAACGTGGATGAAGAGAGTAAAGGGGGAGTCAGGCCTTTCTTTCAAAAAACCTGCTCTTTCCCTCAAAAGAAGAGCTAGAGTGAACTTCTGTCGCATTCATGTAAACGCGAGTGTATATTAAAAGATTTCACTATAACAATCAATATATCCCCGGACCTATCGTCGACAGGCGTGCATTTTTCCTTATTAACGTTTTTGCTGTCGCCAAACCGTTTCCATTGGTATTTATCGCAGTCGTAACTGCTGGATGCAAGGCATCGAAAACTTCGAAAGAAATATCCTGTTACACATCGTAAAAATGGACCATTACGCTCAGTATTTCCATAACAATAAAAATTTTGTTCCAAGAATGCTGGACATGTGCTTCTATGGTCAAGTCGATACCTTGGTCGGGTTTTGAGGTACTTGGCGGTGGTGCCCACAAGCAGAAAGCCGTGATTTCGCACGATTTTTCGTGCTCATGAATGCTAAATAGCCAGCCATTATTTTTCGCTTCATACGTTCGTTGGTTTCGCCTATCGAACAACTCCGATGGATACCGTTGAATTGCACCTTGTACAGCTGTCGCTTATCATAACCATACATTCAGCTTCATTCAGTAAGGTGCCTCTCTGGACCCTAATGTCGTGTAAAACCAGGGCATTACCATACATGCTGTTTGAAGACGGCAACAACCACTTTTGAAGCGGCGTTTGCACCTGCTCTACCTAGGACGACCTCCCTCTTATTTCGCACATGACGGGATCAAGTTTCGGGTAGCGTTCCATTTACTGTGAATGTTCAAAACTTCCGCTGAGATTGCAAGAGGAACGCATTTGCATGAGACGCCGTGATGGCTCAGTGGTTTTAATGCCAGGCTGCTAAACAAAAGACTTTAGTTCGATCCTGGCCTTAGGCGGTCGCATTGAGATTGAGGCGAAATGCTGGAGGCTCGTGTACAGTGCGATGTCGCCGCATGCTAAGAACTCTAGTCGGTCAAGATTTCCGCAGCCCTCTAATACGGCGTCCCTTAAAGCCTGAGTCACTTCGGGACACCAAACCCCATAAAATCGGGCTTTTAAAAGCTCACGTCACCATAAAGAAGGCCCCCCGGAAAAGTCAAGCGCTTCCTGTGGATCTCTTGCACCTCAGTAACAGCATACAACCGAACAGTAACTACGTTTCATGCCCTAGAGTCCTCAGAAACGTTCACGCACTGTCAAACTCAAGAGAAGTTTCATGCTAATTCCAGCAGCCACCTTTCAGTGGCCGTCACCGAGACTACTCTGGGTGCTGGGCTGGAAGACGTGAATGTGGGTACCTCTGTTGTCCCCCGATGAGATGAAGTCGAACGCCGAACACTGCAGCGCAGAACATCGACTACCTTATTAGTTTGAAGCTCATCGACGACTGAACCACGAACAAAAGAACCAACGCTCGCCAAGGACCGGCGTTGCTCCCGCATGTGCCTCGCGCTTTCCCCGTGTTCGAATCTTCGTCGCGAGTTAGTGGTTGAGTAGAAGTGGAAAGGGGAAGGCACGAGCTTGTCTAGTCTACTGGTGGATCAACCACCACACCCACTGCCGGCGTGCCGATAGAAGTAGGGAGGGGGGCGGGAGAAACGAGAAGACAGGGGAGTAGAGCGACACCGCTTGAGGGGGCCGGTGTGAGCGGGCGCCTTTTGCGATACGCTTACGGCTTCCTGAGCGGGCGCACAATGCGCGTACCTGTAGGGGGTAAACTCGCCAAGCCTCGCCCGGTGGTCATGGGCGTGCCGCAGGGCTCCGTCTTGTCACCATTTCTGTTTAATGTGGCCATGTCGGTTGTGCCGGCCTCCCTCCCGACTAGCGGCCGTCACCATGTGTACACGTCCAGATATGCAGACGACATAGCTATATGGTGCCGGGGACCACCCGGCGAAGCGCTTCGCGTTCGTAGGTGCCTTCAGGAAGCTCTGACCGCAATCGATGCCAGCTTGCGCGGCCTTGGCCTGTCGCTGAGCGCGGACAAATCGGTGGCCATGGCCTGCGTTTCGCGCACGCGCGCGCAACTTGCGCCACTGTCAATAAACTGGACTCCGATTCCTTGGCGTAAATCGGTGCGGTACCTTGGCCGGGACACCGACTGGCGCCTTTTCTTCCACCCCGCGGCGATCAAAGTCCGTCTGCAGATGAAGAGGATCACCGCCGCCGAGCACAAGCTCACCGCTCGAGGCCAGGGCTCCTCCCAGGAAGCTGCGCTGCGTCTATAGAATGCCGCAGCTTTGGGGGCGGTGCTCTATGCGCTGCCCCTCGTCACGGTGCGCAAGCCGTGCTGGAAGAAACTCGAGCTCCAGCACCGCAAGTCCCTGTGCGTGTGTCTAGGCTTGCCCAAAAACTCGCAGTGCGCCGCAATGTTGGCCGAGGCAAGAGCGTGGCCGCTTTAGCTCCAGGCAGCGCGCAGGGCACTGAATCACATCGACCGTCTTCACCGCGCACCGGACGGCACCTCGCTGCTGCAGCATATGCGCTCGCACCGGCGCTCACGAATGGGCTTGGCGCTGCTCGAGTATGAGCAACTGACACAAGGCCCACCCCCTACGGATCCTGCGCGTTCTGACCTGCGGCCTCGGAGGTACAGCGAGAGATCGTCGGCTTCGCGGGAAAGCGGAGCACACCCCTCTGTGCTGTGCAGCTGCTGGCCAGAGCCGTCATGCCCGAGGAGCTCCAGGACCATTTCCTCGTGTACACCGACGGGTCAGTGGCCCGCGACAGCTGCTCCCTTGCTGCGGCGGCTACCATCCCCGCCCTGCGACTGCACAGCCAGCAACACGCAACCTTCCTGGGCTCCTCCACAACGGCGGAGTTGATGGGGATCCAGCTCGGGCTGGACCTGCTGTTCACCTTGGGCCCTCCGCCGCCCAGGAGTGCTCTGCTGTGCGACTCCCGCACCGCACTCATCCGCCTGCAATCTAAAAGCCGCGGTACCCCTCTAGTGCGGGAAATTCGCTCGCGCATCGAGCGCCTCGCGCAGAGAGGATGGGCCGTGTGTACACAGTGGGTGCCCGGTCACTACGGCATCACTGGCAGCGAGAGAAGCTGACGCCTTTGCGACCGCTCCGCATCAACTACCTTCCAGCGATCAGCCCGATGCGCTGGAAGACGTGCGTGCGACCATCCACGACTACCTCCGAAAGCAGCACCCCGACACACGCAACGCAGGAGGTGACCGCATTGAAAGTATCACCGGCTTTCGCGCACTTATCCTCCGAGCGCGCATTGGCTGCGTGCGGCCCGGGGAACGACGGGAGTGTCATGGAATCGCGACGAGTGATGTGTGTGACGGCTGCAGTGCAGTGGAAACACTAGAACACCTGCTCCTTCACTGTGCCGCGTTCGCCGATGCTCGTAGCGATATGCTTGCGGCCTATAGGGCGCTGGGTATACTACGACTCCCTCAAGACGCTATTGTGGCCGCAGGGCAGTGAGCGCACTCGTGAGCGAACCTTGCTGAGCCTCTGTGCATTCCTCGAATTCACAGGCTTGACGACCCGTCTGATCTCCGCCAGGTAGTTACACGCAATGACCGAACGCTCCGCGAGTTTTACCTTGAACTATTAATAACTGGACGCCCCACTCCAGTTGTAGCCAACACAGTGATGTGCGCGTTTGTTTTAATTCCTCCGACATGGACTAATCACGCGCACAACAAGGACGCATTTCTTATTGTGTAAATAGTTTGTTTATATTACTTCTCCCCCTATCCTCTCTTCCTGTCCCCTCTCCTCTTTCATTTCTCTATTCTGCCTGCTATCCTTTATTTACGCTGCCCCAGCTCAGGTGCTTCAGTATCGATGGCAGATGCCGGGCTGCTAAAATCTTTTCCTTCCGTTTTACTAATATTTTAAGAAAAAACCACTACCACTACCACGAAACTGCTCGGCTGCTAACCCGAAAAACGCGGATTCGATTACGGCCGCGTCGATCGAATTTCGATGGAGCCGAAAAGCCAGAGGCCCATGCACTTTACGAGGTCAGTGCACGTTATTGAACTCCAGGCGGTCAAAATTTCCGGAACGCTCTACTACGGCGTTCCTCATAGCCTAAGTCGCTTTGGGACGTTGAACGCTATAAACCCAAGCTACTTCCGGGCGTCACCAGTAGAAATGGTTCACCAATAGACGACCAGTACTTTGTGTCGATCTCTTGCAGCTCAGTAACACCATACCGGCTAACAGCAACTACGTTTCCGGACCAAGGACCTCAGAAACACAATCGGAACTGGACATGCACTCTAAAAATGAAGCGAAGCTTCGTGCTAATTCCAGCACTCACCTTTCCGCGGCTGTCATCGAGACTACCCTGGGTGCTGTGCTGGAAGACATGAATGTGGGTACCCCCGTTGTCCATCGATGAGATGAAGTCGGATGCAGAACACTGCAGCGAACAACATCGACCACCATAATAGTTTGAAGCCCATCGACAACTGAACCATGAACAAATCCAATGCTCGCCAAGAACCGGCGTCTATCTCGCACATGCCTCGCGCTTGCCCCATGTTCGAATAGTGGTCGCGAGCCCACCTCCTCTTCCTTTATAATACACGAATGCGGTGCACGTGCAGGTGGAAGAGCACGAGCACAGACCAGCATTTGCACACACACGGGCGCCTTAGCGTCTCGCGTCCATCGAAACGCAGCTGCTGCAGCGGCTGGGTTTCGATGGAGGCGAAACGCTAAGTTGCCCGTGTGCTCTGCGATGTCAGCGCACATTAAAGATCCCCAGGTGGTGAAAATTCCGGAGCCCTCCACTACACCACCTCTTTTTTCCTTTCTTTTGCTCGCTTCCTTTATTCCTTCACATACAACGCGGATCAGGTGTCAGCCTAATAATGAGAGAGATATTGCGTACTTTCTTTCCCCAAAAACCAGCCGCGGTGGCCGAGTGGTAAGGGCGCTCGGCTACTGATCCGGAGTTCCCGGTTTCGAATCCGACCGCTGCGGCTGCGTTTTATGGAGGAAAAACGCTAAGGCGCCCGTGCCCTATGCGATGTCAGTGCACGTTAGATCCCCAGGTAGTCGAAATTATTCCGGAGCCCTCCACTACGGCCCCTCTTTTTATTGCGAAAGCAATACTGCTCGAGGTTTCCGCTCTTGGCCGTCGTCCCGGAGAATACACCATTGACCTTTGGCGTGACATATGTGTGACGTAATACCAGCTGTGGAAAAGCGGGGCCCCAACTCGGCTCGTCGCGACCGTCCCAGCGAATCCTCCATGCTGCAGCTGCGCACCGCTGCCGCGAGGGGCGCTCGGCTGTACGTGACGTCATGCCAGCTGTGGAAAAGTGGCCCCCCCAACTCGGCTCGTCGCCGTCGTCCCAGCGACTCCTCCACGGTATGTCGGATGATGCGTATAAGGTGAAGCTGCAACAATGTGCTGCAGCTAAGAAGCCGCTGCGTGCGGAAGAAACGGATGAAGAGCGGGAACAATGTTTAGCTAAACGGCGTGCATTTGTAGTCGTTATGGGGAGCGCGAGAGAGACGCAACAGCGACAGAACGAAGCCAGGAAGAGACACCGCGCTCAAGAGACGCCAGAAGAACGCGCCGCAAGACTCGAGAAGCGTCGTAACGAAGATGCGGCTAGAAGTGCCACATCCCGTAGTGACTCTTCAACTGCGGAAGAGACCGCTCTGAATTTTCGAGAGCGTCGGAATGAGACGCAGCGTACACGACGTGCCAAGGAAACGAAGCTTTCGCAATTCAACTAGGTTTAACCAGAGCTAAACCACAGCCAGTTTTTTTTCTTTCTTCTTTCACTCACTGCTTTATCTCTTCCCTTACGGTGCGGTTCAGTTGTCCAACGATATATGAGACATATATTGTGCCATTTCCTTTCCCCCAAAACCAAATAATATTAGTATTATTATTTTCTGTCGCGGGGACGAGAGGGTCCAGCAACACGCCAGCAGTCGCCTTTCTCGAGACCAGAGAGAGAGGAAACTTTATTGCCACAAAAGAAGGGTTCCTGGACTCTCAGCAGAAGGGCCAGGTGCCATTGAAAATTCGTTTTGCGGGAAAGGAAATGGCGCAGTATCTGTCTCGCATATCGGCGGGCACCTGAACTGCGCCGTAAGGGAAGAGATTAAAGGAGGGAGTGAAAGAAGAAAGGAAGAAAGAGGTGCTGTATCGGAGGGCTCAGAAATAATCGCTACCACCTGGGGATCTTTAATGTGCACTGACATCGCACTGCACATCGGCGCCTAGGCGTTTCGCCACCATCGAAACGTGGCGGCCGCGGTCGGCTTCGAATCCGGGAACTAGAGAGCAGTATCCGAGCGCCTTAACCACTGAGCCACCGCGGTGGGGCAAAGGTGTCCCGTTAGCTGACAACTGGCGGCGACGTCTTCGTCCAACACCCTCTCAATGCTAAGGCCTCTCCACCGGCCGCGTGACGTCACGCCAAGGGACCGTGCAGGCCCCGCGCTCCGCGATTTCAGCGCGCCGCGCCCGTCTGCACTATTCGGGTACTGCCGTACGTAGCTGCCTTATAAGTGATTCCTTCATTTTCATTTTTGTCGTTGCTGCAGAAAAGAAATTCGCTAGTTTGTGCGCGCCTTAGGCTATCATTTTATCTGCTTTATATATTTTTTTTATTGCAGAACACCTTATTGTCAAGAAAGTTCGAGCTGCTAATACAGTTTTTTATAATAAACAATTTAGCATACGGCCGCCAATTTCGCATTATTGGTCATTATAATAAAAAATTGATTAGTTAATTTCAATTAATCATCTAATTATTAGGTTCTATCACGTACATGATGTCTGCCGTGCGGTAAAATCCATCCGCACAGACCGCACATGCGTATATCTAGTTGTTAAAGTAGAAGTTCGTGAACATTGAAAAAAAAAACACCGTCTACTGCGCATTGTGTTAGTTTTATTCTGTATTGTGTTTTGCTTAAAGCTTTCACACACAGCAATAATGACACCCACAATAATGTTGCGCTGTTGAGTATTTGTACAGCTAATCTGACCCTTACAATAAAAAACGACGAGACACCAGCAATGAAGTGTGCGCAAAGCATTTTTATTGCTTGGGAATAAAACTTACTTCTTCTTAAGCGTTGCTGCTTTCCGGGCTGCGGCCTTCTGCTGCGCATTGTCTTGTATGGCATCATTTCTTAGTTTGCAAAAGTTGTTTAGAACAACGTTGGTTGCAACGCGTACTACCAAGCGCAGGAGAGTTTGTGCAGTGTGGCCATTTTCACATGTCTCAATGTCGTGTTCGTCCAGGAGGGAAATCGTCTGTGAAATCACGACACCACGTTGATTTCTACAGGAGAGAAAATCTTCCGCGGTTGCTCCAAAAGACAACTTCTCTGCAACTAGTTTAGTCATCAGTACCATGTGAACTGTGCATGGCTGGGGAAACTTCAGCCCTCCTCTCGACAGGTTAGCTATCATGGCAGTATTTTCCGCTTCGATCTCTCGATTTTCAATCACCAATGTGCTGAAGCAAGCAGAACATGAAAGCTTCTTTAAAGCAGCATGAGCAGCGTATCCTGCAATGTAGACAATAGCATCCATGTCAGAGTGGGCGTGTGTAATATCGTCGTCGCTGACAGCCACAGAAAAGTTGCATGGGACAAGATCCTCACTTACGTCTTCAAACTCTGTTTCCTCGCGTGGAAATGTCAAAAGTTTTTGAAGACGAAGCTTCTTCTCACATTCGTAGAGCTGACGCACGGAAATGTGGTACTGTGATCCTGCCAGCTGGCGGTAACGGCCGAACCGGTCTTCTAGCGCATCCGTCTGAAATTTGCCCAGCAGTACGTACTTGAAGTGAAGTTCTTCTAAGCAGTAGCGCGAGAGTTCTACCAGAGAATAGCATGTCAGTCGCAAAGCACTGTGAGTCTCTTTCGTCAGCGAGCCACTGGTGATGTTTATTCTTGCCCAAGCGTCCAACCAGTCCACAACGCCGCTCAGGAAAGCTAACTGTGTGTCATCAACAGACCTTACAGGGTCTTGCATGCTGTCCCTTAGCCTCTGGCCTTTGCAAGGGGTCTTAACATTGACTATTTGCCACCATGTGAGGATAACGTCAATGAAAAGAGCAGTCGACTCAGCTTGAGGAATCTTGAACGCGGAACCATGTGTCCTGAGGGCATTTGAAACAAACTGATTAATGACGTCGAGAGCGAGCTTTACATTTTGCCGCTCCATTGAGGTTGGATTCACGGCTTTTGCGTTCAGTCTGTAAGCAGCCTTCACAAGCGACGTCTTCTCTGAAGAATAAAGCTGCCGCACAGCTGCGAAAGAAGCAGCTTTCATACGAGGAGGCCCTTCGGGCATTGCTCCACTCAAGTCCATTTCAGGGAAATAGAGGCATGTTCCAGGGTTTTTCTGGTTAATCCAATTGTTCCTAATGCACTTCAAGAGATGCACAGGATCGACCACGTAGAAAAGAGGGCGAGCGTTATCGGCTGGATGGGGATAGACAATGCTCACCTGAGGACTTGTAGCAAATAACGACATCATCTTGCGGTTCAGAGCATTGTTGTCCGTTATCACAGCGATAATTTTGAGCCCCATTTTCTCAACATTAATGATTATGTTCTTAGCATGCTCGTGCAAAATTTCTGCGCTCAGTTTGCTCACAGGTAATATGTGAATGACGTCCTTGTTTGCAGAAAGGAGTGATTGTACCATGAACACATGGGCTGTTGTTGCTGGTTCCGTTGAATGAACCGACGATCCTACTATTGTGCCCCCTTTGTAGTCGAAGTATGGTTTTATGTGGATCTCATCGATCATCAGGGTCACTGTCTTCTCGTGGTCTTTCATTGATTTGACTCGTTCTCGGATGTAGGAGAGACAGTGCGGTTGATTTTGCTCCACAAGAGGGTCAGCTTTGTAATTTGAGCAAACACGGCGCAGTGTGGAAGGATGGGGCAGAATGATTCTTGATGCAGCTCTTGTGAAGTGATATGCGTGAGGAGAAATTGAATTCAAAATACTGGCGAATACCAGCAGCTCTGCGCTATACACATGCTGTTTCGCGAGGAGAAGCTCTATCTGCTCAACCAGAAATTTCAGCAAAGAAGACTGTTCTTTCGTCGTATCACTGTCCTCAATGAGGTCTGCAAGCAGTGAACCGACAAACTGCAATACTTTAGTATGTTTCGACTCTTTCGTCACCTCAGGTATATTATGCAAGCCTATCTCGAGTTCTTCTAGCAGCAAGGACAGGCTGGAGGTGTCGCATACTTGAGCTGGCAGAATCCTGCCTGAAGGAAGCGACAGAAGCTTCACTCCATTCAAGAAAACAGAAAGTGACAGATCAGGGAGAACTACCAAGGCGCATTTCACATTAGGTGAAGGATCATTCTCGATGAGAAGGAACCTAACGCACTGCTCATCGACAGAAACGGTCCAGAATTTCGTGTTGCAGATTCCAGGCAACTTAGATTTGAACTCCTCGTAAGATGAAACTTTGTTTCTTTTCTGTTCAAGCTCATTAGACTGAAGTGACTTCCTCATAGCCTCCTGCAAAGCAGCGTTTTCCCTTCTTGCTTTTTTCGTCTCTGGCGATTCACTCCGTCCAGGCGTTGAGGACAAGTATTTTGGGCAGTTTGGAAAAACAGAAGGCGCAGCATCAATCTTCAACTGTAGCCTGTCACGCTTCACCTCTATTATTTTCCCTGTCAGTTCATCTTGGTGTGACAACGTCGTAATGAAGTCGCCTGCGTGGAAGTGCAGTTCACACACCTGCACGAGAAAATGAAGCAAGGCCATTCGCCATGACTCTCCATTGCCTAAAACACTAAGTAAAAAGAGTCTGAATAGTGAACAGCTTTTACATATTTACACAGCTTTTACACAAGCCTTATGCACATCCACAGAACTAAATGCTTCCTGGACAATTCATACATAAGTGTAAGAAGTGATATCATTGCCTACAAAGACAGCATGCCTTTCCGGGAGCGACAGCTCACAACTAAGATAATTACCAGCGCCTATTAAGCAATATTTCAGAGTCTTACCCTCGAATGCTCTGTAGGTGTGAAATCCTTCCGTGGAATGGCTCGCAACCAGGCTTTTCTTCGTACTTCGTCTCTTGGGAAGCAATAAACACGTACTTTGGGACCATTCTGGTAGTTCCCGCGGCACCCGGGAACACAGCACCGGCCCATGTTTCACGAAGTTGCACTCGCTACACGGCAGGCAATCAGTTTCCCATTCGTGCGCTAGCACAGGTACGCACGCCACACAAGAAACGGCCACACGAAACAGACACAGCCGTGCGAGGAGCGAACGGAAATGCACCCAACGCCAGGCTGAAAGACTCAAGCAGCAGCTAGACGCTCACTGCAAGACTGCGTTCGTGTCTGTGCTTGCCCGGGCAAGCGCGAGCACATCGAGGGAGACAACCGAGCGGAGCGGAGCCGCGCTTGGTGAGCAGCCTGACCGGACACTTGGCGTGACGTAGCGCGTGTGGAAAGGAGGGCCTGGAGAGGCCTGAAGAAAGTATTTAGAGGGTGTTGCTTCGTCGCACTCGATCGTTCCCGCCTAGACGGCGGGGTCTGAGCTGTGCAGCACTGCTTCCCAGGCTTCGGCTAAAGGGCTTCTATAAGAGTTTCCGGAGGAGGATCATCCGGGCAGTCCCATAGCGTATGATCGAGGGCGTCAGTGCTACCGCAGTGCATGCAGGTGGGGTCTATGAGGTTGGGAGAGATGTGGGCGTAAATTTACTGTTTCGGGTAAGAATGGTTTTTAAGTCTTCTCTAAGCCACCTCTTGGTGTAGGGAGAAACTTGTCCAACTCTAGGCCAATTCTTTCGGGGAGGAGGAGGAGGTGGAAATTTCTTAAGCTACAGCCAGTATAGCCCCGCTGGAATTATATTCAGCGACTTAAAATTGACGTTTCCCAATTTTGCGAGTATAATACATCGCTACGCATCCTAAAGAATGCAAACCATACACTTAACAGTGGATTGATTTGTGCACCCGCTAACTCTGAGAATCCGGGGAAAGAGGCAGCTCGAGATGTAGTCCGAGGTTTCGTTGAGCGGCTAGGGGGCTGGACCGCTCCTTCGCATTTTTTGAGGGAGGTCTTGACCTCATTTCACGGTAGTGCGAACTATTTTAGGGTGGAGAAGAGCGTGTATCCCCCCCCGCCCCCCAGAAAACCTTTAGAACTGAGGAAACAATGTGGTTCGTTTTCAAGACCTATCGGTCGTTTCTAAACCCTTCGCTGCTAGCGCATATGTTTTTCTCGCAACCATAATCCCCTTGGAAGCGCTCTGGTTATTCGAGCTACTTATGATGACATCCTGTGAGACTGCAAGAAAGAACCGCCTCCGCCGGATTACTAGTGCGCAGAGCGGCCGTGCTGGCCAGCTCAGATCTGACACAAGGCTGGCTGACTGATTGGGCCGACCAGCTCGCCAACAGCCATAGGCTAAGGGCCATGCGACATTACTCATGTAACCAGCTCTTTACAACGAAATAAATATTTTTCGATACAGTCCAGTACTGCGATACCGATTAAAGCTTTACCACGTGATATACTATAAACAATACAGGGCGCCTTCCTTGGTGCTGGAAAAGGAGCCTAACCAGTAACACCCCGAGTACTGAGAAATGAAAGGCGTAGCGACTGTCTCACATATTAGTGGACACCTATACTACGCCGTGAGCTGAGGAATGGAGGAGAAAGTCTAGAAAAGAGGTGTTCCATTGGAGGTCTCCGGAATAATTCTGACCACCTGAGAGTCTTTTTTGAGGATCCCAGGTTGTCGAAAGGACTCCGAAGCCCTTCACTAGCCCTTCACTACGGCACCTTCATTTGTCTCACTCTGACCTTCTTCCCTTCCATCGCGGCGCTGTTCAGGTGTCCACCAAGAAGTGAGACAGACTGTGCCTATCTCTTGCTGCAATTTTTAAAACTTTCTTTTCCTCCTGTTGATTTGAGGAAAGAAAATTGGAGGACCCTTAATAATAATAATAATAATAATTGGTTTTTTGGGGAAAGGAAATGGCGCAGTATCTGTCTCATATATCGTTGGACACCTGAACCGCGCCGCAAGGGAAGGGATAAAGGAGGGAGTGAAGGAAGAAAGGAAGGAAGAGGTGCCGTAGTGGAGGGCTCCGGAATAATTATGACCACCTGGGGATCTTTAACGTGCACTGACGTCGCACAGCACACGGGCGCCTTAGCGTTTTCCTCCATAAAAACGCAGCCGCCGCGGTCGGGTTCGAACCCGGGAACTCCGAAGCTTCGCCTTTAAGAGTGGAACACGGCAGCTTGTTTCAGCACTGCCAGGGAGTCCACGGAACGCCACCGCCAGTTCGGCGCGACGCCTTGCCCGTTAGAGAAATCGCTCTGCTATGTACTGTGAAACGGATGCGTGTAGCGGCAAACCACGTAGAAGCGCTGACAGGCGCCTTGCCTGCCAAACGCCTTTAACGTTCACTGACGTCGCACATCAATCGGGCGCCTTTTGCCCTTCGCCTCCATCGAAACGCGGCCGCAGTGGTCGAGTTCTAACCCGGATACTCAGGCTCAGTAGACAAGCGTCTTAACAACTGAGCCACTGCAGCGGGTCCGTAGCGAAACCCTCGTTGGTTTCTGCAGAGAATCTCGGGCTGATGTTCTCTCTACTTGCAATCGGTGCCTGCCCTCGATTTCATTTTGCCGTGCTTGGCACATAGACACACAGCACTGAAACCCGGGTATTGCAGCTAGGTGTCCAACGATATATGAGGCAGATACTGTGCCATTTCCTTTCACCAAAACCCAATTAATATTATTATTATTATTATTATTATTATTATTATTATTATTAATATTATTATTATTATTATTATTATTACTACTAGAAGTACTTTCGCGCAAAAATCCCTTTTGAAAATTGGTTTTTGGGGAAAGGAAATGGCGCAGTATCTGTCTTCCCATCTCGGCCAACACCAGAACCGCGCTGTAAGGGAAGGGATAAAGGATAGGCTGAAAAAAGAAATGAAGAGGTGCCATCTTGGAGGGTTGCGGAATAATTTCGGCCACCTGAAGATCTTTAACTCGGGTTTGAACGCGACCGCGGCGGCTGCGTTTTTATGAAGGAAAACCGCTAAGGCGCCCATGTGCTTTGCGATGTCAGTGCTCGTTAAAGATGTCCAGGTGGTCGAAATTATTCCGGAGCCCTGCACTACGGCACCTCTTTCTTCATTTCTTCTTTCACTCACTCCTTATTCCTTCCCTTACGGCACTGTTAAGGTGTCCAACGATATATGATACAGATACTGCGCCATTTCCTTTCCTTCAAAAACCAATAAAAAAATAAAATATCTTTTCCCTGCACTGAGATCGCACAGAACGCAAGCGCCTTTGCTTTTCTCCTCCTATAGGAAAACACGACCGGCGCGGTTGTGTTCGAACCCGGGTACTCAACATCAGTAGCCGAGCGCCTTAACCACTGAGCCACCGCCCTAACTACTGAGCCACCGCTGCGGGTCTAAAATACTCTTTAGTACACCTGAACCCTGCCGTAAGGGGATGGACAAAGGAAGAAAGAGGGGCTCCGGAATAATTTCGACCACCTGGGGATCTTTAACCTGCACTGACATCGCCCGGGCCCGTCAGAAAATTGGTATTAAAAAGCGAGAATACTTTTAATACCGAATACCTGACAGTACACGTTAAAGATCCCCAGATCCCCAGGTGGTCGAAATTATTCCGGAGCCCTCCACTACGGCACCTCTTCTTTCCTTTCTTCTTCTTTCTCTCCCTCCTTTATCTCTTCCCTTACTGCACGGTTCAGGTGTCCACCGAGGTGTGAGACACTGCACCATTTCCTTTCTCAAAACCAATTTTCATTTTTATTTCCACGGATATCAGGTGGGTCACCTCATAATGTCAACAGAACGCACATTTAAGAGCCGTCTTAATTGTGCTACGTGTCTATTCCATACGCCGCACTAACACTACTGACTTTTTCTACGAGTCTGGCAATGGAGCCTTGCGAGGATAACACGAGCGCTGTCTACGGCCAGGCAAAACGCTTAGGCATGTTTGATTCTGCTGGCACTGCCAATGTAATAAATATTAGGACTCAGTGTTCTGTCCACGCTTTCCCCTTGCTGCCGTCTGAAAGCTCAAAGCGCTGCGGTCGGCTCCGGGCGCTGTTGTAGTTGACTCGTCAGGTGACCGCTTGTCATTCGTGGTAGCATAGGAGTCTGCGCCGCATCGTAGCTCACATAAAAGCCTTCCGCTACTTTTCACTTGAGCGGTTGCTTTTGTAGCTCACAAAAAAACAAAGTGCTCGGCTGGCGCGGCGAGTCGGCGACAAAGCTACACACTTTGCACGTGCTCACGTTCAAATCGGGTTCGTGGGGCCATTGGATCTAGAAAAGGTTTATTATCGGCTTGAGCTATAAACTGGCAGCGATCTCTTCGGCTCTTGTCAGCACCTGTACGTGGGTTTCCAGGTCGGAGCTGAGCAACAAGGTCTACCACCGGCTCGGGGGCGCGAACCGCTTGAAGCGATATTGGTGAGGGATATCTCGGACAGTCCCAGAAGATATGATCTACGGTGGCTTTGCTGCCGCATTTGCTGCACTCCGGCTTAAATCTATCCGGGTACACATGACTTAGGACAGCTGGATTTAGGGAGAGCTTTATGGCAGACCATACAAGACGAGGTATGACGATCCTTAACAACGTCGTGGGGCTAGCTCAGTTTCTTTCTCATCTTTCCTCGACCACGGCCCTCTTTATCGGTCTTCAATCTTCAGAAATGAAATGAAAATCATGCGACATATGGAATTAAAAATTATGCATATTTCGCGCTGCTCGTACAGATTCGTAAAAAACACACGCGTTGAAATGCAATAAAAAACACTTTTTAATGCTTGGGAAGAAATGCTTGGTAAATGAGTCTTTTGCCTCACGTTGGCTCCACCTAGTACTGTGAGGGGAAAGGGCCAATAGGGTCCTACCCCAATCACCTTTCTGTAAAAATTTAATTGCTTATAAATGTTTTTCACCGCCACCACCACGTTGGCGGTCGTCTGACGAGGTTTATGCAACACTTGCGGATCTCTACTTTCCAGCATGACATTTTAGTGGAATCTTATAGCAGCAATCCGAACATTAAAATCACCTTGCGTCGTAAATCTGCTAATGCTGGGATCAGGGGAATTCTGGAGAAGGCTAGTTGGTGCTTACTTTCTACGACACAGATTGACACAGCGCAACGGAACGAGGACGAGAAGAAACACGAAACTCAGGAATCCATCCGCTTTATTGGCCACCCATCTCGCTGACACGCTCCGCGTCGCCTCTGCGCGGAGTCGCAATTTCGTCCAGGAACAGGTATCGCCTGATGACGCTCCAGGCGAACTCTCCCAACGTGTCCAGCTGCGGGCGGCCGTCCTCGCGAGGAAAGCAGACCACGCTCTTCTGGACCACGCCGGCCACCCGCATGAAATCGTCCAAGCCACGAAGGCCCGCGGCAGCAGCCCGAATCATCCAGGTCGCCTCGGCGTCGCTCACTGAAGCCAGCTCGGCGACGCGCCCTGGCAATGCGACGTGGCCACGAACTCGTTCCAAGGCCTCGGCAGCGTACCTGCGGTCATCGTAGACGTCAGTGCTACAGAGTGCTCTTCCACCATTTCCCGAATGGCTAGTCAGAACTGAGAGCGCCAGATTAGTATGGCACTTCTTTGAGTTACGTTTGGTGCCATTTGGAGATTTAATCTCAAGAATCTGCTGGTCGCTACGCGTTGGACACTGACAACAGTAACTGCTTTCCGTGCTAAGATGCTCTTCTGTGCGGTCGCCGTCAATGACAATTCGAAATTGCATTGAAGAATTATTTTGCCAATAGAAGCTCTCATCTCTCAATGTGGTGCTTCATTGCATGGACCTTTGGAGGCGTGAACGTATGCCAATATCAATAGTGTATCAAAATTCATCATCATATTCAGCATAAGCACGCCCACTGCAGGGCACAGGTCTCTCGCATGTCTCTCAAATTAAACTTGTTTTTTGCCAGCTGCGGCCTCCGTTTCCCCGCTAACTTCTTAATCTCATCCGCCCAATTAACTTTTTGCCGCCCCCTACTACGCATGCGTTCTCTTGGAATTTACTTCGTTACGCTTAAGGACCAGCGCTTATCTTGACTAAACATTACATGCCGCGCCCAAGCCAATTTCTTCCTCTTGACTTCGACTAAGATGTCATTAACCCGCGTTTGTTCCCTCAACTGCTACGCCCGCTTCCGGTCTCTTAACATCACACGTACCATTTTTAATGTGATCCCTTTTCTTTAGCCTTCATGTTTCTGCCTCGTAGGTGAGTGCCGGTAAGATACATCTGTTGTATACTTTTCACTTGAGGAATACTGCTAAACTGCCATTCATGATCTGAGAGTACCTGTCATATGGGCTCCACGGCATTCTTATTCTAGTTACTTCCCTCTCATGGTCAAGATTGGCGGTCACTTTACCTACCCTAAGGAACGCATTCCCTGACCACTTCCAGCAACTCGCAGCCAATTGTGAACTGCTGTTCCCTTGCTAGGCTGTTGGACATTATTTTGGTTTTCTTGCATGGTAATTTTTATACCCACCGTAGTGCTCTGCCTGTCTAACTCATCGACCATGCTTTAAAAAATTAGGGAGATGCAAAGACGGAATACACCTTCCATTTGTAAAGTGCATTGGAAGCCCCGTAACGAGGTCCAATGTCCTCACCCTTGCTTCATATATCTGTTGAAGCCGCAAATAATTCCGCGTTAAGCATTGACAACAGCAGATGCTTTGATGTTGCTCTGTGCGGCACTTGCATCTGATAGTCAATGCGACTGATTACGTCCCTTTAGAGAGCCACATACGTGCGTTGCGCTTACCGGTCGCGTCGCTCGCCGATCACAAATTGAGCAGCTCGGGTGACCAAAGCGGAGTTCCGGCGAGCCATGTCTTGCAGAGCGAACAGGTCCTTGCGGAATTCTCTGTCTATGGTGGCCACCACAGCGACGCTAGTTGAAGGCACACCGACAACCACTTACTACTACAATTTTCAAAGCGAAAGCTTTGCTCCCCACCGTAGCTTCTTCGCTGAGTGCGCAATACGCGCAGTGTACAAGCGTTTGAGCTTGTACTGAAGAGAAACCGCGTGAAAGCTATGACGTAATTCAGCCGCCGCCACCGCCGAAACCGAGCGTTCGCCTCTTTCTATAGGCCATCGTCGTTCAATGTCTTCATTTGCGTTGGCGTCGACAACGTTCTAGGCTGATAATTTTGAGGAAAGTAAAAGAGCATAACTGGCTCCATCGAAACGCGGCTGCCACGGCTGAATTCGAAAAATATGAAAATTGGTTTTTGGGGAATGGAAATGGTGCAGTATTAAAATGAAATTTGGTTTTTGGGGAAAGGAAATAATAATAATTGGTTTTTGAGGAAAGGAAATGGCGCAGTATCTGTCTCATATATCGTTGGACACCTGAACCGCGCCGTGAGGGAAGGGATAAAGGAGGGAGTGAAAGAAGAAAGGAAGAATAGGTGCCGTAGTGGAGGGCTCCGGAATAATTTCGACCACCTGGGGATCTTTAACGTGCACTGACATCGCACAGCACACGGGCGCCTTAGCGTTTTTCCTCCATAAAAACGCAGCCGCCGCGGTCGGGTTCGAACCCGGGAACTCCGGATCAGTAGTCGAGCGCCCTAATAACGCAGTATCTATCTCACATATCGGCGGACACCTGATTGTGCCGTAAGGGAAGGGATAACGGAGGGAGTGAAATAAGAAAGGAAGAAAGAGGTGCGGTAGCGGAGGACTCTGGAATAATTTCGACCACCTGGCGATCTTTAACATCCACTGACAATATACAGCATACGGGTACCTTAGGAACTCCGGATCAGCAGCCTAGCGCGCTAACCACTCAGGCACCACGGCAGGTATGCGCAGTATCTGTCTCATATCGGCGGGCACCTGAACCACGCCGTCAGGAAACGGAGGAGAAAACCTTAGTTGTTGCACTGTATTAAATTGGGAATGGGAGGTGGGGATAGTTGTTGCGCTTGGTGGCAGTTCCTATTCCGGGACCCCATTGGCCGCGCTGCTGCCCGTGCTGTCTGGTCCAGGGCTCACTGGGCCTCCAGGTACGAGCTGGGCAGGGTCGCCTCGCAGCCCTCCCTTGTTGACTGACTTATCACAGTTGTATGTGCACTGTACTGGCAGGCCCATAAATGTGGTCAGCATACTGCCCGCAGAATTTTCACCTGCCCGTGAATGTAGGGTCCATGTGTTCTGTTATGACGGTATTTAAGAAAGGCCTGGTTTGTAGCAGTGTTTGTAGGGGTGTGCTATAAGCAGACAAAACCGTAGGCACCTGTACATCACGCAAAACACTCATGAGACATGGAATATTGAGTGACCCGAAAGGCGCGGGTTTGATTCCGACTTCGGCGGTCGAATTGCGTTGGAGGCGAAATTCTAGAGGCCTGTCAGCTGGCGATTTCAGTGCACGGTAAAGAACCCCAGGTGGTGCAAAATATCTGGAGCCCTTCACTCAGTAGCCTCCGGCCGACTGCTTCTTTTTGGTGTAGGCTTTTATGGGGTGGCGGATATTTGAGTTGCGTTCCCCTGTGATAGTTTAGTTCCTAGGACGCAGAGCTTCGTAGACCACGAGTCGGAACGGAAACCGGTGGTCTCAACGCCTGATCGGTAGGCCTCGGGAATGAACGACTAATCTAAGAGCCACCTTGCATCACTGCCACCTAGAACACTGTTTTGTTCTCGTGACTGAAGGAAGAATGGAAATTCTGCCATGCCCACTGGCTCGTGCTGAGAAACAATCGCTGGCACGCGCAAACAGAGAGGATTTGAGAGAGACGCGTGAAGCCGGAACACTCTGACGTAGTTGTTGTTGTTAGCCTATCAGAAGATGGCACAACATTCTGACCAAGGCTTCAGTTCATATACCCCTTGCTTCGTCTTCTTTTCCTCCTAGCCGGAATTTTTACTCATTCGACTTTTTTAAATGAAAACTGGTTTTCAGGAAAGGAAATGACGCAGTAACTGTCTCACTTAACTCGGTGGACACCCGAACCGCACTATAAGGGAAGGTGGTGGGCGGTTACAACTTTACTGCCACAAAATGAAAGGGATTAGTTGGGGCGAGTGGGGGCGACCTCTTGAGCTCGTGTCGGTATGGGCAGAGTGTCGTCGGAGGGGGTTTGCTGGTGCATTTCCATAATATATGGTCTTGGATGTCGTGTGCCCCGTCACCGCAGTACGGGCATGCGGGGTCATATTCACTGTTCGTGATTAATCATAATCACTAGAGGCTAAGAACTGGCTTTGTTTGTAGGCGTCTGATTGCCGTGGCTTGCGCCCTGTCCAAGTCGGGGTGAGGGGCGCATCTAAGCTCACGATAAAAAAAATATGAAAAATTGTTTTTTGAGGAAAGGAGTCGGCGCAATATCTGTCTCAAATATCGGCGGATGCTTGAACAGCGCCGTAAGAGAAGGGATAAAGGGATAAGAAAGTAATCTCACAGCACACGGGGGCCTAAGCGTTTCGCCTCCATCGAAACGCAGCCGCCGCGATTGGGTTCGAACCCGGGAGCAGCTCCGGATCAGTAGCCGAGCGCCCTAACTACTGAGCCACTTGCGGCGGAGGCTAGCTCGCGATAAAAGTTTGTAATCTCCGCGTACGAGCGAGGCGCCTAGGCGGGGGCGTCCGTTCCCGAGAGGTCTCCTGTCCCCCGGTTGGTTGAAACCTCAGGCTAGATGGTCGGCCCCCTCTTTTCCGCAGTTAACAGCGTCAGCCAGAACCCATACCACATTGATGTGATCGAGAGTTCGGTTGCGCAGAATTCGCATTGCGAGCGCGCTTACAGCTTTTTGCTGAATATTTTGAATGAATCCGCGATGGACAGTGCGTTAGCTACTTTCTCTGCCTCGCGTATTGAGCTAGCGTGAAAGGTTGTAGTGTTAACGCGGGCTGACTTGGAGTGGCCATACATGAAATGTATGCTTTTTATGTGTTGAGCTGCATCCACGTACACTGCCTCGTGGTTCGTTCTTGTGCTGTTTCTCAAAAGCCGGCGCCCTTGCTTTCCTGTGGGCGTCGTGTCTGCCTGACAGCATGTTCGTGGCTACTGGCTTCACAGCTAGTCTACTAGTAATGTCGACTGATAAATGTGATCTTGCACATATCTTCTTTACGGGATGGATGTGGAGTTTGTAGAGAATTACGCGTCCCTCAGCAGTGAGCGACAAGCGGGTCACTTGTGCTGTCTTATGGGCTTCGATTAGCTCAACTAGCGTGTTAAAAAATCCCAACTACAGCAATCAATCTCAGTTGTCGTATGCCGGCAGGCCAACGGCCGAATTGTATGCTGTTTTAATAATGCCATTAAGTACCTATTCGTCCCTGCGACGCAGACGATAGTACGGGAAGGCGTACGTAGGTGATTCAAGTTGTCATGCATGATTGCATGATCCTGCACTGGTCGGCTTCTGTCATGCCCCTGCGACATCGTGACAATGCGCCTCACCAGCCGCCTATCTGGTGCGCCGTGCCGCGCAGCCCGCAGATCGCTTCCGTGTTGTGAATGGGCAACTCAAAGGGTTCCCAAGGGTCGTGAGCTGCCTGTGAGGCTGAGATCGACTGCTGCATTTGGGCGGGTCTAAGTGACAGGAGTTGCTTTCTGGCGGGGGTGTTTAGTTGTACGTGGGATGTATAGGCTGCCGGCACTGCGAGAGCGGGAATGATGCGCGTGTTGCTAACGGCTACAGTCAAAAGGTGGTGTTCTGATTGTAGTGGTCATGACTGCTCTTCAGTGCAGCTGTGTTTCGAAGGTAGTATGTTTCTGTTCTGATTTAGCCGGTGAACACGCAAGGCCGTTCCCCTGAGCGAAAAAGTGTACAGTGTCCATACTGTGTGGATGCCCATCTTTGCATGGGTATATCCTGGGAGGGGTTTACGTACTTAGAGCGCCTTAACCACTTATCCACCACACGTGCCGCGTCTGCATCAGTGCCGCGTTTCTGCTAGAACTTTGCGAATACCAACCCATGCAGCGGACACCTGTCACTACTGCCGCGCAGCTTAATGCGTGACTGAGGTGTCCACGTCATATTCTCATTACCTTTGACCTTAACCTTTTGCATTGACCTTTGACCTCTGGCTCATTTGAAGGTCAAAACCGCAAGCACCGCGAAATCATTATGAGGCAGCGTAGTGAAGCTTTCGCTTCAAAATTAACGGAGACAATGCTGCCAACGTCAATGAAAGGCGGCGGGCTATATTGCTACAGTGGCACGTTTTTGCCACTAAGTTGTCACGCCAACGCATGCAGCGCACATACCCCACCACCGCCACGTTGCGCGAAGCGCGATTTCTGTGTCATTTCCTTGTCATTTTCTTAGATAACCAGGAGTTATGAAAATTTTAATCATCAAATGAAGAATCCAAACACGTGTTGCTGACGACTACAATCAGAAGGTGGGGTTCTGATTGTAGTCTTCGTGAAAGTTGTTCTGTGCAGCTGTGTTTGGGAGGGAGTGGGTTGCTGTTAGATGGTGTTGTGCCCCTTAATGCGTGCGTAGTTTTGTAGAGTGTGACCAGTGCGGCACATGGCAGCAGCGCAAGAGGAACAGAAGTGATGTCGCTCAAGCGATTGTGCTTAAAAAGCGCACTTCGCCGATGCGTGAATAATATGTGAACTCTTGGCCGTCAACACGATGGCGACGCTTGTTGCTTTGGTAAAAGTGCCGGTACGTTCGCGATAGCTGTGGTGGTAGTGTCGGTATGCATGCGTGTATAGTTGTGGATTGTAGGGGCGTAGCTTCTGTGTGTGTCTAGCCCATGCCTGCAGAATGTTCATCTCTGGCAAATGGGTTGAAAGGGCACATTTCGCCGATGCATGAAGAACATCACGAGTGCCGTCATCAACACAAGTGCCCTCATGGTTGCGACAGCTGGAATGGTGGAGTTACGGCAGGTGATTACGGTGGCTGTGTTTGTGCGGATTCCTTTGGCGCAATTTGCATTGTGGCCGTCATTGCGTACCTTCGTGTTCTTGTTAGAAAGTTTGCGTTGCGCGCATATGTGCGCGCAAAAGGTTTTCAGGTGTGTAGTTGCCCCGGCAGCTCTAAAGCATGTAGCGCTGATTGTACTCTTTGCAGGTCACGGTGGCTGTCCAGTGGCTGGAGTTTGCTGGAAGCTGCCGTGTAGAGAAGGCGTACAGGGTGGGCCCTTGCGCGGTAACAGCCACCAGGAAGAAGAACAGGACTGATGACGCCCGGGCAGAAATGCTTCACTTTCAAGCAGCAAATCCGAAATGGTGCCAGGAGCCAGGTGAGTCAGCCTGCAGAAAATGCAAACTTGCGATTCAGGGAAAGACAGATACTGACGCTATATCATCATAATTCGCCGTGTGCACGAGTTTGACCAGGAGCCTATGACGTCACTTAGCCGCCGCAGAAACCGATCGCTCGCTTCTGCCTAGTCACGTGACAATCTTGACATCACTCAACCGCAGCTACGCCGGAGCCGGGCACTCGCTCTCTTCATATAGCCTCCGCGGCCTCTCAGCCGGTGCCAACGAATTGCAACAGCTCTCGACAATTCAACGGCAGCTGTCGTCATGGGTGATCCAAGCGAGACGCAACAAGGTCTAGACAAGCTTTACACGGATAACTTTCAAGCTTTCGCTTTGGTTACTTCGATGTAGCCGGATTGAACCTTTGCCTATTTTTTTACGGTGAGCCAGTCACACAGGCGTTATCAGAAGCAATCAGGCAAGAAAATAAAAGGAACGCGCGAAGGGCGAACGTATCTCGCCGTATGGATAATGCGCAACGTCTCCTTTGGTCTTAAGCCATCAAGTTTTTAAAATAACACGCAGGGACGTTGAAATGGACCCCACGATTTCAGTCCGCTCGTTAGAAGCGCAGCAAATAAGAGGAACGAAAAACGTCGCCCAAGCTCAAGCACGCTCATGCATGTCGAAACCTGCCGGTCTAAATCAAGATCTTGATACCATTTCACCAAGACTGGCGAGAGGCCACGACAACCGTTGTCCCATAGAAGCCGCGGCGCACTGCACTGTCATCCGCGTCAGCACCCAAGGGAAATTTTCTATCGCTGATAAGTCCGACGCCACAGAACGCCTTAAAGAAAAAAAGCCCTTTCGGCGACAATAACGCGCATGCGCAAGCGGCAGAAAGTGACGACATACGTGACGATTCCAGTCAGACCCCAGGCTCTCTTCGGCGCGAGTGGTCGCGCTATCCGTGCGCTTCGCAAACCGCACGTCTGTTAAGGCCGTCATTCTCCTCTGAGCCTCCGTGAGATGAGCACGCGTGTGCGCTTGGTCTTCGGCGCTAGCCACCGCTACAGGGCCGCCGTCACGTCACCATCTGGGGCGCCGGCGGCGTGTAATTTTTCGCCTGGCGGGGCATAAACCTCACTGACATCACCGACATCGCTTGTCTGGATCATCGCCCGCCTTCCCATGGCACTCGGATATGTTTCCTACGACGTTCCTACAAGTTCTTCGCCTCATATCGGAGCTGCTGCAGTCGCGGTCGTCTGCGGTCGCCCTGGACTGCTTTGAGTGCGGAGGGTCTGCTCTATCTTGGCGGGTTGTTGTGGGCGGCCAGCTGCGTTTCCATGAACAGTGGAGCTTCGCGACTGCACGGACCGAAAACTCCCTTCCTCGTGCTTGTGCTCCGCGGTCACCGCTGCATACGGCCGCGGTATTTTGTGCCATTTGCTGGATCCGTCACATTGGATTGCAGTTGGATTAACTTATCGAGCATGGTCACCGCTCTGCACGCTGCGCCGCGCTCTCCGCACCGCTCCTCCCCAACAACCAAGTCGCCAGTCAAGCCAGAACCCGCTGCTCCTGGTTGATGTGGAGTTGGGTGGCATTCCACGAGAACTTACTTTCGCCTTACTAGCGGCAGTGCTTCTGGACGTAACGTTGTGCCTTTTGCCTGTGGGTTGGCGTCGTCTTAACCGCCGCAACTGCGGTGCCTACGAGCCGTTACACTCACGACTGACCGCCGACGCCAAGGAACATACCTCCGAGCCAGGTCGCCGGCATCGAAGGTGAGTGCGAGGCAAAGCCTCGCGGCGAGGGTGACATGTGTCCGTGAAACCTGCTCTGTGCTGCTAGAGCAAATTCAAGGCTCACTTGCACTGTTTCCGCAAGCATTGGAATAATGACACAACCCACGCAGCATTTCAGAGGTTTCATGTTCCGTCACCATCGGGTTTTTTGTGCGTGACGGAAGCGTAGTGAGCTAGGACTCGCGGTGTATGCAGCTTTAGGCGTATAGGCTGGTCAGCTGTAGAGGGTTTAGATATGCGAGCCCACTGTCGCTTGCGTCACGTAACAAAAACCCGTTCCTAACGTCGTTGCGACAAAGCCACTATGTTCCCTTGAGCGACATGTGGTTTGTGGCCGTATACGGCGCTCGGAAATTCTCGCCAGCCTCATCCAGCAACTCTGAAGAACGGACGCTGCCTTCGGTCTGCGGCACATCGTGTTTCCGCTGCAGCCAAGCTAGGTTCCATTTTACTTTTTTTTTTCATCGCCGCGGCTTAAGGCATACGTCGCGTTCACTTTTCTGCCACGGTGAGTATCCGAGACTTCGGTATGTTTGCGTGTCTGTCGCCTTTCCTTTTTCTTTGCAGATATGCCCACTTCTGGGGTTTCCCTTGCGCACACGAAAAGCACGGAGCCGATTCGGCAAGTGCAGGCTCGGATCTTTGGTCTTGGTTCGGCATCCATGCACCGCCTTGCACATGCTGCTGCCTCCTGTCAAAAACGCTGTGCTGTCAAAAGCTTCGACTTCACTACACTGCGTCGCAGCGTAATGTTTTCTGCGTTTTCGATAAGCAGGACCGCGACTTATTAAAACGAGAAAACTGAAATGGCTGCAGACAAAAGCGGTACGGCTGTATCGACACCTAGTGCCGCTGTAAGGTACGATGCAACACATTTGCTATCGATAGTTCTCCTTATATAAAAAAGTTCTGTGTTTGGTCATGTGTGTCTGGTTTTCGATAGTACAGCCAATGTTCAAAGCGACCGTTAGACGCTTCCGAATGTTCGACGTTCACGGTTGCCTTTGAAGAAGCTTCCTTTTATCTTTGCAGATATGCCCACTTAGGGTCTTCCTTGCGCGCGGAAAGCACGGAGCCGACTCAGCAAGTGCAAGCTAGGATCACTGGTTCTGTGCGGTGCAGGAATTCCGAGCCAAGATCTTCTTGCCTTGCACGTGCTGCTGCCTCCTGCCAAGAATGCTGTGCTGTTGACAGCTTCGAGTTCACTACACTGCATCGCAGCGTAATGTTTTCTGCGTTTTCGATAACCAGGACCGCGACTTATTGAAGCGAGAAAACTGAAATGGCTGCAGACAAAAGCGGTACGGCTGTATCGACACCTAGTGCCGCTGTAAGGTACGATGCAACACATTTGCTATCGATAGTTCTCCTTATATAAAAAAGTTCTGTGTTTGGTCATGTGTGTCTGCTTTTCGATAGTACAGCCAATGTTCAAAGCGACCGTTAGACGCTTCCGAATGTTCGACATTCACGGTTGCCTTTGAAGAAGCTTCCTTTTATCTTTGCAGATATGCCCACTTAGGGTCTCCCTTGCGCGCGGAAAGCACGGAGCCGACTCAGCAAGTGCAAGCTAGGATCACTGGTTCTGTGCGGTGCAGGAATTCCGAGCCAAGATCTTGCCTTGCACATGCTGTTGCCTCCTGCCAAGAACGCTGTGCTGTTGACAGCTTCGAGTTCACTACACTGCATCGCAGCGTAAGGTTTTCTGCGTTTTCGATAAGCAGGACCGCGACTTATTGAAGCGAGAAAACATGGCTGCGAAAGCGCGGTACCCCCCCCCCCCCCCTAAGCCTGTGTCGACACCTGGTGCCGCTGTAGGGCGTCGGAGGACGCAGTACATTTGCTCTGGAAAGTACGGCCAGTGCGCAGCGTGACCTCCGGGCGCCTCCGAATGTTCATGACATCCACAGTTGCCTTTGGTGAACGTTCCTTATTATCTCTGCAGATATGCAGACGGAAAGCATGCAGCCGACTCAGACAGTGCAAGCCAGGATCACTGTTCTTCGTTCGGCATCCATGCACCACCAACATATTACCGTGTTGCCTCGCATATGCTGCTGCCAAAAACTGTACTTTAAACTACGTTTTTTACTTTTTCTATCAGGAGAACTGTGGCGTACACAAACGATATAAACCCGCCCTGGTGGCTTTCGCGTTCAGCTGCTGATCCCAAGGTCGCGGGTTCGATCCCGACCATGGCGCCCGTATTTACATGGAAGCTAAACACAAAAACGCCCCATGTTCTGTGCAGCGTCATCGCAACCACAGCCCTCCACTACGGCCTCCAAACTGCAAAATGACAAGTGCAAGCTAGGATCTCTGGTCTTGCGCAGTGCATGGATGCCGAGCCAAGATCTTCTTGCCTTGCGCATGCTGTTGCCTCCTGCCAAAAACTCATGATGAAAGTGCCGCCTTCACAGTTTTCTCCCTGTGAGGTGTCCTGACGCCAGCAATGTGGTGGTGAGTCCAAGCTCGCACGGCATGCCTCACATTTATTCGCGACAGTACATGAAGTGTGCAACGTGTCTGTCGAACACCTCTGTAGCATGCGCATGACATCCATTCTTTCTATTTTCAGATACGCCGACTTCTTCCGTGTACCATTCCAGATATTCTCTACTTGCCTAGCGTATGTTGCCGCCGAGCTCCACAAGAGCTCTACGATGAAATCCTTATAAGTCTAACAGCTGAGGGCCCACATAACACTTGTACTGTTCATACTTCATTCGGGTATAAATTGGCTGTTTCGCACTGGACTCTGTCTCTTGCTTAGTCATGTTGCTACCAGTTACCTTTGCATACTTTCAAGGGAGCCTCTTGACCAGGCAAGGTAGACGCGAGTCCGGCTCTTTTGCTGTGTGCAAGGCTGTTCCTTCTTTATAATACTGCAGTCTTTTTTGTACACTTTGAGTTTTCTTTCTCTGCCTTTATTCTTTCCTTGCGCATTTCACCAGTACATTTACAATTCAGCAGTGCAACGTGGCAAGCGACCTTCGTCGTCGCCTTCCCAAGAACAAAACTGCTCCTTCCCATCAACACGAAGGCCCCCAGTCAGCGCGGCTGGTACGGCGCCAACACGGTGACCTGTTGCTCTCCGACCGTTGTCGCCGCTTCAAGGGTTCCAGTGTGCCAGCTCCGAGTTGCTGCCGACGTGGAGTATGGAGCTGCCGCCATCAACGACTGCAGGCTGTGCGTCGAGGAAGACTTGAGTGTCTGCCTCAAGTGAGCGAAGTCCTGGACTTAGGTATTCTGTGCTAGGCCAAAGTAATTTGCTATTCATAGGACTCATCCTCTGCTCTGTTTGAGATTAATGTTTCACTCTGTTTTTGTTCTGTTTATTTTTGCAGACTACTGCCGTGTCTTCGTCTCCTGGAGGCTCCTTGAAGCTGGCTCGTCAGGATCGAGGCCTCAACTTTCCTGTTCATGAGTGCGTTTTTTCACACCTTCTTTTACTTAAACATTTTTTTTTTTTGCGGAGTAAGCCGGCTGCAGCGGACTTTGATTTACTTCCGTGTCTTATAATTAACGTTCTACAGCGACAGGCTGTAGGTGTCTGAGGTGGTGTCATCTTCCGCGCACGCCCCTAAAGGGCTGTAATTATCAGCCTTCACTGGCGCCACACTGAACCGAAAGGTCAAGTTGAGGTGCAACATGATCACCTCCCCCCCCCCCCCCCCAGACACACACACAACCAGCGCATGCACGCGAGCACACATGCAGAAGCACACACGCATATTCTGTCATACCCCTTAGTATCACGGTGAACGTCCAATGAGTCGCTTGTCGACGTGTCGATGAAAATCTCCTTGCCGCAAGGGTAAACATCCTGCGGCTTGCTTTTCAATGTTTTGAGGCCGAATAAATTTTGTGGGCCCAGCAACGCTGTTTGGATGCAGTCAGAGTAGGCGCACGAATTTCGTGTTTGTGCCATTTTGTTTACATCGCCCTTTGTGTCTGCAGGTGCGCTGGCACTGGTTTCACCGCTCTACACCCATTTGGACATGTGCATGGCGGCATGGCAGGAGCAGCAATATCGGCAGTACACACCACGACCCCGTGTGTTGAGCAGCTCCAAGCCGTGGAACTAGCAAACGCCAACAATAGTGGAGCTACGAGGGGACCGCAAGATCATACAATGGCTTACCCAGTGATGGAGACTATGCGACAAGTGTTGATATAATTAGTAGAGCGTGAATTCGCGTAGGAGACGAAAGCCACCGGTCAGGTGAACACACCTTGGGAGGCAGACAAAAGTCAAGCGATAACGAGCGAACAGCAGCAGCAGACGTTGCGCTTGGCATATGTGCACAACGTACTAGTCTTCGTCGTCTCCTTCCCGAGACACACCTGCTGGACGTGGACACCAACCCTGCTGCTCGTTCCCGTCAACGCCTGTGCCCCCAGTCAACGGTACGTCTACACGGTGACCTGCTGCTCCCGGACCAGTGTGCCAGCTCGGAGCTTCTGCCGACGAGGCGTATGGAGCTGCCGCCATCAACTTGAGCGTTTGCCCCAAGTGAGAAAATGACTTTTGGACATTGGTTTTCTGCGTTACGCCTTACTGATTAAGCTTTTGATATAAATCGTCCTCTCGGTTCTGTTTGTCACGAATGTTTCATGAATTTCAAGTTGTATAAAATCTTTGAAACCGCCTTTCATATATTTTCTGTAGTTCTCACTGTGTTTTCTAGTTTTCTTAGACTTGCTCGTTTATTGTTTTTGTTCTCTCCTCTCGCTCACTCTCACTCACTGTCGCCTCTCACTCACCATCTCCTCTCACTTTCACTCACTCTCCTCTTACTCACTCTCTTCTCACTCACTCTCCTCTTACTCACTCGCTCAATCTCTCACTCGCAGTCCGTCATACACGGTAAACACCACAGTATCACCTTAGCGTCGCGGTAAACGTCCAGTAGCGTGTCGCCCGCGCACGCCACAAGGGTAAAACATCCGGGGGCTTTCGTTTCAATGTTTTACAGCCGAATAAATTTTCTGGGTCTAGCACCGTTGATTGGATGCTGTCAGCGTGGGCGCACGAATTTAGTGTTTGTGCAGTTTTGTTTGCATCGCTCTTTGTTGCTCCCCCTTGAAGTTGGCTCGTCAGGATCGAGGTCTCACTTTCGCGTTCCTGAGTGCGTTTGTTCAAACATCCTCTCTTACTTTTGTTTTGCTCTCCTAAAAATTACTTTTGAGCTATTGCTACATTTCATTGATATTTTATTTTATTTCGAAGTAAGCCCGCTGCAGCGGGCTTTGATTTACTTACGTGTCTTATAATTTACATTTTACAGCGACAGGGTGCAGATGTCCTCCTGTGAGGCCGTGTTATCGTCGTCTTCGCACGCCCCCCCCCCCCCAGCCCTGTAATATTGGCCGTCAGAGCCATCACAGTGAACCGAATGGTCATGATGAAGTGCAACATGCACACTTGTGCACCATAAAACACCAGCCCTAGGCTAGACAGACGCCTATCATCACCCCCTCCACACGCACACGCGAACACACACACACTCTCACACACTCTTACCCTCTATCGCTCAGTCACACTCCTCTCACTCACTCACTCACTCACACTCCGTCGTATGGTTTAGCATCACTGTAAACCATCCAATAACTTGTCGACCGCGCACGCCACAAGGTTAAACATCAGGGGAATTTTTTTTTAATTGTTTGCGGCCGAGTAAATTTTGGAGGCCTAGCAACGTTGGTTGGATGCTGTCAAGATTGGGCGCACGAATTTCGTATTTGTGAAATTTTGTTTACACCACCCTTTATTTCTGCAGGTGCGGTGGCTCTGGCTTTGCTGCTCTACACTCTGTTGGATGCGTTATTTTGTGGACGGCGGCATGGCAGCAGCACCATCGGCAGTATACACCACGAGCCCGAGTATTGTGAGCAGCCCCAAGTCGTCGTGGAGCTTCCTAACAGCACCGACAGTACTTGAACTACGAGGGAACCCCAAAAGCAGACGAGGGTTTGCGTGACACCGTGACAAGTGTTGAAAGAGTCAGTGGAGCACTAAGTCCAGTAGGACAGGAAAGCCACCGGTCAGGCGAAACAAAACTCAAGCGAGAACGAGCGAAGCGGAGTAGCAGAGAATTGACACACCGAGACCAAATGACACGCTCCCGTCGACGACAGCGGCTTCCACTCCAAAAAAATAATAATCGAACAGCGTCACTAATAAGAGGCGAGATTTTGTGCACCTGTCGAAGGGAGAATACAAAATCATATTCCGACCGACAAGGCACGGCTTTAGGGTGGGGTATGTCAAGGCCAGCGACAACATGCAACCCTGGTGAAGGAATGGTACATCGGAGACATGCTCATCGCGGTGAAAGCTGTCTCAAATACAGTAACAGTCCGGACACGAGATAGAGCGAAGGCGGAAGAACTAAAGATGAGGAAGCTGTGCCTAGGAGACAATTTTGATTTCAGCGCCTACTTGCTCGACGGGACAAGGAACTGTCGGGGGTTGGTACACGGACTCATTCATGGCCGGCACGCCGCAAGACACTGTAATGAAAAACACCCAAGTGGCGACGCCGGGAATTCTGCGGTCTACGCAAGAATGCTCGAGATTTTGGTGTCAGCGCCCATCGCGTTCGACTGGTAGCTCGAGGCAGTGTTGAGTGTTGTACAGAGTGCACCTTGACCAGCTAACGAAGTAAGCTTGCCTCAAGTTCCTCTGCAGGTACACCGGCGTGGAGCTACAACCCACTCCGCAGTACGCGGTACACAAATGTGCGAACAAGTCAAGGGTCACAATGACGGCCAGCCCAGGTTCAAATGGCCCTGTGATGCTTACTCCAAGGGCGAAATAGGATGCAACAGACGGCTCAAGAGGACGTCTCAACAAGTTAGCTATCAACCACGGAAGGCCGCGGTGGTTCAACATCGAGGATGCCGAAACCAGAGAAAGGAACGGATTTCCGGAACCGCCGCACTTCAAGGAAGCAGACTTTCCGGGTCTACCGGGTGCGAGCTACGCCGGCCACGGTGGGGGCAACGCCTGGAATCGGGGCAACGCTCCTGACGCAAGTTCAAGAAGGTGAGTCGGTCTAGGAGCGAGTCTCCCTGCTATCACACTGCTCTAGACTATTCGATGCAGACTAAGATGCACAGGGAACTCACAGAGGAGAACAAAGGAATAGCTTAGATACAACGATACAGCAATATCTTCGATACAAACACAGGAGAATCACACGGGGCAGAATGGCCCAGGTCGAGACCAAACACGCAGGTGAAAGTAGCCATGTAGCCGGAGATTTAGGGAAGCTAGAGCTCTACACAATACACGATGATAGCGTTGCAAGAAACTAACACTGCACCAAAGGCGACATTGTTAGCAGGCGAGAGGTTTCAAAAGCTGGCCCACTATGTGAGAAGGGCACAAGCATTAGAGCACGTTTTAATGGAGGCCATACCTAAGAAACGCAGGTACGAGAGCGTATTCGTACTTTACATATACATTCACCACGGCGGAAGAAGACACTTCAGCGAAATATCATTATAGCGGTTGTCGGCCTGGCAGAAGACAAAATACCTCATGATTGTACGAGATTTAAATGCTCCGCACATGGAATGAAATTACAAGCTTTTGGTACGAAGGAAGGAAACGATCATAGGCGGAGCAGAGCTAGGGGTGGAATACCAGCGGGAAACAGTGACATCAAGGAAACAGCGTGTCAAGAAACGCTAGCACTGATATTTCTTCACAGAGAATATCACAACTTACGAATGATACAAAACTATCACGGTTTAGCAGAATCCAGAGAAAGGCGACAGTCATGGGGACAAACACCAAACCAAAAGGAAAAGAAAACATGCGTCGGAAGGGCGCATAAGGAAAAGCCTTCGGCGTGATTACCTCGACAGGGAAGTTCATGCAGATGGAGGGCGCCTATGAGGATCGCAGCGAAACCTTGCCTGTTGGTACAGCACCACTGGTAAACCTGGGGCATCCGGCGGAAGCCAGGAGCGACAAGCAAAACGAGGAGCACTTTCGCACTAAAACTGATACCCACGAAGAAGAACCAAGAAGGGAAAAAGCGCGGCATGATCGTCAGAGTTTCGTTCCTCGAGAAGAAACAGCTGGATTGCATGTGGACACGTCCATGGACACACAGAACTAACAACGCTATCATTCAGCACACCATCATTTAGGACCTCGAATACGGGGTTGAGGAAAATGTCATGGTAGACACACTTTGAGATTTTACGAACCGGCTGGCGTTTGCTGGTCGAACCATTCAGCACGCCACAATCTTACGGGGATGAAGGCGTTGTTGAGAGCTCAGAAAAAGGACACGCCTCTGGCAGAAAACCTCAATATAGAGAAGGCCATTCCACCAGGGTCATAAAATATGGCTCGCTAGATGCATGAGTGGGCGCGATGGATGCGTTACCTGGAGCTGCAAAAAGAACCCTTTATTACCCAATATTAATAGCCCTCTAGTCTAGAGCAGTGGGAGGCCCTCCTGACCGACTCCATCCACCCCGGTCTTCACGCTGGGGACGAAGACCAAGGCGGCGAAGGAGACCAAGGCGGCGAAGGAGGCCAACGCCCCTCCCCCCTCCTCTTCTCCCTCCCAAGCTCTATGCCCCTAAATCCTTACTATCGCATCCTCTTCGCTGCGGCGTTCGGCGTGTTTCGTCGAAAAATGTGCTCCACCGTTTCCATCTCCTTACAGTATCCGATTCTGGAATAAAAAATATCTCATGTGCCTTCTAGCGCGGCCTCTCGCAGTAGCTCTGAATAAACATTTGCGCCTCAACCTTGTGTGTGCTTCTTGTCACCACTGTGTGCTCGCCGGCTCCAGCTGGCTTGAGCGCATTGTGGTTGACGCGACGGTAGCGCTCCTCAGTTCTTCCTGACGCTGCATCCACAATAACTAAGGGGCTCAATCAGCTTCGTAGCAAAGCCGTTCCACAATTCAGACATCCAACTGATATAACGGGTGTTTCAGCGAACACGTTCAACATTTTTCAGAAATGGCCTTTTTGGGCTAAAAATAAGACTTTTGCGGCATGGCATTACCAGTGTTGGCGGACACCAGAAAACAGGTGAATCGTCTTCGTAGTAACTAAATGTTAACTTTGTAACTCCAATTAGCTTAGCCTTGGAAGAAACTATAGGCCCACGTAAAAACCAGATTTATGCGCTAAAAGACAAGGAGGGCAATCTCATTAGCAATCGATAAGATACTCAAAGTAGCCTAACAGTTCTACACGCGAATGTGTAAAACATGCAGGTAAAGCCTGCGAAATCGTTTTGCCCTAGCATTTGAATGGCGATGTAATAAAAATTTTAGTAGTCACCTTTTTAACTACTAAACTTAGGTGCCTAGTTGCACTTAGACTTGTAGCCGGTTGTTAATAACAGCCATATCAGTTTATAGAATTTCGAAAACGTGATCACCCCCACCGCTGTAGCTTGACAAAATTTAACTGCACTGTGCGAAAATACATGCGCTCTCGAAAGCATGCAGGCAAAGCAACCCCTCCAGTGCACGTACCTAATCGAAAAAGCCTAATTTTGGCGATCCCCAGCGCCAAGTGCAATCGAGTTTTTGAAATTCTAAAAAGTAATGTGGCTATATTACAGCTAGGTGCCTAACTCTACTAGTTAAATAGGGAACTTAAAAATTAGTTAACCAGGTTACTAAAGACGTTTCACCGGTTTTCTGGTGTCCGCCAACACTGGTAATCTATGCCGCAAAAGCCATATTTTCACCCCAAAAAGCCTATTTTTGAAAACTTTCGAAAGTGTTTGCTGAAACACAAGTATGTCCAAGAAGAGGATCTTTCAAAAGGTAAGTGGATTCAGCAACTTTCGGTTTGGTAGTGCTTTGCCCTGAACAGAGGGCCAATTTACGAATCCTGAATACCTTCCTATGTAATCGAGAGAACAGGAAAGGGACGTGGAACAGCCCCAATAGTGAGACTTAAAATGAAGTAGCTTCATACTATGTGCTCACCCTAACATCGTGCAGGATTTGGAGGCCCTCGGAAAGGTACGTTGTAACGACCACAGAATGGGAAGGTCTCCAATAAGCTTAGAATGGAAGAAACTATAGCACAGGTTAAAACCTGATGTGTACGTTATAAGACAAGGAGGGCAATCTGATAAGCAATCAATAAGATACTTAAAGTAGACGAAGAGTTCTACACCCGAATGTGAGAAACATGCAGGTAAAGCCTGCGAAATCGTTTCCAGTAAAGCGGCGTCGGCGGTTTGGGTTCTCTGCAGTGCTCAGCGAGGAGCAGAGAGAGGCCCCGCTAATCACATCACATACGACGGCACTACTTTTCCAGCGAATAAACTTGTGTTTCTTGGAAGAAAACCAACGCCATTAAAGATGTATCTCACAGAAGTTTCGGGGTATCAGACGACGCACAGCAACATGCACGCGAAGGCAACTTAGTTGCGGTCAATCGACGATTACGTCACCATTTTAAATGCTAGTGCGAAATACTCCGGATGGTTTACCTAGAAGCTCCGTAGATTCGAACTCTTGCGCCAGAAGGTCCGCTCGAGAGCGCTGCGCCGCCTCCTTCCTCAAATCGGTCGAAAGCACGCACCGCCAGGCGCCGCCGGAGCGGTCGCTGATTGGCCGAAAGGTACAACGGGCAAGTAATTGTAATGCACGCGTGCTCTAATTCCTCCGTGTGCGGTAACCCTCCCCCGTGGTCTGACCCGTGCAGAGGACGTTGCGCTTCGGAGGATACGGGTCGGGGTTGCCCTAACTCCAGCTGTGACACGCAAGTTGCCGCATTTCAAAGATTTGTATCCCCGCCTCGGGTGTCCGGTCTGCAAGGACAGAGACTGTGAAGCGGATATCCACCACTTGTTGTGGGACTGCCCGGCGCTGAAGCCGACAAGAATTCGGCACCTGGCGGCAGTGGGACTCTCACAGGAGAATCCGGATTGCTATTTTGCCTGGACACAGGGTCCATATCAAATCAAATCGAATCAAATTTTATTTCTGCCTTGGAAGGGTACAGACAGCGGAGGCGCTGAAAAAGCTGTAAGATACAGCTTGACAAAGCCGCAGCCCCCTTTAGCTTGGCAGCGGCTTGACAGCCAGGCTTTATAGAACAAAGGCAGTTGGTACAACATTATACAATATTGAATCGACATTCGCACTCGAAAAACACAGATCGATAGCAGAGAAAAAGAATAAACATATTCTACATGTGAACGTACATAGCACGCAAAGATTTTTTTGACGAACTAAATAGGTCAAAATTATTATATGCATATGTATTTAACAGGGAAGGAAGCGTGAATTGAAGGCGTTCTCTACATGAATTTATTCGAGGAGTCGGCACCACCCGAGTCTCCGCATACCTTGACGTGTAGCTGGCTTCTCGGGCGTGTAATTCAGCAAGGTTTCGTATGTAGTTTACATTCCTACGTGTTTCAAGTTTAAACCGGATACTGCGACGATATTTATATTTTTACACCACTTTCTAAAAAAGAGATCTGCGCTTCGAGAGTCCCAGGGGACATTGCAAATAAGGCGAAGGAACTTTTTCTGTAGAAATGGCAGTAGTTTAAATAGGAGTAGAAAAGAGAATTATAGAGGAGTAGCTTTATTTTTCTTGGAATAACATATCTCAGCAGACTTATGACCCCGGTCAGTTGAGCCAGCTTCGTTGCTATATGGTCCACACGGTTATCCCAAGTCATATTGGAAGAAAAAACTGCTCCTAGATAATTTAAATTTTTCAACCAAATCTATACACCGCGAGCTTAGTTTAATCTCGATGGAGGAAGGAAGGACTTTATTTTTAGGACGAAAAATAACAGCCTGTGTTTTCTTATCATTTATACGCATACATTTGGATTCAGACCATTTTTGTAATTCAATCATGGTTTCATTGCATTCCTGAACAAGGAGATGAAGATCATTTCCAGTAAAAAATATGCTTGTGTCACCAGCGTAAATAATAAATTTCGCAGCGGAGTGAATGTTAGAGATATCATTTAGATACATATCAAAGAGTAATGATCCCAATACACTGCTTTGTGGGACACCAGAAGTAACACGTTTTAGTTCAGATATATCCTCGTTCACTTCTTGATTTGATCAAATCAGCCCACCTTTTTTCATTTATTTAAGCAACTTACTCATCTCTCTGAGATCGGCGGCGGGTACCAGCCGTGGCCGGAGAGGGACTTCATCGAGAGGACGTCAGGAACTCCCATCCTCCCTCTTTTTTGTCGCCTTCTTGACCAGTCCGCCGCACGGCCAAGCCAGACGGTAAGGGGTTGCAGATCCAGCAACCAGCAGCCAGCAATTTTGGGAGAACCCAATAAACGATTGGGGGGGGGGGGAGGGCGAAGCCTGCTGTTCCGTGTTGTGTTCATTTCGCTTTTCCGCTGCGCAGCCCTGAGAACGGCCGCGCGTGGTGTGCGACACCGGGAGCTTGGAGTTCGCGGCCGAGAACTCAAAGGCGGCTCAGCGGCCTAGTAAGAACCCCCACATGAGAGAGGCTGTAGAGCTCAGCAATAGGCGAGAAGCAGCTGGTTGTGACCTTGAGCGTACCAGAAGCTTAGAAGAACGCTAACGTTATTTTAATTCATAAGAAAGGAGCCGTCAAGGACATATTACGGACCGATCAGCTTACTGCCCGTTGCATGAAAGGCAATTTACTAAGGTAATCGGTAATGAAGTCACGGAAAATGCTTAATGAGCCAAATGATCAGGCAGGCTTCGTAAAACATACTCAACAATAGACCATATTCACGCTATAGCAGTGAGGTGATAGAGAAATGCGCAGAATATAACCTACCCTTATGTAACTTTCATTGATTACGAGAAAGCATTCGATTGAGTGGAATCTTCAGCAGTCATGCAAGAAATGCGTAATCAGGTGGTAGAAGAGTCTGTTGTGAAAATACTGGAAGATGTCTATAGCAACTGCAGAACTACCATAGTCCTCCATAACGTCAGCAATGAAATTACGATAAGGAAGGGCGTCAGTCAGGAAGACATGAATGATGTCATTGCTTGCTATAGTATTGTAAGGGGGGGGGGGGCGAGCTTGGAAGCGAATGCCGAAACGGGTAACCGACGTCCCTTAAGGAGGGCACGGGAAGGGGTGCCCAGACAGTACTCATTGCTTGCAGGAGTCAGACTGGCTCCTCCTCTCCTTGAAAAGCGGGGGAGCGTTTATTATCTTTCCCTTTTCCCTTTTTTCCCGTGCAGCTGGGTGCCGCTGAGAAAGCCCCAGCGGTATCCTTCGCCTCTGCTGCCCTGGGGAATCGTCACACCACTCCCTCTGTTGTAAAGCCCTGCTGCGCGGCACTGGGGACGAGCGGTGCCTAGTTTACGCCTTTATAGTCCGAAGTAGATAACCGGCTTCTGGACCCGGGAAGACCGGCGAAGCTGGGGGTGCAAAGGGTCCGCACTTAAATGCTGTTGCCGGGCCGAGGCTGTTGTAGACGGCTCGGTGCTTAATGAGCATCGAGGTGGAGAAGGCTGTTTCGTGTCGATTGGCGCTGCTAGTGCCGGAAGAGGCTCCTCTTCGTCTGAGGGAACGCCGGGCGTCCTTCGCGGTCACCCGCGATCCGTGTGCCTGTTCCACAGTGTTCTGTCTTCGAGTTTTATTTCAAGCGACGAAGAACTTGTGGGATGGCGAACCGTTCCGGCAATCCAAGCTATTTCTTGTTGGAAGTTTCGAACAAAGACGGGCTCGCACGAACGGAAACAGCTTTTGCGTGCGTTTCTGTCGCAGCGCATCTTTTGCTTAGGCCGAGGTGCATTCGTTGAAGGGGCGTTTGCAGCTGCCCGCCCATGAGGAGCTCAGCGGGAGGAGATCCAGTGCGGCGTTGTTCTCTAGGAAAGCAGGATCCTGTCGACGTTAGCTATGAAATCTCAAGGAGCTGCATTCTTGACTTCCCCTTGTCACTGCCACAGCGGTGATTGTCCACTGTGCAAAACGTTCTGGTTTGGGAGTGCTGATAAAGCTCTTTGATTCTGGCGTGCCACAGGTGGCAAGTATCCCCACAGCATGTCATCGGTTGTTCTGTTGGCGGTCGTGCTCGTCGTAGTAACTGCAGCTGGTGCCATCGGTGTCCGTCCAAGTATATTGTGGATTTCGCAATGTTTTGTGTTTTCTATATTCCTGTAAAAGATCGGCTGTTGGTGTTGCTGGGTGTCATGTTTTTAAAACTTTACAGGTTGCCCGATCCCCGGCTGCGGTTAGTGCTGCAGTATTCTTGTGTTGGTACAATTTTTAAGGTAGTGTTTGTATGTATTAATACTATAATTGAATGCGGTGCAGCAGCGCGTAGAACCTTGCGGTCAATTGTGCTGATCAATCTTTTCGTGTTCGTTGCCGATTTTCATTTTGTGGTTGCGGATGTATACCATTAACGGTACTTGTTATGTTCGTGAGCATGCTTGCATTGACAGTGTCAGCGTTGTCATGTTCACCACTTGAATTGTGTCTAATTCTTACTGTGTTCGTAGCCCTCGCCCACATTGTTGTTCTCGCTGTGCTGGCTGTGTTGCGTTCGCTGAATTTGTTGCTGTGGAGGCTGATGTCGATGTGTAGCGTTGGCAAGATGGGGGACGCCGCCGGCATGAAAAACAGCAGCAGCGCAAGAAGCTCCTGGCACATGGCCGATTTCTGGCACCATGAAGAACAAGAAGAGCGTCGCTGTGGGCACCAAAGGTGGCTGTCGGTGGCAGAAAGACTGGCTCAATTCTGCAGAATCCGGGCAGGGGCTTTGAACAAGAGGCTCTGCTCCAGGTAAGGGTTAATTAAGTCGGTTTGTGAGCTAGCTGCGCTCAGGGGCTTGACTGCCTGCAGAAATAAGAGATACAGACTTTCTAAATGTTTTTCATTCACCAATAGTTTACACAGCTTCCTAGACGCACTTCCATAACACACTCATGGAACATATCGAACCCGGAAACGTGCGTTAAGATAGTCCGCATTTATCCAGTTGTTTTATTCTGACCTCCATGTTAGTAGAACGCGCGGGCGACCGCGTGCCAACTGTCGACACCGCCGCGATACGAAATGCATGGCAACCACTGGCGCAGCAGACGCAGCATACGCAGGCGACGCACCAGTGCAGAGCCATGAAGTTGACGACCGCGACGCATGCCACGGCGCATGCGCGCGCTTGTGATAAGCGGAAGAAAGCGTCCGGCATCAACATGAGCACCGCGACCGCGGATGTCGGAGCTGCAGCAGGGCGGGTAATTTCTGCCAGCGCCAAAGCTAAAGCCAAAGGCAAATCCGAGCGCCACACCAGAGTCCTCTACTACGGCGACTCTTTCGCTTCTTAATTCCGAGCATGTTGAGGTGTCCGCCTATAGAATAATACACACCTGCTGCGCCTCTCCTATTTCTTTCTCCATGTCAGCAGGGCAAGCCGTCTCGACACTCATTGAGGACATCACGCTGCTATCTCAGGATTTACTCACAGCTGATTTTTGATGGCTGCACAGACAATTTAGCCTGCCGATGGTTCATACGGTCTAAAAAGCGTCAATGAAAATTTCAGTAGTTAAGTGCAACCCTGTGACGAAAGCGGTGGAACAGACAATACGAGCCACATCTGGTATCACCGTGGCCTGCATCAGCTCACTTCATGTCTAACCAATCGGCGTGGACCCAAGTGGGCGATTACAGACTATGGGCCATGCTTGCGGCCCTAGTCCTCAGCGGGTTGGTAGCAGACTAGCGGATTGTGCTGCACGCGCACCGTGATCCTGCAGAGCACATCTTTACACTCCAAACTCGAATATAGTATGCCGATGAAAACGAATGCCCCGTAAATGTTATCGCATTTTAGTGATGAGCAAATATGATGATGGCGGTCTAGTGGCAGCTCCAGTGTGACATCTACAAGACTTCCGCAACAAGGGACCAACGGCAGAGCACAAATAGAACGAAAATGAACCGTTGCGTTGAACCCAGCCTTGATAGAATGGATACAAGCTTCTCCTGGCCTGGTGACTGGCTTTTATGGCGGCAAAATGCTAGAGAGAATGATGTTTCACTCTGCCTTGTGTAAAAAGGTAAGGAATTTGGGCAATGATCAGTCATGGTTATGGTTTGCCTCGTCACCGCCTCTATCTGCTGCACGACAGCCGCATTCAGGCCGGCCGTGTCATAGCGACTGCGCTCCGCCCATTTGAAGCACAAGACCGCCGATTTCTCTGCACAGATGGCGTTAGAGTGAATAAGCCTCGTTAGGAGTCACAAACACGTCTCCGTGCGCTGGCCTTCGTCAGCGGTGGCGGTAGGCCAGTGCATCATGGGCATGAGGCATTCTATGCAAGTGCCTTGAGCGGCTGTCAACTCCTTTGTGACGTCATCCTCAGGGCCTCCATAACCATTAGGCAGCTACCAACCGCTGAGCACCAATAAAATGAAAACGACTTTAAACGCTACAAAATACTCTGTCAAGGCCATTACACCCTTTTTCATTGCTCCTCCACCCCTTTAGGCAGCGAAGTTCCTGAATGACCTCTCGTCGCGCTCCGACAAAACGAAGTCGTCTCAAGCTCACTACTAGCTTAGCGTTGAAGCACACTCACTCAAGCCAGAAGCATGGAGTTCAGGCATGCCGAATCCAGGTTGCCTAAGATGCGGCGCCGCACCAAGGCAGAGGTCTCTGTGGCCAATGACTGGAGGTGGAACCCGTCCCAACCACCCTGTCGGCTTCTAACATGAGCAGTGAAGCCACCTGCCCGTACGAAGGCCCTCGATTGGGCGCTGGTGCACGTGGCACGCGGTCAGGTCTCATCGCTGTCGTCTTCTGCAAAGAAAAAAGGTGTAATTCATTACCACATTCAAATAGACCGACAAGCCACTCCAGCCAACACGAAAACATAATCATAGAGAACCAGTGGCCACCACTGCGGAGAACATTACTTGTGGGTAGCGTGCTTCAAACGTAACAGGGATCTCGGGCCCCTCACCAGTATTGATAAAGGATCAGAGAGCACCCCGCGCTAGAATGTCGGGGGCTGGATGAATCAGAAGCAGACTATTTTTTTCAGTGTTGGTATTTCCCTTTCTACCTGTATCTAGTCACTAGAGAGCCCTCTTCGATGGAGCCAGACTTTATCAGCGGCAAGTTGTCTGGCCTAACACGCTTTACGCTCCATTAGACTTTGACAACTTCAGGTGCAGGCAATCCGTAAACCAGCGGCACTTATGAAAAGATCGGCGCAATCTCATCCTTTTATCACTCACCATTGGATTGTGGGCATTCAGGTCGGCAGCGTCCACACCATGGCTCTTTTCCTTAGGCCTTGGGTGAGGAGGGTGCACAGGTAACCAGGCAGGGCCGCAGGTGGAGCAGCGATAGAGCGGCTGAAGCGCGTATGCTTTACGGAACAATAAGTCTCCTTGGCCAGCGCTGCCTGCGTCCGGAACCTAGGCCTAATGAGGGGCAGAGAATTTAATGCGGATGCCTCGATGCCCTGGCACTGCACAGTCGTCGTTTTTGTTATCCTCAGGTTGGTAATGGCGCGTACCCACTGTATCTATCCTCCAGTGCCCAACATGCTCGCCCTATGGTGCCTGGCTTTAGAAGTAGTCATCTCTGTCAACGTCTCGGGTGGTTACACGTGTAGTCATAGCCGTTCAAATGGATGTGGCTGTCTTGGCACGGACTTGTCTTTGTGAGCTACTACTTAGCTGTAGCTGTCTTTGGTTAGTGATATGTGCAGGAATGGTCGTGTGGTAGGCGTGTTGTCATTAATGCTCCTTTGGATACTGATGGGCCCGTCGCGGTGGCTCAGTGGTTAGGGCGCTCGACTACTGATCCGGAGTTCCCGGGTTCGAACGTTTGAACCCGACCGTGGCGGCCGCGTTTTTATGGAGGGAAGACGCTAAGGCGCCCGTGTGCTGTGCGATGTCAGTGCACGTTAAAGATCTCCAGGCGGTCGAAATTATTCCCGAGCCCTCCACTACGGCAGCTCTTTCTTCCTTTCTCCTTTCACTCCCTCCTTTATTCCTTTCCTTACGACGCAGTTCTGGTGTCCAACGATATATGAGACGCATACGGCGCCATTTCTTTTCCCCTAAAACCAATTATTATTATTATTATGAATACTGCTTTGATTTTACGAGTTTCCTTGGTGGGTATTTTGTGCCTGGTGTTATTTATTGCCTGGTGCATTTTCTAGTTGTTCCTATGATTTATGGCGACACAGCAGACCATAATAACCACCAGCAATGATGGTTGCCAGGTAATCGTCAGTGTTCAGTATCGAAGATGTGTGTCAGGAACCTTTTTTGCGTCCTTTGTTTAGTCTAGTCGTCGTGGCAGTATGCATTAGTGTGGCTGTGATTGTACGGGTTGTAGTGGCATGTGTAGCTGGGTGTGTGTCTGGTGGTGTCTGTGTTGTGTCCGGTTGTTCGCGTGGTGTAGGCGTTGACTCTTGCCACTCCTGCGCATGGCAAAAGGCAAGCAGAACAGCGGTGATGTCTCACGGGTAATTGTGTTGAAAAGGCGTTCGCCTGTGCATGAGGAACAACATCAGTGTCGACATGAGCGCAACACTGAGGCAACTACACAGCTGTCGACGCGTCGCCGCTAGGATTCAGTAACTATAGCGTGTCGTCACTTGTGACAGCCGTCATAAAGGAATTATTCTTGTTCTGCTCGTCATAAGATTGTTTTCGCTTTTTAACTATTCAGGCTGATGCAGTATATGAGGTAGCTACAGCTGGACTCGTTGCGTAGTTACTGTAACCATGAAAGCGTAAACTTTTCGAATCAGCACAACGGCAAACGGCCTAAGAAGAGAACAGAGAGAAGTGTAGAAACGGACACTACACGGCGCCGATATTGTCTTATTGTGCTTGTGGTGTCAGTGTATAGGGTCCCAAATGCGGATGTTACTCGATGCGTGAAGAATAAAAGAAATGCGCAGCCGTGAATTGCAGTTCAGCTGAGCACCTTGGTGTTTTTGACTAATTTATTTATTTTATTTATTTACAAATACTGCAGGCCCTATTCGGGCCCAAGCAGGAGTGGGTACATACAACAATTTAAATTACCATTGCCAATTAGCAATTAAGAACACAATAAACATGTACATACATCATTGTAACACAATACGTAACAGAAATAAACATGAACGTACAACAGTGCAATACGTAAACAAAATAACAATGAAAAAGCGTAACGCAAAAGAAACTGCTCTCATTGCGGCAATTTTAGAGGTCAAAGAAAAGGTTATTTGAAAGCTGAACGAACGATTCTATTGTATTAGCGTTAACTACTTCTTCGGGTAATTTATTCCATAGTGAAATTGCATGGGGAAAAAGAGAATATTGATGGATGTTAAGGTTACTTAATGGTTGCTTAATTGTTTTGTTGTGGTTTGTACGAGCAGAGCGCATGGGGGGCTCGGGTAAATAACATTCACGCGCTATTTTGTAGTGACCATGGTACAGCTGATATAAAAATTTGATGCGAGATACAATTCTGCGATGAACTAGTTTTTTCAATTTCGCCCTGTCGCGAAGAACGGACACGCTTGAAAAACGCGAGTATGTGGAGTATATAAACCGCAAAGCTAAATTTTGCACTCTTTCTATTTTCTTGATTAAATATTTTTGATGAGGGCTCCAGATTAAATCCGCATATTCTAATTTTGGTCTGACAAGAGCTTTGTATGCTGTTAACTTAACGGTTGATAAAGTACGGCGCAATTTCCGTTTCAAAAATGCCAGCTTTTTTAGGGCGTTGCTGCAAACGTTTTCTATATGGGGTTCCCAACTTAAATTGCTTGTGAGTGTAACACCTAAATACTTCACTCGCTGGGTTTTATGTATATAAGAATTATTAATAATATAAGCAAAATCTAAGGGTTCTTTCTTGTTGGTAAATGTAATAGCTGCCGTCTTCAAAGTGTTTAGCTTCAGTCCCCATGTTTCACACCATACGCTAATTGAGTGCAACGCGTCATTAAGTCTTACTTGGTCGGAGTGATGATTTACATTAGTATAAATAACACAATCGTCCGCAAACAACCGGATCTTCACAGGCGATTGAACAGATAAATAGATGTCATTGATATAAACTAAGAACAACAAGGGACCGAGAACTGACCCCTGTGGCACCCCTGAGTGCACTTTCAGTGTGCCAGAAACGCAGTCTTTAACAGCAACGTATTGTTTTCTTGAGGACAAATAAGATTCTATCCAACGGATGATATTGCGTTCAATGCCCATTGAGAGCAGTTTAGTTACTAAATCGGCATGCGGAACTACATCGAACGCTTTGGAAAAGTCCAGAAACACTGCATCGATTTGACCCCTCATATTCAGCTCATTCATAAAATCATCCGTTATCTCAGCTAACTGTGTTATTGTGGATAAACCAGCCCTAAATCCATGTTGATTTGCATGAAGTAAATGGTTATTCTCTAAATGTGTTATAATCGCTTTAAATAAAATATGTTCTAGCAGTTTACAAGTTGTGGATGTTAAGGAAACTGGTCTGTAATTATTTAGTTCTAGAGGGGATCCAGATTTGTGAATCGGAACTATCCTTGCAAGGCGCCAGTCATCTGGTATCACACAGGATTCTAACGATGTTTTATATATTACATATAAGTACTCTGCTACCCAGATTGCGTATCTGTTAAGGAAAACATTAGATATTTTGTCCGGACCTGATGACTTTTTTATGTCTAGATTACGTAAAAGACTAAGGATGCCGTTTTTGCTTAAATCTACTTCGGACATCGGATTACGAAGCGTGTAGGGTTGCAAGTGCGCGTGCGATGCGTTTATGGTAAACACCGATTGAAAAAAGGCGTTAAATTCATTAGCAATGGTCAAAGGATCGTCAATGCCTGTGCCAGATGTTCTGATCTCTGTGATGCCGCTTTTATCTTTAGATAAATATTGCCAGAATTTCCTTGGTTGCTCTGACATGAAAGAAGTCAATGTGGAAGAAAAGAACTGATCTCTTGCAGCGCGCACTTTATCTTTGAAAGTGCGTACTAGACTTGCAAGTTGTTTCCTGTCACCCCGTTTTCGAGAGCGTTTTATTTTGCGTTTCTGATGTATCAGATTACGATCCATCCACGGGTACTCCCTGTTGATGCGCTTTTTCTTCAAAGGCACGTAGGTGCTTTCACAGTGCATGACTATGTCTTTAAACTTTGTCCACAGCACATTAACGTCATTTGTCTCATTAAAGGAAGGGAATAAAGATTCCATACAACTAATAATTCCGTCATCATCAGCATGCGTATAGTCTCTTACAAATGTGTCAGAAGGTTTAACATACGATCGCAAGCCCGAAATAGGACACTCAAGAACAAGTAACTGATGATCAGATATACCGTCCTTGACACTGACTGAGCAGTCTGGAAGCGAGCTACTTGCAAACGCAAGGTCAAGTACAGCAGAGCTGGAAATTCTTGTAGCATCCAAAACCAACTGGGTTAACGAAAACGTAAATGCAGTTAGTAGTAATGACTCAGCATTTTTGGAATCTTTGCCGTCATGTGAAAGGCTGCACCAGTTAATTCCTGGAAGGTTAAAATCTCCTGTTATAAGGATGTTGGAACGCGAATTTGTATTTTGCAGCAGATAATCATATAAGGAATCTAAGTATTCCTGAGGAGCATTCGGAGGCCGATAGACCCCTCCTAGTAATATAGTTTTTCCAAAAAACTTTATTTTGCACCATATGCTTTCATGATCACTGATGCCGTTTAAGCGTGTGAATTTAATGTTATTCTTTATTGCAATTGCAACTCCGCCACCCCTTGATCCTCTGTCCTTACGGATAAGCGTGTACGAAGGAGGCATTATTTCTGAATTTTGCACATCGGAATGCAGCCAGGTTTCAGTTACCACTAGGACGTGTGGATGATAGGTCAGAATTATATCTTCAAGGCTCTGGATCTTATTCAGTACACTGCGTGCGTTCAACGAAACAAGCCGCAGCGTCTTGACGGATTCCCGTCATTTGTTATCTAGCTTACGCGTGTTCGCACGTGTGCTGATGAATCTGTAGTAGCTAGATCTGGCTTCGTGCTGTGGTTATCTGTGTAGTCATGGCAGCCACATCTACGGGGCTGTGTGTTGGTTAGGTGCCATGGTGTTTAGTCTGTGGAGTGCTGATGTGTGCTGGCGTGCACGTGCTGCAAGTGTGTATTGTGCCACCAGTTCAGCACGTGGCAGCCGGCATGAGGAATAGAAGTAGTATGAACAAGTGTTACGCTCCTTCAACTGTGAACGAAAGCCCAATCCCGTGAGGTGGTTGTGTGTGTAGTCGTCATGGCAGCCACATCTGCGGGGCTGTGTGTTGGTTGGGTACCATGGTGTTTAGTCTGTGGAGTGCTGATGTGTGCTGGCGTGCACGTGCTGCAAGTGTGTATTGTGCCACCAGTTCAGCACGTGGCAGCCGGCATGAGGAATAGAAGTAGTATGAACAAGTGCATCGCTCCTTCAACTGTGAACGAAAGCCCAATCACGTGGGGTGGTTGTGTGTGTAGTCGTCATGGCAGCCACATCTGCGGGGCTGTGTGTTGGTTGGGTACCATGGTGTTCAGTCTGTGGAGTGCTGATGTGTACTGGCGTGCACGTGCTGCAAGTGTGTATTGTGCCACCAGTTCAGCACGTGGCAGCCGGCATGAGGAATGGAAGTAGTATGAACAAGTGCATCGCTCCTTCAACTGTGAACGAAAGCCCAATCACGTGGGGTGGTTGTGTGTGTAGTCGTCATGGCAGCCACATCTGCGGGGCTGTGTGTTGGTTGGGTACCATGGTGTTTAGTCTGTGGAGTGCTGATGTGTGCTGGCGTGCACGTGCTGCAAGTGTGTATTGTGCCACCAGTTCAGCACGTGGCAGCCGGCATGAGGAATAGAAGTAGTATGAACAAGTGTTACGCTCCTTCAACTGTGAACGAAAGCCCAATCCCGTGAGGTGGTTGTGTGTGTAGTCGTCATGGCAGCCACATCTGCGGGGCTGTGTGTTGGTTGGGTACCATGGTGTTTAGTCTGGGAGTGCTGATGTGTGCTGGCGTGCACGTGCTGCAAGTGTGTATTGTGCCACCAGTTCAGCACGTGGCAGCCGGCATGAGGAATAGAAGTAGTATGAACAAGTGCATCGCTCCTTCAACTGTGAACGAAAGCCCAATCACATGGGGTGGTTGTGTGTGTAGTCGTCATGGCAGCCACATCTGCGGGGCTGTGTGTTGGTTGGGTACCATGGTGTTCAGTCTGTGGAGTGCTGATGTGTACTGGTGTGCACGTGCTGCAAGTGTGTATTGTGCCACCAGTTCAGCACGTGGCAGCCGGCATGAGGAATGGAAGTAGTATGAACAAGTGCATCGCTCCTTCAACTGTGAACGAAAGCCCAATCACGTGGGGTGGTTGTGTGTGTAGTCGTCATGGCAGCCACATCTGCGGGGCTGTGTGTTGGTTGGGTACCATGGTGTTTAGTCTGTGGAGTGCTGATGTGTGCTGGCGTGCACGTGCTGCAAGTGTGTATTGTGCCACCAGTTCAGCACGTGGCAGCCGGCATGAGGAATGGAAGTAGTATGAACAAGTGTTACGCTCCTTCAACTGTGAACGAAAGCCCAATCACGTGGGGTGGTTGTGTGTGTAGTCGTCATGGCAGCCACATCTGCGGGGCTGTGTGTTGGTTGGGTACCATGGTGTTTAGTCTGTGGAGTGCTGATGTGTGCTGGCGTGCACGTGCTGCAAGTGTGTATTTTGCCACCAGTTCAGCACGTGGCAGCCGGCATGAGGAATAGAAGTAGTATGAACAAGTGCATCGCTCATTCAACTGTGAACGAAAGCCCAATCACGTGGGGTGGTTGTGTGTGTAGTCGTCATGGCAGCCACATCTGCGGGGCTGTGTGTTGGTTGGGTACCATGGTGTTCAGTCTGTGGAGTGCTGATGTGTGCTGGCGTGCACGTGCTGCAAGTGTGTATTGTGCCACCAGTTCAGCATGTGGCAGCCGGCATGAGGAATAGAAGTAGTATGAACAAGTGTTACGCTCCTTCAACTGTGAACGAAAGCCCAATCACGTGGGGTGGTTGTGTGTGTAGTCGTCATGGCAGCCACATCTGCGGGGCTGTGTGTTGGTTGGGTACCATGGTGTTCAGTCTGTGGAGTGCTGATGTGTACTGGCGTGCACGTGCTGCAAGTGTGTATTGTGCCACCAGTTCAGCACGTGGCAGCCGGCATGAGGAATAGAAGTAGTATGAACAAGTGTTACGCTCCTTCAACTGTGAACGAAAGCCCAATCACGTGGGGTGGTTGTGTGTGTAGTCGTCATGGCAGCCACATCTGCGGGGCTGTGTGTTGGTTGGGTACCATGGTGTTTAGTCTGTGGAGTGCTGATGTGTGCTGGCGTGCACGTGCTGCAAGTGTGTATTGTGCCACCAGTTCAGCACGTGGCAGCCGGCATGAGGAATAGAAGTAGTATGAACAAGTGTTACGCTCCTTCAACTGTGAACGAAAGCCCAATCACGTGGGGTGGTTGTGTGTGTAGTCGTCATGGCAGCCACATCTGCGGGGCTGTGTGTTGGTTGGGTACCATGGTGTTCAGTCTGTGGAGTGCTGATGTGTACTGGCGTGCACGTGCTGCAAGTGTGTATTGTGCCACCAGTTCAGCACGTGGCAGCCGGCATGAGGAATGGAAGTAGTATGAACAAGTGCATCGCTCCTTCAACTGTGAACGAAAACGCGATCACGTGGGGTGGTTATGTGTGTAGTCGTCATGGCAGCCACATCAACGGGGCCTGTGTATTGGTTGGGTGCCTTGGTGCCTATAGTGCGTTGTCTGTCGGGCTGCTGTGTCCTGGCGTGCGTGTGGTGTAATTGCGTATGAGGTTGCCATTTCAGCACATGGCAGCCGGCATGAGGAATAGAAGTAGTAAGTATTACGCTCCTTCAACTGTGAACAAAAGATTGATCACGTGGTGTGGTTGTGTGTGTAGTCGTCATGGCAGCCATATTAAAGGGGCCCGTGTGGGTTGAATAGTGCATGGTCTGTCCGTTGCTTCTGTGTCCTGGCGTCCGTGTGGTGAGTTTTCTGGGTCACGAGTGCAGCCCATGACAGCCGGAATGAGGAATACATGTAGTGCTCCCAAGTATCCTTCTACTGTGCCTCGGGAACCGAAGTACCACCATGAACTCCACGCATAGGAAGCTCCACGGCTGCCATGTTTGAAAGCGCAGTACGGAATTTGCCTTGTGGCCTGCCAGCGACTCGGTGGCAGTGAGCCAGGGTTTAGAACCTGCAAGAAATTAGCGGCATCTGTGAAAATAAGATTGGAAGAGTGCGGTTCTGATTTATCCACGTATTCAAAGGTACCAAACAGGGATCTTGGCAAAAACTTTAAAACGTTTACATTTATTCTAGTTTAAAAAATATAAGCGTTGCCGTTCAATGACTAACCAAATAAGCGCGATGTGCTGACCTGTTCGTCTTGATTGCCTGCAACCCTGGACAAGCTGAATGTTAAAATGCCTAGCAAGAAAAAATGCATGACAGCAACGAGCTGGAGCGCTCCTTGGACAAACGAAAATGATTATAGTCAGATACTGGTGTACAAGTGATACGCAGGACGCTGCACCAAACAGCTATCTTTGCAGGGAATCAAAAAACGCAGTGGCTATTTCCCCGTGAAAGCACCCCCTTCAAGCCATAATTACGTCGGTCGATTCTCATGACCCTGATAGCGTGACGAAGCAGGTAGTGAACGAGGATAAATAGAAGGTATAGACCCCACTCTCCACTGTGGTGCCGCTTCCTGCATTGTCACGGCAGCAGGGTAAGATCAACCTACGCCACTGGCTGGAAGTTGTTCGTCTGACCGGGAAAAGCTGTTGCGTTTATGAGTTGTAGCGACTAAAGCGAAAAATCAAAGCAGGGTAAGATATCGACTAGTTAATGAATTCCGCATGACTAACATTTGGTTTGAATAACGCGCTATACACACTAACAAAACGACAACTGGAACGGAGGACACAGGACAAGCGCTTGTCCTGTGTCCTCCGTTCCAGTTGTCGTTTTGTTAGTGTGTAGCGCGTTATTCAAACCAAATGTACAACCAACTCGCCCACATTGCGGCCTTGATGACTCACATATCGCACGTGAATCCTCTGGAATCAGCGCAGGCAGCGATGGTTCTTGGCCAGAGCCACAGCAGCGATCAGTTGCCGCAATGAACAACACCGCCGTGGTGCCCTGGCCGCGCTTGGGATGCTTCGCGTGCCGCAGGTCACCGTTGCCCTTGTGCCATCAGCTTGTAAATGTGGCGGTCGTTGTATAAGATATCTTCGCTGTTAGAGTGGAGTTTGTAGGTTCGTCTCTTCTAGATGGCTGGGATGTGCTTGCACAGTAAATTGAAGAATTCGTGTGTGACATTGCTGCAGCCAGGCTGGTGCTGGCACTGCATATGGGTGTCGTGCTGGCGGCGCAGTGCGTCCAGAGACTTCAATGAGGCGTCGAGGCCGCAGACGCCGGAGGCATGAGGAAGAGCACGAGCGTCGCCAGGCGAACAGCGAGGTAGACGTCGATTGTCACCGGCATGAACAAAAGGAGTGCCGCTGCGGTCACCAAGGAAGTCTCTCTGGTGCTCAGTAGCGTATTTTGCGTGACGGCCTGCAAAAAAAGAAGCATCGCACACATTCGTGGAGTCTGTTTATGAACGCGTGAAATTTTTTCGCCCTTCATACGTTAAAAAAACTGCGTAATAACTTTGATGACAATGGTGACAGGCCGGTAGCTTCAACTTCGCACTCTACATATGGGCAGACTAAGCGAATATGGTCAGCGAAAGGTTTATGTCGACGGAGCGAATATAATCAAGGAAAGGTGCTCCCTCAAACTGTGATGGTCTTTTTATCTAAAGGCACCAGGACCATGCCTGTCACATCACTGCAACTTCCGTTAATGTAAACATCACGATACTAACAGTTGCAAAGCAGAATATGGACATGCTTATCTTGTTGGTCAACTGCATAGCATACGTTGCCCATTTAAGTCATGCTCAGAATGTCCCATAACATCGACGCTGGGTGGAACTGCAGCTGTGGTTTTTTGTAGTCACGAAAAAGCTTCTTTTTTTTTTCAAAAGGCAAACGTGACGCTGCTTTTGCTTTACATTAAAGTCTATTCGTAAATTTCTTTCATTTATTTTCAATCACTTTGAAGCTAAATCGTTTCTTCTGAATTCCATGTAACGAATATGTCATGTTACTTGAGTGGTTGGAAATGAATGATTGATTTGCTAAGACCATTAGCTTCTATTTTACGCCTCTAGGAAAGCGTATGCAGTACTCACCTTCGCTGCGCCTCGAAGGTCGCCATTAGCATTGGCCTCAGGTGATGACAATGATAAAGGCCTTGAGTAAAGGCCTTTGAACGCAGAGATCTCCGTCGGACTTGCCGCCTTGCACTCGTCTTGGCCTGCCACTCTTGAGTATTTCATGCAAACCGAAGAATTGTGGCTTCATCTTGGCCGTAGATGTTGATAATCTGGCATACAGTTGTGGTTGCGTTTTGCCTCATGCATGGTGTGGGCTGTTTCACCTGCAGTGCTGTGTTGCTTGTGCAGGGTGTCCATATACTACGCGTCCTTAGCGTGCGACACTTCATCGTGATCTCGATCATTCTGTGAGTATGAAGATGGCTTCTGCATTTGCGTAGTTTTCGTTTCCTTTGGTTAGTGTATTTTCGGGTAATCTCTGTGGGTGGCAGGGGGGGAGTTTCCCGGACAGCAACTGCCTTTTGCATGTGGAGCAGGAATGATGGCAGGTGAGCTTGTGCGGTTGACGGCCGCGGCAGAGGGCACTTAACACACAGAGGGCACTTAAGACTGCCTACGTGCTTCGAATGTGAAAGCATTGTCTCATCCTGAGCTCTGTTACGAGGTTCATTAAAGATTTCTTTGTTCATAACGAGATATACTCATTAGCACAATATCGTAAAGAAACTCATACGCTCGATTCAAGTTTGTTCGCCAAAATTCGATGTTTTCTGGCCTATGGTTTGAGTGCTCGCCTTGATACGGTTTAATCCTCTACATCTTTGGGTGGAGTTTTTTCTTCTTTGCTGCAGACCTCACTACTTATGGTCTATGCTGATGTCATGAGAGCTCATGCTGACGTCACTGAGGAATTTCGTACCATGGTTGGGCGACTCACTGCTGACGGCGGCATTTGTGCTAATGGGACATATAATTATTTCTCATTAAAAGCCAATCAATTGCGTGCGGCCTGCTCCAGGGGAACAGCCTCCCCTGCCGTAGTTCTGCCTGACAGGATGTTAGAATGGTGGTGTCGTTACGGGCGTGGTTGTGCCAGCTATGAAGGATATACCTGTGTCTGTACGGGTTGTATATCTTGGTCGGTGCCTAGCGGCTGGCGTTAGCTTTTGTACAGTGGTGGCGCTGGAAACGGTGTCGTTAATTGTGTAGTGAATGGGCTGTAGGTCTGTTTTCGGGACGGGTATCATTATTCGTGTAATGAAAGGGCTGTAGGTCTGTTGGGTTTCTTCGCAGATTTTTCTCCTTTTCGTTGGTGTTCACGTTCTAGTTGTCGTTTAGGCGCCTATGATTGGAAGTCTGATGGTTGGCTGTTGGCAAAAGGAACTGGAGTGGTGCCGCACGGGTGAATGTGTTGAAAAGGCGTGTAGTGAATGGACTGTAGGTACGTTTTTGGGACGGGTACCATTATTCGTGTAGTGAATCTGCTGTAGGTCTGTTAGGGTTCTTCATAGATTTTTCTCCTTTTCGTTGGCGTTCACGTTAGGTTGCTTAGGCACCTATGTTTGGTAGTCAGGTGTTTGGCTGTTGGCAACAGGGACTGGAGTGGTGCCGCACGGGTGAATTTGTTGAAAAGGCATCTGCCCGAGCATGAAGAACAACAGAAGTGCCGACTGAAGTACCACGCACAGGAATTACATGGCCGCCGTGTTGCGAGGCGTAGAACTTTGCTTGCCTCCTCAGCTTATGTAAATCGTTCCGTATCTGCGTGAAGAAGTGCGTCGGAGGCACACGGAGAGACGGCGCCGGCGAGGCAGTCTTCAAGCCGTGACCAGAAGAGGTAGCTAGTATGTGGGCACTAATGGCACAACCTGCAAGAAATGGGAGAGGTGGGGAGCGGCGTTCATTTAAAAACTATGCAAAATCCACAAAATAAAAATGTACAGTCCACAGAAGTGTTAACCGTAAACCTAAATGATCTGCACTTCAATTGAACCGTAGAGAAAAATCGCTAAAAAGCACACGACAAAGTATCTCTGCCGATTATTCTAAACATGTCAAAGGACTTTCTTGTGCCCACAGAAATTTACAATGTTTTGTTTTTGCTCTGATACATCTGAAAGGCCAAAAAATAAGGAAGGAGACAGAAGGAACTGTCCATCACGCATGTCTGGAAAGAACTTTTTTCTGGACTATCAGGTAGAAAGCACTGGAGTGGTTGAACTGCTTAAAAGTGCAGATAACCGCACGATTACAAAACTTTCGCTTTCAGATCCAGTGTCTCTAGTCACCGTCGACCGAACTGATTGTGAAGCTGACAGCGTTGGAACGAAAATCGTAGATTTCTTGAGTGTCCTGCTGGCTTCCTCACTTCAACGAACTGCCTTCGTGAATTGCGGGTGGCCTTCTCTCGGGTTCACATGCTGGCCAGTTAGAATGCAATGAGCAGTGGCGGAAGAATGATATGAACCACGCTTCCACATTTGTCGCATCGCGTAACGGAAATAAACGTTTGCTGTCTCGACGTGCAAGGGCAACAGTAAATGTAAATATCACTTGCATATTTGTTACAATTACTTTAGTTACTTTAAATTACTTCAATTACTTTTCTCTAGGTAACAGCTGATTGACCGCCGAACAGTGGTGGATATTCTGTCTGCGACGGTAAGGAATTCGACGGTCTGTACACAGGATTCTGCGCAATCATGTGATTAAGGGCCTGCTACAGACTGCCGCACACTGCTACGTGCATCACCACCAACTCAATCGGCCCTAAATGCCACGAATCCTACCCAAAGTGTAGGCACATTTATGTGCGCAGTCACATTTATGTCAAGCCCCTCTCAGTGATTGCTCTGTTTACCTCGGGTCAGCCCGAGGTCTGACCGGCCTGACGCGTGAAGGACTCCGGGAATTTTGACCACTGTCAGCAGTCGATGTGATTGTTCCTGCTGATGATGGTACGCGTACGCATGGTGTTTTGTCTGGCTGTGCGCGCTCTGTCGGTGTATATAGGGTGGCCGGTACGACGAATGGCAACCGGCAACAGGTCCACAAGTGGTGTCGCCTAGAGCAACACGTTAAAAAGGGGTGCAACTGAGTGTTACAAGCTGAACGAGCTCCGCCTTGAACGCAACTTATAGGCACAGGTTATACGGCAATGATTGATTTAGTTTATGGCGCTTTCGCGTCCCAAATCGTCTTAGGCTATGAGTGACGCCGTAGTGAAGGGCTCCGGAAAATGAGCCACGACGAAAAATCTGCACGAAGTTGGCGGTGTACGCTCAGGAGAGCAGGAGAATAGAAGAGAGTGGTCCCCATTTATCCCAGTATTAATAACGTAAAACAATGATTTTGTCAAGGTTTTCTCCTCCGATTGAACGGCACACAACGTTTAGCAGATGTGCGGAAAGTAATCATTTATTGATGCCCACATGCACGCCGCATCCTGCTTTATTTTCAAGACTTTGAAACTGAGAAACTGACTGGAAAGACAAGGTTTAGGGTTATGGTGGTTTAAAGTCCCAAAGCGAATCAGGCTATGAGGGACGCCGTAGTGAAGGGTTCCGGAGGAAAGAAAATTAAGGCGGATGGCTATCAACAATTATCTGGGAAAGCACATATCTTTCGGAGTTGTGGTAGTAATAGTAACTGGCGGTCAATCATTGGCTCAGCGACAGCTCCGGCCACATTGCGGCAACTACTATTTACTACTAGCTTTTAAAGCATTAATAAAATGACTTTTTCCTGGGAGGTATTTAGAGGGAAACTGAAGACAGTGGCACGCAATTATTCTCCTTAGAGATAATTTATTACTTTTGCTGTTTTTGGTTATGCTGACGTTTCAACAAACCGCACATAAAGGATAATTATCGCTGAAAAAATTTCCTTCAAAATTCGTTCCATCACGAGTCGTTTTCTCGTGTCGTCCTGAGAGAAAAAGACTGGTTGCCATCGTTTTAAAGTAAATGGCGGTGAAGCATGGTCGCTGGGATTTGGGCCAATAAAACGCCCGAATTCGACTGGTTTAATCGGCTTGAGGAAGTTTCGTTTTCGGACATACACCTATCCAGGTCAACCTAGTATGTATTTGCACTCAGTGCAATTTTCAACTGATGGACACCGGTCCCCAGTCGAAAACTTCAAGTCTGTTTATGCGACACAAGAAGACTGTTTGGTGAAACGTTTTGTACTCCCTATAAAACTCACGTCATTTTAGCTCCTGACAAGGACCGGCAATTAAAACGTGTTAAGTGAAAGTGACTGGAAAGACAAGGTTTAGGTTTGGGCTTGTGGTTGTTTAAGGTGGTGTACGTAGGCGCATCCGCATTACGAAGTATAAAAGCTGCGGGGTTAAGAAGACACGTATGCCCATTTCTTCCGTCTAGCGAGCCGGATAACTCCAGTGGCAGGAGCGACTCCAACGGCTGCTTGATGTAGCCGCACACGAAGATGAGAAGGTGGTCAAGCCTGTCGAAACCAGAAGAACGCTGGGCGAGCGCACTGGCACATAAAAACGCGAAAGCAGCGTGGGACACTTATCGCAAGGGTCAGCTTTAAAAACAGAAGCTGCTCAATGCGGTGGCATGTAAGCACTCAAACTGACGAAGAATGCCGAACGCGTTCACCTAAAAAAAAAGCGGCTGTTGATTGAGGAGGCTCCTGAAGCCACGAAAGCACCCGAAGATCATACACAGTGCCTAGCTAGAAAAAAAGAGTGCGCAGCGAGGCAGGGGAACATTCAGCCGCCAAGGTGATGGGCCAAATCCTGTGTGCGGCTACCACCTTTCATGTGCCATTCTAGAATGCGTTACGAGCCTTTGCTGCAGTCCATTTCATGATGACACCTGCTCTCGGCGGCACGTAACTGCAGTTTTTTTCCTATCGGTATAAGCATCGCTCAATACTTCCCCTTGACTTGCGGTGTAGTTTAGTTTAGCCAACTCTTCACAAAGTGTGCCGCGACCGCTGGAGGTCACGCTGCAAGTGCTAATGAGAGAGAGAAATTAGGTCTCAATCCCCGTTCTCGCTTTCGTTTCTTGCTTGCCGTTCCTCTAGCTGTGGGGTCGCATAAGAGTTTCAACCTCCTAACCGAGTCGCATATGCCGTTTAAAACTTCGGCGCAAAGCTCCTGATACAAAAGTCCGTTCCGAGCTCCGTGCTCGGAGCTAGAATCTAAGCACTCAATAAAGGGCCTCAGAGAGGGGCTCTCGTAAACTTGTGTTTCTGGGATGTTAAAGGGTGCCGCTTCACAAATGTCCTCCACCAAGAATTTTAATATTAATAATTGATTTTGGGGGGGAAAGGAAATGACATAGTGTCTGTCTCGTATATTGATGGACACCTGAACCGCGCCGTAAGGGAAGGGATAAAGGAGGGAGTGAAAGAAGAAAGGACGAGAGAGGTGTCGTAGTGGAGTGCTCCGGAATAATTTCGCCCACCTGGGGATCTTTAACGTGCACTGACATCGCACAGCACACGGGCGCCTTAGCGTTTTTCCTCCGTAAAAACGCAGCCGCTGCGGTCGGGTTCGAACCCGGGAACTCCGGATCAGTAGCCGAGCTCCCTAACCACGGAGCCACCGCGGCGGGTCAAGAATGTTTATGTGGAAGCTAGTTAGATAGAAACTTGGAAGCTTGGAAGATTGTGTGGAAGCTGTGCTAGATGCACTCAAAATTTGAACTTCCGCGTCCCTCCTATTCTCAATTTTCGCACGCCGAAACGTCGGCGCTCCCCCGCCGTCCACACTAAACACCCAACCCACTCGGCCCTGCTCCACCGGATGCCGGCGCGCGCAGCCACGGTAGCTGAATGACGTCTCAAAGAATTTGGCGCGGCGAAGCAATGACAACCCCCGGCTGCTTGCACGACGTGACGTCGTACGCCAGGTTTCGCCCGAGAAAGCCCGGCAGCGCGCGTCGCCGCGAGATCCCAAGGCGGGAAGTTTTTAAAAAAGTACTTTAAGTTTGCGGCCCTCGTACGCGGCATGATTGCTGGGTGGCCTGTACTCCACATAACGCAAGCATTTTAAAGCCAAGTTCAAACACTCTTTTCTGTGGCCTTTTAAGACCTAAGATTGTGTTGCCCAGCATTCGGAGCCAGCTCGCGGGTGAATAAACGTCCTAGTAATGAGGCCATAACGTCGCGCTGTGAATTCGAGTCGGCTAAATAATGTTGCGGAAGCGTACGGATTCATCGCGCCATGCAATGTCGTACGCGGCTCCAATCTTGCAGCTCTACCATTTTGGAAACCCCCTGTGTTTCAGATTGGCTGACGATAAAAAATGTGTACGCGCTAATCAGATTGCCAACTATGGTAAAAAGGCGTTAGGGGTCATGATTTAAGTTTAGGGGTCATGATTTCAGTTTTTAAATCATGACCCCTAACGCCTTGATGATCGCATCTAACACGCTCACTCGGGCATCACTATCCACGACGTCTCATTTCCACTCCAAGTGATGATGAGGCCTTATGTGTAAACTCTCCGGCACCTACAGGGCCGATGCTGCCCCTACCATAATTTGTGAGGTCCTCCGATTTGGGTTTGCATCACGCTTTCCACTTCTGGGAAGATCCACGCGCGACGAGGGGTAAGAGATACTGATAACAAGTACAATAAGCTTAACAGTTGCAATTGCGAACGGTGTCAGTGTTCTCACCAGAGGAGATGTGGCGACCTTGGAGGCAAGCGACTGAAGTCTCGTTCCCCGAGCTTGTTTGTCACTGGATCCACGGGATGTTCAGTGTTGGCTCCACTCGACAGTAGTTGTAGTGGCTTCTGTGCAATGTGGTGGGTGCCAGGTGGTTACACTTTCTCTACGACTGTCGGTGGTCTTCCGTCTCTGGTGCCTCCGGAACAAAATGGAAACCATTCTCGGGCCTTCTCCTACGGTGTTTCTCCTCCTGTGACGGACGAAAGGTGAAGTGGTAAGCATATGTTACAGAGCAATAGAGGTCGAAATGGTTTAAATACTTCATATATTACACCCTCAGGGGTGCACACAGGGAATGTGACAGCGAGTACAGTTTATAAAAAATCGAATGACTTGGGTGGCAAAGGAGACATTTTGCCACGGTAAACATGAAACCCTGTCTTCCACAGACTAAACCTTCATGACGTAAGGGTACTTTTTGTTTGTAAACGTCGTATGCTCAGCTCCTGTGGCAGTGAACGCAACTCAAAAGTGAAACTGAGCAAGCGGGTTCATTACGAGCCTACACACGATAAATATGCTTCATACTCGAGCCTTCAGAAAAGCTTCAAGTTATGTTTAATTTATCATTGTTATATCTTCCGTTTGTTAAAAGGCTGGGGGCATGTCTACGTACCAAGCCGCCTTGCCCAGTGGAATCGCAGCTCTGTACTTCTCCGCACCAGGGCGATTGATGACTATCCGCAGTACATGGGACTTCTTTGCTGTAGCAGTGGTCTTCGAGTTGCTTGTGGAACGCAGTCTCCTCTAATTTATATCTGGTGTTTGTATAGCTGAGGTCGTTTGATGAGCCAGGTGATTTTTCCCAGTGTTGCCGATGCCAGTGTATTGTACTGGTATCAGATATTTCGTTGCTTTTCGATGTCTTGTCAGCAAGAACGCCTGCAATCATAGAGGTGGCGACTATTTTCTAAAGTGTCTTTTTTGGCAGTCGGGTCCCACATTGCTGGTTATCGAGATTGCTGTGCTCTAGGGTTGTCACACTCGTTCCAGTGCTTATTGCTAATTTGTGGAATGTCGTGGCTCTGAGTCTCAAGAATATTCTACTCCTCTTCCAGCTTGTGGTTGACACAGAGGCAGATGTTTGCTGCCACCAGAGTCTCAAATACAAGGGTCTCGCTAATATTATCCTCTTTCCTAGTAGTCGCTGTGTCACAGGGTGTTCATAGCTCTTCTGTAGGGTGTACTTGTAACCGTTTGTTGTCTTCTCTGTTGCCTCGTGGTGATGGTCAAAAGCTGTGCTGTTGCTTGTGGAGTTTCAGCGTTGTTTCCTGTTCCTCTTGCACTGTTTCCTGTTCTTAGTGCTGGCGGCGAATACCAACTGCTGCTCTCGTGCACAAGGGATCTCATTATAGCCCTTTACTATCGATCGTGATTGTGACGTGGGTGTGAAGTTGGGTTCCGTTTTTTTGTAATGTTGGTGCTTTGTTTGGTTAGAGAGTTTTCGCGTAATGAGAGCAGAGATTTAGGGGTTGTAGACCACTGCTTCCATGGTGAAGAGGATTGATGCCGCAATTTTCGCCGACGTTAAAATGATTGCTCTTCCGCGTACGGTAGGGACAGCTGAGATAGTGCTGAGGTCATGTGTGTAGTCGTCATGGCAGCACAGATCAATGTGGCTGTGAGTAGAGGCGTTGTATGTCTAGGTTGTAGGAGTAGTAGTCGGAATTAATTTGTCTTCAAATCGTATCGTTACTCTTGTAGTGAAACGCACGCATTTCTTTTGTAGTGTTCAGTGCCTGTATTCTTCATGCATTGCTGTTGTGACGTTTTTAGTGTAGTTTATGTGCCTATGTTCTCCTGTGCGGCACAAGGCAGCACGCAACAGCACATGAACCGGTGACACACAAGTGAATGTGTTAAAAAGGCGTGTTTTCCGCCCATGAGGAACAACAGGAGTGCCGGCGAATGCACCCAGAGAATTCTACGGCCGCCGTGTAACGAGGCGCACACTGAGTTTTCTAAGAGGATACTCCTTTTTATAGCAGTAGAGGGTCTCCACACTGCTGACAGAAACAGGATTGGTGCGCCAAAGCGAATGCGCTGCAATAGCGAAAATCACCGGTGCCTAATTAACAGCAGGAATGACGGCATTCCTGACGCAGGAGTGGTCATAGTCGTCATGGCAGATGGAATTACTGGTACTGTGGTTGTGGAGGGTTGATGCATTGGGTCTAGCACACGTTCTCTGTCGTCTGTTGTATTCCGTTGTGCATGTGGTGCGGGCGTACAGGGTACTGCTTGAAGAAAAAAAATTCCGTAGTCCTTAGTTTCTTAATAGACGAACGATGTTAGTAAGGCTGCTTGTCTGTGTAAATCGCTGGTATCCATGCGGTGGTTAAAGCAATTCTTGCGGTGTGTTTATGAGTGTAGTCATTGCAGCTAAAATATGGCTGCTGCGGTGATTGTACAGGAAGGGCGCATTGGCACCTACCCCATAGTGTTGTCTGCTGGATGTTGTGTTTCCTTTGTGCACGTGTCTGTGTGGGGGGAGAGAGGGGTGAGAGGGTCCCCAAAATGTCGGCTTGCTACCGTCAAGAAGTACAGCAACAGTGGCGCTGCAGAGAATGCACTGAAAAGGTGGAGATCACTTATTGATCACTTAGCCTTGAAGGACAGCACAGCACCACTGTTCTGTATGCAGTGGTGGTGTTGAAGCTCTATGGTGTTTTCTACTCGGGTCATGCATGTGCTTTAGGTGCAAGTAGTCTTTTGAAGTAGTTTCGCGTGTAAATCGTGGTGGCTGCAATGAGTGGCTGTGCCTGCGCAGGTTGTATGTATTAGTGTCTACTGCAAGATATTTTCTGCTGGGCTGTGTTCCGTTTGGGATTGTGGTGTACGTGTCTAGAGTCGCCTACACTGCGCAAAGCAACCGCCAGGAGAAGCACCCAAACCAATTTGTCCAAGAGGCTTAAGTTCACCGATTCATGAAGAACAGGAGGTGTGCCACCGCGATCATCACCAAGGCCACGGCTCCGAGCCTCGAGTTCGAAGCTTGAATTGTGCCAGCAAGCTCCAGAAATGCCAGTGAGTCGGTGACAATGAGCCAGGTCCAATTACCTGCAAGAAATTGAAGATTCGGGTTCAGGATCCGGAAATTATCCCTCCTTACAGCGTTAATTTTTTTCTCCTGTGAATAAACACCGCAATTTGTTCTTAGAAGATTACGAAAGGTATAGGTCTATTTGTGCGCAAATGTATGGGGGGTTTCATTTCCCTTCGTTAACACATTTCCAAAACATCGAAATTGGGAAGTGACTGGACAAAGTAGGTGGCGGATGTCAGAGTGGTGCTTGGATATGGACAGCACATTACTCGGCAACTTTCACGTAAAACTGCAGGGTACGTGGGCAGAGCAGCAGAGATTTTTATATCGTCTGCCACAGAAGCGTGAATTCACCGTCTCGGTCCCACGAGGAGCAGAGGTAATTTCATGCAGTGAAACGGGGCCTCGCCTAGGATCACGGATAGAACAAAACCAAGTGCGCTTGCTCATAGCAGCAAAGTCACAGTCAGCCATGACTTGTTTCTTTATACCAGCTTTATGCTCTTGAATTCCTCTAATCGGGGTGCGATACTTCATCTGTCTGAACCGCATACTGTGGCGACGTGTGCATTTTCTAAAATTAGAGCCTTTTAGAAAATGGTGTATGTTCAAAGAATTGAACTGACATCTTTTAAAGCGCTCTGACCTCAAAGCGATTTTCTCGGGTATTTAAACGATAAAACCTTTATCTTTTAAAAAAAAAATAAGGAGAGCTAAAAATATGCTATTCAGATCAGATGCTATTCTGGTCAGTACTGAATCCTGAACAGGATGTTAGTAACTGTCCCTATTTGTGCTGCTTCTGCCTGCATCCATGATCGATACAATTTTTATCTAAAAAAAACATTTTTTTGCATTCCTTGTCAGCACCTTCCTCGCAAGTGGCAGACATTGATATTAATGGTTTGAAGACCGAATTCTGACCGGACGTCACTAAATATCCGTAAATTATCAATGCATTCACTTTACTGTTATTTCTTTATTCGCAGCCGCAAGCCTCTTTCCCATTTACTTTTCCGGGTTATTTTTGAGCGCGCTGTGACTTGACGCACCAAGCTCCAAAATTATCGACTGCTTGCTCATAAGCATTTTAATCCAATATTATATGCAGGGGCCTCGATCGCTAATGGTAATTAAATAAATACTGCATAAAACGGAGAGAATGCCCATGAAGGTTACATTTTTGCTGAAAGCATTAAAGAAGCAATATTGATGAAGGCTTGAAGATAAATATTTCTATACAGTGCAGCGCACACGGCCAGGGCATATGAGAGACAACGGTGCCAAACGCGTGAATTTCCAGTGTTTTCCGTAGCCTCTACTCTACGCTAATTTATTTAGGCACAGGCTAAAATTGTGACATTTTAAGAGCGATTACGTTCGTATGAACTCGTGATCACCAGCGGCTGTGGCACATATTTTGTAGCAAAAGCTACGCTAGGCTAATGTAATCGAGTTACGCCGTGCCTCTCCCAGGCCACAGCTGCGCGCGCGACGTAACCTTGGCAACCAGCTGCGCTGTTTCACAGGTGTTAGGCTGATGTGCCGCGCCTTTCCTCGAAATGTTTTTCAATTTCCTCTTTATTCCTTACTTCTTTACCTCCCTCCTTTATTCCTTACCTTACGGCGCATTTCGGGTGTCTACCAAGATGCGACAATTACTGCGCCATTTCCCTTCCTCAAAAACCAAAGAAAATTCAGGGGGCACTTTGGCGATCTAAAGTCCGCGAGGCGAAAGCCTTCGGCGAAGGTTAAATTTCAGGGGTGCGTGGGCCAACTTGGGGGTGACCCGGGCCGAATTTGAGGTTGGTGTTTCGCCGAAGTCGAATTAGGATGGGCATCGATTTTTCGTGCAGATCAGCCAAGGTCAAATGTCGGAACAGACCCCGGCCCAAATTTTGCGGTGACCATGGACATCGATTTTGGTGCAAATCGGCAGAGGTCAAATCTACGGAGTGACCCGAGCCAAATTTGGGGATCACCATGGTGTATAGCCTACTTAGGCTGCAGATCGATTTCTGTGCAAATCAGCAGAGGTCAAAGTGTGGATATGACGTCACTTCTGTTGCGCAAATTCCGATTGGTGATGTAATGAACGGACACGATCTCGCTCGGGAGTATGAGCCCCTGGCGTTCATTGGGTTGTTTGGCTTTGTCATCGTTGTAGATGCAGTTCATTTTCACGAAAGGAAAGGTCCACAACTTTGGCCCCTGGGTCAGTACACGCCTCAAGCACGCTTTCATGTAGGTGGCGTTGGTGTTCAACTGCAATAACCTGGCTTGAAGACGCGCCTGACTGTAAACGCGGAATCATACGATTTGAGTCACTTCAAAATATTTGGATCGGTACGTAAGCTCTAGTTCGTGACAGCTGCGCCTACTTTGCGATCTGTGTGGCAACTGCGGTTATGAAGATTTTTTTTTTCTTTGTGGTCTCGCTGCTCCTGAACTCACAGGATTTGTTCCTTCTGCTTTCTACGTTTAGGAAAATAAGCAAAAACTCACGGTTGCTCAACTCCCGACGATATCCGTAAGGAGCTGCCTCTATTGGCGCCGCTGTCAAAGCCGCAGTCATGAAGACCAAGTCTGGCTCGCAGTAACGGCTATCTCGTGCCCTGCACATCGTTTGCCGGGGCTCAACGCTCGTGCCCGTCCTTGCTTCCCGCATGTAGTCTTCGATGGCGCTGTACTCTTACTACCAGCAGCTATGGAGCTCCCGGCTGGGCTTGTTCACGTAACTGCCCTTGCATCACAGCAGTTGTCTTCACCGAGCTTGACTCGATTTTTGATGTTGTGCAGATGTTATGCAGTATTGTACTTCATTTACCACCAGTCGATGAGCGTGTCTGTTGTGGGGGTGGCGTTATGTCTGTGTTGCTTGTCTTTGCTTTTGTCCATAGCGATGTTAACTGCAGCTGTCGTCTGTGAAGTTGTGGTTGTCGCTGCGATGGTTGTCATGTCCGTGTGTGCCTCTGTGTGTCTGCAGTTCCTGCTTTCTGGAAACGTCTGTCTCATGGTGGCCGCCTTCTAGCACAGCAGGCGTACACCAGAGGTTCAGATGATCTTGAGACGGGACTGTCGGTCACCTCCGCCGGTATGAGAAACAGAAGCAGTGCCCGATAGCTTGAAGAGGAGAGCCCTCGTGTTCAGAACGCAGTCTGTACAACTTGTCCATAGGTCGTCTTTGATAGCCGTGGAGCCTCTTCTGGCTTGTTGCACACACAATTCCAAGCAGATGCCCGGGAGCACAGGAAGCAGAAGTATTTTTGGTCCGATAACCTGCAGGGAATTGACGCCTAAATTTACTTTTAGGGAATTGCAAAAACATTATCTGCTTGTGGGCAGCAATAATTCAGCACTGCACACCAATAGATGCCGTCAGAGGTTTCGAAAAGCTGATTACGAATGATGCCATTTGGCACATGTTGCGCTTGCTGCCGATCTGCCGACCTAAACTCTTGTGCTTTGATCGCGTCGTTTTTAACACGAGCTTTATCTACCACAACGTCTTAACGTGACATGGCGAAGACTGAATCATTCTTTCTCGTACTGCTTCGTCCTGACATCAAACTAAGAAATACGGTTTAGATTATTCATCGGTGAGCACTACCGCGGAAAGGTGGCTGCGCTGCAAAAGGAATGCTCAAATTAGTGTCCTGAAGCCCTTACACATTCAAACCGACAGTAAAAAATTGTTACAGTTACGTCATTACTGTGACGCATTTGGAGCCGAGCTCTCCGAACAATCACAGGCGCCACTTCCAATGACACGAAACGCGTCTGCAAACCGGGATTAGCCGGCCGGCCTAGTCAGCAGTCACGGCTGAGAGGTGCATGTGGCTGAGTTTGTACTCACCGTTCCCTCTTTTCCGGTGGGATCTCAAGATGCGGACCCTTTATGCCACCAGGAGAGTTGCATTCCGCAGCGCGCACAACCTTTTCATCGTGTCAATGGTTCTGCCCTCCAGTAGCGTAATCGTAGCACTGGTCTTCGTGGTGCCTGTGTCTGTAGCTTCGATCGTTAATAAACGTATGTAGCTTGCATAGCCTTTGGTAGTTTTGTGAGCTAGGCGTTTTAGGACCTCAGTATAAAGGTTGTTCCCTGCGGTGACTTAAAATCGGCAGCAGTGGCGTTCGTAATGCTTATCTCTGTAGTCTTGATGTTTAGAATGTATTCCTGCCGTTTGTATAGTTTTCTGTATAACCTTTATCGTGTCTGTGCTAAGGTGCCATTGCTTCGCATCAATACGTGGTCCAATTTTTAGCTCTCCTCATACCAATAATGCTTTAGTTTGAAGCTGTTGTCTGCTTGCTTGGAAGCTGCTCTGTGTTCATTTATTTGTGAAGTTCCATTGCTTTGGTGTCTCACGTTTAACATATTTCCACCCAAGGTCGTGGTGCGTGCAAGGTGTGGTGTGTGGGTGGTGGGGGGTATGTTGGATGCTACGAACATGAGGAATAGTATCAGCGCCGCCCCGCGGCATTAATATCCATTAGCAAGAAGAACAATAGGAGCACCGCTGTGGGAGCCAAGGGAGGTTCTTTCGGATCAAGGTGCAATGAATCCGCCGGAATAACGCTGGACCCATTAGATCTCTGAGCAGACATCTTTAACAGCCGTTAGTTAAAAGCTGGGCGTTAACAACCTTCGGCGTGCTGACTGCTCTTGGCTTGGCTCGAAAGCCACGTCACCCTGCTACACTTAAGCCTTGAGTCTATGGGATAGGGATGCTCGTGGTGATGTGGTTGTCGTTTGCATGGGTTGATCATCCTAGTGGCTGCCATGCAACGGTATAGTTTTAAAGACTTCTTGATGAGTCCTGCCGTATCGATGGTTGAGGTTCCCACTCTAGTTCTAGCTGAGCAGTCATATTCTGCTAGCTTTGGTTTTATTGTGCAAGTGAGACTAAGGCCAAAGAGCGCCAAAACGATGTGTCATTAAGTGGTTGCTCTTGGCATATTACATGAAATAGAATGAAATTATCACCTATACTACGTATAATAAGATTAAAATCCCAGCACACAGAAAATGTAAAACTATGTCATTCCTACATAGGTAACTATATGCAGGTTTAAAACAAACTGCAGTTAAACAAGAAAATTGGAAGACCTTGCCAAGAGCAAGCGGACGGGGAGTTTCCTCCCACCGTGCAAGGCTACGGAGCCCTCTTGTCTGTGGCAAGGTAGCCTTTCAGCAAGAAACCGCGAAAAAAACGCAATATGCTCTTTGAGGTCCCACTGCTATCAACGCAATCCATAACCTGGCGAGATTATGTAATTGTGTGATAACAATAGCAAAAGCATAGGGCGATCTGAAAAATCTTGCGAAGTGAATCTTACGATGTGTTTCTCTTGGTAAGGAATTGAGTAACTGAGCGTGGGCCACTCAACTACTTTCACTCCAGCAGTTGATCTCTGAAACGTTAAGTACATTGTGTAGTATGTGTCACATTCGCAGTGTGGAATGTGTAACTTTGCAGGATTGTTTCTTTTGGTGGAAATCCTTGATTTCTTTTACAATAGGTTTGTGAACTTTTGTGTCGGCGTTGTTCTTGCCATTGCTGCAATAGGGTCCCGTGGGTATCATGAATGTTGTCTTTGCTGTCTTTACAATCTTTCTGGTGCTCATATTTTTAACGTCAGGTGGTGTGATTGTGTCAGTGGTTGCGCAGCCTGTACTTGTAGCTGTTTGCTGTGGTGGCTGTTGTGTCTCAGGGTGATGTTTAACATGGTTGTGCACACGCATTCAATGAAACCTGTCCCCTATATTCCTTGGATGCACTTCCTCATTGGCTTGACTGTTTCTGCGCTTGTACTGCTTGTATTGTTGTGGACACAGTGTTTATGGTTTTTGTGTGATAATGTGTTGTCGGTGTTGGGTCAGCTTCTCAGATGATCATACTTGCGGTGAGTGTCGGTGTAGTCAGCGAGGTTGGAGGCCACCAAAGGCATGAGGAACAGCACCAGTGCCGCCTTGGGGGAACGGCCAGGTGCGCGGACACCCGCGAACAAAGAGAACAGGAGAAGTGCTGCTAAGGCCACCGAGCATCAGTCTCTTGGCGCTCTGGAGATGTCAAGAAATAGACTTGGACGGCTTGGCAAAGCTCCGTCCGCAGCTGAGTCTGCAGGCCTCGCCACAGGTGATCTGTAGAGCTGCAAAAACGAAGCGCCAACCCATTTCAGTAAGCTTTATGTTGACCAGCCGCCACTGCCCTAGCAGCACATGGCATCGGCCTAACATTGGTAATATATCGCCAAAGCCTGGTCTTTTGTAAGACCGGTCTTGGCCAAAACATGTTCAACAATGGTCCGATGCTCTGTGCTGCCTGGGCGCGCTTCCCTCTCAAAGTAGTGGGATTCACTCCCGGCAGCAGCGGACGCGCATTGGCGGAGGTAGAGCACGAAACGCGCCTTTGTGCTGTCCCATATGCGTCACTAGGCGTCATACATGCTCAGTATAGTTGAAATTGGGAGTTCAACCCTTGGGCCAGCCTCATAGCATGCGTCCACCTACGGGTCATTGAATGCCACGTAGAGCTCATGAGAAATTAATCTCTTGGTTGTAGATCGGCAGAGTTGAACAAAAAAATCAGGCAAACCGTACCAGAGCGCCAAACTATGCTCATCGATTTATTGATGGTTCGTTTTCAGCCTTCTAGGGCACAGAAAAAAAAGTAAGTTATCAAGAAGCTTTTAAATACATTTTAAATTCGCGTGGTATGCTTTTTCACCAAAATATCCACTGGGATGTTTCATTGGAAATTTGTCCAGCATGTTCAGAAGTGATTATACCAGCGGATTTGATGGTCTCAGTTATCTGAGCTTAGAACGAATGCACTGAGATTACGCATAGCAAGAATTAATGTGATCAGCGTGGTAACTCGCTTTCCTGCTAACATGTCGCTGGAGCGCAAGTGAGACCGCGTTACAAGGAATCAAATGCTTACTTAAGCTGCAGAGCAGAAACTACGTTTTCGCGCTCCTGTTTCAACATTACGATTAAGCAGTGCGAAGCGTCTGTGCTCATTGCAGCTTCATCACTGTGACCGCTGGTCTCTCTATGCATTCTACTTTTGTGAACGAGCCAAGTTACTTCCACAAAAGAGCTCAATAAAGGAATCGCGAAACAAAGCTTATGTAGAAATTACTCAGCATGCTGAGCATGACCATACTGAACATTTGGCCTACAGTCAAGCGTTGTACGGAGCAACTAGTTTGTTAATTCCACTTGTCTAAGATATAACCTCTTCTTTAGGCCAAGTTGAAAGGAGCACAAACGCATCAGTCAAGAACCTGTAAAAAGGAACCAACCAGCCCATCAACCAACCCTAGCGGAAGAGCCTCGACACCACTCTCTAACAGAGCAACCAGTCAAAAGCATTCTAGTCATATAGCGGTCTCTCTACAGTGAAGTGTAATAAACTCCTTAGCATATGATGCTCACAAAAAATAAATATGCAGCGTGACAGTACTATTGCGCTCCCATTCCGAAAAACAAACTACGATAGAAGCAAAATAGCACAGTATTAGCCCTGAATCGGCCGCTGATACTCCCTTTGCCATTATAAAACCAGTATATGTGAAATAGGTTTTCAGTTTGATTTCATAGGCGTAAACCTTTTGGTCTGGATACATTTGAGGAGTGCTATACATACTACAGACAATGGCGGTTGATGACTGCTGTCTACATGAGGAATACAAGAAGCGCCTCATTCCAAATCACTTCAGGCTATGGTAGATGTGAAATGGGCTTTTAGTTTTATTTCATGGGATCTAAAGTTCCAAAGCACGTCAGGCTATGTGAGACACTGTAGTGGAGGGCTAGGGAATATTCTGTGTACCCGGGGCTCTTTAATGTGCGCAGACGCACAGTACACGAGCCTCAACATTTAGCCTCCATCGAAATGCGACCGCTGCGGCCGGGGTCGAACCCGCGTCTTTTGGGTCAGCAGACGAGCGCTATAACCACTGAGCCACTGCGACTGCTGAGACTTGAAACTGATCTTAGCTTAAAAGTCATCGATGAAATAGCAGCGCTGAAAATCGAGAGGTTCTCATCCTAACCACTGTCTGCAGTATGTATAGCACCCCTCAAAAGTATACAGTCCAAAGGGTTTGCTTCTAAGCTGTTCAGCAGAGCTCCCTAGCATATATGGCACTCCAAAGCTTTAGAATTTGGGATGCGATGGCATTGCTCTTTTGAGAGGTTATGGTTTCTGATAATGCATAACGAGCCATGCAGCAGGCTTCACCAGCAAACCCCTTGAGCCGTACACATTTGAAGGGGGGTGTAAACATGAACACTGCTGCATATAAAATGAGAGTTAGCTGCCCTAAAGGCGTCCGCGTGTAAGTCGCTCCACGAATAATATCTAACACGAGAACCATTTTTCCCTGCATCTTTCCATAGAGCATTTCGTCACTATCACGTCCAGTGAGTGCACTTCCATTACCGCCACGGATTGCAAGCGCGTAAAGTGACCTTCACAGCAACGTTTCCCGACAATGTCACTACCTTTAAATTCCCGCCTCTGCAATAGCGTTGAACACGAACTATGCTCACCGGTATTTTGTCGTGGCAGGAGCCGACCCATTTTAGCACTGCTTCGTTTACCACTTGCGTTTGACGTCGTCTGCCATGTCTAGTTTCGGCTTGCCGTGTGCATTAGTAGATGCATCCGCCAGGCTTCCTGCGGTAGTGCCCCGTTGTGGTAGTGCCCCGCTGCTTTCATGTTGTGTATTTTGGTGTATTCCGTGGTTGTACTGAACGTCTTATCGCTGCAAGGTTGTCGCCAGTTTTCCTTGCATTGGTTAAGGCCATGTCGGGTTCCATGCTGTGAAGCCGACGCTCCCAAGAACTGTATTGATGCCGATGAGCTTGGCACCGGGTGGTCAATGATTGCCCTCTACATGAGGAATAGAAGAAGCGCCGCTTTGAAGCACACTGCTCCAGAATGGCTGAACTTTGTAGAGCTGGCGAATCAGTCGCGGACCGAAACGCGCGGAAGTCCCTGCCAGGACTCAGGTCTCCAGGAAGAGGCAGCATCGCCGCTTTGCGAGGTATCAAGCGGCTGGCCTTGGTCCTGCACAGAAGCGATAATTTGCACAATAATCTGCAATAACGTGCATAGAAGCGCCACTCATCATCATCTTCCAATATTAAATGTCATAATGCTGATTTCAGGCTGCGAGAAGAATGCACTACAACGCGCTGCCTTCACTGCCTTGCGCTGTTAAGGGGTTATTTACTCAAATTAAGTCTGCAGCCTATATCAAGTACACGAGCAAGAAAATACCGTGGTCCATTTCTACTCCGTATCCAGCGGTTGATGACTTTCACATGATTTGTAATATTCACAAAGAATTTTTGTGGTCAACAGCAGTGGCTCAGTGGTTTTATTTCGTCTGAAGAGCCGAAGTCCGTCTGCAGCGGCACCCCTGCGTACAGACGATATGCAAAGTTGCCGGGGGCTGCCAGATGTCATTTTTCGTTGAAGAACACCCAGGATTTCCAAACAAACCCGGTGTCCTACAATACGCCACGCCTTTTATCCCACATAATTGTTTTATTAGGGCCCCCAGGTTTAGAGCACGCGTGTGATAGGTTTAGCATTCAAATAAACTGTCCATGCGTCGAACATCTGTTATCTCCGGCGCAATATTTCAAACATTACCAGAAAAACGATAAGTAGCAATATACCTACTTATCCCTGAAGCGAAGAAGGACGTTCTGGCGGGCTAGTTGGTACATGATGAACAGAAAGGGTATAAACTGCGCGAACAAGACAGGACGAGAGGCACACAAATCGACAGCAAAGCGCAGACGTTGAACTTCAGCCAGTCTGAGTAGAGCCTCACTCGCCTCCAAGCTTCTGATTTCATTATCTTGCACAACCTGAGAGCGTGCCCCCAGGGAGGACCCGGGACGCCAAAGAGACCCAGAAGTTGAGGTGGGACCATCTTCCTCCTGAGGTAGTATGCCAGCACTCGCGACTGGCACGTAGACAGAGCGATCAGGTTCACAAAGAAGAGTGCTTGATCGTTGGTCTTGAGAGGTAAAAAAGAGCCCAGGGGAGAAGAAATATAATGAAGAAGGACGTTCTAGCGGGCTAGTTGGTTCATGATGAACAGAAAGGGTATAAACTGCGCGAACAAGACGGGACGAGAGGCACACAAATCGACAGACAAAGCGCAGACGTTGAACTTCAGCCAGTCTGAGTAGAGCCTCACTCGCCTCCAAGCTTCTGATTTCATTATCTTGCACATCCTGCGAGCGTGCCCCCAGGAAGAACCCGGGACGCCAAAGAGCCCCAGAAGTTGAGGTGGGACCTTCTTCCTCCTGAGGTAGTAGGCCAGCACTCGCGACTGGCACGTAGACAGAGCGATCAGGTTCACAAAGAAGAGTGCTTGATCGTTGGTCTTGAGAGGTAGAAAGGAGCCCAGGGCAGAATAAATATAATGAAGAAGGACGTTCTGGCGGGCTAGTTGGTTCATTTATTTATTTATTTATTTATTTATACACATACCTCACAGGCTCCAACTGGAGTATTGCGTGAGGGGGGTAAGACAAACAACGTATAGCGAAAACAGGAGCAAAAAACATAGCTAACAACAAATCAAAGAATCAAAAGAAACAGAAAATTGAATCGAAAGACGCCGAACAACATCAAGCAAACGAAGAAGAACAACAACACTCTGGACGATCAGAAACGCGCATGGCTCATCGAATTCCTGCAAAGAACTGCAAACGCATGTATATTTATAAACTGCTTGCAAGGATAGAGAATGACAGCCAAGTCGCATGGTGCAAATGAAACGTGTGCGCATCACTACGGAATCAATTTTTTTAATGTTTCTCTAAACGTGTCTAGATTATTAATTTCAACAATGTGGCTTGGAAGATCGTTCCAAGCTGCTATTGCCAGAGGCAATGCAGATTTGTTAAATGCTTTTGTGTGGCCAAAAACACGTGTGAAACTGTGTGCGTTATATAAGAGAAAGGGTATAAACCGCGCGAACAAGACGGGACGAGAGGCACACAAATCGACAGACAAAGCGCAGTGTCTGCGCTTTGTCTGTCGATTTGTGTGCCTCTCGTTCAGTCTTGTTCGCGCAGTTTATACCCTTTCTGTTCACCCTGAAGCGAACCATCTTTCTGGCAAAGGAAATAAGTTTTGTTTGATTTGATAAGAAAATCATCCAGAATTTATTTAAGCAAGCATATAACTCATGAAATAGAAAAATGCTGCAGGTGGTACCCATTCCGATTACATTTCGCGTACGGCACTCTGCCATCTGATCTACGGCAGTGGCTGTCCAGCCCTCTACATTCGAAGCTGTGCGACCAGTTCCGCCGTGGACTGTCCTGTAATGCAGTGTGACGTGGAAGTTAATCTGAAATGGCAAGCCTCTCAAGTTACCTCCGGCATCAAGACTCGTTCGGCCTCAACAGAGGTCGGGAATTGTTTCCTCTCTGCTCTTACCTAGTTCCAGCTACTCTGTACTACACTTCGCTAAATTGAAACCTACATTCCAGTTTGGTGACAGTGGAAAAGGCGGTAGCGCTGGCGCTAGTCGGACAGGTGGCCGACAGTTGCTACTCCGGTAGAACATGCTTGTAGTCATTAGTCTTTGGTAGTCATCCATTTACAGCCAACTACTCCGTGAATTGACCTCATATGAAAGGCTTATATCTGAGAAACTTGAAGCATAAGCAATGCTCACAAGAGGGTCTGACGTACTGTACATTTTTCAACAATTAATGCGTCCCTAATCTTTAAAGATGGCTCCAAAACAGCCCGATGGAATCTCCCAGTAATTACGGCAGCACTTGGTTTAAATGCGCAGGATTCTCAATATCCGTGGGAGTCATATCCATGTTCAGTACCAGGCTGAACATGGCGGGCTGTTGCGCACATAAAACCCGCTTTGCAGCAAGTACAGTGGACGGAGCCCGAACTTCAAAGTGCAGTGCAGTCTGCAGACAAGGACATTCAACTATGGGCCGTCCAGCAGGCCCGGGGTGCGCTCGAAAAGCACAAGCCTCACGACCCACCACAAACGGGCCGAACGGGGGTAGTGCAGAGGAGGGCATAACCCCGGGTCGACGATTGGCCAACGTCACGACGCGTCAAACCGTCGGTTGCTGGCATTTTCAATAAAGTTTTTCCTACCTACCTACAGTGGACGGAAATCACCGGACCAAAGAGGTCGGAATGCCACAGAATAAATGACACTGAGAACAAGGATAAGACGACCTCTATCAGTAGGGTACAGCATTATAATTATAGACTACTTTTTCAAAAGTTTTAAATATAAAAAATACGAAAAAACGGAATACAAATGGTGTCCCCACCGGCTGATTTCGCATTTAAACTGTGCGCGTCAACATTAAATTTCTGGCAACATTCACTTCAAAGCGGCGGCAACCATTCCTTTTTGGTAAAGATGTCCACGACTTAATCGACTGGCGGCAAGAACAATTACAATTTCGTCGCCGATAAGTAAGTTCTTTGCTGGCGGATGAAAAAAGTTAACATGGATATAGAGAGCCAGAGAAACAATTTTTTTTACAGAGAATAATCATTGGAGTTTTCAGTGCAGTAATGTCAGCTCTCGCAAAATTAACCTGTTAGCTCAGTGCTCTTCCATAAGACTTTCTCAAACGTGTTTGACCTGGAACTGCCAGTGAAACAGGTTTCATTGTGAAATGCGGACCTGAAGAAACACAACTGTCGCTTTATCGTCAATGCTATTTTACTAGGACGCAGCGGCATTCATATGGGACGGAGTACGTGTGTGGCAATTTCCCAAGACTCAATTTCTGAACATCTTTTCAACAACCCCCTACAGCACGCGTTAAAAGAATCTCGTATGCCTGCAGATAACAAGACGCGGTGCTACTAACAGGGCCCCATGCATTTGTACCCAAAAAGCCAGTAGATAGCATGCGGCATAGAGTGGTCGGGATGGCCGCAACCATGCACAGCAGCAACGCCTTAAGCGAGCTTTATGTAACGTCAAACGTAACGGTAAAGGTACTGGCCACACATGTTGAAAGGTCCGATGAGGCGTATGGAAATACCAGGCAAAACAATTCGCGGGGATTGGAGAGTTCATGCTCAATTTTTCATCGACTGATGCCGAGTAGACAGTCCCGCCACTTGCAGCATCAGATGAACTTCCCAAAAAAGTTCAAAACAGCTTAGAACGAAAATGGAAATGCTTGTTTTGCTGACAGGCAGCGCTGCCATTTGCTGTGTCGAGAAATAGGCCTGGTTCTGGCCGGATGTTCATCGATTTTTATAACTGCTTTTTCTTGCGGAAGCCTGATACGAAGTGGCGTTCTGTAATTTACCTCACGCTGCTGTCGATGCCTACAAGCTCAGAGTGGAGGGCGTCTGCTAATATATTCTGCGCCTGCAGCAACAGTACAGCACGGGTTAAAATTTGTGTCCCTATTTATTTGACTGCGGGAGACCATCGAAGCGTCATGCAGCCAGTTTTCATCGTATTACGGCTCGCCTCATAGCACCAGTTTCATTGAAAGGTTTGAAAGCTGTATGTTCTTTCTTCACATAAATGCTTAAATGCGCTGTATAGCACCCGCTGTGGCTCATTGGTTATGGTGCTCGGCTGCTGACGCAAAACCATCAGGTTCGATTGCGTCCGAAGTGGTTGCATTTAGGTAGAGGTGGCAAAATGCTGCAGGCTTATGTACTGTGCTATCTCAGTGCACGTTAAAGAACCTCAGGCGGTAGAAATTATCTGGCACCCTCCATAACGGCGTTCTTCATAGCCCGCGCAGCTTTGGAACGTTAAACCTCACAAAAAAAAAGAATTGCAAGGTTGCTGCGTGTAAACTCACCATCTTGCATGAGATTCTCTTGTCCGGTAGATTTAGACGCTCTGGGAAGCCTTCGCGGAGCCGCGATGACGATCCAACGCTGCCACGCTGTGTGCAACGTTACCTTCAGAGCGGTGCCTTGCGCTGCGTAGGTGGCGTCCCCACTTGTGGCCGGTGCTTCTGTCTCTATCGCTAGTCGTGCTGCTTGTCATGTCTTCGCAACGTATTTACTCCTCGCTCTGTTCAGCTAAGTCTTGGGCTCTCGACAGCTCTAGATATTATGGGCATATGTGTGTTGCGGTTTTGCCAACCCGTGTGATGGCATGAACTCCTATGTGTAACTGTTTCTGGCGTGATCACTGAAGCATGGTTGCAATGAAGTCGTGAGTAATGGTTTCCACCTGGTGTTTTAGTGGTTACACTAACAGGTTTTCGACAAGTGGGAAACCTGCCTTATGCTTGTGCTGTGTTATTGTGAGTGCCTGTTTGCTGTGACCGCTGTTGCATTTGATAGTCATGGCTGCCGAGGTGGCAACTGCGGATATATTCCTGCTTGTTGAGATCGTGAACTGTTCGTTTACAATGTGTCACTGCCCCGTCGCTGTGTTTCTTGGCTCGTGCGGTGTTTGTGGTTTCGCATCTGCTGAAACCTGCTAATGCCATAATACCTAAAGTGTTGTTTTTTCGTTTGTTTTCTTTGTGATGTGTGTATTTTTGTAGTTCTAGTGTTCTGTCTGTTTTATGAGTGTCCTTAGGCTTGCTGCTGTGTTTGTTGTGAAATGTGCTGTGTACAGGAGGCCCCCGCATGAGGAGCAGCTGAAGCGTCGCAGCAAGGAATGCCTAAAGAGGCACTCATTGCCGCCGTCAAGAAGAACTGGAAGAGTGCCGCTGCAGACACCAAGGTAAAGTCCCTGGAGGATGGGCCATTATTCAGGGCGTTTGTCGGCGACGATTGCGTCTCTGGTGTCCGCCGAGAGCTGCGTAAGCATGGCACGACACACGTCACCACAGATTGTTTGCAGTAGTCTCGTGGAATTTTCAATGACTTCGAACACATGCACGGGAAGCGCTTTTATGGTCAGCTTAATGGTGTCTCACCTTGTAATGTAAAACACGCGGCATCATGTCACCGTTATCTTAGATAATTTTCTTTATTTCTGGATACTGCGATCTTGTACACAAGATCATAGCAGGTGGGAAACATTGTGTTCACATACATAAACACAGGCACTTACAAACAAAATAGAATTGTACATAGAAAGTCAGCAAGAAAATACCGCGGCAAGGTCGCAAACAACAATCATTTGAAGTGCTCTTCAAACAAATGCAGTGATGTCTGCCTGACAACATCATCAATGAGGTTATTCCAATCAGTGATGGTCCTTGGAAAAAAGGGGTATTTAAACAATTAACTCGCGAATTTAATGGTGTTATGGAAAGGTAATGGCAATTTCCAGTTTGGTACTCTGAGGAATAAGTAAGGATATCGGAGTTGTCAGCTTTGAAATTATTCTTAATTCAAAGAAAAACTTTAAGCGACATATGTGATTTCTGTTAGAAATAGAGGGTAAGCCACTTTTTTTTTTAGGAGGTCACTAACTGATGCTCGCAAGTAAGTGTTATATATAAACCTTACTGCTTTCTTTTATATTCTTTCAAGTTTATTTATGTTTACCTTTTTAAAAGGGTCCGAGATAATTACTGCATATTCTAATATTGGTCTAATAATAGTGTTGTAGGCAAGGAGGAATGTACCACGGATTGCTAACTTAAGCGAGCATCGCAAGAAAATAAGCTTTCTGAGAGCGTTTGCTGAAATGTAGTCTACATGCTTGATCCAAGAGAGGTTATTAGAAATCCATAGGCCTAGACACTTATATACTGTAACTTCATGATGAAAAGATCATTAGCATTGTAGTGATACATAAGAGGGTTTTTTTAGTGTTATCTTCATAAATATCGTTTTTTCAAAATTAATTGACATTTGCCACTTCTCCCACCAAGAAACTATTTTTGCAAAATCATTGTTCAGCCTAATTTGTCCTCATATAACATAACACGGACTGAGATATTTAACAATATCACTAATAAATATTAAAAACATAGGGGGACGAGGACGGATCCATGGGGAACGCCAGAATCGATGGGAATGTAATTTAAGCAGGCTTTATGCTGTTCGACAAACTGACGATCAGGTAGGTATGATCGTATCCATGTTATTCTCTGATTATTATTTATAACAATACTGAGTTTATGAAGTAGTTTCTTGTGCGAAACCTTATCGAAAGCTTTTCGAAAGTCCATGAAGATAACATATGTTTGGATTCTTTCGTTGGTTGCTGCCGCAAAATCGTGGACCAGCTGAGTGCATGTTGAATGCCCTCGTCTGAACCCATATTGAACAACTGCCAGTACATTATGCTCGTCGAGGAAATTAGATGCTTATGAATGATGTGTTGTAATAATTTGCACGTTGTTGAAGTTAAAAAAATAAGGCGATAATTTTGAATACACGTCATCTGTCCATTTTTGTGCAAAGGCTTCATTCTAGCAGTTTTCCAAAATCACGGTAAAACACCTTCTTTCAAAGATCGAGTGAATACCACGCACAAATACTTGGAACACCACTCTGCATAATGTTTAAGAAAGGCATTCGGAATATTATCTGGTTCAGATGATTTCTTAACATTCAGTTTTAGCAATAGATTTAAAACACCCTATTCAGAAATTACAACATCAGGCATGGAAGAAAGGGACATGCTAAGCGTGGGACATGCCCGTCATGTTTTGTGAAAACTTTCTTAAAGCTGGTAATAAATAGTGAGGAAACCTGGACATTGTCACTTACATGTTTCCCATTTATAATAAACGTATTGTTAGAACGAGAAACTGGTGCAATTGACCGCCAAAACTTGTCAGGAGAAATTTTTATAAAAGCCAGAAGTTGCGTATTGTAGTATTTTTCTTTATCATTCAGAATACGCTATTTTATATTCTCTGAAACTTCATAGATTTTTGCCTCTAAATGGCCTGATCTAGACTTTATTCTTTTCTTTAGTCGTTTTAGATTGTGCTGCAATTGCAATGTTTCTCACATAATCCAGAGATTGTGATTGTCTGACTTCTTGCATATCACTGGTACAAAGCACTAAATTCAGTCACAAACAATGTTTTTGAAAACAAGCTACAGGTGATCCACACTACAAGTGCTGTGCATAAAACTATAATAATGAAGATCTAAACATCAATAATCAATTCATTGCCAGCACGTGCAAAATTTGCAAAGTGTCGAATATCACCCATTCAGTCCAATAATATGTTTTCTAATACCAATATTGCTGCTTGATGATGCAGCGACAGGGGACACGCTGACAACTCCGGCTAAGGCAATTTTGTGACTTTTTACAGTTGGCATCGGCAGCGCTTGACCTGCGCGTAGCACTGTGTGGCCTGCTGCAGTCGGCGAAGCCATATCAGAGGACCATCGATTACGAAGCGGAATGACCTTATCATAGCCGTGGTGAAGCCTGCCGGGAGCCACGCCCACCTGCAACTCGGGCTATAAAGAAGACACGGCACGCATCTGCGGGCATTTTGGCAGCGACAGGGGACACGCTGACAACTCCGGCTAAGGCAATTTTGTGACTTTTTACAGGTCAGTCTTCTTTTTCTTGTACCGATTGCGCGGTTCACTTTGTGTGTTCTCTGTTGCTGCCAGGAACTTGTGCTGTAAACATGGGTGATGATTTGATATGTTTGACATGTTCAACAGAAATAGACAAGGATGAATCCTACCTGAAGTGTAATGAGTGCAATTATGTCTATCACTTGGGGAAATGCACTGGTATCGCCGAAGCTCAGTTTAACAGCATGAGGGAAACGACAAAAAAGGCATGGCGATGCCAGACGTGCCGAGTAGGGCGATCACGAGGTGCATCGAAGAAAGCTAGTTCCTCAGAGGCTGCAGATGAGACTAACGAAAGGTCCCACATTAGTCTAGCTCTTGTGGACATACAGGAAAAACTTGCAACCCTTCTGAGCCTGAAGAGCACCGTCGAAAACATCGAACAAGCTGTGCAATTAATGTCTGACAAGTACGACCAGATTCTCGTGGACTCAGCACGTCATGAAACAGAAATCAAGGAAATTAAGGCTAGGGTTGAAAAACTTGAACAGCAGGACACAGTGGGAGTGCAAACTATGCAAGAACAGCTAAATGACCTTGAATGGAGGAACCGTAAGCAAAACCTAGAGATTCACGGAGTCGCAGAGAGTGAACAGGAAAATCTGCTTGACAAAATCAACGCTCTCGCTGAGACAATTGATGTTCCAGAGTTAGCCAAGCATGAAGTTGTAGCCATTCACCGCCTTCCGGCAAAGCCCGGTAGGGTTCCTGGCATTATACTCCGCTTCGCCAGACAAGACACACGACAAGAATGGTTTGAGAAGAGGCGTGCCTTAAGCACCCACTCATCGCAGGTTTACATACAAGAGAACTTGACAAAGCACTCACGGGAACTACTTTTTGAAGCGAAGAAATGGGCCAAAGAGCACGACTTCCAGTATGTGTGGCACAGAAATGCTAGGATTTTTCTACGGCGCAGAGACGGAGAGCGTGCATGGCGCATCCAGGCTTTGAACGAACTGAACAAAGTTGCAAGAAGTGGCCCTCGATAGTTCCACGTTAGTGCTTTTATTTAGTTTCCCTCAGATTCTGCCATGGATACACAATATGTTTCTCTGAATAACTTTGACACTTCTGTAGGCAAAGACTTTCACTCGTCCTTTAAAATATTTCATGCTAACATGCAATCTGCTCGAAATAAAAGCACGCCACTTGAGGTTCTTCTCAGTCAAATTAAGACCCAGTTTAATATACTCATGTTGACAGAAACATGGTATCGGCACGAAGATGAGGCACTTTGTACGGCGGAATATCAGGCATGTAATCTCAACCGAAGTTACGGCAGAGGAGGCGGTGTTTCCATGCTGATAAGGAAGGACATAAAATACGAATTGCTGACAGCTTTCACGGAATCAACAACAGATTTTGAGGTATTGTCTTTACGTTGCAACAAGATGGTTCTTGTTGTGGTATATAGACCCCCCAAAGGAAACTTGCCAGTTTTCTTCGATTTTCTTGAGTCCCTTTTCTCTTACGATAATGACCGCGAACTTGGGCTTGTTTGCGGGGGAGATTTCAACCTAAACATGCTTGAAACAACTTCAGGTCGTATCAAAGAATTTAAGCTGTTGCTTGAAGCACAAAATATAAGAAACACCATTTACCTTGCAACACGAATTACATCCAGCACATCAACACTGCTTGACTTATTCTTAACTAATTACACAGCCAATAAAACTAAATCAGGTGTCCTTGTATGCGATCTCAGTGATCATCTTCCTATTTTTATATGTGTGAAGCCTCTAGAAAAGGGAAAAAAAGTAAATCGCGTAGTTACCTACCAGCAAATTTTACCAGCGCAATTAGACCAATTTCGGGATGAACTAAATAAGGAGGACTGGTCACACGTTCTAGAATCAGATGATCCTAATGTTTCCTTCTGCTTATTCACAGATAGGTTCAATGAGCTTTACAGAAAACATTTTCCTTTCCGAACTATTAGAGTGTCTAGAAAGATCAGGAAACCTTGGATAAACGATCACCTATGGTGTAAAATTAGAGTTAAGAATGACTTGTTCTATAGGTTTATACAGACCCGAGATATGGCTAAGCTGAAAGAATTTAAACAATATAGAAATTGTCTTAATAAAGAAATAAAGAAAGCTAAAAGTGCCTATTTTGAAAACTATTTTAATGCAATCAAGCATGACTGCAAGTCTACTTGGCGAAAACTCAATGATGTTCTTGGCCGTTCATCAATTTCGGGCTCGGTTAGCGAGCTAAAGATAAATGGCGCGACGGTATCTGGCCATGCCTTAGCGGATGCATTCAACGCCCACTTTGCCAATTTACCTGTACCAGCATTACCTAATCATGATCATGCAAAGTCCCTCAATAAAGAATATCCTAGTAGTATTTTCCTGAATCCTGTTACCCCCAATGAAGTGTACTTAACAATGATGCAACTAAAAAATTCAACCAGTTGTGATGTCCATGACGTGAAAATCAAGCCCGTAAAGTATGTCCTCGATGTTATATCACCTATCCTGTCATACATTTTTAATTTGTGCATAAGCTCTGGAGTCTTTCCTAATGACATGCAAATAGCAAAAGTACGAGCTATACACAAGAAAGGTGATCATAACAATCTTAATAACTATCGCCCAGTTTCTATTCTTCCCGTGTTTTCTAAAGGGTTAGAAAAACTTATTCTAATACGCTTTGAAACGTTTTTTGAAAAAATGAATAGCATAACTGATTCCCAGTACGGTTTTCGGAAATTTCGATCTACCCAACTTGCCTTGCTTGACCAGAAAGAATACATTTTAACCAATGTAGATAGTAAAAGGTATGTAGTAGGCATATTTCTGGATTTTACCAAGGCATTTGACTACCTCAACCGAAATCTCCTCCTCGAAAAATTAAAAAATTACGGTGTTCGCGGGCTACCATTTGAGCTAATTACATCATACCTCTCAAATCGCGTACAATATGTTGAGCTCAATGGTTATTCTTCAAGCGTGACTTGTACTAAATCAGGAGTCCCGCAAGGAAGTATCTTGGGGCCATTTTTATTTAATATATACTTAAATGACATTGTGAACGTGGATATGCAGACTAAGTTCGTCATCTATGCCGATGACACTAGCATTTTTTGTGCTTCCGATAAATGTACAGAATTGTTTAGCACTGCAAATTCCGTGTTAGCTAAAGTAAGTGATTGGGCAAAACACAATGGACTAATAATTATTAGCCTGAAATCAAAAGCGATCGTTTTCCGCGCGAAATCAAGACTAGTTCCGTCTGAGTTAAGACTTAAGTTGAATGGTTCGGAGATAGATGTTGTCGACGAATTTAAAACACTAGGGGTTATTTTTACAGAAACGATGTCCTGGAACAAGCACACAGAATATATAGCCTCAAAAATCGCGAGTGTAGTTGGGATTCTCCACAGAAACAAATATTTTCTACCGAAAAATGTCATGACGCTTCTATACAACTCTCTTTTTCTGTCCTACTTAAATTACTGCATACTCGTGTGGGGAACGACCACAATGACCGGTATCCAGAAACTTAGCAAACTACAGAGTAAGGCAGTTAGAGTCATTACACACTCTGCCCATGATTCTAATGTACAGCCATTATTCCACAAGCTGGGCCTATTACACATTAAAGAGATGTACAAGTACAACCTATGTCTCGCATTAATTCGAGAAAGGAGGCAAAATAGCACAATCCTAACAAAATTAGCACAACTAGCCGTTAAAAGTTCGTCAGGTCACTTCACAAGAAATCCAGAATACTGGGAAGTTGGCTCCTGCAGAACAAATTACGCTGCACAAACCCTAAAACACCGCATTCCTTCGGTCTTAAACTCCTATTTGTCTGAAGATGTAGACATTTTAGCGCTGAATTCTACGCAGCTTAAGAATATTTTTCTTCAATAAAACGCAAACTGTATGTAACCGCTATTAATATTGTATAATTCATAGAGATGTTCTGTTGTTAGTCGTGAAATCTGATGTATCACTTTTTCGGTAACCATGTTCAAATTCCATGTTCAATTAACCATGTTCAATGTACCTTCCTGAGATTTTTTATTATTTTTTATTATTTTTTTTTCATGTTTTGTTGCCATGTATTGTTACAATAGGCATTTCTTCATTTAGTCGTGTCAAAACGACTTTTCTTCTGACATGCTTTTTGTTGTTAAATGTTTGTCAAGTGCCACCTGTCGTTTTCATATAGGGGGGCGGGGACCAGTCAAGCTGCGGTTGCAGCTTTTAGCCCCGTCTCCCTCCATCTTTTTTTTTTGATGGAAAATAAAGTTTATCTTATCTTATCTTATCTTAAATTCCAGCCACTACATTACATGAAAGCTGGGACAGCGGAAATAAAGGATAGCAGGCAGATTGGAGAAATGAAATGAAAGAGGTGAGGGGACAGCAAGAGAGGATAGTGGGAGAGGTAATATTCACAAACTATTAACACAATAAGAAATGGGTCCAGACTGTGCACGTGATTAGCTTATGATGGAGCAAAAATCACCCGCGCAAGGCACTATGTTGACTACAACTGAGATGAGACATCCAAAACACATTTTTAACGATGATAGACGGTGATAGAGGAGGTTCGGAGTGAGAGAAACAAGAGGTGCCGTATCCGGCATAAATCCGACCACCTGCGGATCTTTAACGTGCACTGGCAGCGCTGTGCGTTTCGCCTCCATCGAACGCTTCCACCGCGGCCGCCACACCCGCGTTTACGCCGTAGAGCTACTCCGGCTCAGCAGCCGAGTGCCTAACTAAGCCACCGTGGTGGAAATAAGACAATCTACTAAACTCTACCCGCCGCGGCGACTCAATAGTTAGGGCGCTGGGCTGCTGATCCAGAGCACCCGGGTCTGAACCCGACCGCGGCGGCCGCGTTTCGATGCAGGCGAAACACAAAAGCCGCCCGTGTGCTGTGGGATCTTAAACATCCCCAGGTGGTCGAAATTATTCAGGAACCCTCCACTTCGGCACCTCTTTCTTCATTTCTTTCGCTCCCTCTTTTACCCCTGCTTTACGCGAAAAGCAAAGCAGTTACTGCATCATTTCCTTTCCTCAAAATCAATTTTCAGCTGCCTTTGACCAGGGCCAGCCCGCACAAAACAAATAATTCCCAGTCTAGCCTTACTCCCAGTATAAACACTCCGTTGGATTTAGGAAATTAAAGGCGCACAGCTGGCTTACTTTGTCCGTGAATACCTCAAAAACGCGGTTTGACTACTGCTGAACCCGCAGACAGCGAAAGCTGCGGTAGCGGCTCGGCCTCTGTAACGTTTAGTGCGTTCTGCACACTGGATAGGCAGCACATTCATCCTGCCACCCTGGCAGGTGGCAGTTAAATCAATGGTTGATTGAGAGAAGTTGGTAACCCAATGAACGCTGGGCCCTATAGCTACAGCGCCGTGCTTCGATGAGGGCGAAACGCAAAAAGCCGCCCGTAAGCTGTGCGATGTCAGTTAATGTTAAAGTTTCCCAGGTAGTCGAAATTAATCCGGAGCCCTCCACCATCTCTTTCTTACTTTCTTTTTACACTCCCTCTTCTATGCCTTCTCTTATAGCGTGGTTCGGGTGTCCACCGAGATATAAGCGACAGTTACAGACTCAGGGAGCCACTTAAGCCCCTTCCTTTGCTCAAAATCATCGCAGTCTAGAATTTCGTCAAAGCCAACGCCAATGAACACAAAAGCCGTCGGCTTATCGAAGCAGAAGCGAGCGCTTGGTTTCGGTGACGGCTTGCTGAGTGACGACATAGCTGTCACATGGTTTCTCCTCGGTTCAAGGTCAAACTGGTGCACACGGCGAAGAAGCTACGGAGGGTAGTAGTAAAGCAGTCTCTTTAAAATGGCTTGTGCTTTAGCATTGCTAGGCACGAAATATTGAGAGAAAGCACGGTTTTTTTGCAGACGGACACTACCGCTACACACCGCGATGTGTCCACAGATCCAGGGAAAGATTTATGCGCTTTCCCGTTCCTCAAAACCAACCTCCCTTGCGCTTTAGAAAAACAAAGCCGCATTACTGCCTGAATTTTTAGGTGGACGCTACTGCCTGCCCGCCGCGGTGGCTCAGTGGTTAAGGCGCTCGATGACTGAGCGGAGTACCCCGGCTCGAACCCGACCGCGGCGGCAGCGTTTCGATGAACGCAAAACGCATAGGCGCCCGTGTGCTGAGTGACATCAGTGCACGCTAAAGCTCCCCAGGTGTTCGAAATTATTCCAGAGCCATCCACTATGGCACCTCTTTCTTCCTTTCTTCTTTCACTACCTCCTTTATCCCTTCCTTACCGCGCGGTTAAGGTGTCCGCCGAGATGAAAGGCATCTACTGCGCCATTTCCTTTCCCACAAACCCCCCAATTTCCACTCCCATCTTCCTCCCCTCCCTCACGGCGCGGTTAAGGTGTCAACCGAGATGTGAGATAGTTGCTCCGTCTTTCCTTTCCCCAAAACAATTTTAGTGCGAAGCACTTCTTCAATTAAGCTAATTGGGGCTAAGTCCTCGAGCTAATTCATGGGCCTCCTCGTTCCCAGCGAGGTTAGCGTGCTCAGGTGTGCTCGCCGAAAGCTTCACAAGGCGCGACCGCTAGAGTGTGAGAGAGGTCACACAACGCTATAGAAGAGAGCGGGTTGAATACCCTCCAGCTGATGCATCCTTAAACAAGAGCCAAACCGCCAGTTGGCGTCGCTTGCAAACCAACTCATTTCCAAGCCCCTTGTTCAGCCTCTACTGCCCGGGTCAGTTCCCTAGCCAGTGTAAGCTATGTAAAGCCACAGCTCATCTCAATCCCATTCTCAGGCAATTCCCTCAGGCTCCATTTGAGGGAAGCGTAAAATCTTTAGACCAAAGGGCGACCATACTCGATCCTAAGCGCCGATCCGGATATTGTAGCGGGAGCTACACTGCGGTACACGCGAGGCCAGTTGTGCGCATGCGCTGTTACCACGGCAACCGGGGAGGAGGACTGGGTGCGCCGCGCGCTTCGTCGCCGCTCTTTTTTTCCGGAGTCCCTACTTTATTCCTTCCCTTATGGCGCTGTTCAGGTGTCCGCCGATATGCGAGACAGATACTGCGCCATTTGCTTTCCCCAAAAACCAATTTAGCCTTACGGCAGCGATCCGCGGTGTCGGTCACCACGTCCGGCGTCCCATGGATCACACTTACCGTTCAGACGAACACATGAAAGTGCACCGGCGTTTTATGAAAATTTGGTTTTGGGAGAAAGGAAATGGCGCAGAAATCCTATATAATGGCGCAGTGGTCTCACTGTATTGGCGGACACCAACCGCACCGTACGGGAAGAGATAAAGGAGGGACTGAGAGAAGAAAGGAAGAAAGAGGTGCCGTAGTAGAGGGCTCAGGAATAATTTCGACCACCTGGGGATCTTTAACGGTCGCTGACATCGCACAGTGCACGGACGCCCTAGCGTTTCGCCTCCACCGAAACGCAGCCGCCGCGGTCGGGTTCGAATCTGGGTACACCAGCCTGGACCGGAAGGACTGACCTTGTGTATATGAGAGAAAGCAACCAGTCTAAATACTGTGTAGGCAGCATTGAGACAACTGCGTGCTACTTTACCGATCATCGGGAAATGTTTATCTCTGTCAAAACAATTGAATAAATAAACAATGTCTCTCAGAATACTTCTCCAATGCTTAACATTTAAGTCACAACAACAAACTCGGCAACATGTGTAACCAGTGGAGCTCTACAGCTCTCGCTACGTGTATTCTCGCAATGCAGAGCTAAGCCACTGCCAATTTTTCAACTGAAGACCATCCGACTGGCCGAACCCACCGCTAAGGTGAAAGAACTCCTGGCTGGCGTCTATGTGGGAAGTCTGAAACCTTCCCTGCATAGTTCTATTCTTTATTAAGAATATTCTTTAGTAGCGCCCCGCAAAACCCCGGTTCAGCATCATCTCTCAAATCCCCTTCTATTAGCCTTCTACCAAAAGCACAAATGATCTCAACAGCACCTGAGCACCACTCCAAACCATGCCAGGAGAGTAGTGTGCAAACCAGTTCTCAGATAATGACGAACGCCCCAAAATATGGTTTTTGAAGAAAATAAACTGCGCAGTAACTGCTGACTTGGTGGACAACTGAACTGTTGGTGATGAAAAATATGCATAAAGCAGATCGTGGACAAGGATCCCAGCCCCGGTGGTCAATTACGATGGGGGCGAAATTCTAGAGGCCCGTGTACTGTGCGAAGTTAGTGCACGTTAAAGAACCCCAAGTGGTAGAAATTTTCGTAGCCCTTCACTACGGAGTCCCTCAAAGCCTCAAGTCACTTCGGGACGTTAATCCCTATAAACCATACACCGAAACAAGCAGAGGAAAAATTAGCTGCGATTTAACTACTGCTGTACCTGGTTAGAGAGCGAAACCTGTGGTGTACGAGGCAAGTAGATGCGGCTTGGCGTCTAACATAGAGCACGTTCTGCACACTGCATAGGCAGCGCGCGAAGCCTGTCACCCTGCCAGGTGGCAGTTAAATTGATGGCTGACAGCTTGAGGATGGTCACCCAATGAACGCTGAGGCCTATTGCTGCAGTTCCGCGTGTCTGCCAGAACTTTGTCAGCGCTGATGGATGCAGCCCACACCTCTCACCATCGCCGCGTAGTACATCAAAGCGCGATTGAGGCGTCCACTCACCCAGGGATTCGATTATGCTCCCTTCCTATCCTCAAAATCATTGGAGTCTAGAACTTTGTCAACGCCAATGAACAAAAACGCCGCCGGCGTACAGAGAAAGGGGAGCGCTCGGTTTCGGCGGCGGCGGCTGCTGAATGACGTGTCATCCGCAGGTGACACAGGCCGGACGTCTTCGTGCATAACAGAATCTGTACGCACTGCACTCACGTCGACGGCCAATCGCAGACGCTCGATGCAGGCGCCTACAGCGACGCAGTGCCGCATACACACGCGCTGCTGCGCGGCGTGTCGACATGCTATGGGTCATTCGAGCCCAATGCCATTGTTGAGGCGGAACAGCGTCGTGCAGAAACTTGAGCTGACCACGCGCCACTTTGGCGACACGCACAGGCCAAGGCCTCGGCAGTCTGTCAAGAGCGTTCGCTTAGCAGCATATCCGCTACCGCGTTGTTGGCTCGCAGCGTCAAAAGCACGCAAGAACGAAGCGCCGATAGGAAAGGCGAGGCTCGCCGGGAAATCGAAGTTCGCGTTTGCGACGCGGAGAAAAGACGTGAGGTGCGCGTCCAAAGTCAAACTCTGAAAGGGCGTCAACCAACTGGGTTTAGCACTGTCGACATTCAGGTAACACTCTCATTTGCCGCATTCACCGACGCCTCAAAAATACCGCTTATCAGGAAAATGAAAGGCGCAGCAACACTTCTTGGTGCACGCCTCAACCCTGTTGTGTGGAAAGGGAGGATGGTGGCAGTGAGGAGAGAGGTTTGGTTTGTTTTATTGGTGTTGTTAACGTCCCAAAGCGACTCAGGCTGTGAGGTATGTCGTAGTGAAGGGCTCCGGAAATTTCGACCACCTGCGTTCCTGGACGTGCATTGACATCGCACAGTACACAGGCCTCTAGAATTTCCCCTCCATCGAAATTCGACCAAGCGGCCGGGATCGGACCTGCGTCTTTCGGGGCAGCAGCCGAGTGCCGTAGCCATTCAGCCGCCACGCCGGTGCTGTAATGGAGAACTCCAAAATAATATCGACCACATGGGGATCTTTAACGTGCGCTGACATCGCCTAATATGCTCGCCGCAGCCACGCAAGGCAATGGCAGGCGCAGGGGAGCCTCGCGCCCGAGGCCGCTTTCCCAACCAGGCGCTCGTCTAAGACTGACGAAGTTGCGCGGCTACTGCATGCGGTGCAGGGGAGGAACCATGCCGTGATGGCTCACGAGTACGTCACGAACGAATCCACGGCGCTTACAGCTGACTACGAATCCTTCTTGCTACACGCTGTAAATGTTCGTGGCGAAGCTCTGACCCATGAACGCGCTACGCGCCAAGGAACCAGGCCGCTATTATCGTATCTTATAGACGTTCGCGAACCAATTACGGGAGACAGAAAATATTCAGTGAAAGGGACAAAAAATGAACTCCACTAAGGTGCGACTCACATTCGCAGGAAGTCCCACTGTGGTCGTTCGGGTCACGATGCCGGTGCTTGGTTCGAATAGGGCTAAGTACAGAGGCACAACGTCTGGTCGTGCTGGCTCACTTTTTGAAGGTCAGTTCAGCGCCGCCAACACGACACCGCTGGCTCCCAAAGCCGCGTCCTTGTATTCGAACACCTTGAACAGTTGGCTCGGCCCGGGTGGCTCCTGGGGAAGAGACGACGGACAAAGGCAGCCTCGCACAGTCGGCACGACTCTGCCGCGCAGCCCCAAAATCGAACGGCGTCTGGCTCGGCAGCACGCGCTCGCTACCTGACTCGAGAGCACGTGCTCGATACCTGGCTCGAGAGCACGTGCTCGCTGCCTGGCCCGAGAGCAAGTGCTCGATACCTGGCTCGAGAACACGCGCTCGCTGCCTGGCTCGACAGCAAGTGCTCGATACCTGGCTCGAGAGCACGTGCTCGATACCTGGCTCGGCAGCGCCCTCTCTTTTTCTTCTCCCCCCTGTTCCGAGGGGCTACGGGGGTTCTTCCTAAGGCACACACGGGCACCCGTGTGGCCCAACGTTGAAGGACCACCGGTGGTGTAAATTAATCCGAGAGCCACCGCTAAGCTGCCCCTCACTGCTCATGTGGCGCTCGGAGACGTTAAAACCGTTACGCCGCCTTCCTACACGTAGGATCTATTTTAGAGGTATTAGGCTAATTAGAGTGGTCTCTCAGATACGCACAGCCAATTAGCGAGCCGTTACTTAATTCGAACGTGCGGCAAATGGACAATTTTGTCATGATTGCCAACAGAATGCGCGGAAAGGAAGCACCGAAAAAGAAATGGTGGAAAAGAAAATCAGTCTATGATGCGCGAGACGCAGTTCGAATATCCGAAGGACCACACTAAATCACTCTGAGCTATGCACAGGAAATAAAAACCTGCGCCAGATACAGCAACGAGCTTACAGCAGTTTCTGCTCACCTCGAAATTCAGCGAGACGCTGCCGTCAGTGTTGGGTGCAGCCAGGCAGGTGATGACGTGGTGCTTGTCACTTGGGCCGCTTATATGGGTTGTCTCGATGCCAGCAGAAGCGCATCGAGGCAGCAAAGGGCCGCTGGACGGATAGGGGCCGAGTCCTCCGTGACGTCCTGCAGATGAAATTGGGGGCCCTGTCTTGTCCGAGCAGCCAGGACTCGCAACCTCGAACAACTCCGGAGCACTTACGTTCCACAAGAGCCATGGCTGCTTGCGTCCTACACGTAGGCCCACTGTCGTTCGTCTGAGGCGTTCCAATGATGTGCTGTTTTATAGCCTGCTTGGCTCGCACGCGCCACGCGGCATCGACGTCACAGCTTCTTCACGGTCTCTCCTTGCGGATTGGTCAATCGTCGTTTCCTTCGAAGAACGATAATCATCAAATGACGAAAACAAAAAAAAAACGCCACTGTTGCTAGTTCGTCGTCATGGTCTACAACTCTGGAGCTCAAGCTAAATAGAATTCTTGTTATTCCAGCGATGAAAAAAATGTGCGTCTCCCGCCTCTGCAGCTGCCTGCTGTGTAGGAAACAGCGTCTCGAGTTTGGTAGGCTTCAAGAGTTACGAACGCAGAATTAATGGAGCGCGTTTTATTTGTGGGACGCAGTCCACACCCTTCTGAAATAAGTTTAATCATTTTTCGTTTAAAATATTGCACGCGACTTCAGTATGTCTTCAACACGACGAATTTTATTTCAAGAATAAAGTAGCCATGGTTAGCTTACCATTGGGCAATCGCACGTACAAAGACTCTGCATGTTGAGAAGACAAAAAGAGAAAAGAGAAGAAAGCTACTTAGCGGAGTTCATATTAAAAGTGGTCCCCATGATTCCACACTGGCAGCGCTACAATACACCCAGTAGTCTGACTAAACCCAGGAAGTCAAGGAATATCCTCTGTACTGCTGCGAGTACCTCGACCGGGCTGCATGTCCTGTTTCTCAGTCGTATAGTGTAATGGAGCACTTATCTCTCCTCTCGAGCTATAAATCTCGGCAATACATGAAGCAAACCACGCAGACTGGCTACCTTTGGCAAAGACGCTAGGTTCCTTTTATTTCGTGCGTTCCTTCACTTGGCACATTTCTACAAGATGCGTCCTTGGTCTGCTTGAACTTGGCGCAGTGAAAATCGGGGACGCGAGGAGGCCTACTTTGCGTAACCAGGCTGTCGTCCATGAGCTTCTGTGCGTAGCCGGAACAGCGAGGTCCGAGGCTCGACTGCTGAAAGGTGTGAGAAGTTGGGCGAGAAGGACACAAAATTGCTGCGAATTGCAGCAACGCAGTGCTGCCTATGGTCGTTCGCCAGAGTCAGAGGAGCCTTATAAGTATGGGCCAAACTGGCGAGACCGTCAGCTCTCTCGTTCCGTCGTTCCGCGATGTGAGGGGGCGCTGCAAGCGTTCGTCACGAGCGGACGTGCGATTCATGGGCTCCGTCGACAATCTTCGATTGTGGCGGATTAGAATATTGGATCACCATATATTTATCATCCACGAGTTGCCTTCAACGCCTGACACGGCCTGGTACCACCAGTGAGCCTGTGAGTGCCACATTTTCGGCGCTACAGCCTGTCTACTTCTCGTCACCCCGTGAGGAGCGCTAACCCTAACGGCCAAGGGGTTGGGGTGCCTTATCGCCGCGGAGACGCCGGTGCGCCCGCGGATGCGCGGCATAGCGTTCGCGCAACGCGGGTCTAACGACGCTCGCCAGTGAGTGCTCCCGCTTCATCCAGGACTGCCACGACCACGATGAATTCTCTAAGAGGCTACGACCCGACGGAGATGGACTTCAGTCATGTACCAACATCCCAGCAGCAGCTGATGCCCCCGCAGGATCTCCCGAAGGACGACAACAGCCATGGCTGGAACATATGGTCCCGGCGCAACAACGACAGAGCGGCGCAAGCTAAATCCACACCTCCCAAGGAAGAGCAGGAGAAGAAAGAACGCCGAGAGCCTCCTGCACCGAGACCTCCGCGTCTACCGAGTCTCAAGAATTTTCCATACAAAGTCATCATCCGACCTAAAACCACGGTGGATCTGCAATCTGTGGCTCCACGCTCCTACGATCTCGAATTAGGGATCCAAGCAGCCCTCAACACCCCTCTACAAGAAAAGCCAACGCTGCGCGTTGTTAGCCAGCAGAACATTATAATGGTGTGTACTCACTGTGAGGAAGACGCGTTCCGTCTCGCCAAGCTTAATTGTCTGTACCTCGACGGCAAGAGTATAACGATCACCGCCTACGTTGCCTTGCCAGAGGATGTTTGCAGGGGTGTAATACATAATATCAAGCCTGAAGTGAGTAATGACTCTATCTTCCAAGACGTCTCCTCACCCAGCCATACAATCCTGGGAGCGCGCCGACTGGGCAAGACTACGTCGGCAGTCATCGTCTTCGCCGGGCAGAAGGTTCCCTTCACGGTCAACTACGGGTGGTCAGAGCGCCGCTGCTACATCTACCGTAAAACGACGGCTGCTTGTATCAACTGTGGAACGCCAGGTCACCGAGCAGACGTCTGCCCGAAACCCAAGGGGGCTGCTTGCCAAACCTGTGGAACGCCGAGTCCAGATGAGACGCACGAGTGTACACCCGTTTGCGCGCTGTGCAAGGGTCCACACAAGACTTACGCAAAAGACTGCAAGGAGAAATTCCAGAGACCGCTGAACAAGAACACTAGTACCGCGTCATCAAACGCGTCATCAACAACAAAACTTGAAGATCAAGAAGGCAGGAGCAGGACGAGGCAGAAGAGGCAGCCTACATCGCGACGGCGAGGAGTGTCATCATCAGTCTCCCACTCTCGTTCCGCCTCTCGCGGCCGTTCGAGCTCAAGACGCCGGGCAACAGGCTCCAACCAGAACGCCAGTCAAGTGGAGGCGGGTAAAGAACAAGGGCAGGAGAACCTCAACAAGCCCATCGGGGCGCTGAAGAAGACGTCCTCGGGCCAGCTTTCAGATTCGAAGGTGAGCTTTGCAGAATGGCCTCCCCTTCCCTCCTCCTCCCCTCAGAATAACACGGAGTTAGCAGCACTCAAAAACGAGATAGAAAGTCTGAAAAAACAAGTGACCGCTTTAACAATCCAAAACCAAGAGCTTAAGCGAGCAACTACTAACGCAATAACGCCGGTAGCTCAGCCGACTCCTGAAAACCAAAAACAGCAGGCAGTACCTAGCTCCCAGCCTGCCTTAGGCGAGGTCTACCAACAAATCATCCAAGAACTGAGGTCCTTCAAGGAGGAGTTTCAAGCTTTTCCAATTTATGTGAAGGCTCAATTCCAAGACATTCGAAATCAGATTGCAAACAACCGACGATACACGGAGACGGCAATTTCTGGACTTCGGAAGGAACCTGCGTATAAAAGGCATAAGTCGAAATTCGCTCGTACAATGCAGGTGGACGAACCATCCGATACGGATTCAACATGCCAGCCAAACCTAGAGTAAAGATCTGGCAGTGGAACTGCCTGGGATACAGGAGAAAGCAGGCTGCTCTTAATCTCCTTCTATCTCAGGAATCTGACCCACCGGCAGCTATCCTAATTCAAGAACCCCACCTAATGCCTATGAAGCTCCAAGACTATGTGACTTATCAGCACGACCAGTTAACTGCCACGTTAGTGCACAAATTATACACTGCCATATTGCACGACACTTTCGAGCCGGATGTTGCGCACTGCTATATAACTATTCTTCCTCTCCAGAGAGGAGCGGCAAGCCCGCACGTATTGAATGTATACAGCCCTCCAAAAGACAGGAACGCAAAATTGGGTTCCCTCATAAAGAAATTTCTGACCTTAGCGGGCCATGCCCCCTGCGTGATTGGAGGCGACTTCAACGCACCACACCCTTCATGGGGCTACCCGGCGGCGACACCGAAAGGCAGAAAACTAGAAGAAGTAGTGGCGCAAGAGGGGTTATCGATCCTCACCGATCCCACTTACCCTACGAGGCTGGGAAACAGTGTCAGTAGAGATACATGTCCTGACCTGACGTTCACCAAGAACATACAAAACGCCATTTGGAAGAATACCGAACAGCACCTGGGAAGCGATCACTTCATACTCTCTCTGGAGATAAGCACAAACGCGTGCAAGCGCAAAATAGGTATCGCAAGAGTTACGAACTGGGACAGGTGGAGAAAGGCCCAGGCATCTACTGCAAATACTATTACCGACCTAGAGGAATGGGTTAAAGATGAGGTGCACTCTTTGAAAGCCTTTACAAAAGAGGTCTGCACGACAGAAGATTGCCCAGCGGTCGATCCGCACCTTCTACATTTATGGGAAGCGAGGCACTCATTGTCAAAGAGATGGCGCAGACAACGGCTTAACCGCAAACTCAAGAAAAAAATAGAGGAGATAAACAAAAAGGCAGAATCCTATGCCATATCCTTAACCAGACAGAACTGGCATTCGCTCTGCGATGGTATTCAGGGGAAGCTAGGTGTGTCAAAGACTTGGAAGCTCCTACGTGTCCTAATCGACCCCAGCAGCAGCAAGTCGGCCACTAAAGACAGGCTCACGAAGATCGTACACACCACCCCGGGTACGGACACAGAGTTGATCGAAAAGCTCAAGACCAGGTATCTGTGCACGGACCAAGTCGTGGAACAGCCGGAGTATCCTGGACTGCCAAATCCCAAGCTGGACCTCCCACTCACGAAAGAAGAAATCAAAGCAGAAATCGCGGCCATGAGAAAAAATGCAGCTCCAGGTCCAGATCAAATAACAGCGAAGCTCTTATTTAACCTCAGCGATGACACCATCACCGCGCTGGTGGAATGCTTCAACGAGCAGCATTGGGCTACAGGAACGTTACCAATATCCTGGAAGACAGCCGAGGTTCGGTTCATTCCGAAGGCGAACAAACCCCTTAAACTGGATAATCTACGACCGATATCGCTAACCTCGTGTTTGGGGAAGCTCATAGAGAGGGTCATCAACACGAGACTGAGTAGATACTTAGAAGAAAACAACCTCCTACCTAATACTCAATTCGGCTTTCGCCCTCACCTATCGACACAGGACGCCCTCTTGTACCTGTACAAAGACCTCCTTGAGACACCTCCCAAGTCACAGACAAGGGCCATCCTGGCACTTGATTTGAAAGGAGCGTTCGATAACGTTCTACATAAAAACATCCTGCAAAGCCTCGCCGATACCAACTGTGGCGCAAGAACCTACAACTATATCAAAAACTTCTTATCAGTCAGGCAAGCCACTGTAAACTTCGGTGGAATAAAATCAGATCCCATCACTCTAGGCCCAAGGGGAACTCCGCAAGGGGCCGTACTGTCACCCCTCTTGTTCAATTTGGCTATGAAAGATCTACCAGGCCTTCTTTCCGAAATCCCCGGCGTCAAACACACATTATATGCGGATGATATCACTGTCTGGTGCAACTCGGGGAGTGACGCCGAGATCGAGGAGCGTCTTCAAGCAGCAGCCGACACGGTGGACCGGTACGCCAGGGAGAGAGGTCTCCAGTGTGCGCCGGAAAAGTCCGAGTTGCTAATCCTGAAGAACCCGAGGACACCCCTAGCGCAGAACATCTCGGTGTATATAGAGAACCACCCAGTACAGAAACCCACGGAGATCAAGATACTAGGGCAGTATATCCCGCAGGGGCGACAGAACACCACCACTATGAAGAAGCTTACAACATCCACCGAGCAAATCCTCCGCATGATACATCGTATCCGAAATAAACACCATGGCATGAAGGAAAGGGACACCATCCGCTTAGTGCAAGCTTTCGTGATCTCTCGGATAATGTACGGGACGGCATTCCTTAACCTCTCCAGGTCGGAAATTGAAAAGTTGGAGGTACTCATCAGGAAAGCCTACAAGACGGCACTGGGGCTACCAAACTCCACGCCAACAGCAAAGCTCATGGCTCTAGGAGTACATAATACCCTCAAAGAGATGTGGGAAGCACAATGGTTCTCACAACTGAATCGGCTCGCACTCACAAAACCCGGCAGAGAACTGCTCGATAAAATCCATGTTAATCTGCCCTATACAATTGACCAAAGGGAAGAGGTCCCACGCGATGTGAGAAGACGCATAAACGTGCACCCCATTCCGCGGAATATGCATCCCGCATATAACACCGAGAGGAGGAAAGCAAGAGGTGAATCCCTGCAGAAGAAATGGGACAAGCAAATTAACACCCTTTACGTGGACGCAGCAGGACCAAATAATGGAGTCATGACTATTGTGGTCTCAACGCCTTCAGGGTCGATGGTGAAATGCGCCTCGGTGAAAACATCTAACCCCACTCACGCAGAGGAGACAGCTATTGCATTAGCTGTAGCATCTAACCCCAACGCCGTTGTGCTCACTGATTCCCAGAACGCCTGTCGAAACTTCAATAACGGATTAATTCACAAGTCAGGGTTATCATTGCTGACTAAGCATCCACCCAACCAGGTCTCAGTAATCTGGTTCCCCGGTCACCTGGAACTACCAGGAGGAAACGAAGCCGCCCACAGGCATGCCCGAGCTCTTCTATACCGGTCGTCTCCCCCTGATGACCATGAAGGGTGCCGCGACCTAATAGGCTTAGCAGTGTATGCTGACAATCTTGCGCCATACAGAACAGCCAGAAAGGAGTACCCAACACCACACAAATCCCTCAACAAGTTAGAAGAGAACACCCTTAGGAGACTACAAACCAACACCTACCCAACACCAGCTAAATTACACCAGTGGTACCCTACACTATACTCTCCACAGTGTCCACATTGTGGAGTGGTAGCTAACCTCTACCATATGGTGTGGGCATGCCAATATAATCCCTTAGTTGACCCCATTCCCAACCCCTCGGAGGAGCAGTGGGAGGCTATTCTGCTCAGCGATGATCCTGACCGTCAGCACTGGCTGATGGGGAGGGCCAGCGCAGCAGCAGCAGCCAGTGGACTACCGGACTAGGCGGTCCACCCACATGTTCGGACAACATTGAAGAAATAAAGACGTTTGTAATCAATTCCGCGATGTGTGACGGGACCGATTGAACGTCAACGTTTATGCCAGCTTCTGAAACATGATGTGGTCCCAGAGAGAGAATCGTGGCTTTTTCCGCAGGTTTTCGAAGGCGCTGAATGAACTGCTCGCTCGTAGTCCGTGATTATCACTTCTGCTTGCTTGCCTTTAATATTGACTGCATTTAGCGCCGGAAGAATAAATGTCATGCAGATTACAGAATGCAGAATAACTTTTAATGTTTGAACCGGGCCCCGCCGCGGTGGCTCAGTGGTTAGGGCGCTCGACTACTGATCCGGAGTTCCCGGGTTCGAACCCGACCGCGGCGGCTGCGTTTTTATGGAGGAAAAACGCTAAGGCGCCCGTGTGCTGTGCGATGTGAGTGCACGTTAAAGATCCCCAGGTGGTCGAAATTATTCCGGAGTCCTCCACTACGGGACCTCATTCTTCCTTTCTTCTTTCACTCCCTCCCTTATCCCTTCCCTAACGGCGCGGTTCAGGTGTCCAACGATATATGAGACAGATACTGCGCCATTTCCATTCCACCAAAAATCAATTATTATTATTAATGTTTGAACCGGCCCCCCTACCTACCCTAAGTCAAGAACAGAAATGCATATTTGCGCAGCAGTTGATTAAATATCATTTCCTCGTGCGTGGATGGCTCTAGGTAAATAAAATCTTCAAACCTCTCTTGCCTTATTCAGGCATAAAAAATGGTGGCGTCGAATTGCGTGCTTATCTGTTAACTCAGTCATGTGTATATATCCGCAGGTAGCCGTGGTATGTATGCCCTAATTCCGCACAGGGCAGCTCGTTGTGGTCGCGCTTTTCATGGAGTGTTCCAACCTCATCTGTATAATTTTGTTCACAATGTGTAAACGGCGCAGCATGGGCCTTCTAGCCGCTGTTCCGACAAGCCTCAGATGGTTGTGACAAAAGGCTGTACTACAGGCGCTGCGAGGAAGGTAGGCGCAACGCTGTGGCTCTAGCTTCACCAAGTCATTTGCAGCTGCAAGTGGCAAGGCCCAGCAATAACCGCTATGCCTTTCGGTGAACTACCTCGAGCTTCAGTTCTGAGTGACGCGGGGGGAACCTCAAGAAGCCACAAAAATGGTTCGGCTCCCGGGTTGTAATCCGACCGCGGCGGCTGCGTTTCTTTCGATGGAGGCGAAACGCTAAGGCTCCCGTGTGCTGTGCGATGTCAGTGCACGTTAAAGATCCCCAGGTGGTCGAAATTATTCCGGAGCCCTCCAGTACGGCACCTCCTTCTTCCTTTCTCCTTTCACTCCCTCCCTTATCCCTTCCCTAACGGCGCGGTTCGGGTGTCCAACGATATATGAGACAGATACTGCGCCATTTCCTTTCCCCAAAAAACCCATTATAACCAATTATACTCCTTTTTATGGAGGAAAAACGCTAAGGCGTCCGTGTGCTGTGCGATGTCAGGAGGGATCTATTCCGGAGCCCTCCACTACGGCCCCTCTTTCTTCCTTTCTTCTTTAACTCCTTCCTTTATCCCTTCGTTTACGACGTGGTTCGGGTGTCCATCGACATCTTGCGGCGGTGACTCGGGCTGCCGACGTCATGTCCCACACATGGCTTACTTGATGCAGTGCGCGACCGCGCAGTGGCCCTGGGAGGGAACGAGAGAAATAAGGACGAAAGAGGTGCCGTAGTGGAGGGCTCCTGAGTTTTTTCGATTACCTGGGAATATTTAACATGCACTGATATCGCACAGCACACGGGGGTCTTAGCGTTTCGCCTCCATTAAAATGCAGCCGCTGCGGTTGGGTTCGAACCCGGGAACTCCGGATCAATAGACGAGCGCCCTAACCACTGAGCCACCGCGGAGGGTAGGCGCAGTATTTGTTTCATATATCAGCGGACACTTGAACCACGCCGTAAGGGAAGGGATAAAGGACGGACGTAAAGAAGAAAGGAAGAGGTGGCGTAGTGGAGGATTCCGGTGGAAGAGGAAGAGGAGAAAACATTATTGGTTTCACTGTAATAAATTAGAAATGGGAAATGGTTGTTGCGCTGGGTGACAGTCCCTAGAGATGTACCAACTAGCCCGTCAAAAAGTTCCCTATTCCGGGATGCCATTGGTTCCGCTGGTGCCCGCGTTCTCGGGACCAGGGCTCGCTGGGCCTCCAGGTCACAGCTGGACACGGCCGCCTCCCAACCCTCCCTAGTTGGCTGGACTTGTAACGGCTATATGTGTATTGTACTGGCTGGCACACAACATGTGGTATAGGTCTGCATATCGCCCGCAGAATTTCAACCTGCCCGTGAATGTAGGGTCCATGTGTTTTAGTGTGACGCGGTTTAAGAAAGACCCAGTTTAGAGCTATCTAAGGTGGCATTCCTAGGTTCTGTCGAGACTTTTGCGTGTCCCGGGAGTACCCTCCTGCAGAGGCGTAATAATAATAATAATAATAATAATAATAATATTAATTTATTGTGTAAATAGTTTGTACATATTACTTCTCCCCCTATCCTCTCTTCCTGTCCCCTCACCTCTTTCATTTCATTTCTCCATTATGCCTGCTATCCTTTATTTCCGCTGCCCCAGCTCAGGTGCTTCAGTATCGATGGCAGATGCAGGGGCTAGCAAAAATCTTTTCCTTCCTTTTTACTATTATTTTAATAAACAACCACTACCACCACCACTTGGTTTTTGGGGAAAGGAAATGGCGCAGTATCTGCCTCGTATATCGTTGGACACCTGAACCACGCCGTAAGGGAAGGGATAAAGGAGGGAGTGAAAGAAGAAAGGAATCAAGAGGTGCCGTAGTGGAGGGCTCTGGAATAAGTTCGACCACCTGGGGACCTTTATGGGCACTGACATCGCACAGCACACGGGCGCCTTAGCGTTTCGCCTCCATCGAAACGCAGCCGCCTGCAGAGAGGCGTAGATGGTTTGTTATATCCGAGTAAGAGATTAGAAGGATTGGTATGATTGCTGTGGCGGCTCCGGGGGATCGAGTGGAGCCCGGGGGAAGGAACGCTCGGACAGCCGCGTGAGCGGCCTCGTTCCCCTCAACCCCCTGCTGACCTGACACCCATACTATCTGTTATAATATAGTGGGAGCGAGTGGCGCTATCCAACCCCGCACATAATTCGGCAGGCCTGCCGACCTATAGTTCCAAGGACCCTAGGACCGAGGACAGGACCCTAGTTCCGAGGACGGCAGAGCTTCGTGGACCACGGGCCGGGACGGAAAGCGGTGGTCTCAACACCTGATCGGTAGGCCTCGGGAACGAACTAACCCACGAGCCACCTCGCATCACGGCCGCCAAGGGCATCCCCTTGTTTTGCTCTTGTGACTGAAGGAAGAATGGAAAGGGAGGCCTGAGCCGTGCCCACTGGCTCGAGATGGGCCACAATCGCTCGCTCGTGCAGACAGAGAGAGAGACACACAAAGCCGGGACATTCAGACCAAGGACCTGCGGTCAGTGGTTAGGGCGCTCGGCTACTGATCCGAAGTTCCCGAATTCGAACCCGACTGCGGCGGCCGCGTTTTTATGGAGGCAAAACGCTAAGACGCCCGTGGGCTGTGCGATGTCAGGGCACGTTAAAGATACCCAGGTGGTCGAGATTTTTCCGGAGCCCTCCGCTACGGCCTGTCCGCCGATATATGAGACGGATACTGCGCCATTTTCATTCCCTCCAAAAAGTCAATTTCTGACCCAGGCTTCTGCTCATATACCTCTTGCTTCTTTTTCTCTTAGCCGCAAATTTTACTTATTCGACTTTTTCAAATAATAGCAATAATAATAATTGGTTTTGGGGAAAAAGAAATGGCGCAGTATCTGTCTCATATATAGTAGGCCACCAGAACCACGCCGTAAGGAAAGGGCAAAGGAGGTAGTGAAAGAGGAAAGGAAGAGCTGCCGTGGTGGAGAGCTCCAGACTTAAATAATTTAGACTACCTGGAGATCTAAATCACCCCTGACATCGCACAGCTTACGTGCGCCTTAGCGTTTTTCCTTCACAAAAATGCAGCAAATAGGTTTTTAGGCGAGGAAATGACGCAGTAACTGTCGCACTTATCTTGGTGGACACCCTAACTGCACCGTAAGGGAAGGTGGTGGGTGGCTACAACTTTACTGCCTCGAAATGGAAGGGATTAGTTGGGACCGGGGCGAGTCCAGGGTGGCCTCCAGTCGGAGGCGACAAGCTCGCATGATGAGGGCCAGTTGCGTTGCTTTCTTGAACTGGCCAAGAGCTTGTCCCATTCCAGGAGCTAGCAAGAGTGTCATCAAAGAGGGTTTGCTAGCGCAATCCCACAAAATATGGTCTTGGGTGGCGTGCGTGCCGTCACCGCAGTGCGGGCATGCGGGATCATATTCACGGTTATTGATCAATCACGATCAGTAGCAGCTAGAAATGGCATTTGTTTGTAGGCGTCTGATTGTCGTGGATTGCACCCTGTCCAGGTCCGGGATGGGGGTCGCATCTTAGCTCGCTATAAAAAAATGAAAACTGTTTCTGGGAAAGGAAATGGCGCAGTACCTGGCCCACATATCGGCGGACACCTGAACCACGCCGTAAGGGGAGGGATAAAGGAGGGATTTAAACAAGAATTTGAGAAAGATGTGCCTTAGTGGAGGGCTCGGAAATAATTTCAACCACCTGGGGATCTTCAACGTGCACTGACATCGCACAGCATACAGACGCCTTAGCGTTTCATCGCCATCGAAACGCAGCGTTTGCGGTTGGGTTCGAACTCGAGTACTCCGGATCAGCAGGCGAGCGCCCTAACCACTGAGCCGCCCGGGGCGGGGGATAGCTTACGATCAAAGTTTGTATTCTCCACGTATACGGGTCGGGTCCCTAGGCGGGAGCGTCCGTTCCCGAGAGGTCTCCCGTCCCCCGGTCGGTTAAAACCTCGGGCCAAATAGTCGACCCCCTCATTTCCGCAGTTACTCGCGTGAGCCGGAACCCATACGCGATTGATGTTGTGATGTTGTCCGGATGCGCAGAATTCGCATTGAGAGCGCGCTTACCGAGTTTTGGCGAAATTTTGAACGGCGCTCTTAGAGCCGCTTAGAATAGTTTTGGTGCGTAGATCCACGATGCCCTCCCCTCCACTCCCCCTCCGTGCGATGGCTACTTCATTTCCCTCGAATATTAAGCTAGTATGAAAGGTTGTAGCGTAAACGAGGGCTGACTTTTGAGTGGCCATACATGCCACCTTGTTCCGCCTTTTATGTGTTGAGCTGCATCCTGTACACTGCTCATGGTTCGTTCTTGTGCTGTTTCTGAAAGGCCGACGCCCTTGCCTTCCTGTGGGCGTGCATGGTGTCTGCCTGGCAGCGCATGTTCTTGGCTACTGGTTTAACAGCTAGCCTATTAGCAATCCCGACTGATAAATAGGATGTTGCACATACCTTCTTTACGGGGTGGATGTGGAGTTTGTCGATAATTACGCGTCCCGCAAAAGTGCGCTATATGCGGGTCTCAAGTGCCGTCGTATGGGCTTCGACTAGCTCAGCGACCGTGTAAAAAATTAATGTGGATTAGCTCAGCTAATCCAGGATATACAAAGCAAAAGCGAGATTGAGGTCTCCACTGACCCACGGAGCCGGTTGTTCGCCTTTCCTCTCGTAAAAATGAACGGACTTAGCAAAGTTGTCAACGCAAATGAGCTCTATGAACGCCGCCGGCTAGCTTGTTTTGTTTGGTTTTTTGAGGAAAGGAAATGGCACAGAAACGGTATCACATATCTCGGTTGACACCCGAACTGCGCCGTAAAGCAAGGGTTAAAGGAAGGAGGGAAAGAAGAAAGAGAAAACTGAAAGTTGGATTTTCGAGGAAAGGCGCGGCGCTGCGCAGTGGCGCAACACCAGTGGCTCGGTGCTACTAGTGGCGCATGCGCAGTAGTGACTAGGGAGCGAGAGAGAGAAACGAAATGTCAGGCGATGGAGTCGGCGGCGGCCACCTGCGCCTTGTATGATGTTCTAATGAAGCTATTAAGTGCCTCTTCATTACTGCATTATCCTGCTCATGCCGGCTTCTGTCATACCCCGGCGATATGGTGAAGCGTAGCCGGCGGATCTTTTCCGTGTTGTGAATATGGAACTCAAAAGGGTTTTAAAAGGTCGGGTGCTGCCTTTGAGGCTTAGTGAGCAGTTCCGATTTAGCCAGTGAACACGCAGGGCCGTTTCCCTGCACGAAAGAGGGTACCGTGTCGATACCTATCTGGCATGGGTATATCCTGGGAGGTGTTTACGTACTTCGAGCACCTCAACCACTTGGCCGCCATACTTGCCGCTTCTGCTTTAGTGCCGCCTTTTTGCTGCAGCATTGTGAATGCCAAACCATGCAGCGCACATCTGTCACAACTGCTACATAGCTTAAAGGGCTACTATGGTATCCACGTCATCTCTTTATTGTCTCAACTTCGCATTTGACCTTTGACATTGACCTTTCACCTTATATCATAACTTAGTTTTGGTTTGACCTCTGTCTGATTTGAAGGTCAAAACTGCAAGCACCGCTAAATCGTTACCAGGTACCCTTGTGAAGCTTTCGTTTCGTAATTAACAGAGACTACTACAATGTTGTCAACATCAAAGAACGCCAGCGGCCTATTTTGCCGCGTTTTATGGTACGTGCGCATGCAGCGCACATACCTCACTACCGCCACTTAGCGCAAAGCGCGATTGAGGTGTCCACTGCATCAGGGAGCAAGTCATCACAGTCTCGTGAAATTCATTTTCTCAGAAAACCAGGAGTTGTAAAAGTTTTATTTATCAAATGAAGACTTCAAACACGTTTCTTGGCTAAATCTGCAATGGAGGTGTGGTTTATGCGTGTAGTCGTGGCAGCTGTGATGCATTTAGTGGTGATCGTGCAGATTGTATGCAGGTCGTGGCGGGCGTCTATCGCTTGGAGATGCTTGTTGGCTGATATTGTATGCGGGGTTGTGCATGTGGCACAGGCGTCAGGGCCGCCAATGAGGCGAACGGCCACGAACATGAGCAGCAAGAGTGGTGCCGCAATGATGGATTTGTTATATGTGGATATGGCGGATATGTGCAAATGGTGGATATGGATAAAGTGCCGCCTTAATCATGCTGCCTGCTGGGCAAGTTCACTATCGTGTTTTACGGTTCGTTGTTTCTGTGTCGCGGTGCATAGTGCCTTCGTATTTTTCTCGGCATCGCGACAGGACTGGCAAAATCTATGTGGCTGTGGATTGCACGGGTTCCTATGGCAAATGTTTGAGTTTATGTACCTTTGTGTTCTTGTTTGAATTTTTACAGCTCGTTTGTTGTACGTTCGCGATAGCTGTGGTGGTGGTGTCCGTATGCATGCGTGTATTTGTGGATGCATGCGTGTATATTCGGTGGAGCCTCTGTGCATTCCTTGCCCATGCAGGTGCATCTTTGGCGATTCTGTTGAAAACGCGCAATTCGCCGACACATGAACATCACGAGCGCCGTCATCAACACATTGACGATGCTGCTTGCCGGGTGAAAGCCAGTCGGGACGAGTGCCTTCAACTTCTTGTCTAAACGATTAGACACTCGCGCACGTACAGTGGAGACAGCTTTTATCGGTTGTTTCTGGCGTAGTGCTTGTTGTGGTCGTCTTCAGAGTACCTTCGTGTGCTGTCAGAGAATATAGGGCTCGTATGTGTGACAGTGTAGCTGTTATGGGGTGGGTCTAAGCGACTGGAATTGCTTGCTGGCTGCGGTGTTGGATTGTGCGTGGGATTTGTAGGCTACCAGTACTGCGACAAAGCTGGTAGCTCGGATGACTTGGACGCGCCTGTACGCGGCGGCGACAGCGGGAATGATACGCGTGTGGCTGACGACTACAATCAGAAGGTGCGGTTCTGATTGTAGTCGTCGTGAAAGCTCTTCTGTGCAGTTGTTTTTCGGAGGGGGTAGGTTGCTGTATAGATGGTGTTGTGCCCATTAATGCGCGCGGAGTAGTCCTGTAGAGTGTGACCAGTGCGGCACATGGCAGCCCCGCAAGAGGAACAGAAGTGATGACGCTCAAGCGATTGCGCTTTAATAGCGCACTTCGCCGATGCGTGAATAATATGTGAACTCTTGGCCGCCAGCACGATGGCGACGCTTAGTTGCCACGGTAAAAGTCCCGATACGTTCGCGATAGTTGTGGTGGTGGTGTCTGTATGCATGCGTCTGGTCGTGGATTGTAGGGGTGTAGCTTCTGTGTATGTGTAGCCCATGGCTGCAGATGGTTCATCTCTGGCAAATGTGTTGAAAGGGCACATTTCGCCGATGCATGAAGAACATCACGAGTGCCGTCATCAACTCAATTGCTCTCATGGTACCGACAGTTGGAATGGTGGAGTTATGGCAGGTGATTAAGGTGGCTGTGTTTGTGCGGATTTCTTTGGTGCAATTTGTATTGTGGCCGTCAATGCGTACCTTCGTGTTCTTGTTAGAAAGTTTGCGTTGTGGGCATATGTGCGCACAAAGGTTTTTCATGTGTGTAGTTGCCGCGGCCGCTTTATAGCGTGTAGCGCTGATAGTACTCGTTGCAGGTCAGGGTGGCTGTCCAGTGGCTGGAGTTTGCACGATGCTACCGAGTAGAGAAGGCGTTCAGGGTGGGCCATTGCGCGGTAACAGCCAACAGGAAGAAGAACAGGTCTGATGATGCCCGTACAGAAATGCTTCACTTTCAAGCAGCAAATCCGAAATGGTGCCAGGAGCCAGATAAGTCAACCTGCAGAAAATCGAAACTTGGGATTCAGGGGACGACAGACATTGGCGCTATATCTGTCATAATTCGCCGTGTGCGCGAGTTTGACCAGGAGCCTGCCATTTCATTCAGCCCCCTCCACTGAAACTGAGCGCTCGCTTCTGCCTAGTCACGTGACAACCGTGACGTCACTCAACAGCAGCTACGCCGAAGCCATGAGCTCGCTCTCTTCTTATAGCCTCTGCTTCCTCTCAGCTGGTGACAACGTATTGCAGCAGCTCTCAGCAATTCAACAGCAGGAGTCGCCATGGATGATCCAAGCGACATGCAACGAAGTCTAGCCAAGCTTTACCAGGATATCTTTGAAGCTTTGATTTTTGTTACTCAGGTTTAGCCAGATTAAAAAGTTTGCCTAATTTTTTTAGTACAAGTCACACATGCGTGTTCCCCAAAGCAAACAAGAAATCCGCGCAGGCATGCTTTGCTAAAAGGCGGGCAGGAATATATTATTTGCAAGCAAAGTTTGCTTTTTGTTCATTTTGAGAATATTTTCTACCTCTTCCACGCTCTTGCCAACAAAGCCGAACCACCACGAAATGAAGATTACAGCACAAGTAAATTATGTACAAAAATGAGACAACTTTGCTGCCGTCTGGGTGCAGCCTCTCGATTAGGCATCCAATATCTGCACGAAATGAAGAGCCAACTGAGATGCCTGACATCTCAGATCATGAATGGCTGTTTATCTATATATCTTAATAGGTAGCTATGGAAAGGAAAATGGTAGGTTTAACGTTAAGAGACCGGAAACGGGAACAGTGGGTGAGGGACCAAACGTGGGTTAATGACATCCTAGTCGAAATCAAGAGGAAGAAATGGGCTTGGGCATGGCATATAATGCGAAGACAAGATAAGCGCTGGTCATTGAGGGTGACTGAGTGGATTCCAAGAGAAGGCAAGTGCAGCAGGAGGCGGCAGAAAGTTAGGTGGGCGAATGAGATTCAGAATTTTGCAGGCGTAGGACGGCCGCAGCCGACACAGGGCAGGATTAATTGGAGAGACATGGATCGAGGCCTTGCCCTGCCGTGGGCGTAGGCAGGCTGATGAAGCATTTAACTGGTAGCCATACACTGGTAATGTTTGAACACAGTATATAACCCATTTCATTTCACTGTCGCTACTTAAAGCGTTGTGGCAGGGGATAATTATTACAGAATTCATCGCAGGTAGACCTGGCGCCATAATCAGTGCCTGAAGCCGTAGGCATTGGAAAAAGATATTTTGGTACTTATGCAATTTGTTTGGCATGCCATTCAAATTCAGTTTATTTGAGCATTCTTTGTGGGCACTGAAACAACAGGCACATTCCTATATCAAGTGGAAGTGTCGCATTGCTTAGCTGGTCCTCATAAGCAGGCTACATTCCAAGGTGTGTAACTTTTCTAATACTAATCGGAGATTCGCGTCCCCAGCTGGCTATTCAGATGTTGAGAAGTTATTTTAGTGAAGCAAATGTAGCATCAACCATCAAGTTTCCGAACAGATGGTGCTGCGCCATCACTTTCGTTCCAGAGAAGACAGCGCGAGTTGTCAATTACTGGTCTAGCACAGCTACAACTGAGAGCACTGCTGTACTTTAACACATCTGAATCGAACAATTTCACTGCATAGATTCACAGAAATACACCACTGTATGAAATCCACCGCCTCTGCTGGATTTCTTTGTCGTGAAAAGCCAACAGTTCTGGTCGGAAAAACAATATGTGTGTAAATAATTGTCCCCTGCTTGAATGCAGCAGCTCACCAAATTAAATTTGCAAAATAGACGTTGCAGGAAGGGAGAATTGCTTACCATTGCTTTTGGTCCTAAAACTATCACTCATCAAGTGTTTGGAAATCCAAAAAAGTTTGGAATTGGTGTAATGCAATCAGAAAATGCCGCTTCCTGTTCACTAACCTTTGCTGTGGCCCCAGCAATAAGTGTTTGCCACATGGAGGCACTGACACTGCTTTAATTAACATATATGGCAGTGGTGCCACAGAGCTGCTGAACCTGCTTCTTCGATAAGTACCGAAATTTTGTTACCTGCATGCTACATATGGCTTTAGCTAGCACGGTCATATGAAAAGAGCTAGGTTGTCAATGAACTCACCGTGCTGCACGTGAATTTCATCCGGGCTGGAATCGCAGAATGTGGCGAAGCCTCGTCACTGCCGCAGCGGTGAATGTCCGGAGTGCAAAGCTGTCGCTGGAGAGTGCTGGTAGAGGTCTGTGATGCTGGCGTGCCACTGGTCGCCAGTATCCCCACAGCATGTCATCGATAGTCGTGTTGGCGGTCGTGCTCGTCGTAGTAACTGCAGCTGGTGCCATCGGTGTCCGTCCAAGTATCTTGTGGATTTCGGAATGCTTTTTGTGGTGCCTCAGTTCCTGTAAAACGTGGGCTGTTGGTGTTGCTTGGTGTCATGTTTTAAAAACTTTACAGGTTTCCCGAGCCCCGTCTGCGGTTAGTGCTGTAGGATTCTTGTGTTGGTACAATTTTTAAGGTAGTGTTTGTACGTATTAATACTATATTTGAATGCAGTGCAGCAGGGCGTAGAAACTTGCGGTCTATTGTGTTGATCAATTTGTTCGTGTTCATTGCTGTTCATAATTTTGTGGTTGTGGACGTATACCATTTAACGGTTCTTCTTATGTTGGTAAGCATGGTTGCATTGACAGTGTCAGCGTTGTTATGTTCACTACTTGATTTGTGTCTAATTCTTATTGTGTTCTCGGACCTCGCCCACGTTTTTGTTCTGGCTGTGCTGGCTGTGTTGCGTTCGCTAAGTTTGTCGCTGTGGGGGATGGTGTCGATGTGTAATGTTGTCTAGATAGGGGAGGCCGCCGGCATGAAAAACAGCAGCAGTGCAAGGTGCTCCTGGCACCTGGCCGATTGCTGGCACCATGAAGAACAACAGAAGTGTCGCTGTGGGCAATAAAGGTGGCTGTCGGTGGCAGAAAGACTGGCTCAATCCTGCAGACGCCGTGCTGGGGTTTTGAGCGAGAGGCTCTGCTCCAGGTAAGGGGTTCAGTCGCCTTGTGAGCCAGCTGCGCTCAGGGTCTTGACTGGCTGCAGAAATAAGAGATACAGACTTCCTAAATGTTGATTCACCAACAGTGTCAGTTACATAGCTTCCCATCCGCACTGCGATAATGCACAACTCACGGCGTGGACCCTTGAGGAAACGTATCGAACAGGGAAACGCGCAGCTCTGAATATTTCTCCGCGTAAAGCTGGTCAGCCTTTATCCACTGGTTTTATTCTGACCTCCAGGTCACTAGAATGCACATGGCGACCGTGTGCCACCTATCGACACCGCCCCGATACGAAATGTATGGCAACCATGCAGCATACGAAGGCGACGCGCCGGTGCAGAGCCTAGAAGCTGACGACCGCTACACGGCGCATGAGCGCGCTTGTGATAAGGGCAAAAAAGCGTCCGGCATAACAATGGCCACCATGACCACGGACCTCGGAGCTGCGGCGGGGCGGGCATGTTCTACCAGCGCCAAAACTAAAAAGACAAAGACAAATCCGAGCGCCACTCCGAACTCCTCCACTATGGAGTCTTCCACTTCTTAATCCCCCAACTCCCGGCATGTTCAGATGTCCGTTTAGAGTTATGCACATCTACTGCGCCTTTCATATTTCCTTCTGCATGTGCGCAGTAGTTAAGTGCAAGCCTGTGACGAAAACCAACATTTTAAAAGAATAAATGAAGGAAAATACGCGACTCTGTTTAGTATGAGCTGAGGTGAAACAGCCAATACGAGTAAGCTCTCATATCAGGGCCTGCATCACACACGTGCTAAATATCATGCAGGCTCCGCGAGTGCATTCGACTGGAACTACTGGGTAGGTAAAAATCTCGCAATGCAACAAATTGAGCCTAGCTTCCATGGCGTTATTTATCAGGGCGACTTCTAAGCCTTCTAGACTTATTCAGCATAGACTCCACAGTCCGAGTAGCACAACGTTCTTATGATATGCTGAGGAAAAATCACAATACGCGGCGTGGTTTGTCCCTGCATACTGCACAGTTTTGAGCAGTAAGGCCGCTGAGTTAAGAGAAAAAAAGTACCGACAACAGAGAAGTGCCGAAAAGGGGAAATGGCGCTCCTCCTTCGCTCAACACTCAATGGGTCGCTGATACCACCTTTAACTTTTAACAATTATTGTTGCTTACCAGGGATTGGCTAACGTCAGCAGCTGTTAGCGACATTCGATAGACGGAGCACCGGCCAATGACACACCCGACAAAAAGTATCTGTTAGAGCATAGCCTTCTAAAGCGAGTGTTATTACTTGCTATGCACCTATAAAAAGCATCGATGAAATAGTAGTGCTCGTACACGCTATTCTCCCCATCTCTTATGAACAGGAGCGAATTCGAAAATATTCATTCACAGAACGTGATAAATTATCTCTGCGTTGCATGAGTGCATTTTTTCTTTGCCAGAATACAAGCTTGTGAAGGGACGATCGCCATACAGCTTGCCATTATCTCGATGTCTTTAGCTGCTATTTCTCAGCTTTGCGAAAACGAAGAACATATGCTGTGCTCACCAGTACTACTCCCAAGGTGATCAGAGGTCGGCTTGGATGAGGTCCATGGTGAGGGGAGAGTATCTAGGAGTCGAGGCACAGACGCATCTTCGGTTACCACATGCTTCGCGCTACGTGCAGTGTTGGCAGCCAACGAGTTCCGGATTCCATTGCCGCTGCTCGTCTAAGGTCAACTAAGTTGCCTTCGACCGTTCGTTATTATCCTCTTCACTGGTGTAAAAGTCTTGTCGAAGCTCTGCTCTCGTCTCGTGATCGTGTCGCAAGTTTTCGCTGTATTGAAGAAGGCTGTTTTGTATCTTTTTGCTGATTCCGTTGTGATGTCCTCATTTGTGCTTGCTTCGGTTAGGGTCATGTCGTGTTCTGTGTCCTCGCATCGCTAGAAGAGTGGCCGCCATTCTCAAGAGGAACTGGGTTGATGCGGATGACCTCGACACCGGGGCAGGCGCTGACTTCCGTCGCTGCGTGGATGGGACACTGCACATTTCTCACGCACGCGCAGATTTCGCCTGGATAAACAGCAAAGCAGCTCATGATAGGTGTTCAGCAGGGGGCCTGGACTGAGAGCCTGCAGAGAAGCCTTGCTAGTGATCATCTTTTTAAACGCGAAAGCATTGTACAGTATGTCCAATGAACAAAATACCTGGCATCCGCCGTCCATGCCACGAAATTTGGAGGATGTCAGAACATTTTTTGACGCGGCACCAAATTTCATTACGTCATCGTGGTCAACGAATCTGCGCACGACCAGGAAGCACTGCTTAGAAATGTGGATCAAAATTTGGATAACTGTGCATAACATGTGGGTCACTTTTTGAAATCAGTAAGCATAGTTTTGACGCCGGAGCTTATGTACAAATCATGGGACAAAGTGAGCCAATTCATGGCATCCCTGTCAGCAACTCTCCCCACATGATGACGAATTATGGGATCGTTTTGCTATTAGCGGAAAGCTTGACAGCGAGTTTCATCTTAATGGATGACTAATGAAGAACTCTAGGCGTTGATAAGTAATGCAGAGTATTGGTACTCGTCACTTGTCAGTAATTCTGGAAGACTTCTTGAGTGTGGCATCGCCATCACACATGCTTTCTGGAGCACATTCCTATGAACATAAGGTTCTAGCTCGCGACAGACAAATAAGCCAGAGGGCATAGGAGCTCACCACATTGCATTCCGTCTAGTATCGCAGGCCGTGGTGATGCTCGTAAGGGCCACAGTGAGACAGTCCGGAGTGCACCCGCCCTCGTCAGTTCCATGGGTGCGATCAGGGTGCTTTCCATCTTATGTCATTCTTGCTGTTGTGCCTCCAAAGTTAGTCCTCGTCCTTGCAGCTGGGATAGTAGTGCTAGGTAAAATCATCTGGGTTCATGGTGCTTCTAGGCGGCTGGGATGTACTGGCGCCGCAGCACCACATCCACAGGAGGCCTAAGAGCTCTCCCATATCCCTCCCTGTCCCGTCACAGCTGCGTCCATCTTATCCCCACAGTATTTCTCGCCTCATCTGTCCACCCCTACTCTTTCATGCATGTCGCAAACACAGATGTCCTTGCTGCATAAAGCTTGGGTCCACAATACTAATGAATGTTTCAATTGGTTTGGTTTATGAGAGTTTAATGTTCCGAAGCGACCCTCAAGACGCTATGATGGGCGCCGTAGTGAACAGTTTCGGAAATTTCGACCACCTGGGGTTCTTTAACGTGCACTGACATTTGACCGCTGCGGCCGGGATCGAAGTCACGTCTTTCGGGACAGTAGCCGAGCGCCATAACCACTGAGCCACCGCGGCGACCCTTCTTTATTTCTCATTCTTGTTTTCGTGTCCTTGTTTCGTTGTGGTATCGCTGTGCATCCTGCGGTGGTTCTGGCGACGGGCGTCTTGACTGTCAGGTGTTAATACCGTTGTGTCTCACTGTAGTGGTGGTATTGATGTCCACATGTTTTTGTTGCTGTGTTCGTCAATATGAATGGCTCTTCGCGATGATTGCTGTGGGATATTCTTGGTGCTTGGTTCGCGATATCGAGGGAACTAGCAGAATCACTCTTCACACCTTGTGCTTGTGCTTATGTTCTATTTGTCGTTAATGTTATGCAAAGGGCCTTTTGTCTATTGTTCGATGTGATGTAATTTTAATTATGCAGGCGTCTAGATGGGGCTTTGGTGGTGCATGTGGAAAGTGTGAGGAGTCAGGACAGCAGGCGGCGCAAGCGCGAGAACCGGCGCCGCCGCAAGACCTGCTTGATTGGCTGCATCGACAGCATGAAAAACAGTAGAAGTGCCGCTGCGGAACTCTCTGCACAAAGCTGAAAGGTTGTATTTGAACACACGATGGGTTGATCGAAGTACTCGGAGGTGTTTGTCATGCACTGCACGGGTTTCCGTCGGTCCCAGCGCACTAATGTCATGGCCTTCAAAATAGCAGCATAGAACATATTTGAGGCCTTGCATACTAACCAAGCCGTCTTTAGTGATCCGCTTCTGGCCTGCATTTTTGCCTATGTAGTACAAAAGTGCAGTTTATGGTATTTGGCTTTGCTCGTAGGTCCTTATGGTCTGCGTTCGGCTGGTCATTTCCATCCAAAACACTTCGACGCTAACCTTAGCCTTCTTTGTTTCCAGTTGATCGAAGGTTGTGGTTCTCTTAAGCGGTTTCGTGTTCTTAGTGCTGGCCATCCACGTACTGCTGCTCTCGTTCACGAGGATCTCATTGTAGGACATTACACTCGATCGTGATTGTGACGTGTGGGTCAAGGTGGCTTCCATTTTTGTGTAATGTTGGTGCTTGGTTTGGTTAGAGAGCTTCCGCGTAATGAGCGTATAGCTTTTGGGGTCTTACACCACCGTTTCCATGGTGAAGAGCATCGATGCCGTAATTTTCGACGGCGTTAAAATGATTGCTCTTCCGCGTAGGATAGGCAGAGCTAAAATAATGGCGTGGTTGTGCATGTAGTCGTCATGGCAGCACCGATAAATGTGGCTGGGATTAGAGGGCTACGTGGTGGGTGTAATAGCTGGCATTAAATTGTCTTCAAATGGTGTCGTTACTCTTGTAGTGAATCGCACGTAGATCTTTTGTGGTGTACAGTGCCTGTATTGTTGACCACTTGCTGTTGTTATGTTGTTAGTGTAGTTTAGGTGCCTATGTTCTCCAGTGCGGCGCAAGGCAGCACGCAACAACACATGACACACAAGTGATTGTGTTGAAAAGGCGTTTTTCCCGCCCATGAGGAACAACAGAAGTGCCGGCGAATGCTTCCAGAGAATTCCACGGCTGCCGTGTCACGAGGCGCAAACTGACCTTGCTATGACCATACTCCTTTTCGTACATCGTTATATGTAACACATTCTGTAAGCATAGAGGGTCCCCAGACCGCTGAGAGAAACACGAATGGTGTGCCTAAGCAAATGTGCTGCAAAGGCGAAAATCACCGATGCATGGAGTACAGCTGGAATGACCGCGTTCTTGATGCGGCAGTGGTGCTTCGTATGGATGCTTTGGGAGTTTTCCACTATGGTTGGTATGCATGCAACATATTCATCATATTCGTCATGACAGAGGAAATCACTGCTGCTGTGACTGAGGAGGGTCAATGCACTGGCGTCGAACACACGCTGTATGTCGGATGTGTTATGTTGTGCATGTGGTGTGGGCGTACAGGATACTGCATGAAGAACAGCGCGAATACTGGGGTCCTTAATGCAGGAGTTATGTTGGTAAGGCTGCTTGTCTGGAAATGGCTGGTATCCATGCGGTGGTTAAATCTAGGGTTGCGGTGTATTTATGAGTACAGGGATTGCAGTTAAAATTATGGCTGCTGCTGTGATTGTACAGGAAGGGTGCATTAGCACCTAGCCATGGTGTCGACTGCTGGGTGTTGTGTTTACATTGTGCACGTTTCTGTGTGGGGGGAGAGGAGGGTGAGAGGGTCCCCAAAATGTCAGCTTGTAACCGTCAAGAACAGGAATTGTGGCGCCACAGTGAATGTACTGAAAAGGCGGAGATCACTTATTCTTGAACAACATCAGAGCAGCTCTGTTCTGTATGCAGCGGTGGTGTTGAAGCTCTATGGTGTTTTCGACTTGGGCCATGCATGTGCTTTAGGTGCAAGTGGTCTTGTAAAGTAGTTTCGCGTGTAAATCGTGGTGGCTGCAATGAGCGGCTGCGACTGTGCAGGTTGTATGTTTTGGTGTTTACTGTAAGATATTTTCTGCAGGGCGTGTTTCGTTTGTGAGTGTAGTGTACATGTCTAGAGTCGCCTACACTGCGCAAAACAACCGCCAGGAGTAGCACCCAAGCGCATTTGTCCAAGAGGCTTAAGTTCACCGATTCATGAAGAACAGTAGGAGTGCCACCACGATAATCACCAAGGCCACGGCTCCGCGCCACGAATTCGGAGCTTGAATTGTGCCAGGAAAGCTCCAGAAATGCCAGTGAGTCGGTGACAATGAGCCAGGTCCAATTACGTGCAAGAAATTGATGATTCGGGTTCAGGATCAGGAAATTCTCTCTCCATACAGCTTTGATTTTTTTTTTCTCCTGTGAATAAACACCGCAATTCGTTTTTAGAAGATTCGGAAGGGTATCGGTCGGAAGAGCGACTGGAAAAAGTAGGTGGCGGCTGTCAGAGTGGTGCTTAGATAAGGACAGCACAGTCCTCGGCAACTTTCGCTTAAGGGTACGTGGGCAGAGCAGCACTAATTTTTGTACCAGCTGCTACAGGAACGTGACCTCACGGTCTCGCTCCCACGCGGAGCAGAGGTAATTACATGCAGTGTAACGGGGCCATGCCTAGGATCGCGGTTCGAACAAAACCAAGTGTGCGTGCTTATAGCAGAAAAATGAATATGAGCCATGGCTTGTTTCTTTATACCAGCTTTCTGCTCTTGAATTCTTCTAATTGAGGTGCGATCTTTGCTCCGTCTGAACCGCATGCTCTGGCAACGTGTGCATTTTCTAAAATTAGAGCCTTTTAGAAATTGGAGTATCCTCATAGAACTGAACTGACATTTTTTGAAGCGCTCTGACCTCAAAGCGATTTTTTCGGGTAGGTAAACGATAAAACCTTGGTCAAATAAAAACAAATAAGCACAGCTAAAAATATGCTTTTGTTATCAGATGCTATTCTGGTCAGTACTGAATCCTGAACAGGAAGTTAGTAACTGTCCCTATTTGTGCTGCTTCACCCCGCATCGATCATCGATAGAGTTTTAATCTGAAACTAAACATTTTTTATGCACTCTTTCTCAGCACCATAATGGCATGTGGCAGACATTGATATTAATGCCTTCAAGACCGGATGCCGACCGGATGCCACTAAATATCCGTAAATTTCCAATGCATTCCCTTTAATGTTATTTCCTTATTTGCAGCCGCAGGCCACTTTCCATTTACTTGTCCGGTTTATGTTTGTGTGCGCTGTGATCTGTAATCTGACGCACCAAGCTCAAAATTTATCCACTGCTTCCTCATAAGCATTATATTTGCAGTGGCCTTGATCTCTAAGGCTAATCAAATACTAAATGAAAGAAACAGAGAACGTCCTTGAAGGTTACATTTTTGCTGAAGGCATTAAAGTAACAATATATCTGAAGGCTTGAGGAAAAACATTTCTATACGGTGCAGTGCACGGGGCCAGGGCATATGAAAGACAACGCTGCCAAACGCGTGCATTTCCAGTGTTTTTCATAGCCCCTACTCTGCGCTAATTTCTTTAGGCACTGGCTACAATTTGGACATTTTCAGAGCGATTACGGTCTTAAGGACTGGCGATCACCAGCGCCCGTGGTACAAATTTTGTAGCAAAAGCTACACTAGGCTAGTGGAAGCGAGTTATGCCCTGTCTCTCTGAGGCCACAGCTGTGCCCTTGTAACCACGGCAACCAGCGGAGCTCTGCTGATGCGCCGCACCTTTCCTCAAAATGTAATTATCAATTTCCCCTTTCTTCCTTTCTTCTTTACCTCCCTCCTTTATCCCTTACCTTATGGCACATTTCCTGTGTCTACTAAGATAAAACAATTACTGCTCCATTTCCTTTCCTCAAAAACCAAAGAAAATTCAGGGGGCACTTTGGCGACCTAAAGTCCCCAGGCGAAAGTCGAGGTGGGTGGGCTAACTTGAGGGTGACCCGGGCCAAATTTAGGGTTGGTGTTTCGCCGTAGTCGAATTAGGCTGGACATCGATTTTCGTGCAGATCAGCCAAGGTCAAATGTCGGGGTAGACCGTGGCCCAAATTTGGCGGTCACCATGGACATCGACTTTAGAGCAAATCAGCCGAGGACAAATATAGGGGGTGACCCGGCCCAAATGTTGGGGTCACCATTGTTTTCGTCGTAGTCTAATTAGGCTGGACATCGATTTTGGTGCAAATCGAAAAAGGTCAAAATTTGGGGTTGATCCAGGCCAAATTTGGGGGTCACCATGGTGTTCGCTATAGCCTACTTAGGCTCGAGATCGACAATTGTGCTAATCAGCCAAGGTCAAATCTTGGGGGTGACCCAGGCCAAATTTGGAGGTCACCATGGCGTTTGCCATAGTTCAATTAGGCTGGACATCGATATTGGTGCAAATCGAGCAAGGCCAAAGTGTGGGTATGATGCCACTTCCGTTCTCATGACTTCCGGTTGGCGATGTAATGGACGGACACGATCTCGACCGGGAGTATGAGGCGCCGGCGTTCATTGGGTTCATTGGCTTTGACAACGTTGTAGATGCAGCTCATTTTCCCGAAAGGAAAGGCGCACAACATTGCTCCCTGGGTCAGTACACACCTCAAGCACGCTTTCATGTAGGTGGCGTTGGTGTTCAACGACCAAAACCTGTTTTGATTATGTTCCGCACACCAGACAGGCAGCGCGCGCACCCTTCCATTCTGGAAGGTGGCAGTTAAAGGCTAATCGCGAGAGGTTGGTCACCTAATGAACGCTGCGGCCTACTGCGGCAGCGTTCACACACAACGCTTTCTGCCACAACGCTGTCAACGATAATGCTGCAACCCACATCTCTCTTCTCTCACCGCCGCCACATATGTACCTCAAAGCGCGATTGAGGAATCCACTGACACAGAGTCAGCTATGCGCCCTTTCTTTCCTCAAAATCATGCAAGACCAGAACGTTGTCAACGCCAACGCCAATGAGCACAACGAACGCTGACAGCTTTCACTCCGTACATCTTGGATTAGTTGAGATAATCCACATTCATTTTTTTGGTGCTCCTTCAGAAAAAACGCAATTACTGGTGCTCAAAATGAATTTAACGACGTTTTTAACGTTCGATTGCTGTAGCTATAGCCACCACTACAGACGCGCCTGCACTGTAAATGCTGAATCATACGATTTGAGTCACTTCAAAATATTCCGATTGGTACGTAGGCCTTAGTTCGTGACAGCTGCGCCTACATTGCGATCCATGTGGCAACTGCGGTTATAAAGATTTTTTTTCTTAGTGGTCTCGCTGCTCCTGAACTCAAAGGATTTGTTCCTTCTGCTTTCTACGTTTAAGAAAATAAGCAAAAACTCACGGTTGCTGAACTCCCGACGATATCCGTATAGGAGCTGCCTCTAATGGCGCCGCTGTCAAAGCCGCAGCCATGAAGACGAAGTCTTCCTCACAGTGACGGCTATCTCGTACCCTGCACATTGTTTGCCGGGACTCAACGCTCGTGCCCGTCCTTGCTTCCCGCATGTAGTCTTCGATGGCGCGGTACTCTTACTATTACCAGCTATGGAGCTCCCAGCTGGGCTTGTTCACGTAACTGCACTTGCATCACAGCAGTTGTCTTCACCGAGCTGACTCGATTTTTGATGTTGCGCAAATGTTATGCAGTATTGTACTTCATTTACCACCAGTCGATGAGCGTGTCTGTTGTGGGGGTGGCGTCATGTCTGTGTTGCTCGTCTTTGCTTTTGTCCATGATGATGCTAACTGCAGCTGTCGTCTGTGAAGTTGTGGTTGTCGTTGCGATGGTCGTCGCGTCCGTGTGTGCCTCTGTGTATCTGCAGTTCCTGCTTTCTGGAAAAGTCTGTCTCACGGCGGCCGCCTTCTAGCAGAGCAGGCGTACAGCAGAAGTGCGCATGACCTTGAGGCGGGAATGTCGGTCACTTCCGCCGGCATGAGAAACAGAAGCAGTGCCCAATAGCTCGCAGAGGAGAGCCCACGTGGAGAGAACACACAGAAGAGACCACAGTTTGTGTAACTGGTCCATATGTCATATGTGATAGCCAGGGAACCTCGGCCGGCTTGTTGCACACACAAATCCTAGCACAGGTCCGGGAGCTCAAGAGGCGAAAGCACTTTGGTCTTATAACCTGCAGGGAATTGACATTCAATGATTACATTTAGGAAATTGCAAAAAAAATGATTTAGCTGCTTGTTGTCAGCAATAATTCCGCATTGCGCACTGCTGGAGGCCATCTGGGATTTCCAAAAGTTGATTACGAATGATGCCATTTGACACATGTACTTGCTGCCGATCTGCCTATCTGAACTCTTGTCCTTAGGTCGCGTAGATTTTACCACGAGTTAACGTCTTAACGTACGCCGCTAAGACTGAAGCATTGTTCCTCGTACTGCTTCGACCTGACATCAAACAAAGAAATACGGGTTTGATAATTCATCAGAGAGCACTGCCGTGGAAAGGTGGCTGCGCGGCAAAAAAAAGCTCAAATTAGTGTCCTGACGCCCTTACACATTCAAACCGACCGTAAAAAAATTGTTACAATTACGTCATTACTGTGACGCATTCATAGTGGAGCTCTCCGAACAATCACAGGGGCCACTTCCAATGACACGAAACGCGTCTGAAAACCGGGATTAGCCCGCCAGCCTAGTCAGCAGTCATGGCTGAGAGGTGCATGTGGCTGAGTTTGTACTCACCGTTCTCTCTTTTCCGGTGGGATCTTATGATGCGGACCCTTGATGCCACCAGGAGAGTTGCATTCTGCAGTGCGCACAACCTTTTCTTCGTGTCAATGGTTCTGCCCTCCAGTAACGTAATCGTAGCACTGGTCTTCATGGTGCCTGTGTCTGTAGCTTCGATCGTTAATAAACGTGTGCAGCTTGCATAGCCTTTGGTCGTTTTGTGAGCTAGGCGTTTTAGGACCTCAGTATAAAGGTTGTTCCTGCGGTGACTTAAAATGGGCAGCAGTGGCGTTCGTGACGCTTCTCTTGCTGTAGCCTTCATGTTTTGAATGTATTTCTGCAGTTTGTGTAGTTTTCTGTATAACGTTACTCGTGTCTGTGCTGAGGTGCCATTGCTTCGCATCACTACGTGGTCCAATTTTTAGCTGTCCTCATACCAATAAAGCTTTAGTTTGAAGCTGTTGTCTGTTTGCTTTGGAGCTGCTCTCTGTTCATTAATATGTGCAGTGTCATGGCTTTGGTATCTCACGTCTAACATAATTCTCTCCGAAGTTGGGGTGCGTGTAAGGTGTGTGGGGTGGGGAATGTTGGATGCCACGAACATGAGGAATAGCATCAGCGCCGCACCACGGCATTAATAGCAACTAGCAAGAAGAATAATATGATCCCCGCTGTGGGAGCCTAGGGAGGGTCTTTTGGATCTTGGTGCAATGTATCCGCCGAACTAACGCTGGACCCATTGGATCTCTGAGCAGACACCTTTAGCTGTTAGTTAAAAGGTTGATGTACACAACCTTCTGCATGCTCACTGTTCTCGGGTTGGCTCCCATGCCGCATGACATTGCTACACTTCAGCCTTGAGCCTATGGGATAAAGATTGATCATCCTAGTGGTCGCCATGCAACAGTATATATTTAAAGATTTTTTGATGAGTCCTGCCATGTCGATCGTTGAGGCTCCTGCTCTAGTTCTAGCTGAGAAGTCATATTGTGCTAGCTTTGGTTTTATTGTGCAAAAGAGACTTGGGCCAAAGAGCGCCAAAACGATGTTTCATTAGGTCTGGTTGCTCTTGGCATATTACATGAAATAGAATGAAATTATCACATATACTACGTATTATAATATAAAAATCCCAGAACACAGAAAATATAGAACTAAACCATTGCTACATGGATAACTATATGCAAGTTTTAAACAAACAGCAGGTAAACAAGCAAATTGCAAGGCCTTGCCAAGAGCAAGCGGACGGGAATTTCCTCCCATCGTGCATGGCTACGGAGCCCTCTTGTCTGTGGCAAGGTAGCCTTTCAGCAAGAAACCGCGAAATAAAGCGCTATATGCTCTTTAAAGTCCCACTGCTACTGATGCACTAATCCTGGCAAGATTATGTACTGTGTGATAACAAACGAAAAAGGTTAGGATGATCTGTAAAATCTTGCGAAGTGAGTTTTACGAAGCGTTTTTCTTGGTAAGGGTATGAGTAACTGAGTGCGAGCCACTCAACTACTTTAACTCCAGCGGTTGAGCTCTGAAACGTTAAGTACACTGTGTAGTATGTGTCACATTCGCAGTGTGGAATGTGTAACTTTGCAGGATTGTTTCTTTTGGTGGAAATGCTTCCCTACATTTAAAATAGGTTTGTGAACTTTTGTGTCGGCGCAATAGGGTTCCGTGGGCATCCCTAATGCTGTCTTTGCTGTCTTTACAATCTTTCTGGTGCTATTATGTTTAACATCAGGTGGTGTGATTGTGTCGGTGTTTGCGCAGCCTGTACTTGTAGCTGTTTGCTGTGGTCGCCGTTGTGTCCCAGGGTGAAGTTTAACGTGGTTGTGGATACTGATTCGATGAAACCTGTCCCTTAATTTCCTCGGATGCACTTCCTCTTTGGCTCGGCTGTTTCTGTACTTGTACTGCTTGTATTGTTGTGGACACTGTGTATATGAACACTGTGTGTATTATGCGTTGTCAGGTGTTGGGTCGTTTCCCAGATGTCCGTGCTTGCTGTGAGTGTCGGTGCAGGCAGCAAGGCTGGAGGCCACCAATGGCATGAGGAACAGCACCAGTGCCGCCTTGGGGGAATGGCCAGGGGCGCAGACAGCCGCCAACAGGAAGAACAGAAGTGCCGATAAGTCCACCGACCATCAGTCCCTTGGCACTCTGGAGATGTCAAGAAATAGACACGGACGGCTTGGCAAAGGTCCGTCCGCAGCTGAGTCTGCAGGCCTCACCACAGGTGATCTATAGAGCTGCAAAAACGAAGCGCCGCCCCATTTCAGTACGCTTTATGTTGACCAGGCGCCACTGCCCTAGCAGCACAGGGCATCGGCCTAACATCGGTAATATATCGCCAAAGCCTGGTCCTTTGTAGGACCGGTCTCTGCCAATACATTTTCAACAATGGGCCGATGCTCTTGCTGCCTGGGTGTGCTTCCCGACCAAAGTAGTGGGATTCACTCCCAGCAGCAGCGGACGCGCTTTGGCGGAGGTAGAGCACGAAACGCGCCTTTGTGCTATGCTATATGCGTCACTGGGCATCAACAAATTCAGTGCTCTTCCATAAGACTTTCTCAAACGTACGGCCCCTTTCTCCTCGTGCAGTGAATAATAGCGCAGAATCATGTCAAGTTCTACTTAAATTTCTTCACTAACCCTTATGTCACATAAGCTACAGAGGTTAAGGAGAGTTAACGAAATACAGTGACTTCCTGTAGCGCCTCAAGATCACAATTTTTTAATATTCTTTACTATTAGTGGTTAACCTGACAGTGAATTGACCTCAGATGAAAGGCTTACATCTATATAATTTACAGCGCAGCTATACCTTCACAGCTGCAATTAGCCTCTTCATTTCTAATAACCCTTATTGCGGTATATGCATGCCACCATGAAAAAAATTCATATAGAGGAATGTTTCTCACTGTCAGCAGCTGAAGAGCCTGTCTCTCCCCGACTACAGTCGCCTCACACAGACCGATTTCTGGGGTTAATCTTTTTAAGCAGCTCGAAAGCTGCATTTTAGTACATAAACTGTCAGCTCGCAATTGGCTAGTAAGCAAGAAAGCACAGGAGCTCACCAGTTGCACGTCGCTATCTTGGTCTTCCGTAATCTCACGCCATGTTGACGAATGGACAAGGCCACAGCGAAGTCTGTCCACCGTGCAGAACGTTTTCTTCGTCGGCCTGGCTGCGCTCAAAGTACATACTTCGCGTGTCACGTGTCTTCGTTCTGCGCCGAGTTAGATGCAGTTCTTGTAACGGTGGTGTAGTCGTTTCATGTGATTCCTCAATGGATGTGATGTACTGGCGCGGTATGCAGCTGGGGGGCTGTCGAATTGGGCAGTTCCGACTGAATGCGGCTTTAGATGAAGCGGTGATTTTGCTGACGGGTGTATCAAGTGTAAACGTCCCTGGTTTCTCTCACGGTGCTGCTTGCGTATGGGGCTTTGGTGAAGGCATGTTTTTGTGACTGTCGCTCGTGAAACGCTGCTCTTCGTGATCATAGCTATAGGTTATTTTGTGACTGGTTCGCGCATTTGATGGCGCTGGCAGAATTATCTGTTGGCCTTGTGCTTATGGTTATGTGCTGCTTGTTGTAGTCATTTTGTAAAGTGGCTGTGTCAAAGAAGATTTTTTGGTGCAATGTGCCTTGCTGCTGCTTTCCTTGTGCGTGCGGGGAGTGTGAGGTGTCCGCATTACTACACGGCGCCAGCATGAGGAAGATCAGCAGCGCCGACACACGAATTGTCAGAAAGACGCACAACATGGCCGTCAGCGTAAAGAACAGAAGGAATGCCACCATAAGCACCGAGGGAAAGTCTGCTTACGCGGGGTGCATGTCATGGTGACGTTGGGCTTATCTTCTACCTCGACGTCTGAAGAAACGTTCGCGGTGGACAGGCGCCCATCAGTACCGGCGCACGATGACCACGGCAGACTTCAACGCCAGCGGGCTGCTCGTGAGTGCTTTGTATGCGCTAGCCTGTAAAAAAAAATCAGTTTCGCACACATTCACGGCGTTCTATATGACCGCGTGAGCATGAGTTCTTCGCCCCAAAACACTAGGTAGCAGTAAGTGAGATGAAAATTTCATCATTTAAACAACCTACTAGGAGTAAATTCTCTTTGAGGCACCTAGCCATCAATCACAGTAGCCAGCCATCGGACATCTGACGGGTAAAACAAACAGCATTCATACTATGTAGGCATTCGCCGCAAGGATAGTATGCCAAGGCACTTGGATGTCTATGGAAAGCACAGCATAGGGCATCAGCCAAGTGCATTACGGCGATATTCAAATATAACTAATAGCTTTTTCCTTTCCCTTTCTCGCAAAATGCGATAAAACAAGGAGACCTTGATGCACAACATGAAGCATACACTTTTTCCGTCAATGCACAAAGTACTCCTGTGGGCTGCTACTCCTGTGCGGAAGGGCACACAGGAATAAGGGCAGAGCAACTACTATCTAGAACAGGTGGGAAACCCCCAACCTGTATGCAACATAAGCTGAAAAATCAGCATCTATTTAGAAATATATGGCACTTGAGCTGCTTCTAAGTGTCGCTACGGTGGAGCAATTGCCGGCAGAATCTGCAGGGCCAATCCCACCTGTAACTTGCAGCAACCTCAACTCTCTACGCATCAGTAACTGCGGAAAAAGGGCTGATCGTCATGTTACCACTAAAACATCCCAAGGGGCCTCAAAAGGTTCCTTTCTTTAACAAAAATGATCCTGAATTAACTTTTACCGCGTTTCAAAATCCACAGACTGCGTCATCCCTCACTATGAATGGCAATGACGAAGGATACAACGGAGATGGGCTGACCGAGCGTAATATTTATGGGTGAACACTGGCGTTGATGGTCTTCGAATTGACTTCATGATGCCCCTCCGAGCAAACGGCACTGTCATTGCGAAAATTGCTATAACCTTTCAGCTCGTGCTTCACAAATCAGCGGGCAGCGTGTCAACTCACCGTGCCAAATGGGAATTGTCCAGTGGAATCCCATGCTGCGCGGGGAGGATGCAGCCACATTGCCCAGAGTACTGCCGTCAAGGTGCTGCGGAGTATTTTGCGTACCATCCAACGCCGCTGTGTCTGTCTATAGTTCTGCTGTCTGTCTTGCAGTGTTGGCGAGGCATTGAGGGTTTTAGTGCTTCTGGTGATGTGCCTTGATGTGCAGTCGCGTTACCGAGGCTGCCGGCATGAGGAATGGCAGGAGCGCCGCGACAGAGTCGGCCTTGAAGACAAACTGCGGCCAGTATGAAGAACACGAAAAGTGCCGCTTGGACGCCAGGGTTGAGTCGTCGGTGCACATGAAGCGAATGCCATGTCTCGTTTCAGTCACCATGAGTGCGTTGCTCAGGTATGGTAGTGGCTTCATGGCCTACCAAAAAAAAAGCACCGTCAGTCTCTCTCGCTACAATTTGTGTCAGTACAGTAGCGCCAATTTCCCTCTTCCTGACAGTGCAATCTATGGGCACAGAGATGTAGACGGGCCCGCCTTGAGTACCCGAGAGCACAGCTTGTGCTGCGGTGCTCGTCTAAGCTTGTCGTGCTATTTTCGTGGTAACTACGAAACAGTTCAACCAAAAATTGAAATCTACATCACTAAATCTACATTACTACATTAATAGGCCTAAATTACTTCCGAGACCAGGGCATGAATCGTTGCACACTGAATCAAGCAAGCAGAGTTACCCAATTTTCAAATAATTTAGTTTACAGGTAATTCATTTTCTCAAGTATTAGATCTATTCGGGCCACCTTGTGGCAAGCATTTGATTTCATTGTACTTTATATGCCTGTATCGATTTTTCCAATGACCAACACACCACCGAACGAATTATCGGAAAATGGCGTAAGTCAGCCCCTTTCGTTACCATGTCGTGAAACCCACTCTCCCTCACATTTCTGTGCCTTTTTGCTGCATGTATTACCGACGCGAAACTTTCTTGAAAAACAAACGGCCTCTTCCTTTGCTTGCACAATGTTCATGATGCTGTATATAAGAAATTAAAGAGGACATTAACAACGACATTCAGTGGCTAGGTTCAGAAAATATTCGGTATATGCAGAGTAACGCCGAAGTGTTGTGTTTGCTAGTCTTCGCGTTACAGCTTACTTCCTGAATCCTTCTTCATCCGAAGGCGCGAACTGAGGCTCTCTTTTTCAAGTGCTCAATAAGATTTCAGCTTGCGCCACAAAATAAGGGATTGAAAATGAACTCACCATGTTGGTGGAATCAGGTGGTGCAGAGAAGCTCTTGACGAAGGAGTTTTTTCTTTGCTGCAGACCTCACAACTTATGGTCTATGCTGATGTCATGAGAGCACATGCTGACGTCACTGACGAATTTCGTGCCATGGTTGGGCGACTCACTGCTGACGGCGGCATTTGTGCTAATGGGACATATAATTATTTCGCATTAAAAGCCAATCAATTGCGTGCGGCCTGCTCCAGGAGAACAGCCTCCCCTGCCGTAGTTCTGCCTGACAGGATGTTAGAATGGTGGTGTGGTTACAGGCGTGGTTGTGCCAGCTACGATGGATATACCTGTGTCTGTACGGGTTGTATATCTTGGTGGGTGCCTAGCGGCTGGCTTTAGCTTTTGTACAGTGGTGGTGCTGGAAACGGTGTCGTTAATTGTGTAGTGAATGGGCTGTAGGTCTGTTTTCGGGACGGGTATCATTATTCGTGCAATGAAAGGGCTGTAGGTCTGTTGGGTTTCTTCGCAGATTTTTCTCCTTTTCGTTGGTGTTCACGTTCTAGTTGTCGTTTGGGTGCCTATGATTGGAAGTCTGATGGTTGGCTGTTGGCAACAGGAACTGGAGTGGTGCCGCACGGGTGAATGTGTTGAAAAGGCGTGTAGTGAATGGACTGTAGGTATGTTTTCGGGACGGGTACTATTATTTGTGTAGTGAATGGTCTGTAGGTCTGTTCGAATGCTTGGCAGGTTTTTCTCCTTTTCGTTGCTGTTCACGTTTAGTTGTTGTTTAGGCGCCTATGTTTGGTAGTCAGGTGGTTGGCTGTTGGCAACAGGAACTGGAGTGGTGCCGCATGGGTGAATGTGTTGAAAAGGCGTCTGCCCGAGCATGAAGAACAACAGGAGTGCCGACAGAAGTACCACGCACAGGAATTACACGGCCGCCGTGTTGCGATGCATAGAATTGAGCTTGCCTCCTCAGCTTATGTAGATCATTCCGTATCTGCGTGAAGAAGTGCGTCGGAGGCACACGGAGAGACGCCGCCGGCGAGGCAGTCTTCAAGCCGTGACCAGAAGAGGTAGCTACTATGTGGGCACTTATGGCGCAACCTGCATGAAATGGGAGAGGGGGGCGGCGTTCATTTAGAAACTATGCAAAATTCACAAAATCAAAATGTACATTCCACAGAAGTGTTCACTGTAAACCTAAATGATCTGCACTTCAAGTAAGCGTAGAGAAAAATCGCTAAAAAGCACACGACAAAGTATCTCTGCCGATTATTCTAAACATTTCAAAGGACTTTCTTCTGCCCACAGAAATTTACAATGTTTTGTTTTTTGCTCTGATACATCTTAAAGACCAAAAAATCAGGAAGGACACAGAAGGCACTGTCCATCACGGATGTCTGGAAAGAACGTTTTTCTGGACTATTAGGTAGAAAGCACTGTAGTGATTGAACTGCTTAAAAGTGAAGATAACCGCACGATTACAAAACTATCGCATTAAAGTAACAATATATCTGAAGGCTTGAGGAAAAACATTTCTATACGGTGCAGTGCACGGGGCCAGGGCATATGAAGGACAACGCTGCCAAACGCGTGCATTTCCAGTGTTTTTCATAGCCCCTACTCTGCGCTAATTTCTTTAGGCACAGGCTACAATTTGGACATTTTCAGAGCGATTACGGTCTTAAGGACTGGCGATCACCAGGCCGTGGTACAAATTTTGTAGCAAAAGCTACACTAGGCTAGTGGAAGCGAGTTATGCGGTGTCTCTCTGAGGCCACAGCTGTGCGCAATTGTAACCACGGCAACCAGCGGAGCTCTGCTGATGCGCCGCACCTTTCCTCAAAATGTAATTATCAATTTCCCCTTTCTTCCTTTCTTCTTTACCTCCCTCCTTTATCCCTTACCTTATGGCACATTTCCTGTGTCTACTAAGATAAGACAATTACTGCTCCATTTCTTTCCTCAAAAACCAAAGAAAATTCAGGGGGCACTTTGGCGACCTAAAGTCCCCGAGGCGAAAGTCGAGGTGGGTGGGCTAACTTGAGGGTGACCCGGGCCAAATTTAGGGTTGGTGTTTCGCCGTAGTCGAATTAGGCTGGACATCGATTTTCGTGCAGATCAGCCAAGGTCAAATGTCGGGGTAGACCGTGGCCCAAATTTGGCGGTCACCATCGACATCGACTTTGGAGCAAATCAGCCGAGGACAAATATAGGGGGTGACCCGGCCCAAATGTTGGGGTCACCATTGTGTTCGTCGTAGTCTAATTAGGCTGGACATCGATTTTGGTGCAAATCGAAAAAGGTCAAAATTTGGGGTTGATCCAGGCCAAATTTGGGGGTCACCATGGTGTTCGCTATAGCCTACTTAGGCTCGAGATCGACAATTGTGCTAATCAGCCAAGGTCAAATCTTGGGGGTGACCCAGGCCAAATTTGGAGGTCACCATGGTGTTTGCCATAGTTCAATTAGGCTGGACATCGATATTGGTACAAATCGAGCAAGGCCAAAGTGTGGGTATGATGCCACTTCCGTTCTCATGACTTCCGGTTGGCGATGTAATGGACGGACACGATCTCGACCGGGAGTATGAGGCGCCGGCGTTCATTGGGTTCATTGGCTTTGACAACGTTGAAGATGCAGCTCATTTTCCCGAAAGGAAAGGCGCACAACTTTGCTCCCTGGGTCAGTACACACCTCAAGCACGCTTTCATGTAGGTGGCATTGGTGTTCAACGACTAAAACCTGTTTTGATTAGGTTCCGCACACCAGACAGGCAGCGCGCGCACCTTTCCATTCTGGAAGGTGGCAGTTAAAGGCTAATCGCGAGAGGTTGGTCACCTAATGAACGCTGCGGCCTACTGCGGCAGCGTTCACACACAACGCTTTCTGCCACAACGCTGTCGGCGATAATGCTGCAACCTACATCTCTCTTCTCTCACCGCCGCCACATATGTACCTCAAAGCGCGATTGAGGAATCCACTGACACAGAGTCAGCTATGCGCCCTTTCTTTCCTCAAAATCATGCAAGACCAGAACGTTGTCAACGCCAATGCCAATGAGCACAACGAACGCTGACAGCTTTCACCCTGTACATCCTGGATTAGTTGAGATAATCCACATTCATTTTTTTGGTGCTCCTTCAAAAAAAACGCAATTACTGGTGCTCAAAATGAATTTAACGACGTTTTTAATGTTCGATTGCTGTAGCTATAGCCACCACTACAGACGCGCCTGCACTGTAAATGCTGAATCATACGATTTGAGTCACTTCAAAATATTCCGATTGGTACGTAGGCCTTAGTTCGTGACAGCTGCGCCTACATTGCGATCCATGTGGCAACTGCGGTTATAAAGATTTTTTTTCTTAGTGGTCTCGCTGCTCCTTAACTCAGAGGATTTGTTCCTTCTGCTTTCTACGTTTAAGAAAATAAGCAAAAACTCACGGTTGCTGAACTCCCGACGATATCCGTATAGGAGCTGCCTCTAATGGCGCCGCTGTCAAAGCCGCAGCCATGAAGACGAAGTCTCGCTCACAGTGACGGCTATCTCGTACCCTGCACATTGTTTGCCGGGACTCAACGCTCGTGCCCATCCTTGCTTCCCGCATGTAGTCTTCGATGGCGCGGTACTCTTACTATTACCAGCTATGGAGCTCCCAGCTGGGCTTGTTCACGTAACTGCACTTGCATCACAGCAGTTGTCTTCACCGAGCTGACTCGATTTTTGATGTTGTGCAGATGTTATGCAGTATTGTACTTCATTTACCACCAGTCGATGAGCGTGTCTGTTGTGGGGGTGGCGTCATGTCTGTGTTGCTTGTCTTTGCTTTTGTCCATGATGATGCTAACTGCAGCTGTCGTCTGAAGTTGTGGTTGTCGTTGCGATGGTCGTCGCGTCCGTGTGTGCCTCTGTGTATCTGCAGTTCCTGCTTTCTAGAAAAGTCTGTCTCACGGCGGCCGCCTTCTAGCAGAGCAGGCGTACAGCAGAAGTGCGGATGACCTTGAGGCGGGAATGTCGGTCACTTCCGCCGGCATGAGAAACAGAAGCAGTGCCCAATAGCTCGCAGAGGAGAGCCCACGTGGAGAGAACACACAGAAGAGACCACAGTTTGTGTAACTGGTCCATATGTCATATGTGATAGCCAGGGAACCTCGGCCGGCTTGTTGCACACACAAATCCTAGCACAGGTCCGGGAGCTCAAGAGGCGAAAGCACTTTGGTCTGATAACCTGCAGGGAATTGACGTTCAACGATTACATTTAGGAAATTGCAAAAAAAAATGATTTAGCTGCTTGTTTTCAGCAATAATTCCGCATTGCGCACTGCTGGAGGCCATCTGGGATTTCCAAAAGTTGATTATGAATGATGCCCTTTGACACATGTACTTGCTGCCGATCTGCCTATCTGAACTCTTGTCCTTAGGTCGCGTAGATTTTACCACGAGTTAACGTCTTAACGTGCGCCGCTAAGACTGAAGCATTGTTCCTCGTACTGCTTCGACCTGACATCAAACAAAGAAATACGGGTTTGATAATTCATCAGAGAGCACTGCCGTGGAAAGGTGGCTGCGCGGCAAAAAGAAGCTCAAATTAGTGTCCTGACGCCCTTACACATTCAAACCGACCGTAAAAAAATTGTTACAATTACGTCATTACTGTGACGCATTCGTAGCGGAGCTCTCCGAACAATCACAGGCGCCACTTCCAATGACACGAAACGCGTCTGAAAACCGGGATTAGCCCGCCAGCCTAGTCAGCAGTCATGGCTGAGAGGTGCATGTGGCTGAGTTTGTACTCACCGTTCTCTCTTTTCCGGTGGGATCTTAAGATGCGGACCCTTGATGCCACCAGGAGAGTTGCATTCCGCAGTGCGCACAACCTTTTCTTCGTGTCAATGGTTCTGCCCTCCAGTAGCGTAATCGTAGCACTGGTCTTCGTGGTGCCTGTGTCTGTAGCTTCGATCGTTAATAAACGTGTGCAGCTTGCATAGCCTTTGGTCGTTTTGTGAGCTAGGCATTTTAGGACCTCAGTATAAAGGTTGTTCCCTGCGGTGACTTAAAATGGGCAGCAGTGGCGTTCGGATGCTTCTCTTCCTGTAGCCTTCATGTTTTGAATGTATTTCTGCAGTTTGTGTAGTTTTCTGTATAACGATACTCGTGTCTGTGCTGAGGTGCCATTGCTTCGCATCACTACGTGGTCCAATTTTTAGCCCTCCTCATACCAATAAAGCTTTAGTTTGAAGCTGTTGTCTGTTTGCTTTGGAGCTGCTCTCTGTTCATTAATATGTGAAGTGTCATGGCTTTGGTATCTCACGTCTAACATGATTCTCTCCGATGTTGGGGTGCGTGTAAGGTGTGTGGGGTGGGGTATGTTGGATGCCACGAACATGAGGAATAGCATCAGCGCCGCACCACGGCATTAATAGCAACTAGCAAGAAGAATAATATGATCCCCGCTGTGGGAGCCTAGGGAGGGTCTTTTGGATCTTTGTGCAATGTATCCGCCGAACTAACGCTGTAGCCATTGAATCTCTGAGCAGACACCTTTAGCTGTTAGTTAAAAGGTTGATGTACACAACCTTCTGCGTGCTCACTGTTCTCGGGTTGGCTCCCATGCCGCATGACATTGCTACACTTCAGCCTTGAGCCTATGGGATTAAGATGCTCGTGGTGATGAGGTTGTCGATTCGATGGATTGATCATCCTAGTGGTCGCCATGCAACAGTATAGTTTTAAAAATTTTTTGATGAGTCCTGCCATGTCGATCGTTGAGGCTCCCGCTCTAGTTCTAGCTGAGAAGTCATATTGTGCTAGCTTTGGTTTTATTGTGCAAAAGAGACTTGGGCCAAAGAGCGCCAAAACGATGTTTCATTAGGTCTGGTTGCTCTTGGCATATTACATGAAATAGAATGAAATTATCACATATACTACGTATTATAATATAAAAATCCCAGAACACAGAAAATATAGAACTAAACCATTCCTACATGGCTAACTATATGCAAGTTTTAAACAAACAGCAGGTAAACAAGCAAATTGCAAGGCCTTGCCAAGAGCAAGCGGACGGGGAGTTTCCTCCCACCGTGCATGGCTACGGAGCCCTCTTGTCTGTGGCAAGGTAGCCTGTCAGCAAGAAACCGCGAAAAAAAGCGCTATATGCTCTTTAAGGTCCCACTGCTACTGATGCACTAATCCTGGCAAGATTATGTACTGTGTGATAACAAACGAAAAAGGTTAGGATGATCAGTAAAATCTTGCGAAGTGAGTCTTACGATGCGTTTCTCTTGGTAAGGATATGAGTAACTGAGTGCGAGCCACTCAACTACTTTAACTCCAGCGGTTGAGCTCTGAAACGTTAAGTACACTGTGTATAGTATGTGTCACATTCGCAGTGTGGAATGTGTAACTTTTCAGGATTGTTTCTTTTGGTGGAAATCTTTCCCTACATTTAAAATAGGTTTGTGAACTTTTGTGTCGGCGCAATAGGGTTCCGTGGGCATACCTAATGCTGTCTTTGCTGTCTTTACAATCTTTCTGGTGCTATTATGTTTAACATCAGGTGGTGTGATTGTGTCGGTGTTTGCGCAGCCTGTACTTGTAGCTGTTTGCTGTGGTCGCCGTTGTGTCCCAGGGTGAAGTTTAACGTGGTTGTGGATACTGATTCGATGAAACCTGCCCCTTAATTTCCTCGGATGCACTTCCTCTTTGGCTCGACTGTTTCTGTACTTGTACTGCTTGTATTGTTATGGACACTGTGTATATGAACACTGTGTGTATTATGCGTTGTCAGGTGTTGGGTCAGTTTCCCAGATGTCCGTGCTTGCTGTGAGTGTCGGTGCAGGCAGCAAGGCTGGAGGCCACCAATGGCATGAGGAACAGCACCAGTGCCGCCTTGGGGGAACGGCCAGGGGCGCGGACAGCCGCCAACAGGAAGAACAGAAGTGCCGATAAGTCCACCGACCATCAGTCCCTTGGCACTCTGGAGATGTCAAGAAATAGACACGGACGGCTTGGCAAAGGTCCGTCCGCAGCTGAGTCTGCAGGCCTCAACACAGGTGATTTATAGAGCTGCAAAAACGAAGCGCCGCCCCATTTCAGTACGCTTTATGTTGACCAGGCGCCACTGCTCTAGCAGCACAGGGCATCGGCCTAACATCGGTAATATATCGCCAAAGCCTGGTCCTTTGTAGGACCGGTCTCTGCGAATACATTTTCAACAATGGGCCGATGCTCCTGCTGCCTGGGTGTGCTTCCCGACCAAAGTAGTGGGATTCACTCCCAGCAGCAGCGGACGCGCTTTGGCGGAGGTAGAGCACGAAACGAGCCTTTGTGCTATGGTATATGCGTCACTGGGCATCAACAAACTCAGTGCTCTTCTATAAGACTTTCTCAAACGTACGGCCCTTTTCTCCTCGTGCAGTGAATAATAGCGCTGAATCATGTCATGTTCTACTTAAATTTCTTCACTAACCCCTACGTCACATAAGCTACAGAGGTTAAGGAGAGTTAACGAAATACAGTGACTTCCTGTAGCGCCTCAAGATCACAATTTTTTAATATTCTTTACTATTAGTGGTTAACCTGACAGTGAATTGACCTCAGATGAAAGGCTTACATCTATATAATTTACAGCGCAGCTATACATTCACAGTTTCAATTAGCCTCTTCATTTCTAATAACCCTTATTGCGGTATATGCATGGCACCATGAAAAAAATTCATATAGAGGAATCTTTCTCACTGTCAGCAGCTGAAGAACCTGTCTCTCCCCGACTACAGTCGCCTCACGCAGACCGATTTCTGGGGTTAATCTTTTTAAGCAGCTCGAAAGCTGCATTTTAGTACATAAACTGTCAGCTCGCAATTGGCTAGTAAGCAAGAAAGCACAGGAGCTCACCAGTTGCACGTCGCTATCTTGGTCTTCCGTAATCTCACGCCATGGTGACGAATGGACAAGGCCACAGCGAAGTCTGTCCACCGTGCAGAACGTTTTCTTCGTCGGCCTGGCTGCGCTCAAAGTACATACTTCGCGTGTCACGTGTCTTCGTTCTGCGCCGAGTTAGATGCAGTTCTTGTAACGGTGGTGTAGTCGTTTCATGTGATTCCTCAATGAATGTGATGTACTGGCGCGGTATGCAGCTGGGGGGCTGTCGAATTGGGCAGTTCCGACTGAATGCGGTTTTAGATGAAGCGGTGATTTTGCTGACGGGTGTATCGAGTGTAAACGTCCCTGGTGTTAACACTGTTTTCTCTCACGGTGCTGCTTGCGTATGGGGCTTTGGTGAAGGCATGTTTTTGTGACTGTCGCTCGTGAAACGCTGCTCTTCGTGATCATAGCTATAGGTTATCTTTGTGACTGGTTCGCGCATTTGATGGCGCTGGCAGAATTATCTGTTGGCCTTGTGCTTATGGTTATGTGCTGCTTGTTGTAGTCATTTTGTAAAGTGGCTGTGTCGAAGAAGATTTTTTGGTGCAATGTGCCTTGCTGCTGCTTTCCTTGTGCGTGCGGGGAGTGTGAGGTGTCCGCATTACTACACGGCGCCAGCATGAGGAAGATCAGCAGCGCCGCCACACGAACTGTCAGAAAGACGCACAACATGGCCGTCAGCGTAAAGAACAGAAGGAATGCCACCATAAGCACCGAGGGAAAGTCTGCTTACGCGGGGTGCAATGTCGTGGTGACGCTGGGCTTATCTTCTACCTCGACGTCTGAAGAAACGTTCGCGGTGGACAGGCGCCCATCAGTACCGGCGCAGGATGACCACGGCAGACTTCAACGCCAGCGGGCCGCTCGTGAGTGCTTTGTATGCGCTAGCCTGTAAAAAAAAATCAGTTTCGCACACATTCACGGCGTTCTATATGACCGCATGAGAATGAGTTCTTCGCCCCAAAACACTAGGTAGCAGTAAGTGAGATGAAAATTTCATCAGTTAAACAACCTACTAGGAGTAAATTCTCTTTGAGGCACCTAGCCATCAATCACAGTAGCCAGCCATCGGACATCTGACGGGTAAAACAAACAGCATTCATACTATGTAGGCATTCGCCGCAAGGATAGTATGCCAAGGCACTTGGTTGTCTATGGAAAGCACAGCATAGGGCATCAGCCAAGTGCATTACGGCGATATTCAAATATAACTAATAGCTTTTTCCTTTCCCTTTCTCGCAAAATGCGATAAAACAAGGAGACCTTGATGCACAACATGAAGCATACACTTTTTCCGCCAATGCACAAAGTACTGCTGTGGGCAGCTACTCCTGTGCGGAAGGGCACACAGGAATAAGGGCAGAGCAACTACTATCTAGAACAGGTGGGAAACCCCCAACCTGTATGCAACATAAGCTGAAAAATCAGCATCTATTTAGAAATATGTGGCACTTGAGCTGCTTCTAAGTGTCGCTACGGTGGAGCAATTGCCGGCAGAATCTGCAGGGCCAATCCCACCTGTAACTTGCCGCAACCTCAACTCTCTACGCAACAGTAACTGCGGAAAAAGGGCTGATCGTCATGTTACCACTAAAACATCCCAAGGGGCCTCAAAAGGTTCCTTTCTTTAACAAAAATGATCCTGAATTAACTTTTACCGCGTTTCAAAATCCACAGACTGCGTCATCCCTCACTATGAATGGCAATGACGAAGGATACAACGGAGATGGGCTGACCGAGCCTAATATTTATGGGTGAACACTGGCGTTGATGGTCTTCGAATTGACTTCATGACGCCCCTCCGAGCAAACGGCACTGTCATTGTGAAAATTGCTATAACCTTTCAGCTCGTGCTTCACAAATCAGCGGGCAGCGTGTCAACTCACCGTGCCAAATGGGAATTGTCCAGTGGAATCCCATGCTGCGCGGGGAGGATGCAGCCACATTGCCCAGAGTACTGCCATCAAGGTGCTGCGGAGTATTTTGGGTACCATCCAACGCCGCTGTGTCTGTCTATAGTTCTGCTGTCTGTCTTGCAGTGTTGGCGAGGCATTGAGGGTTTTAGTGCTTCTGGTGATGTGCCTTGATGTGCAGTCGCGCTACTGAGGCTGCCGGCATGAGGAACGGCAGGAGCGCCGCGACAGAGTCGGTTTTGAAGACGAACTGCTGCCAGCACGAAGAACACGAAAAGTGCCGCTGTGGACGCCAGGGTCGAGTCGTCCGTGTACGTGAAGCGAATGCCATGTCTCGTTTCAGTCACCATGGGTGCGTTGCTCAGGTATGGTAGTGGCTTCATGGCCTACAAAAAAAAAGCACCGTCAATCTCTCTCACTACAGTTTGTGTCAGTCCAGTAGCGCCAATTTCCCTCTTCCTGACAGCGCAATCTATGAGCACAGAGATGTAGACGGGCCCGTCTTGAGTACCCAAGAGTACAGCTTGTGCCGCGGTGCTCGTCTAAGCTTGTCGTGCTATTTTCGTGGTAACTACGAAACAGTTCAACCAAAAATTGAAATGTACATCACTAAATCTACATTACTACATTAATAGGCCTAAATTACTTCCGAGACCAAGCCATGAATCGTTGCACACTGAATCAAGCAAGCAGAGTTACCCAATTTTCAAATAATTTAGTTTACAGGTAATTCATTTTCTCAAGTATTAGATCTATTCGGGCCACCTTGTGGCAAGCATTTGATTTCATTGTACTTTATATGCCTGTATCGATTTTTCCCATGACAAACACACCACCGAACGAATTATCGCAAAATGGCGTAAGTCAGCCCCTTTCGTTACCATGTCGTGAAACCCACTCTCCCTCACATTTCTGTGCCTTTTTGCTGCATGTATTACCGACGCGAAACTTTCTTGAAAAACAAACGGCCTCTTCCTTTGCTTGCACAATGTTCATGATGCTGTATATAAGAAATTAAAGAGGACATTAACAACGACATTCAGTGGCTAGGTTCAGAAAATATTCGGTATATGCAGAGTAATGCCGAAGTGTTCTGTTTGCTAGTCTTCGCGTTACAGCTTACTTCCTGAATCCTTCTTCATCCAAAGGCGCGAACTGAGGCTCTCTTTTTCAAGTGCTCAATAAGATTTCAGCTTGCGCCACAAAATAAGGGATTGAAAATGATCTCACCATGTTGGTGGAATCAGGTGGTGCAGAGAAGCTCTTGACGAAGGAGTTTTTTCTTCTTTGCTGCAGACCTCACAACTTATGGTCTATGCTGATGTCATTAGAGCACATGCTGACGTCACTGGGGAATTTCGTGCCATGGTTGGGCGACTCACTGCTGACGGCGGCATTTGCGCTAATGGGACATATAATTATTTCGCATTAAAAGCCAATCAATTGCGTGCGGCCTGCTCCAGGAGAACAGCCTCCCCTGCCGTAGTTCTGCCTGACAGAATGTTAGAATGGTGGTGTGGTTACGGGCGTGGTTGTGCCAGCTACGATGGGTATACCTGTGTCTGTACGGGTTGTATATCTTGGTGGGTGCCTAGCGGCTGGCTTTAGCTTCTGTACAGTGGTGGCGCTGGAAACGGTGTCGTTAATTGTGTAGTGAATGGGCTGTAGGTCTGTTTTTGGGACGGGTATCATTATTCGTGCAATGAAAGGGCTGTAGGTCTGTTGGGTTTCTTCGCAGATTTTTCTCCTTTTCGTTGGTGTTCACGTTCTAGTTGTCGTTTGCGTGCCTATGATTGGAAGTCTGATGGTTGGCTGTTGGCAACAGGAACTGGAGTGGTGCCGCACGGGTGAATGTGTTGAAAAGGCGTGTAGTGAATGGACTGTAGGTATGTTTTCGGGACGGGTACCATTATTTGTGTAGTGAATGGTCTGTAGGTCTGTTGGAATGCTTGGCAGGTTTTTCTCCTTTTCGTTGCTGTTCACGTTTAGTTGTTGTTTAGGCGCCTATGTTTGGTAGTCAGGTGGTTGGCTGTTGGCAACAGGAACTGGAGTGGTGCCGCATGGGTGAATGTGTTGAAAAGCATATGTAAATCGTTCCGTATCTGCGTGAAGAAGTGCGTCGGAGGCACACGCAGAGACGCCGCCGGCGAGGCAGTCTTCAAGCCGTGACCAGAAGAGGTAGCTACTATGTGGGCACTTATGGCACAACCTGCATGAAATGGAGAGGGGGGCGGCGTTCATTTAGAAACTATGCAAAATTCACAAAATCAAAATGTACATTCCACAGAAGTGTTCACTGTAAACCTAAATGATCTGCACTTCAAAGTAAGCGTAGAGAAAAATCGCTAAAAAGCACACGACAAAGTATCTCTGCCGATTATTCTAAACATTTCAAAGGACTTTCTTCTGCCCACAGAAATTTACAATGTTTTGTTTTTTGCTCTGATACATCTTAAAGACCAAAAAATCAGGAAGGACACAGAAGGCACTGTCCATCACGGATGTCTGGAAAGAACATTTTTCTGGACTATTAGGTAGAAAGCACTGTAGTGATTGAACTGCTTAAAAGTGAAGATAACCGCACGATTACAAAACTATCGCTTTAAGATCCAGTGTCTTTAGTCACCGTCGACTGAATTGATCAAGAAGCTGATAGCGTTGGAACGAAAATCGTAGATTTCTTGAGTGTCCTCCAGCCTTCCTCACTTCAACGAACTGCCTGCGTGATTTGCGGGTGGCCTTGTCCCAGGCTGACATGCTGGCCATTTAGAATGCAATGAGCAGTGGAGGAAGAATGATATGAACCACGCTTCCACATTTGTCGAATCGCGGAACGGAAACAAACATTTGCTGTGTCGACGTGCGAGGGCAAAATTAAATGTAAATATCAATTGCACATTCATTACAACTACGTCAATTACTTTAAATTATTTCAGTTACTTTTCGCTAGGTAACACCTAAGATTGACCGCCGAACAGTGGTGGATGCTCTGTCCGCGACGGTCAGGAAGTCGGCGGTATGTGTAAGTTTTTCGGGAATTTGGTGATAAAGGATTCACAAGCGCCGACATCTCACAGCTCATGGAAATTTTTGCATTTCACCTCCATCTAACACGGTCCCCACGCCCAGGTTTCGATCCCGCAGCCTTAAGCTCACCAGCAGAATTCGACAGCCACTAAGTCATTGTGCTTAAGGGCCTGCTACAGACTGCCGCACACTGCTACCTGCATCACCACATACCCAATCGGTCCTAAATGCCACGAACCCTATCGATTGCCAACTGTAGGCACATATACGTACGCAGTCACTTTTTATGTCCAGTCCCTCTCACTGATTGCATTGTTTACCTCGGGTCAGCCTGAGGTCTGACCGGCCTGACCCGTGAAGGACTCCGGGAATTGTGACCGCCTGTCAGCTGTTGATGTGATTGTTTGTGCTGAGGATGGCACGCGTACGCTGGGTATTTTGTCTGGTTCTGCGCACTCTGTGTATATAGGGTGGCCATTTCGACGAATGACAACCGGCCGCAAGTACACAAGTGGTGTCGCCTAGAGCAACACGTTAAAAAGGGGTCCAACTGAGTGTTACAAGCTGCAGGAGCTCCGCCTTGAACGCAACTCATAGGCACAGGTTATGCAGTAATGATTGGTTTGGTTTATGGGGCTTTCGCATCCCAAACCGTCTTAGGCTACGAGGAACACCGTAGTTAAGGGCTCCGGAAAATGAACCACGGCGGTAAACCTGCGCGAAGTTGGCGGTGCAGGTTCAGGATAGCGGGAGAATAGAAGAGTGTGGTCCCCATTTATTCTAGTATTAAAAACGTACCACAATGATTTTCCAAGGTTTTCTCCTCCGATTGAACATCACACAACGTTTAGCAGACGTGCGGAAAGGAATTATTGATTGCTGCCCACATGCACGCCGCATCCTGCTTTATTTTCAGGACTTTGAAACTGAGAAAGTGACTGGAATGACAATGTTTAGGTTTAGGGTTATGGTGGTAAAACGGCCTAAAGCAACTCAGGCTATGAGGGACGCCGTAGTGGAGGGCTCCGGAGGAAAGACAAGGCAGATGGCTATCAAACAGGTATCTTGGAAAGCACATATCTTTCGTAGTAGTAGTAGTAACTGGCGGTCAATCATCGGCTCAGCGACAGCTCCGGCCGCATTGCGGCAACTACTATTCACTACTAGTTAAGGTTATTTAAACATTACTAAAATGCCTTTTTCCTGGGTGGTATTAAGAGGGAAAGTGAAGACAGCGGCACGGAATTATTTACCTGAGTGAAAAATTATTACTTTTGCTGTTTTTGGTTATGCTGACATTTCACCGGACAGCACATAAAGCAGAATTATTGCTGAGAAAATTTCCTTTAAAGTTCGTCCCATCACGAGTCGTTTTCTCGTGGCGTCCTGAGAGGAAAAGACTGGTTGCCATCGTTTTAAAGTGAATGGCGGTGAAGTGTGGTCGCTGGGATTTGGGCCTAAAAACGCACGCATTCGACTTACTAAATCGGCTTGAGGAAGTTAATATTGGTACACAGTGTAACTTTAAAGTAACTGATGGGCACTTGTCGCCAGTCGAAAACTTCAAGTCCGTTTATGTGGCACAAGAAGACTGTTTGGTGAAACCTGTTTTACTCCCTGTAAAACTCACGTCGTTTTAGCTCCTGACAAGGACAGGCAATTAAAACGTGTTAAGTGAAACTGACTGGAAAGACAAGTTTTAGGTTTGGGCTTGTGGTGGTTTAGGGTGGTGTACGTAGGTGCATCCGTGTTACGAAGTATAAAAGCCGTGGGTTAAGAAGACGCGTATGCCCATTTGTTCCGTCTAGCGAGCCGGATAACTCCAGTGGCAGGAGCGACTCCAACGGCTGCTTGATGTAGCCGCACACGAAGATGAGAAGGTGGCCAAGCCTGTCGAAACCAGAAGAACGCTGGGCGAGCGCAATGGCACATAAAAACGCGAAAGCAGCGTGGGACACTTAGCGCAAGGCTCAGTTTTAAAAAAAGAAGCTGCTCAATGCGGTGGCATGTAAGCTCTCAAACTGACGAAGAAAGCCGAACGCATTCACCTAAAAAAAAGCGGATGTTGATTGAGGAGGCTCCTCAAGCCACGAAAGCACTTAGAGATCATACGCAGTGCCTAGCTATAAAAATAAGAGTGCGCAGCGAGGCAGGGGAATATTCAGCCGCCAAAGTGATGGGCCAAATCCTGTGTGCGGCTACCACCTTTCATGGGCCGTTCTAGAATGCGTTACGATCCTTTGCTGCAGTACATTTCATGATGACACCTGCTCTCGGCGGCACGTAACTGCAGTTTTTTTTCCTATCGGTATAAGCATCGCTCAATACTTTCCTTGACTTCGCTGTGTAGCTTAGTTTAGCCAACTCTTCACGAAGTGTGCCGTGACCGCTGGAGGTCATGCTAATAGGTCACGCTAATAATAATAATAATAATATTAATAATAATTGCTTTTTTGGGGGAAAGGAAATGGCATAGTATCTGTCTCGTATATTGTTGGACACCTGAACCGCGCCGTAAGGGAAGGGATAAAGGAGGAGTGAAAGAATAAAGGAAGAGAGAGGTGCCGTAGTGGAGGGCTCCGGAATAATTTCGACCACCTGGGGATCTTTAAGTGCACTGACATCGCACAGCACACGGGCGCCTTAGCGTTTTTCCTCCGTAAAAACGCAGCCACCGCGGTCGGGTTCGAACCCGGGAACTCCGGATCTGTAGCCGAGCGCCCTAACCACTGAGCCACCGCGGCGGGTCAAGAATTTTTATGTGGAAGCTAGTTAGATGGAAACTTGGAAGCTTGGAAGATTGTGTGGAAGCTGTGCTAGATGCACTCAAAATTTGAACTTCCACGTCTTCCCCGTACCTCTTCTCCTCAATTTTCGCAGGCCAAATGTCGGCGCTCCCCCGCCGTCCACAATAAAGACCCTACCCACTCGGCCCTGCTCCACTGAATGCCGGCGCGCGCGGCCACGGTAGCTGAGTGACGTCTGAAAGAATCTGGCGCTGCGAACCAATGATAACCCCCGGCTGCTTGCACGACGTGACGTCGTACGCCAGGTTTCGCCCGAGAAAGCCCGACAGCGCGCGTCGCCGCAAGTTGCGAAGGTGGGAAGTTTTAAAAAAAAGTATTTTAAGTTTCCCGCTCTCGTACGCAGCAAGAATGCTGGGTGGCCTGTACTCTACATGACGCAAGCATTTTAATTCCAAGTTCAAACACCCTTTTCTGTGGTCTTTTAAGAGCTAAGATTGTGTTGCCCAGCATTCGGAGCCAGCTCGCGAGTGTAAACGTCCTAGTAACGAGGCCATCCCTTCGCACTATGAATTCGAGCCCGCTAAACAATTTTGCGGAAGCGCAGGGATTCATCGTGCCATGCAATGTCGTGCGCGGCTCCAATCTTGCAGCCCTACCATTGTGGAAACCCCGTGTTTCAGATTGGCATGGTAGAAACTGATATCATGACCCCCAACGCCTTGATTATCGCGTCTAACACGCTCACTCGGGCATCACTAGCCACGACGTCTCATTTCCACTCCAAGTGATAGTGAGGCCTTATGTGAAAACTCTTCGGCACCTACAGTGCCGATGCTGCCGCTACCATAATTTGTGAGGTCCTCCGATTTGGGTTTGCATCACGCTTTCCACTTCTGGGAAGATCCACGCGCGACGAGGGGTTAGAGATACTGATAGCAAGTACAATAAGCTTAACAGTTTCAATTGCGAACGGTGTCAGTGTTCTCACCAGAGGAGATGTGGCGACCTTGGAGGCAAGAGTCTGAAGTCTTGTTCCAAGAGCTTGTCACTGGATCCACGGGATGTTCAGTGTTGGCTCCGCTCGACAGTAGTTGTGGTGGCTGCTGTGAAATGTGGTGGATGCCAGGTCGTTACACTGTCTCTACGACTGTGGTTGGTCTTCCGTCTCTGGTGCCTCCGGAACAAAAGGTAAACCATTTTTGGACCGTCTCCTACAGTGTTTCTCGTCCTGTCACGGACGAAAGGTGAAGTGGTAAGCATATGTTATAGTGCAATACAGGTCGAAATGGTTTAAATAATTCTTATATTAGACCCTCAGGGGTGTACACAGGGAATGTGACAGCGAGTACAGTTTATAAAAAATCGAATGACATCGGGTGGCAAAGGAGACATTTTGCCACGGTAAACATGAAACCCTGTCTTCCACAGACTAAACCTTCATGACGTAAGAGTACTTTTTGTTTGTAAAAGTTGTATGCTCAGCTCCTGTGGCAGTGAACGCAACTCAAAAGTGAAACTGAGCAAGCGGGTTCGTTAGGAGCCTACACACGATAAATATGCTTCATACTCGAGCCTTCAGAAAAGCTTCAAGTTATGTTTAATTTATCATTGTTATATCTTCCGTTTGTTAAAAGGCTGGGGGCATGTCTACGTACCAAGCCGCCTTGTCGAGTGGAATCGCAGCTCTGTACTTCTCCGCACCAGGGCGATTGACTATTCGCAGTACATGGGACTTCTTTGCTGTAGCAGTGGTCTTCGAGTTGCTTGTGGAATGCAGTCGTCTCGACGTTTGTAATTTGTATGTGGTGTTTGTATATCTAAGGTCGTTTGATGAGCCAGGTGATTTTTTCCACTGTTGCCGATGCCAGTGTATTGTACTGGTATCAGATATTTTGTTGCTTTTCGATGTCTTGGCAGCAAAAACGCCTAGCTGCAATCGTAGAGGTGGCGACTATTTTCTAAAGTATCTTTTTTGGCAGTCGTTGGGTCCCGCATTGGTGTTTGTCGAGATTGCTGTGCTCTAGGGTTGTCACACTCGTTCCAGTGCTTATTGTTAATTTGTGGAATGTCGTGGCTCTGAGTCTCAAGAATATTCTGCTCCTCTTCCAGCTAGTCGTAGACACAGAGGCAGATGTTTGCTGCCACCAGAGTCTCAAATACAAGGGTCTCGCTAATATTATCCTCTTTCCTAGTAGCCGCTGTGTCACAGGGTGTTCCTGGCTCTTCTGTAGGGTGTACTTGTAAACATTTGCTGTCTTCTCTGTTGCCTCGTTGTGATAGGTAAAAGCTGTGCTGTTGCTTGTGGAATTTTACCATTGTTTCATGTCTTAATATTCCTTTGTTTTCTCTTGTTCGTTTATGCTTCCTTTAGTCTTTGTTCTGCGTGTATTGCTGCGGTCGCCATGTTTTTATGGTGTTTGTGTGGTTCTTGTTTCTGCGTTTGTGGTCTTATGGTTCGTCTTTCTGATGATTGCACTCGTTTTTTTGTATGGTTGACAGTGGTTTAGAGGCCTCCGGCATGAGAATCAGCACCAGTGCCGCTTGCCAAATGGCTGGAAGGCCAGCATGAAGAACAGGAGGAGTGCCGCTTTGGGATTATAGGATGCCTCTTGGACCTAGGTCTTTTGTCTGGACATCTGGAGACATGGGTCTGGACGTTCAGAAGCTAATCCTAGAAACCACAGCAGAGGTGATCTGGGCCGTGCTGCTCGGTAGTCCTAGGTGCAAGAAAACCTGCAAAAAGAATGGTGGTCACCTTGGAGATGTACTGACCACACAGCAACCTCTTCTACCTAAAGGCGCATTATCGAACACCGAAAAAAAAACACGTAGAATATCTATGCTACGCCTTGCATCATAACCCAAGTACCACGCGCCTCAGAGAGAGAGGGGGAGAAAACTTTTTCTTGAACCAAATTCAGGGAAGTTTTAAGCTCAGAGTCTCGGAGTATGAAAGGATCCATTGGAACCTGGCGGCTGGCTGCTTGGGCTTGATTGATTTCTTTTTGCTTATCTGGGTCTGAGCTGAGCATTAGAGCCTCCCACATTTCTTCATTTCTAATGGTCCGTCAATTTTTTTCTAAGTGTGTGCATAAATACTTCTTTGGTTTGGGATCTGCAATCTGCAGAGTTTACAGTGCGGTTCGACTGTTATTCGATAATGACGTCATAAATTCAAACACGTGCTAAATTTAATGCAGGCTACGCGAGTGCATTGAACTGGAACTGCTGGGCAGGAAAAAATCTCGCAATGCAACAAATTGAGAAACTTTGAGCACAGGTTCCATGGCGCTGTCAGGGCGACATGTAAGCCTTCTAGACTTATTCTGCACAGACTCCGCCGTACGAGTAACACCACGTTCTTATGATATGCTGAGGAAAACTGGCAATACGCTGCGCGGTTCGTCCCCGCATACTGTACTGTTTGGGCAGTAAGGTGCCTTAGTTCCAAAAAAAAGAACCGACAACAGCCAAGTGCCGAAGAGCGGAAATGGCGCTACTTCTTCGCTCAACACTCAATGGGTCGCAGATACCACATTTAACTTCTAACAATTACTGTTGCTTACCAGGGACTGCCTAACATCAGCAGCTGTTAGCGACATTCGCTAGGCGTAGCACCGGCCAATGACACACCCGACAAAAAGTATCGGTGGTGAGTGCATAGCCTTCCAAAGCGAGTGTTATCCTACCGAGTGTTATGCACCTATAAAAAGCATCGATGAAATAGTAGTGCTCGTACACGCTATTCTCACCATCAAAACCTATCATCCCATCATTCCCTCCTACAACATGATAAATTATCTCTGCATTGTATGGGTGCGTTTTTATACTGTGCCAGAAAACAAGCGTGTGAAGGGATGATCGCCAAAAACCTTGCCGTTATCTCAATGTCTTTAGCTGATATTTCTCAGCTTTGCGAAAACGAAGAACATATGCCGTGCTCTCCGGTACTACGTCCAAAGTGATCATCATCAGAGGTCGGCTTCGATGAGGTCCATGGTGCGGGGGTAGTATCGAGGAGTCGAGGCACAGACGCAGCTTCAGTTACCGCTTGCTTCGCGCTACCTGCAGTGTTGGCAGCCAACGAGTTCCGGGTTCCATTGCAACTGCTCGTCTAAGGTCAACTAAGTTGTCTTCGGCCGTTTGTTATTATCCTCTTCACTGGTGTAAAAGTCTTGTCACAGCTCTCCTCTCGTCTCGTGATCGTGTCGCAAGATTTCGCTGTATTGAAGAAGGCTGTTCTGTATCTTTTTGCTGATTCCGTTGTGATGTCCACATTTGTGCTTGCTTCGGTTAGGGTCATGTCGTGTTCTGTGTCTGAGAGTCGCTAGAAGCGTGGCCGCCATTCTCAAGAGGAGCTGGGTTGATGCGGATGACCTCGACGCCAGGGTAGGTGCTGAGTTCCGTCGCTGCCTGGATGGGACACTGCACATTCCTCACGCATGCGCAGATTTCGCCTGGATAAACGGCGACGCCGCTCGCGGTAGATGTCCAGCAGGCGGCCTGCACCGATAATCTGCAGAGAAGCCTTCTATGCGATTATCCGTTTAAAAGTTAAAGTATTATACAGTATGTCCAATTAGCAAAACACCCGTCATACGCCTTCCATGCCAGGAAATTTGGAGGATATCGGAGCATTTTTTGACGCGGCACCGAATTACATTACGTAATCGTAGTCAACGCTTCTGCGCACATCCAGGAAGCATTGCTTGGACATGTGGATTAAAATTTAGATAACTGTGCATAACATGTGGGTCACTTTCTGGAATCAGTAAGCATAGTGTCGATGCTAGAGCTTATGTACAAGTCAGGAAACAAAGTGCGCCAATTCGTGGTATTCCTGTCAGCAACTCTCCCCACAAGATGACGAATTATGGTATCACTATGCTATTAGCGGAAAGCTTGACAGCCAGTTTCATCTTAATGGATGACTGTAATGACTGTAATGTCTAAGTGTTGATAAGTAATGGTACTCGTGCCTTGTCAGTAATTGTGGAAGACCACTTGAGTGTGACCTCAGTATTACACATGCTTTCTGGAGCACATTCCTATAAACATAAGGCTCTAGCTCGCAACACACAAATAAGCCAGATGGCATAGGAGCTCACCACATTGCATTCCCTCTGGTATCGCAGGCCGCGGTGATGCTCGTAAGGGCCGCAGAGACAGTCCAGAGTGCACCCGCCCTCGTCAGTTCCATGGGCGCGATCAGGGTGCTTCCCATCTTATGTCATTCTTGCCATTGCGCCTCCAAAGTTAGTCCTCGTCCTTGCAGCTGGGATAGTAGTGCTAGGTGAAATCATCTGGGTTCATGGTGCTTCTCGGCGGCTGGGATGTACTAGCACTGCGGCACCACGTCGACAGGAGGCCTAAGAGCTCTCCCGTATCCCTCCCTGTCCCGTCACAGCTACGGCCATCTTATCCCCACCGTCTTTCTAGCCTCATCCGTCCCCCTCTCTTCTATCATGCATGTCTCAAACACAGAAGTCATTTCTCCATAAAGCATGAGTCGACAATACTAATGAATGTTTATATTGGTTCGGTTCACGAAAGTTTAACATTCCGAAGGAACTCTCAAGACGCTATGAGGAACGCCGTAGTGAGGTGTTCCGGATTCTAAGTGTCGCTACGGTGGAGCAATTGCCGGCAGAATCCGCAGGGGTTATCCCTCCTGTAACTTGCAGCAACCTCAACTATCTACGCATGAGTAACTGCGGAAAAAGAGCTGATCGTCATGTTACCACTAAAACATCCCAAGGGGCCTCAAAAGGTTCCTTTCTTTAACAAAATGATCCTGAATTAACGTTTCAAAATCCACAGACTGCGTCATCCCTCACTATGAATGGCAATAACGAAGAATACAACGGAGATGGGCTGACCGAGCGTTAATATTTATGGGTGAACACTGGCGTTGATGGTCTTGGAATTGTCTTCCTGACGCCCCCCCCCCCCCCCCCCCCGAGCAAACGGCGCTATGTCATTGCGAAAATTGTTTAACCTTTCAGCTCGCACTTCAGAAATCAGTGGGCAGCGTGTGAACTCACCGTGCCGTATGGGAATTGTCCAGTGGAATCCCATGCTGCGCGGGGAGGATGCAGCCACATTGCCCAGAGTACTGCCGTCAAGGTGCTGCGGAGTATTTTGCGTACCATCCAACACCGCTGTGTCTGTCTATAGTTCTGCTGTCTGTCGTGCAGTGTTGGCGAGGCATTGAGGGTTTTAGTGCTTCTGGTGATGTGCCTTGATGTGCAGTCGCGTTACCGAGGCTGCCGGCATGAGGAACGGGAGGAGCGCTGCGACAGAGTCGGCCTTGAAGACGAACTGCTGCCAGCATGAAGAACACGAAAAGGGCCGCTGTGGACGCCAGGGTCGAGTCGTCCGTGTACGTGAAGCGAATGCCATGTCTCGTTTCAGTCACCATGAGTGCGTTTCTCAGGTATGGTAGTGGCTTCATGGCCTACCAAAAAAAAACACCGTCAGTCTCTCTCGCTACAGTTTGTGTCAGACCAGTAGCGCCAATTTCCCTTTTCCTGACAGCGCAATCTATGGGCACAGAGATGTAGACGGGCCCGCCTTGAGTACCCGAGAGCACAGCTTGTGCCGCGGTGCTCGTCTAAGCTTGTCGTGCTATTTTCGTGGTAACTACGAAACAGTTCAACAAAAAATTGAAATCTACATCACTAAATCTACATTACTACATTAATAGGCCTAAATTACTTCCGAGACCAGGGCATGAATCGTTGCACACTGAATCAAGCAAGCAGAGTTACCCAATTTTCAAATAACTTAGTTTACAGGTAATTCGTTTTCTCACGTATATAGATCTATTCGGGCAACCTTGTGGCAAGCATTTGATTTCATTGTACTTTCTATGCCTGTATCGATTTTTCCCATGACAAACGCACCACCGAACGAATTACCGCAAAATGGCGTAAGTCAGCCCCTTTCGTTACTATGTCGTGAAACCCACTCTCCCTCACATTTCTGTGCCTTTTTGCTGCATGTATTACCGACGCGAACCTTTCTTGAAAAACAAACGACCTCTTCCTTTGCTTGCACAATGTTCATGATGCTGTATATAAGAAATTAAAGAGGACATGGACAATGACACTCAGTGGCTAGGTTCAGAAAATATTCGGTATATGCAGAGTAACGCCAAAGTGTAGTGTTTGCTAGTCTTCGCGTTACAGGTTACATCCTGAATCCTTCATCAAATGGCGTGAACAGAGGCTCTCTTTTTGAAGTGCTAAGTAAGATTTCAGCTTGCATCACAAAATAGGGGTTAAAAATGAACTCACCGTGTCGGTGGAGTCAGGCGGTGCAGAGAAGCTCTTGACGCTGCCCCGACGACCACAATTGCCACTCGGTGCACGACGCCTCCTTCACCTTGCTACCTTTTCGCAGTGTTCAGTGAGTGGCCGGTGGTTGTGCCTACAGCTTCTGCCGATCTGCTTGAGTCACCAGTAGTCTTAGTACGTTCTTTAGCCGTACACGCGGTTTCAGTCACGTGATGTCCTCTTGGCAGTTAGTCTTGGCGCTGACACCTGGGATTGTGGATAATGTATTCCGTATGTGTGGTTGTCAACTAGTCGCATATGTCGCTGCTATGGCCACCGTTGCTGAACAATTTTCCCAAAGATTCCGCTATTGTTCCCCTCGTAGTGCTTAGCAAATACGTTGCAGACGACCTTCTTTGCGGGTGGGGCATCTTCCCGGGTGTCAGTCTGCTTCGTTGTTTATTCCTGTCGAGGTCGGATTTGCACAGTGTGTTGTTTTCGTGAACTGTGATTCTTGCGCAATCGAGTGGATTGGTTATAGGATTCGATTGTACGGTCTCCATGGATTGTTGTCGCTTTGTTCTGCTGCGGCGTCAGCGCTGCTGGCGAGGATCACTGGGCTTCTGCTTCTGGCGCTTGTTGTGGACTCTGTGGTAGCTTGTAGGAGACTGGTGTCAGGCATGAGGAACAGCTCAAGCGTCACCACACGGAACTCTTGGACGACACTTATTGGCAAAAACACGTTAAACCGCCAGTGTAGCCGTCAAGGCCGAGTCCTATGGCGCTACGTCATTCGTCCGGACACGTGTTGGGTTGGCTCTGGCTCGCTCTCTGGTGTCTGTAAGCAGGTCATGACAAAGGCCACCTCAAGTGGGTTCCTATGCAGTGGTGTTGTTTCCACGTCCTGAAAAAACAAATAAATAGCATCGTTTCTTTTTTACGAGAAGGTATTCACCGTGTGCCGCCAATTGACCTCTCTCAAAAGTACTGCCTCTCGCGCAAGAAGTCCCCAAATCCTGATAACACGGAAGAACGTTAACGATGACATGTTGTCGAAACAAACTGTGCCAGTAAATCTGCAAAAGGCAATACATCGTGTGTTTGGTCGTTGATTTCCTCCTCACCTCCTAGGGTATGGCCCAGTCCGGTGCTCGTGATAAGAGAAATCTCGAACTCATTCGTTAATAAATTAACCAATTTATCTTTTATTTGACTTGAAGAAGATCTTTGTTCTTGTCTAAAAAGTGCCATTAGAGTGAAGGCAAAGTTCGTTAACTTCTGTAAGGATTTAAATCCTGGCTCACTTGCCAGGGATATACTGAATAGCAGAGGAAACAGCCTAAATGCTTTCTTTACTGCTAAGACGTATAAGCCAGAAATCCCTTTTCGTACAATTGTTAGCGAGGAAGGATAGTGGCAGAGAAACGTTGCTAGTTTCTGCAAAAGCAACTAAAATTGCTCGTCTTGAATGACCCTTTCCTCACGAAAAAATCTGCTGATGTTACGAATTTTCTCGCCAGCACAGATGATACTGGGTTTGGGTTCTCTGTAGATGTGCAAGACCTGTTTTATTCGTTCCCTCAAGATCAGCTTGTGTTGGCTGTGAAAGAATGCATTGAAGAAAACGGCGACGTGTCTTTTCAGAACTCATCAGGCGTGTCTGTAGAGAATTTCGTCTCTTTATTGCAGTTTTACTTGAGATCTACTTTTATCGTCTTTGACAACCTGCCTTTCTTGCAGCGCAATGGAATTTGTGTTGGGTCATGCGTGACTCCAATATATTTTAGCAAAAGTAGATCAGCAGTTAGATAGGTATCTTAATAGGAGGGGGGTGGTTTTAAAATTTTTTGGATACGTTGACGATTTTTTAGTGCTTTTAAAAAAGCAGACGACCTTCGCCTACCCCTCTACAGTTGGCGAAGTTATAGACGCTTTTAACAAACATGGACTCGGGCTAAAATTCACCCATGAACTACCTTACGCAGCTGTTTTACAGTTTTTAGATCTTAAACTAACGTTCTCTGAAAGACACGTCTGCTGGGCCTATTACCCTCGTGCAAAAAAGGATTTGCTGCCTTATAATTCTGCACATTCGAAGACTGTTAAAAGAGCCATTGCTTCGCACTGTTTGGAATCCTGTCTCTAAAAATCGCGCCCGCATCAGATGCAATCAAGTTTTCAGAATCAGATTAGCCGACTTTTGGCGGCGGGTTTCCCCCCTTCGGTCATGATTGCTGATGCTGAAACCCTGCTTCAGAAATTGAAGACTGGTACAAGAAGACTGAATGATGTCCGTCGGAAGGCTAATAAGCCTGTGGTTTTGCCATACCTGCTCAAGACTTCGCACAATATCAAGAAAGTGGCCACAGGCATAGGGTGTCCGTTGTATTTTCGGCACCCAACAAGCTGGGAAAGTTGTGACCACGCATTTGTGGCTCCAAGAAAAGAGGATGCCAGATTCGACATGACACACCGTTTGTCAAGTGCTCAACAGGCGTGATCTGTGCCATTCCCATGACGGGTGGAAAGATTTATGTAGGCGAAACCGGCCGTTGCATCAATGAACGATTGAGGGAACATGCCCGAAATTTAAGTCAATTAAAAGATAATAATTATGCACATTTGGTTGCGCACGTAATTAAGTGCCGAAGATGCGTGGCTCGTTTGGCTGAGACTAGGATTCTAGGCAAGAGTGCCGACAAGACTGCGCGTGTTAGCCTGGAAGCCTACTATAACAAGAAATATGCAGACGCTTGCATCAGCACTTTCTCGTTATCGCTTTTTGTAGCTGAAATAGACTTTTTGGAAGCAGCTAACATTTGAGTGTTTGCTGGTATCCTTATTGATCGTCCGCTCTCCTCCTTTTTCACCCCTGTTGCTCGCCTTATTTAAGGCGTGCCTCCGCTCAATAAAATTCAGTTGTCAGTCAGCGCTCGTGTCGTGTCTTGTCCTTCTTGTGTGATTGCATGTTTTTACGCTGCTCCGTTCCCTTGGTTAAAAAAAAATGTGGATATCTCCAAGTTTGTGGCTTCGGCAAAGAATATCGCACAGCAATTGGCGCGGTTAGAAGTCAGCCTCTCTCGGCTTATGTGCACTATGGCACCCAACGAAACAGATTTGTGTGCACATTTGGCTGTAACCTCGTTGGCGTTTTCAACGACGGACAGCGAAGCCATGTTTCTCTCTGCTTGTTTCCACCTGGTCTAGGCAGGTCGGTGTTCAAACGCGTGAGTGCTTAATTGTTAGAGTCGGGAGTCCCCGTGCAGAACCTGAGACTCCAGGTTGGTTATTAGATCCTCAACTGCCCAGCAAATAATATTTGTAGGACCAAAGAACCTGATAAGCGCAGCCAGACCCGGTTGGCGTCAATCTGCCTGATTCGGCCTACGTCTCTCGCATTCATCATGAATACGAAGTTTCGGAATTTTGCATTATGTATGCATATCCTGCTCCAGTGATGTTGCAATTTTCGCTTAAGAAACAACTGATCATATCATTAACCTTACAACGACGCACAAGCTGTGCGCCGTGTTCCTCGAGGGCAATATGTTCGAGTACTAGTCGTAAAATGAATAAAATTTGCCGCAGATTTAATCATGACTGATGTATATTCTCTTGCGTCTATTACTGGGCTTTTGTTTTCGCGCACACGGTGGTCTCATTTGCAACGCGCAGGTCAGTGACCGGTTATTTGAGCCGGCACTGCCAGTGAAACAGGTTTCATTGCGAAATGCGGAGCAGATGAAATCAACTGTCGCTGTATCGTCAATGCTATTTCATTGGGACGCAACGGCATTCATATGGGACGGAGTACGTGTGTCACAATTTCCTGAGACTCACTTTCTGAAGATCTTCACACCAACCCCATACAGCACGCGTTAAAAGAATCTCGTAAGCCTGCAGATAACAAGACGCAGTGCTACTAACAGCGCCCCATGCATTTGTACCGAAAAAGCCAGTAGATAGCATGCGGCATAGAGCTGTCGGGATGGTCGCAACCATGCACAGCAGCAACACCTTAAGCGAGCTTTATGTAACGTCAAATGTAACGGTAAAAGGTACTGTCCACACATGTTGAAAGGTGCGATGACGCGTACGGAAATACCAGACAGAACGATTCGCGGGGCTTGGAGAGTTCATGGTTAATTTTTCGTCGACTGTCGCTGAGTAGACAGTCCCGCGACTTGCGTCATCAGATGAACTTCCCAAAGGAGTTGGAAACAATTTAGAGCGTCGAAATGTTTACTCACAGGCAGCACTGCCATTTGCTATGTCGAGAAATGTGCCTGCTTATGGTCGGATGTTTATCGATTTTTATAACTATTCTTCCTGCGGAAGCCTGATACAAAGTGGCATTCTGTAATTTACCTCACGCTGCTGTCGATACCTACAAGCTCAGAGTGGAGGGGGCCTGCAATCATATTTTGCACCGGCAGCAACAGTGCAGCACGGGTTAAAATTTGTGTCCCTATTGATTTGACCGGGGGAAACGATTGAAGCGTCATGCAGCCAGTTTTCATCGTATTACGGCTCGCCTCATAGAACCATTTTCATTGAAAGGTTTGAAAGCTGTATTTTCTTTCTGCACATAAATGTTTAAATGCACTGTATAGCACTCGCAGTGGCTCATTGGTTATGGTGCTCGGCTGATGACGCAAAAGACTTAGGTTCGATTGCGTCCGCGGCGGTTGCATTTCGATAGAGGTTGCAAAATGCTACAGGCTTATGTACTGTCCGATCTCAGTGCACGGTAAGGAACCTCAGGCGGTAGAAATTATCTGAAGCCCTCCCTAACGGCGTTGCTCATAGCCCGGGCAGCTTTGAAACGCTAAACCTCAAAAAATAAACAAAAAATATAATTGCGAGGTTTTTGCGTGTAAACTCACCGCCTTGCATGAGAGTCTCTTGTTCGGTAGATTTAGACGCTCTGGGAAGCCTTCGCAGAGCCGCGATGACGATCCAACGCTGCCACGCTGTGCACAACGCTACCTTCGGAGCGGTGCTCTGCGCTGTGTAGGTGGTGTCCCCACTTATCACCGGTGCTTCTGTGTCTATCGCTAGTCGTGCTGCTTGTAAAGTCTTCGCAACGTATTTACTCCCCGCTATGTTCAGCTAAGTCTTGGGCTCTCGACAGCTCTAGATATTATGGGCATATGTGCGTTGCGGTTTTGCCAACCCGTGTGACGGAATGAACTCCTATGTGTAACTGTTTCTGGCGCGATCGCTGAAGCATGGTTGCAATATAGTTGTGAGTAATGGTTTCCACCAGGTGTTTTAGTGGATACACTAACAGGTTTTCATCAAGTGGAAAACCTGCCTAATGTTTGTGCTGTGTTATTGTGAGTGCCTGTTTGCTGTGACCGCTCTTGCATTTGATAGTCATGGCTGCCGAGGTGGCAACAGCGGATTTATTCCTGCTCTACCTTCGGAGTGGTGCTCTGCGCTGTGTAGGGGGTGTCCCCACTTGTGACCGGGGCTTCTGTCTCTATCGCTAGTCGTGCTGCTTGTCATGTCTTCGCAACGTATTTACTCCTCGCTCTGTTCAGCTAAGTCTTGGGCTCTCGACAGCTCTAGATATTATGGGCATATGTGCGTTGCAGTGTTGCCAACCCGTGTGATGGCATGAACTCCTACGTGTCGCTGTTTCTGGCGTGATCGCTGAAGCATTGTTGTAATATCGTCGTGAGTAATGGTTTACACCAGGTGTTTTAGTCGTTACACCAACAGATTTCATCAAATAGGAAACCTACTGTAATGTTTGTGCTGTGTATTGTGAGTGCCTGTTTGCTGTGACCGCTGTTGCATTTGATCGTCATGGCTGCCGAGGTGGCAGCAACGGATTTATTTCTTCTCGTTGACATCACGAACTACTTGTTTACGTTGTATAACTGCCCTTCGCTGTGCGGTGTTTGGGGCTCGTGCGGTGTTTGTGGTTTCGCATCTGCTGAAACCTGCCAATGCCATATAACCTAAAGTGTTGTTGTTTCGTTTGTTTTCTTTGTGTTGTGTGTATTTTTGTCGTTCTAGTGTTCTCTCTTTTATATGAGTGTGTTAGGCATGTTGCTGTGTTTGTTGTGAAATGTGCTGTGTACAGGATGCCCCCTGCATGAGGAGCAGCCGAAGCGTCGCAGCAAGGAAAGCCTAAAGAGGCACTCATTGCCGCCACCAAGAAGAACTGGAAGAGTGCCACTGCAGACGCCAAGACTCAAGTCTCTTGAGGATGGCCATTTGTCGGGGCATTTGTAGGCGACGACTGCGTCTCTGGTGTCCGCCGAGAGCTGTGTAAGCATGGCACGACACACGTCACCACAGATTGTTTACAGTAGTCTCGTGGAATCTTCAATCACTTCGAACACCTACACTGGGCACCGCTTTCGAGGTCAGCTTAATGGTGTCTCCGCCTTGTAATGTAAAACACGCGGCATCAGGATATTGTTACCTTAGATATAGAATTGCACATAGAAAGTCAGCAAGAAAATACCGCGGCAAGGTCGTAAACAACAATCATTTCAAGTGCTCCTCAAACAAATGCAGTGATGTCTGCCTGACAACATCATCCATGAGGTTATTCCAGTCTGTGATGGTCCTTGGAAAAAAGGGATATTTAAACAATTAACTCGCGAATTTATTGGTGTTATGGAAAGAGAATGGCGATTTCTAGTTTGGTACCCCGAGGAATAAGTAAGGATATCGGAGTTGTCAGTTTTGAAAATATTCCTAATTCAAAGAAAAACTTTAAGCGACATATGCGATTTCTGTTAGGAATAGAGGGTAACCCGTTTTTTTGAGGAGGTCACTAACTGATGCTCGCCCGTATGTGTTATATATAAACCTTACTGTTTTCTTTTGGATTCCTTCAGGTTTATTTATGCTTACCTTTGTAAAAAGGTCCCAGATAATAACTGCATATTCTAAGATTGGTCTAATAATAGTGTTTTAGGCAAGGAGGCGTGTACCAGGGGTTGCCAACTTAAATGAGCGTCGTAAGAGAAAAAGCTTTCTGAGAGCGTTTGCTGAAACACTGTCTATAGGCTTGATCCAGGAGAGGTTATCAGAAATCCATAGGCCTAGACACTATACTATGTAACTTCATGAAGAAAATTATTATTAGCAATATAGTGATATAGAAGAGTGTTTTCTAGTGTTATTCTCATAAATACGGTTTTTCAAAATTAATTGACGTTTGCTAATTCTCACAGCAAGAAAATTTGTTTTACAAAATCATTATTCAGCCTAATTTGATCTTCATTCGAACGTATTTTTTCATACTGCACGAAATCGTCCGCATATAAATTAACACGTACTGACAGGTCTTTAACAATATTATTAATAAATATTTAACACATAGGGGGACGAGGACGGATCCATGGGGAACGCCAGAATCGAGAGCAATATAATTGAAGCAGGCTTTATGCAGTTCGGCAAACTGACGGTGATCAGATAGGTACGATTGTATTCATGTTATTATCTGTTTATGAAGTAGTTTCTTGAGCGAAACCTTATCGAAAGTTTTTCGAATGTCCATGAAGATAACATCTCTTTGTTTTCCTTCGTTTATGGCTTTCGCAAAATTGTGAATTGTTTCCACCATCTTGTCTGAAGCCATGTTGATTAACTGCCAGTACACTATGTTCGGCGAGCAAATTAGTTAGATGCTTTTGAATGACGTGATCTATTAATTTTCACGATGTCGAAGTTAAGGAAATAGGGCGAATATTTTCAATGCACGTTCTCTCTCCACCTTTATACAAAGGCTTAATTCTAGCAGTTTTCCAAAAACACGGTAAAACACCTTCTTTAAAAGATCGGGTGAATAGCACGCACAAATACATGGAACACCATTCTGCATAGAACACCATTCTACATACTGTTTAAGAAAGGCATTCGGAATATCATCTGGTTCAGATGATTTCTTAACATTCAGTTTTGCCAATAGATTTAAAACACCCTCTTCAGAAAACAAGATCAGGCATGGAAGACACATGCTAAAGGGTGGGAAACGCCCATCATCTTTTGTGAGAACTTTCTTAAAGTTGGTATTAAATGCTGAGGAAACCTGAACATTGTCACTTACATGTTGCCGATTTATAATAAACGTATCGGTAGAACGACAAACTGGTGCAATTTACCGCCAATACTTTTCAGGATAAGTTTTTATGAAAGCCGGAAGTTGCGTATTGTAACATTTTTCTTTATCTTTCAGAATGCACGGTTTTAATTTCTCTAAAATTTCATAAAATTTTGCCACTAAATTGGCTGAGGAAGACTTTTATTATTTTCTTTAGTCGTTTTAGCCTGCGCTGAAATTGCAAAGATTCTCCCGTAATCCAGGGATTGTAATTATCTGACTTCTTGCATATCACTTGTACAAAGCGCTGAATGTAGTCCCGAACAATGTGTTTGGAAAAAAGCTACAGGTCATTCACACTACAAGTGCTGTACATAAATCTATAATATAAAACATCGGTTATTGAATCATTGTCAGCACGGACAAAATTCGGAAAGTGTCGAATGTCACCCTTTGGGTCCAATAATAAGTCTTCTAATACCAACATTGCTGATTGATGATCCGAAATTCCGACCACTACATTACATGAAAGCCTTTCTTTGATACTGTCGTGCACCAAGAATAAATCCAGAATTGATATAGAATCTTGTTGGGTTCTAGTAGGGTGCTTCACAACTTGTAAAAGATCGAAATGAAACATAATGTTAAGCAGTGCATATCCTACGGCGTGTGGAGATTGAACAAAAAAAGGAGCGCAGTTTATGTTTGGCAAGTTGAAATCTGCAAATATACTTAACTTGCTCTCTGGTTTCGTATTGCAATAAAGATGTTTCTTAACTTCATCTCAGACAGCAACAGAGGAACCGGGATGTCTATAGATAGCTCCAAAGATATATCGGAAATTGTTAGCGTATACTTAACAAAAAACAAAATGAGCTTTTGAACACTATAGCCACTCCGCCACCTCTTCATTCGAGGTCCTTCCGAAAGACTTTATAGTTTCTTGGCACAAACTCGGAAATATTTCTTCATATAACTATGTCTCTGCACAGCTATGTCCGGATTATGCGATAACAGCATACCTTCCAGATGGGCGACTTTGCTCACAACGCTACGACATATAATATTGATTATTGTGAATGCCCTTCTATTTTCTTTTTGTGGTTATTTCTTTTTTCAGAAATACTGTATCGAGCATTGTTCACTGAGTCCCAAGCAAATATCCTATCATCCCTATACAGCTTGTTAAAAAAAAGCTTGACCTTAGCTCCATTCGATCTTTCGTCCACTGATCTTTCCCATAAACTTTATAATATTTCTAACGGCGAAAGAGAAGTCTTCCGTGATCGAAAATTCGGTTCCCTTGAGCTTATAGCACGCATTTAGGACGGAATTATTTCGCGGTAGTCCAAGAACTTAATGATTACCGGGCGACCAATTTCGCTCATTCTTCCAAGTCTTCCTCTCTATGCCTTTAACAGTAACATCTAATTTTTCCTGGATCCCCGTCTCGTTCACCTTCGCGATAAGAGAGTCAGCAGTTTCATAGCTCTCCTCTTTTATTCTGAAAATGATCAAGTTATTTCTCCGGCTCCTGTTTTGTAATTCATCAACCTTGTCCTGCAGGTGTGTCATTTTATCTTCCAGCTCAGTCGTTGCTGATTTTAACTGCCAAATTCGCTCTTTCAGTTCATTCAAGGACGCCATTTGACCCTCTAACCACTTCATCATTTCGTTCAGTCCTGCTATATCTGCTTCCATCTTTCCTTGATTGGCCAAATGTTGTTGATGGACGCTGTCATTTCACTCTGGCCCAAAAAAATCTCCAAAATTTCCTTATGAGTAGGACCTGGATTTGACTCGACGTCACAACAGTTCAAAAGGCTCTTCTTAAATGAACACACATAAAAAAGTAAATTTCTTATACTAAGAAGGCAAGGAAAGCAGTACCGGAAAGCATAACCGCAAAGCAGTATAGTAGGCTATATGACTAAGGCACAATATTAAGTTCTTGGGAATTTCAATCAACGTGGCGCCTCAGGCATCTCTGTCGTCGTGAGCTAGCACGCGGCCACGCATGTCCATCATTCTCGGACAAAAATTCATAACGCTTGGAATGTGTAAGGCATTGTTACGAAAAAAAAATCGAAGGTAATGGTCTATAATATTTTGCAAGGCTTCTTGTAGATAACAGACATTTTTTAAGAGCTCTATTGCACAAGCTTGAGTGACCGTATACAAAAGGAAACATGTATGTCAGTCGGACGCCTCCACAACTCGTTTTGGGCGTGCCCGTAAAATAGCTTTCATTTCTGAGTATTTTTTTTTTCTGGTATGAACCCATAGACTTTCAACTACAAAAAAAATAAGACACGAAAACACCTTTTTTTAAATTAGTTTTTGGGGTAAAGGCGGCGCATTATCTGTCTCATATATCGTTGGACACCTGAAACGCGCCGTAAGGGAAGGAATAAAGGATGGAGTGAAAGAAGAAAGGAAGAAAGAGGTGCCTTAGTGGAGGACTCCGGAATAATTTTGACCAACTGGGGATCTTTAATGTGCACTGAGATCGCACAGCACACGGGCGCCTTAGCGTTTTTCCTCCATAAAAGCGCAGCCGCCGCGGTCGGGTTCGAACGCGGTAACTCCGGATCAGTAATCAGGAGTTCCCGGGTTCGAACCCAACCGTTTCTTCAGTCATCTTTTTAGGTTGACAGTTCTCCGCATGGACATTGCAGAGGCTATTGTAGTAGGGTATATAATTGCATGAGCGATGCTTTGCTGGTAGCATAAGGCAAGTGCAGGATTTATATTTTATTTTTGCGGTGCACGCATGATGACTGTGGAGGCCTTTATTCAGCACTATGCAAACTAAGATATCTTGACCAGTTGATACGACAGATCTTGTGTCAGCGCTGGCTTGGCAAGAAGATAGCTACAATATGTATCAAGATGTCTAGAACTTTCCTGCAATCAGACTACAAGGCATCTTGTCATTTTCTAAACGTTTAAACTGTCTCAGAAGCTAGTTAAAATGTCCATACGACGGTTTATAAATATGAATAAACAGATCAATAAAAACAAAAAATTTCTTAACATCCAGCTTTAAAAAAATTAAAACACCCTCTTCATAATAATAATTGGTTTCTGGGGAAAAGAAATGGCGCTGTATCTGTCTCATATATCGTTGGACACCTGAACCGCGCCGTAAGGGAAGGGATAACGGAGGGAGTGAAAGAAGAAAGGGAGAGAGGTGCCGTAGTGGAGGGCTTCGATATAATTTCGACCGCCTGGGGATCTTTAACGTGCACTGACAATGCACAGCACACGGGCGCCTTAGCGTTTTTCCTCCATAAAAACGCAGCCGCCGCGGTCTGGTTCGAACCCGGGAACTCCGGATCAGTAGTCGAGCGCCCTAACCACTGAGCCAACGCTGCGGGTACACCCTCTTCAGAAATTACAACATCAGGCATGGAAGGGGCATATGGAAGGAAGGAGATGCACCGGCATCTGCCATCGATACTGAAGCACCTGAGCTGGGGCTGCGGAAATAAAGGATAGCAGGCAGAATGAAGAAATGAAATGAAAGAGGTGAGGGGACACAGGAAGAGAGGATAGAAGGAGCGAGGTAATATACACAAACTATTTACACAAACAAATATACACAACTAATATACACAAAGAAATGTGTCCAGGTTGTGCGTGTGAATAGCTAATGATGGAGCAAAAAAAACACACACGCACTGCACTATGTTGACTACAACTGAGATGAGACGCCTAGAACACATTCTGAACGATGATGGACGCGCACAAGGAAGTAAATTGGTTTTCAATGAAGGAAATCGCTCACTAATTGTCTCATCTCGGTGGACACCATAACCGCGCCGTATGATGAGGTCGGAGTGAGAGAAGAAAGACGTGCCGTAGTGGAGCCGAGGCTCCGGAATAATTTCGACCACCTGGGGATCTTTAACGTGCACTGACAGCGCTGTGAGTTTCGCCTCCATCGGAACGCTTCCACCGCGGCGGCCACACCCGCGTTCGTACCATCGAGCTACTCCGGCTCAGCAGCCGAGCGCCCTAACTGAGCCACCGTGGCCGGAATAAGACAATCTACTAAACGCTACCCGCCGCGGTAGCTGAATAGTTAGGGCACTCGGCTGCTGATCCAGAGTACACGGGTTTGAAACCGAACGCGGCTGCCGCGTTTCGATGGAGGCGAAAAGCACAAGCAGCCATTGTGCTGTGCGATTTCAGTGCACGTTAAAGATCCCCAGGTGGTCGAAATTATTCTGGAATCCTCCACTTCGGCACGTCTTTCTTCATTTCATTCGCTCCCTCTTTTATCCCCTCCTTTACGACGTGGTTCAGGTGTCCACCGAGAATTGTGAGACAGTTACTGCGTCATTTCCTTTCCTGAAAATCAATTTTCAGGCCTTTGACCATGGCCAGTCCGCACGAAGCAAATAATTTTAATTCCGTCTAGCCTTATTCGCAATATAACCACTCCGTTGGATATAGGAAATTAAAGGCGCAAAGATGGCTCACTTTGTCCGTGGATACCTCAAAAACGCCCGGAGAAAATTAGCTGCGGTTTGACTAATAATAATAATAATTGGTTGGGGGAAAAGAAATGGGGCAGTATCTGTCTCAAATATCATTGGACACCTGAACCGCGCCGTAAGGGAAGGGATAAAGGAGGGAGTGAAAGAAGAAAGGAAGAAGAGGTGCCGTAGTGGAGGGCTCCGGAATAATTTCGACCACCTGGGGATCTTTAACGTGCACTGACATCGCACAGCACAAGGGCGCCTTAGCGTTTTTCCTCCATAAAAACGCTTGACTACTGCTGAACCCGTTTAGAGAGCGAATGCTGCGGTAACGCTTCGGCGTCTGTAACGTTTAGAGCGTCCTGCATACTGGATAGGCGGCGCGCTCACCCTGCCACCCCGGCAGGTCGCAGTTAAATTAATGGTTGGTTGAAAGAGGTTGGTCACCCAATTAACGCTGAGGCCTATAGCTGCAGTTCCGCGCTTAGATGAAGTTGAAACGCAAAAAGGCGCCCGTGTGCTGTACGATGTCATAACGTTAAAGACTCCCAGGCAGTCTAAACTATTCCGGAGCCCTCCACCATCTCTTTCTTCCTTTCTTTTTCCACTCCCTCCTTTTTGCCTTCCCTTACTGTGCGGTTCGGGTGTCCACCGAGATATAAGCGACAGTTACTGACCTAGGGAACTAGTTAAGCCCCCTTCCTTTGCTCAAAATCATCGCAGTCTAGAACTTCGTCAAAGCCAACGCCAATGAACAGAACAAAAGCCGTCGGCTTACCGAAACAGAATTGAGCGCTTGGTTTGGGTGACGGCTTGCTGAGTGACGTCATAGCTGTCACGTGGTTTCTCCTCGGTTCAAGGTCAAACTGGGGCACATGGCGAAGAAGCTACGGAGGGTAGTATTAAAGCTATCGCTTTAAAATATCCGGTGCTTTAGCATTGCTAGGCAGGAAATATTGAAAGCACGATATTTTTGCAGATGGACACTACCGCCACACACCGCGATGTGTCCACAGATCCTGCGAAAGATTTATGCGCTTTCCCTTTCCTCAAAATCAACCTCCCTTGTGCTTTAGAAAAAGAAAGCAGCATAAATGCCTGAATTTTTTGGTGGACGCTACTGCCTCCCCGCCGCGGTGGCTTAGTGGTGAAGGCGCTCGATGACTGAGCGGAGTACCCCGGTTCGAACCCGACCGCGGCGGCAGCGTTTCAATGGAGGCGATACGCATAGGAGCCCGTGTGCTGAGCGATGTCAGTGCACGTTAAAGATCCCCAGGTGGGCGAAATTATTCCACAGCCATCCACTATGGCACCTCTTTCTTCCTTTCTACTTTCAATACCTCCTTTATCTCTTCCCACACCAAGCGGTTCAGGTGTCCGCCGAGATGATAGACATCTACTGCGCCATTTCCTTTCCCAAGAACCCCCAATTTTCACTCCCATCTTCCTCCCCTCCCTCACGGCGCGGTAAAGGTATCAACTGAGATTTGAGATAGTTACTGCGCTTTTCCTTTCTTCCAAACAATTTTAGTGCGAAGCACATTCCTCGAGCTAATTGGAGCTAAGTTCTCGAGCTAATTCATGCGCCTGCTCGTTCCCAGCGAGGTTAGCGTGCGCAGGTGTGCTCGCCGAGGGCTTCACAGGGCGCGACCGCTATAATGTGAGATAATAATAATAATTGGTTTTTTGGGGAAAGGAAATGGCGCAGTATCTGTCTCATATATCGTTGGACACCTGAACCGCGCCGTAAGGGGAGGGATAAGAGAGGGAGTGAAAGAAGAAAGGAAGAATTAGGTGCCGTAGTGGAGGGCTCCGGAATAATTTCGACCACCTGGGGATCTTTAACGTGCACTGACATCGCACAGCACACGGGCGCCTTAGCGTTTATTCTCCATAAAAACGCAGCCGCCGTGGTCGGGGTCGAACCCGGGAACTCCGGATCAGTAGTCGAGCGCCCTAACCACTGAGCCACCGCGGCGGGTATATATAATGTGAGAGAGATCACACAAAGCTATGGAAGAGGGCGGGTTGAATACTTTCCAGCTGATACATCGTTAAAAAGAGCCAGGCCGGCAGTTGGCGTCGCTTGCAAACCAACTCATTTCCAAGCCCCCTTGTTCAGCCTGTACTGCCCGGGTCAGTTCCCTAGAAAGTGTAAGCTTTATAAAGCCACAGCACATCGCAATTCCACCATCAGGGAATTCCCTCAGGCTCCATTTGAGGGAAGCGTAAAATCTTTAGACCAAAGGGCGATCATACTCCTCAGCGCCGATCCGGATATTGTAGCGGGAGCTACACTATGCTACCAGTAAAGTATTTCGTGGTACACACGAGACCAGTTGTGCGCATGAGCCGTTACCAAGGAAACCGGGGAGGAGGACTGGGTGCGCCGCACGCTTCGTCGCCGCTCTTTCTTCCTGAGTTTACTTTATCCCATCCCTTGTGGCGATGTTCAGGTGTCCGCCGATATGCGAGACAGATACTGCGCTATTTGCGTTCCGCAAAAACCAATTTAGCCTTACGGCAGTGACCCGCGGTGTCGGTCACCACGGCAGGTGTCCCATGGATCACACCTACCGTTCAGACGAACGCATGAAAGTGCACCGGCGTTTTATGAAAATTTGGTTTTAGGGGAAAGGAAATGGCGCAGTATCTGTCTCACTGTATCGGCGTGCACCAAGCGCGCCGTACGAGAAGAGATAACTACTGCTGAGCCTGGTTAGAGAGCGAAACCCGTGGTGTACGATGCAAGCAGACGCGGCTTGGCGTCTAACGCAGAGCGCATTCCGCACACTGCATAGGCAGCGCACGCAGCCTGTCACCCTGGCAGGTGGCAGTTAAATTGATGGCTGACAGCTTGAGGATGGTTACCCAATGAACGCTGAGGCCTATTGCTGCAGTTCCGCGTGTCTGCCAGAACTCTGTCAGCGCTAATGGGTGCCGCCCACACCTCTCACCTTCGCCACGTAGTACATCAAAGCGCGATTGAGGCGTCCACTCACCCAGGGAGCCGACCATGCTCCCTTCCTTTCCTCAAAATCATCGGAGTATAGAACTTTGTCAACGCCAACGCCAATGAACACAACCGCCGACGGCGTACAGAGACAGGCGAGCACTCGGTTTCGGCGGCGGCGGCTCTGTGACGTGTCATCCGCAGGTGACACAGGCCGGACGGCATCGTGCATAACAGAATCGTGTACGCACTGCACTCACGTCGACGGCCAATTGCAGACGCTCTATGCCGGCGCTTAAAGCGACGCAGTGGCGCATACACAAGCGCTGCTGCGCGGCGCGTCGACATGCTATGGGTCATTCGAGCCCAATGACATGGTTGAGGCGGAACAGCGTCGTGCAGAAACTTGAGCTGGCCACGCGCCACTTTGGCGACGCGCACAGGCCAGAGCCTCGGCAGTCTGGCAAGAGCGTTCGCTTAGCAGCACATCCGCTGCCGCGTTGTTGGCTCGCAGCCTCAAAAGCACGCAAGAACGAAACGCCGATAGGAAACGCGAGGCTCGCCGGGAACTCGAATTTGGCGATTGAGAAGTGGTGCAAGGACGTGAGATTCGCGCCTAAAGTCAAACTCTGAAAGGGCGTCAACCAACTGGGTTTAGCACTGTCGACATTGAGCTAACACTGTCATTTGCCACATTCACCGAGGGCCTCAAAAATACCGCTTATCAGGAAAATCAAAGGCGCAATAACACTTCTTGGTTCACGGCTCAACCCTGTCATGTGGAAAGGGAGGAGGGTGGCAGTGAAGAGAGAGGTTTGGTTTGTTTTATTGGTGTTTAACTTCCCAAAGCGACTCAGGCTGTGAGGTATGTCGTAGTGAAGGGCTCCGGAAATTTCGACCACCCGCGTTCCTGGACGGGCATTGACATCGCACAGTACACAGGCGTCTAGAATTTCCCCTCCATCGAAATTCGACCAAGCAGCCGGGATGGAGCCTGCATCTTTCGGGGAAGCAGACGAGTGCCGTAGCCATTCAGCCGCCACGCAGGTGCTGTATTGGAGAACTCCAAAATAATATCGACCACATGGGGATCTTTACCGTGCGCTGACATCGGCAAATATGCTCGCCGCAGCCACTCAAGGCAAGGGCAGGAGCAGGTGAGCCTCGCGCCCGAGGCCGCGTTCCGAACCAGGCGCTCGTCCTAAAACTGCCAGAGTTACACGGCTACTGCCAGGCGGAGTAGGGAAGGAACCATGCCTTGAAGGCTCACGAGTACGTCACGAGCGAATCCACGGCGCTTACAGCTGAATACAAATCCTTCTTGCTACTCGCAGTGCATGTTCGTGGCGAAGCTCTGACCCATGAAGGCGCCAAGGAACCAGAGCACTATTATCGGAACTAATAGACGTTTACGAACCAATTGCGGGACACAGAAAATATTCACTGAAAGGGCCAAAAAATAAACTCTACTAAGGTGTGGCTCACCTACTAAGGTGTGGTCACAATGCCGGTGCTGGTGCTTGGTTTGAATAGGGATAAGTCCAGTGGCACAACGTCGGGTCGTGCCTGCTCGCTTCTGGAAGCACAACACGGCTGGCTCCCAATGCCGGGTCCTTGAATTTGAACACCTTGAACAATTGGCTCGGCCCGGGAGGCTCCTGGTGCAGCGACCACGGACAAAGGCAGCCTCGCACAGTCGGCACGACTCTGCCGCCCAGCCCCAAAAATAGAACGGCGTCTGGCTCGGCAGCACGCGCTCACTACTTGACTCGAGAGCGCGTGTTCGATACCTGTCTCGAGAGCACGCGCTCGCTGCCTGGCTCGAGAGCAAGAGCTCGATACCTGGCTCGAGAGCACGCGCTCGCTGCCTGGCTCGAGAGCACGTGCTCGATACCTGGCTCGAGAGCACGCGCTCGCTGCCTGGCTCGAGAGCAAGTGCTCGATACCTCGCTCGAGAGCACGTGCTCGACACCTCGCTCGAGAGCACGAGCTCGATACCTGGCTCGAGAGCACGCGCTCGCTGCCTGGCTCGAGAGCAAGTGCTCGATTCCTCGCACGAGAGCACGTGCTCGATACCTAGCTCGGCAGCGCCCTCCCTTTGTCTTCTCCTTACTGTTCCGAGGGGCTATGGTGGTTCTTTCTAAAGCACACACGGGCACCCGGGTGGCTCAAAGTTGAAGGACCACCGGTGGTCTAAATTAATCCGAGACCCACCGCTAAGCTGCCCCTCACTTCTCATGTGACGCTCGGAGACGTTAAAACCGTTACGCCGCCTTCATACATGTGGGATATATTTTAGAGGTATTAGACTAATTAGCGCGGACTCTCAAATACGCACAGCCAATTGTCCAGCCGTTACGTACTTCGAACGTGCGATAAATCAACAATTTTTTCATGATTGCCCACCAGAATGCGTGGAAAGGAAGCGCAGAAAAAGAAATGCTGGACAAGACAGAAGACTGAGGCGCGAGACGCAGAACGAATATCCGAAGGGCCACATGAAATCGCTCTCAGCTAAGCACAGAATATAAAAACCTGCGCCAGATACAGCAACGTGCTTATAGCAGTTTCTGCTCACCTCAAGATTCAGCGAGAGACGCTGCCGTCAGTGTTGGGTGCAGCCAGGCAAGTGATGACGTGGTGCGTGTCGCTTGGGCGGAAGCGCAGGCATCGAAGCATCAAAGGGCCGCTACACGGTAGGGGCCGAGTCCCCCGCGACCACCTGCAGAGGAACTCGTGGGCCCTGTCTGGTCCGAGCAGCCAGGATTCGCAGCCTCGTACATCTCCGGAGCACCTACGTTCCACGGGAGCCATGGCTTCTTGCATCCTACATGTAGACCCGCTGTCGTTCGTCTGAGGCGTTCCAGTGATGTGCTGTTATATAGCCTCCTTGGCTGGCACGCGCCACGCGGCATCGACGTCACAGCTTCTTCGTCGTCTCTCCTTGCGGATTGGTCAATCTTCGATGCCTTCAAAGAGCGATAATCGTCCAAATAATAATAATAATATTAATTGGTTTTTTGGGGAAAAAAATGGCGCAGTATCTGTCTCATATATCGTTGGACACCTGAACCACGCCGTAAGGGAAGGGACAAGAGAGGGCGTGAAAGAAGAAGGGAAGAAGGAGGTGCCGTAGTGGAGGGCTCCGGAATAATTTCGACCACCTGGGTATCTTTAACGTGCACTGACATCGCACAGCACACGGGCGCCTTAGCGTTTTTCCTCCATACAAACGCAGCCGCCGCGGTCGGGTTCGAACCCGGGAACCCGGGTCTACAGCTCTGCAATTTAAGGTGTATAGAATTCTTTCTATTCCAGCGATGAAATCGATGTGCGTCTCCCGCCTCAGCAGCTGTCTGCTGTGTAGGAAACAGCGTCTGTAGTTGGTAGGCTGCAAGAGTTACGAACGCCGAATTAATGGACAGCGTTTCATTTGTGGGACGCCGTCCACACTATTTTAAAACAAATTAATCATTTTCCGTTTAAAATATTGCACGCGGCTTCAGTAAGTCTGCAACACGACCAATTTTGTTTCAAGAATAAAGAAGCCTTGGTTAGCTTACCACTGGACAATCGCACGTACAAACACTCTCTATGGCGAGAAGACAAAAAGGGAAAGGAGAAAAAAGCTACTTAGCGGAGTCCATATTGAAAGTAGTCCCCATGAGTCCACACTGGCAGCGCTACAATACACCCAGTAGTCTGACTAAACCCAGGAAGTCAAGGAAAATCATCTGTACTGCTGCGAGTACCAGGACCGGGCTGCATGGTTTTGTTTCTCAGTTGTAAGGTGTAATGGAGCACTTATCCCTCCTCTCAAGCTCTAAATCTCGGCAATCAAAGGCAAACCCTTTTCCTCACTTTTCAAGACGTTTTGATGTTTAGGTAAGCCGCAAGGACTCAAATACATGAGGGAAACCATGCAGACTGTCTACTTTTGGCAAAGACGGTAGGTTCCTTTTATTTCGTGCGTTCTTTCACTTGGCACAGTTCTACAAGATGCGTCCTCGGTCTGCTTGAACTTGGCGCAGTGCAAATTGGGGGCGCGAGAAGGCCTACTCTGCGTAACCAGGCTGTCGTCCATGAGCTTCTGTCGTAGCCGGAGCAGCGAGGTCCGAGGATCGACTGCTGAAAGGTGTGAGAAGCTTGGGGGAGAAGGACACAAAATGGCTGCGAATTACAGCAACGCAGTGCTGCCTATGGTCGTTCGCCAGAGTCAGAGGTGCCTTAACCATATGGGCCAAACTGGCGAGACCGTCAGCTCTCTCGTTCCGCGATGTGTGACGGGACCGATTGAACGTCAACGTTTATTCCAGCTTCTGAAACACGATGTGGTCCCAGAGAGAGAATCGTGGTTTTTTCCGCAGGCTTTCGAAGGCGCTGAACTGCTCGCTCGTGGTCGGTGATTATCACTTTTGGTTGCTTGCCTTTATATTGACTGCGTTTAGCGCCGGACGAATAAATGTCATGCAGATTACAGAATACAGAATAATTTTTAATGTTGGACCGGCCCTCCTACCTACCCTAAGTCAAGAAAAGAAATGCATATTTGCGCAGAAGTTGATTCAATATCATTTCCTCGTGCATGGATGGCACTAGGTCAATAAAATGTTCAAACCTCTCTTGCCCAATTCAGGCATTAAAGTGCTGGCGTCGAATTGCGTGCTCCTCCGTTAACTCAGTCATGTGTACATATCCGCAGGTAGGCGTGCTATGTATGCCCTAATTCCGCACACCGCAGCTCGCTGTGGTCGCGGTTGTAATAGAATGTTCAAACCTCAGCTGTATAATTTTGTTCACAATGTGCAAACGGCGCAGCAGGGGCCTTCTAACCGCTGTTTCGACAAGTCGCAGAAGTTGTGACAAAAGGCTGTACTACAGGCGCTGCGAGGAAGGCAGGCGTAACGCTGTGGCTCTAGCTTCACCAAGTCATTTGCAGCTGCAAGTGGCAAGGCCCAGAAATAAGCGCTATGCCTTTCGGTTAACTACCTCGAGCTTCAGTTCTGAGTGACGCGGGGGGAAGCACAAGAAACCACAAAAATGGTTCGGCTCCCGGGTTGCAATCCGACCGCGGCGGCTGTGTTTCTTTCGATGGAGGCGAAACGCTAAGGCGCCCGTGTGCTGTGTGATGTCAGTGCAAGTTGAAGATCCCCAGGTGGTCAAAATTATTCCCGAGCCCTTCACTATGGCAACTCTTTCTTACATTATTCTTTCACTCCCTCCTTTATCCCTTCCCTTACGGCGTGGTTCAGGTGTCCGCCGATATGTGATACAGATACCGTGCCATTTCGTATCCCAAGAAACGAATTTTCAATTTTTTTTATTGCGAGCTAAGATGCGCCCCCTCATCCCGGACCTGGACAGAGCGCACTCCACAACACAGACGCCTACAAACAAATTCAATTCCTAGCTCCTACCGATTATGATTAATCACAAACCGTGAATACGACCACGCATGCCCGCACTGTGGTGACGCCAACCAAGACCATATTTTATAGGAATGCGCTAGCAAACCCTGTTTGATGACACTCTTGCCAGCTCCCTAGAATGGGAGAAGCTCTTGGCCAGTTCAATAAAAACAACGCAACTGGCCCTCATCACGCGAGCTGGTCGCCCCCGACTGTAGGCCACCCTGGACTCGCCCCAGTCCCAACTAATCCCTTCCATTTCGAGGCAGTAACGTTGTAACCACCCACCACCTTCCCTTACAGCACGGTTCGGGTGTTCACCGCGATAAGTGAGACAGTTACTGCGCCATTTCCTCGCCTAAAACCACTTTGCTGCTTTTTGAGGAGGAAAAACGCTAAGGCGTCCTTGTGCTGTGCGATGTCAGGAGGGATCTATTCCGGAGCCCGCCACTACAGCCCCTCTTTCTTCCTTTCTTCTTTACCTCCCTCCTTTATCCCTTCGTTTATGACGCGGTACGGGTGTCCACCTACATCATGCGGCGGTGACTAGGGCTGCCGACGTCATGTCCCACACATTACATTCTTGATGCAGTTCGCGACCGCGCAGTGGCCTAGGGACCCAGCACGGTTTAAAACTCACTTGCCAAATAATGTTTTTCTCTCTGTCTGTCTGTATGTCTGTATGCGGTAACATCCACCTGCGGAATGTAAACATAAAAATTAAAATTGGTTTTGGGGGAAAATAAATGGCGCAGCATCAGTCTCATATTGGGGGACACCTGAAAGGCCTAAGCGAAGAGAGAAAGGAGGGAGTGCGAGAAATAAGGAAGAAAGAGGTGCCGTAGTGGAGGGCTCCTGAATAATTTCGACTACCTGGGAATCTTTAACATGCACTGATATCGCACAGCACACGGGGGCCTTAGCATTTTGCCTCCATTAAACTGCAGCCGCTGCGGTCGGGTTCGAACCCGAGAACTCCGAATCAGTAGCCGAGCGCCCTAACCACTGAGCCACCGCGGAGGGTAGGCGCAGTGTCTGTTTCATATATCAGCGGACACCTGAACCGCGCCGTAAGGGAAGGGATAAAGGGCGGACGTAAAGAGGAAAGGAAGTAAGAGGTGGCATGGTGGAGGGCTCCGGTGGAGGAGGAGGAGAAAACATTATTTGTTGCACTGTAATAAATTAGGAATGGGAGATGGGGGATGGTTGTTGCGCTGGGTGGCAGTCCCTATTCCGGGACACCACTGGCGCTGCTGGTGCCCGCGCTCTCTCGACCAGGGCTCGCTGGGCCTCCATGTCACAGCTGCACATGGCCGCTTCCCAACCCTACCTAGTTGGCTGGACTTATAACGGCTATATGTGTATTGCACTGGTAGGCTCACACCATGTGGTATAGGTCTGCACATCGCCCGCAGAATTTTCACCTCCCCGTGAATGTACGGTCCACGTGTTTTAGTATGACGCGGTTTAAGATAGACGCAGTTTGGAGCTATCTAAAGTGGCAATCCTAGGTTATGTCGAGCGTGTCCCGGGAGAACCCTGCTGCAGAGGCGCAGGCGGTTTGTAATATCCGCGTAAGTGATTAGAAGGATTGGTATGATTGCTGCGGCCGATCCATTGGATCCAGTGTAGCCCGGTTGAAGGAACGCTCTGGCAGCCTCGTTCCCCTCAGCCCCCTGCTGACCTAACACCCAAACTATCTTTTATAGTATACTGGGGGCTAGTGGCGCTATCCAACACCGCACATAATTCGGCAGGCCTGCTGCGAGTCCGCAATAATTCCGACCACATGCAGATCTCTACCGTGCATTGACATTGCACAGCACACGGGCACGCGATAACTCCGGCTCACTAGCATAGCGCTCTAGCCACTGATCCGCCGCGGCGGGTGTGTGCGTGTGCTATAAGCAGACGAAACACTAGACGCCTCTACACGATGCAAAACACTCATGAGACATGCAATATTGCGTGACCCGAAAGACGCGCGTCCGATTCCGACCTCGGCGGTCGAATTGCGTTGAGGCGAACTTCTAGAGGCCTGTCTGCTGTGTGATGTCAGTGTACGTTAAAGAACCACAAAATGGTCATAATTTCTGGAGCCCTTCGCTACGGCGTCGCTCATAGACTGCGTCGCTTTGAGGCGTTAAACTCTCATAATACCAATAAAAACAAAGTTCTTAATGGCTACAAGCCAGTTGTCATATTGTAGTAACTGCAACAGTCCGCAAAACTTGCGTACGTTGTGAGAGGAAGAAATGTCCACGTGTTTGTTGTAAATTTCGGACAAGCCTCGTCTACAGTGCCACGTCAGCACTGGTTCGGCACTGGTAGATCGCATCCATCTTTCCGGTGACACCGGTCCGTGGACAGAAGGTCATCGAGACGGCGTCCATCAGGCGTCGACACAGTACCCTAGCTCCTAGGACGGCAGAGCTTCGTGGACCACGGGCCGGAACGGACGCCGGTGGTCTGAACGCCTGATCGGTTGGCTTTGGGAACGAAAGACTAACCCACGCGCCCCATCGCATCGCGGCTGCCAAGAACATCCCCTTGTGTTGCTCTTGTGACTGAACGAAGAATGGAAACGGCCTGAGCCGTGCCCACTTGCTCGATATGAGCAACAATTGCTAGCACGTCAAGACAGAGACACGCAAAGCCGTAAAACTCTGACCAAGGACCCGCGGTCAGTTGTTAGAGCGCTCGGATACTGATACGGAGTTCCCAAGTTCGAACCCGCCGACAGCGGCTACGTTTTTATGGAGGAAACGCTAAGGCGCCCGTGTGCTGTGCGATGTCAGTGCACGTTAAAGATCCCCGGGTGGTCGAAATTATTCCGGAGCCCTCCACTGCGGCACCTCTTTCTTCCTTTCTTCTTTCACTTTCTCCTTTATCCCTTCCCTTACGGCGCGGTTCAGGTGTCCATTGATATATGAGACAGATTCTGCGCCATTTATGTTCCAAAAAACAATTATTATTATAATAATAATAATTTAGTTCGGCGCTCCCCATTGTTCAGTCGCTGAGCGAACACACCGAAGCTTTGACTGAATGCCAACCGGACGGAACTCGATCGCAAGCCGTCTGCGACTAGACCGACGGCCCTCCCCAGTCGCAGACCGACGGAGTTCGCAGTGTCGCAGGCGAGAATCGCGTGCATATGAAACGGGCTTAAGGCCGATGACGACACCATCCAGACAGACAAATACGGATCTGTAGAATTCTATCGTTAATACTGGGAACTAGAAGCGGCTGCAAATAACCACTGAAGTTCCTGTGAAAAGGTCTGGTAAATTTAGTAATTAATGAATATGGGCTGGCATGACCCAGTTGTAATGATTCGTGTAACTGTAGATGGCTTAGCCACGCCGCTAATAAAAAAAAATACTTTTTTGAGAAGTGCAGAGACAGAGCTCACGCTGTTGCCTTTGTCCAATTTCTGGGCATAAGAACCCCCCTATTTGTATGAACTTTATGTTTTTAAAGCGTTTTTGCACGCTCTGACGCTCTGCTTGCGCGAATATCTGAAAACCGGACCAAGAGCGCTTCCTTCCAAAAAAATCAAATGACTTTCATTTCATGATTTTTTTTTAATGAAAAAGCTCTTTTTTCCTTCCCTCTGGAGAATTAACTGCTACACTGCGCAGTGGGTGTCTGCTTAATACAAATTCTAAATCAAACGTAATAACTTAGTGCAAGTGCATTCCCTAAGCCGACTTTGTGCGCAATTTTAGCAACGTCCAGAAACGAAGCAGTGGCCTCGTAATTTACAATTATATGTTGCGCATGCGCGAAACATTAGGCCGCCGATTCAACACGCGGTAAGCGATTCCTACGGTTCCGTACGTCATTCCCTGTGATCGCGCCTTCCTTCTTCTTCTTCTTCTTCTTCTTCTTCACCCCAGGTATATGGCACATACCCACGCGGGGGGATTGGCCAAGGTGTAGTTGAATAAACAAAGTTTACGTGGAAGATGATGACAAAAATGTAGCACCAATCGTGAATTTTGAAAAACCAATGAATAGAAACAAGAGAACAATATTGACAGTTAAATAACAGACAGCATTTTGGTGAAAAAAGAAGAGCTCGTAGAACTCTAAAATAATTACTACATCAACCTACCAGTTGCAATTATGTAATCGTGGAGAAACCCACAAATATAACCCAATGCAAATCCCTTGGCGTTTGCACCAAACGGTAATAATACTGGCAAAGATAAAGGGAGCCCTAACCTGGAGAGAGGGACCTCCAGGTAAATCTTTCTCTGAAGTGCGAACTTTGGGCAGTAGAGGAGAAAATGGTCTAAAGATTCAACTTTCCCACATGCGTCACATAGGTTCGTCGGTGTCAACCCACACCTGCATAGATATAAATTCAAACTTGGAATCCTGCACCGCAACCGCGTCATTGTTACCTCACACAACCTGGATTTACACGAACGGACGTTCCAATTATATGCTAAGTGCTGATAGTCAGTGGTATTTAGTAAGGGATCTCGTAACCTGGCTGATATATATAGGAACCGCTGAAACCTGGAAATCGCCAGCAGGCTGAAATTCGGGACGGGATGTGTCACTGACCCGTCAAGAGCCGACCTTGCTAAGTAATCAGCCACCTCATTTGAATGAATACCTGCATGGCCAGGGACCTAGGCAAAACGATCCACCTTCAAAGTGCATGGGAGAAAAAATCGCAGGAAACGCCTCAAAAAATCTTCTTGTGAAGTGTCAAGGGAGACTAACACTGACAAACAATCAGCGAGAATAATAACATGAGACACATGGCATGGAATTCAGTGAAGGGCCATTCCGAGAGCCAAAAATTCCGCAAAGAATATAGGAATATAATCTGGGATGCGGACGAAATAGCTCCATGCCAAATCCTGAGAAAAGATGCCAACTGCAGCTTTTTGGCAGTTGACGGAGGCATCGGTAGCAATCACCGTATGATGGGGGTATTTCTCTATGTGATCCGAGAGAATACCGCTTAAAATGTTTGCTGGCATGTGTTTCGCATGAGATGGGAAGATGTGGTCGAAATGAAATTCCACTGCTGCCGGCGTGTCATCAACCCACTGCAAAGAACTGAGATCAACACCAATCGGTGTTAAAAGGTTCTGCGTTAACATAATTTGTGGCATTTGATACCGTGGCCAATGATGAGAAAAGAATAAGGCCGGCTGAGACACAAAAATAGGAGTACTGACATCAGTCACTGGCTCCATCGACCTGAGGAAAGTTCGCACCGTGGGTATTTGAAAACGGGAAGTTAGATCAGGGATACGGGCTTCCAGATAAAGCAGGGCGTTTGAAACTGATTTTGGGAGACCAAGGCAGAGCGGAGAGCGCGCCTTTCCAGTAAGATTAAGGGTTGAATCTTGTAGCTTGCGCTACCAGAGAACAGAATGCAACCAAATTCAAGTATAGGTGTTACGTATGCTTTGTATAGTAACAATAACGTGTGGCAGCGCATCCCAAACTTCTTATTGGCGATTTTTGTCAGCCGGCTTAGAGCGCGTTCTTCGTGAAACGCATTGTTCTTTATATGAAGGCTCCAATCAAATGCTGGGTGGTAAGTAACACCCAGATAATTTACAGATTCCACTTATGGCATCTGGAGAGAGCGATGGACTAATGAAACGTGCAAAGGCCTGTGTGGAGGAAATACCAAATCTCCGCATTTGTCTACATTCAGAGATAAATTAATACTCTGCAACCTTACTCCAAGAGCATCCAAATATCCCTGCGGAATGTGGTAAAGGCAGTGGATATCTCTGGCCGAGGCGAAAAAAGCTATGTCATCTGCATACATAAAAACTGTTATATCAGGACAAATAGGGATGCCACTGACCAAAATATTAAAAAGCAGAGAGGATAGCACCGATCCTTGCGGCACACCTCCTGATTGATAATATGTATTTGAACATAGGGTTCCCTCGGCGCAGTAAAAGAATCTGTCCTTCAGAAATTCAGATATCCACGCATAAATGTAGGTTGGAGGATATAACTCAGCAAGTCTGTTAAGTAAAATAGTATGCTATACACTGTCATAGGCCTTTGCTACATTAAGAGTGACCAAAGCTGAAAGTTCTCTTCTGCGTGGCGAGAGCCGGATTCTGCTCTCAAGATCCACATGCGCGTACCATATAGAGCATCCACGACGAAAGCCAATCTGAGCTGAGCTGAGACCGTTGATGTCATGAACATGTTTTGTGAGGCGACTGTGCACTAATCTTTCTATTAATTTGACTAAATTTGAGGTCAGCGCAATTGGCCGAATAATACCTAAGACATATCCTTTTCCTACATCGTTCATTAATAAAATAATTTTCGCCGTCTTCCAAATGCTTGGAATCCATGCATTTTCCAGAGAAGCATTGACCGTATCTATGAGGGCGCTTGTAAACTCCTCGGCTAAAATTTTAATCATACCAACAGTGACACCATCTGGTACAAGAGCTGCAGGATGCAACATTGGCAGGACTGAGAGGAGCTCTGATGTGTCAACCTCTGTATAATCCGGAGAGGGTGAAATTGTGCACAAAGGGACGCTTCTCTGCGTCTGGAAGCGTAACGCCAATCCCTTAGCAATACACTCCAGGCTCTCCTGAGCCTTTTGTGGTGATAACACTGTTGAACTGGTGAGGAGAGGGACGGCGGAATTCTTGTTACGTACCATGAATCTATACAGTGTTTTCCGATGACGAGGATTAGAAAGCTATGTGTTTAAATTTTGGTTTTGCTCCTCCTTGGCTTTTGCAAGTGTTCTTTTGAAAGATGCAGAGAAGAATTTGTAATTTAACCAATTAGCAGGACTCTGGTAGCAGGACAGCCTCTTCCAGGCCGCTTTTCCGCGACGATAGGCCTTCTCTCATTCTTCTGTCCACCAAGGAGACGGCTGTTTATTAGAGGCTGCTGCGGGCACAGCGAATATTGAGTGGTCTATTGCATTTTGCAAAAATGAAACCGGCTGCTGAGCTCTGTCATCACGGCTTATATTAACTATAGAGGCAAGTGAGGCGGACATCAGATTTTTATAAATTTTGTGGTTGACAAATTTGTGGGTTACACAACTAGTTTTAAGAGGAGATAACCGGATAGTGAAAGTTATAGGAAAGTGATCACTAGACGTACCCGAATCCTCTGTCGACCAATCAGTCACATCTAGCCTACCTGCTGATAATGTTAAGTGAATGGCTGAGCGAGCAACCCCTCGCATAAAGGTTATTTCTCTAGAGTTGCAGCAGCGTACAGCATTTTCAGACAGCCATGACCAGAGAATCTGGCCGCAGGAATCAGTGCGACTTCCCCAGTCACTATGGTGAGAATTAAAATCTCCTGCGATGACTGCATTGTTTGTGCCAGTCACCAAGCTGTCTAAACAGTCTGTTCTGTGCACACCGAAAGGAAGATAGACATAAGCAATTGTAATATCAGCACAATGCGGAAATGAAATTTTGATCGCTAAATGCTCACTGTCAGAGGGAATTTTCTTAGAGATAGATGCCTGATGACAAATTTTTAGATAGCATGGTTACCTGTCCACCTCCCCTGCCAACATTGCGATCTGACCTGAAAACTCGAAAGTTTCTCATTGAAAATGATTTATGCGGTGATAACCACGTTTCTTGAAAAAGTACAATATCAAGCTTATGCTTGTGAATAAGTATGTCTAGATTTGGAAGAGAAGACAAGACGCAACGGCAATTCTATTGTAACACTTTGATACCTTCAATGATTATTGAACAATTAAAGAGGCCGAAACCGCCTCTTTAAGGATATCAACATGGGGATGAGGTTTGGGTGGTCCTTTTTTAGCTTTTATCTGTGGAGTACTAGAATTAGATGGTGATGAGGAAGCACGGCGCTTCTGCGTAGGGCGCGACATTTCGACATCTGTTGTGCAGATGTCACTGCGACATTCACTGCTAGGAACAGAGATGTGATGTGGGACCTGGGGAGCATCAGAAGGTGATGTAGAGCGGCTAGCACTAGCTGCAGAAGCTGAAACAGATGCAGGCGTTGCTGCCAGGACGGGTGTTGATGGTGACGCAGACTGAACTGCAACAAACTGAGCCAACGCCTCAGAGAAAGTGTGTAGCATTCGCTCAACCACATTACTAAGAGCTTTTTCTACTGTGGTCACAATTGAGGCAGTCAAGTTGGACTCAATGTCCCCAACAGAAGCGCGCACACGACTAGCATATGAATCTTTTGTTCTGTTAAGAACTGCGTAAGCAGCGGCTCTTGAGCACCGCTTCTCTTTGATAATGTCTAACAAGCTACGATCTTCACTACGTTTTGCGCAGTTGGCATCATCAGCTAAGTGACTGTTGCTGCAGAGGCAACAATGAGGCTGCTGTGAGGCGCAGTTATCAGCAGAATGACCTTTTCCACATAAACGGCAGTGGGTCTCCGACTTGCATGCTTTGCCGCTATGCCCGAACCGCCAACAGTTGGTGCATTGAAGAGGGTGGGGTTCTAGAGGGCCCACACGGTATACAATCTGCCAGATTTTCAGTTCAGCAGGGCAGGAAGAGCCAGCAAAAGTTGTTATTACAGACTCAGTTGCAACGCGCGAGCCGTTTACCTCTCTACTGGAGCGGTAGACTGAAAAGACCCCAACGCCTGCATCCTGACATTCCTGTAGAAGTTCTTACGGGGACGATGCTGGATCGACACCACTTACGATACCCTTGACACATGCAAGCTGTTCGGGAGTGAATGCTTTCACCGGCAGCGAGCTGAAAATTGTGCACTTAAGCAAGTCTGCAACACAAGCGATGTCCGAGGACTTGCACACAATTCCTCGACGGCCAAATGGACGCACCTCAGAGATCTGCAGGTATTGGGCAGTCAATGATCTTAGCTCCTATTGAATTAGTTTTGGGGATTTCATTTTGATCTCACTCTCACCGATTGGGACGATAGCCACGGGAACCGCATCAATGCCATTTTTGTGGAAGGACTCAAGTGGCAGGCTTTGGGCTGGCAAGATGGCAAACCAAGCTGCCGACCCCTCCACCTGGGGAGGTCAACGACATCTCTCAGCAAAACGCGCTCTCAGGTTCACATGAACTGCGTCTTAAACAACGCCTTGGCCAACACCCCCCAACGTAGTACGGGCTCACCAAGGAGGAACAAGCCGGAACCACCAGTGATGCAGAAAACAGCAGCCGCCAGCAAAAACACGTCAGCAAGTCCGCTTCGCTTCGCTTCTTCTTCTTCTTCTTCACCCCAGGTATATGGCACATACCCACGCGGGGGGGATTGGCCAAGGTATAGGGTAGAATGCCAATGAAGCATTTGCGCGGGGAAGGAAACGTCAGAAGACTGAATCAAGATAAAAAAAAATTGGGAAAAATAAAATGAATTCAAGAGGTATGAGTCATCCGGAATAGAATCAATCTAGCCTTTTTTGGACATGCGAAAGAATTTTGTGATTCGCTGTCTCGATCACTTCTTCTTCTTCTCCTCAAGTAATATGGCACATACCCACTCACATATAATATAATAATATTATAATATAATATAATATAAAATAATATTTATAATATAATATAAAGTAATATGGCACATATCCATCTCACGTTGATTAGTCCTGGAATTGGCGTAACGAATTGGTCGACAGTTGATAGCAGCACTTCAAGTGATCATATACCTATTCATTTTGATATATGTCGTGTTACTCCGGCGCCTTCTCAGTTGCGGTCACATGTAAATTATGACAGATTTCAGACGGCGTTGCGCTTTGCTCTTGCTCCAGTGTCTAACATCGCCGAGGTCCACCAGTCAGCAAGCATATGTCTGGCTATTGAGGAAAGCCGTAAAAACTCGGAGTTCCTGGTGAGGCCAACAAAAGGTAATTCTTCTAACTGGTGGAATGCGGACTGTACAAGAGATTACAGGCGGAGGAAGGCAGCATGGAAAAAGCTTCTTCATAACCAATGTCCGAATAACTGGAGTGATTATAAATTTATTGCAGCCACCTTTAAACGCACAGTTCCTCGTGCAAAGGAAGAATATGACTCAGAACACTTCGATTATCTTTCAAAGGCGGGAAACCGAGGTGCACTATTCGGTTTTCTACGGTCTAGGAAACAGCCCATGTCCTCTCATAATTTTCAGTGATTAGTTATGTCACCTATAGAAGCTATCCAGGCGGTTGAATTAATAGTCACAGGCCTGCAAAAGCGGTCGTCGTCGTTACTACCTATGCGACCATTGTTGTTTGCACCAGTCGTAGCAAATTATAATGCCTCACAAGTAAATCTATCGGAGCTTTCACAAGTTGTCCAGAGATTGCCAGCTGCTGCTCCTGGCCCTGATGGTTGTACCACAAAGATGCTCAAGATTCTATTTGAAGTGTTTCCCAACTCCTTATTGCACCTAATAAACTACTCTCTCAAACACGCTTGGATACCGTCTGAGTGGAAGCTGTCCAAGGTGATCCCTTTACTTAAAAATCAGGGTGGAGGCTATGAATTGGATAATATTAGGCCAATTTCTTTAACATCAAACGTGGTAAAGTTGATAGAAAGGTTGTTACTAATTCGGGTGTCAGCGATTGTGGACCGCAAAAGTATACTCAGCCCGTGCCAACTCGGTTTCCGGCCACGGTGTTCGATATGGAATGTACATGCTGATCTTGAGAGCAGAATTTCCTTGCTCGTCGTCAACGCCTGGTCGCGGCTTTGGTTACCTTAGATGTCGCCAAAGCTTACGACAGTGTAGAACACTCCATCCTAATACATAGGCTACAGTCTCTTCAATTTCCAGAATATATAGTTGCATAGATATCTGCATTTCTTCATAACAGGGAATTCTTTTGCGTCCATAATGGTGTTCATTCAGAGAGGTATAGACAAACGCGAGGTGTACCGCAAGGAGCTGTTCTTTCTCCTGTGCTCTTTAATATTCTGTTAAGCTCAATTCCTCTCCACCGCCATGTACGCACTTACGTCTATGCGGACGACATTGCGTTTTTTGGTGCTGCGCCGGATATACATTCTCTGTATGGTCTGTTGCAGTCATATTTGAATACACTTGAGCACTGGTTGAGCGCATTACATCTGAAGTTAAATGTTGGCAAGTGCGCTATTTTTGTTTTCCCTCTATTCACTCCTGTAGTGGCCTCTCTCACTTGCCAGTTAAAAATAATACCGCAGGTTCAATCCCTAAAATACCTAGGGGTCATTCATGACAACAAACTCACCTGGCGACCTCACATTGACCATGTCGCGGCGAAAGGGGCTCGTGCCGTGGGCATGTTACGGAGATTATGTCATCACCGGTACGGCATGCGCAGAGATGCGCTATTAATGATCTACATAATGTATGTCAGGCCAATTTTAGAATTTGGGTCAGTGTTGTTTTCAGGCTCAGCTACATATAAACTTTGCCCTCTCGTCCTTTTAGAGAGGGAAGCACTGCGCATGTGCCTCGGTCTTCCAAAATTTGTGGCTATCAATGTGCTGTACCTTGAAGCCCGCATTCCGTCTCTCTTATCACGACTTCCATTTTTAACTGTGCAAACTTAACTCAGGATCTATGAATCCCATTTCCACCGTTCCCAAAGCATTTTCTGTTCTCAGCTGACCTCCTTTTTTGGTGTCCCCTGGTCTCGTTTCAATTCCCCTCAGGTAGTGTTTGTGCAAGGATTACTTTAGCCTTTAGATTTAAACATTTATGATATCCTTCCTGCGCTTCGGAATGGGCCCACTATCCACATTGTTTTCGACGACATATTCCCAAAAAATGCAAAACTTTTGCCACCGAGTATTCTAAATGGTCTTCTAGAAGATCATCTGGGGACCCTACCTACAGATATAGCAATAGCCACTGATGCATCGCAATGCAATGAAAAAGCAGGTGTGGGAATATTTTGCTCGCATTTAGACTGGTCCTTTTCTCTGCGCCTTCCAGATTTCACCCCTATTTTTCAAGCAGAGTTTCTAGCAGTTGTACTTGCTCTACGCAAGCTATGCCCCTCTATTACAGCAGTTGCAGTAATTACTGATTCTTTATCTTTGTGTTCGTCCCTCGCTGCACAGGTTGACGGTCCCATTTTATCAACTTTCTTATTCTACTTCCTCCGCATTTGAGCCTTGTTCATTTAGAACGGGTTCCCGGCCACAGCATTGTGACAGTAAATGAGATTGCTGATAATCTCGCAAAGGCTTCCCTCAGCTGCCCCGTGTTGCCAATCATCCCGGCTACAGCCTACATTACAGCATCTAGATTTCGGCGACGTGCGTTTTTAAGCACGCAAGACACACCACTTTTAAAATCGGCGGATTATGAGCACCTTAAATATTATTGGAACAGGAAAATTTGTTGCTCACGGCAGCTTGAAGTATCACTGACGAGGCTGCGCTGCCGCATCCCTCCTCTAAATTTCTATTTACACAAGTTGGGTTTGGCGATCTCTCCCCTTTGTGCATTTTGCCGTGAGCCAGAATCTATTGAACATTTTTGGCTGTATTGTCGCCGATTCAACTCATTGAGAAAAAGGTTGCTGGAGGAGCCCTTGCAGCATCTTGGCCTTAGTTTGAGCAGCCCGCTCTTGCTATCATTTGGCGCCACCACATTTGGGTTCAGCCACAGATCTGTTTGCACCGCTGTTCAAAATTTCCTGATAGAATCTCACCGACTGCCTTGCTAAGTGTTCCAACCTTTTCTTTTCTATCAATTATTACATTTTGACTAAATCATTATTATTTAAACCCTCTCTTTATTATTATTCTTAAAATTTTAAAATCAAAACACTCATTACTTTCCTCTTCATGACGAAAAATGCACCGGTGTTGCGCTCCCACGTGCTTTTCCTTTTTGTTAACTGCGTTCAGGTGAATAGCCACCCGATTCTTGGCCGATCCCCCAGTGTGGGTATGTGCCATCTTTTGATAGGCTAACAACAACAACAACAACATACCCACTTCTTCAATCACTACACTTCACTTCTCAGCATTTCAACACACAGCCGGTCAGAACGGTTTCCTCTTCCTCTTCACTCCGCCACGTCGGCTCAAGCTTTAACCTTGAATAAAGGCGCATCTAGTGAATAAACTCTTCCGATGCTGAAGTCTCCGCGCTTTCGCTACATATATCCTGGCCCAACAGATCTAGGCCATCAGCAATTTTTGCTTACGACCTCCACACGAAAACTCAACCGTAAGCGAATCCGACCGCGGCGGCAGCCTATCGATGGAGGCGAAACGCAAAGGCTCCGGTCTTCTGTGCGATATCAGTGGACGTTAAAGATACCCAGGTGGTCGGAATTATTTCGGAGCCCGCCACTATGGCACCTCTTCCTTTCTTCTTTCACTCCCTCATTCATCCCTTCCCTTACGACGCTGTTCAGGTGTCCGCTGATATGTGAGACAAATACTGCGCCATTTCCTCCCTCCCCCCCCAAAAAAAAATTTAATTTAATCTTTACAGCGAAACAGACAGAAGAAAAAGAACGTGCTTCGCATTGTATGCAGGTGCCGTTATCATACGTTATGCGGTTTGCACTTCAAGCGAGGGCTTCGAATGACGTCAACCCCTTTCGAAGCAGCTGCAAACCTGTTTACCGGAAGGCTTCGGAGGGTGTTCCTATTGTCACATGTGCTTTATTATCCATCATGTGGCTTTGATGCTTTTTTCTTGCTTTTTTAATGAAAACGAGTACTGAGTGGTATGTCTAATCTTGATTTTAAAGGAGACTTACCCTTTATTTATATTTTATTTTTAAAATTTATTTTTATTTACTTTATATATTTTATTTTTAATTTTGGTATATATATTTCTGTTTATTTTTTGTATCTACCTATTTATGTTTTATATTACCACTGCTTTATGATCAGTATGACATACGATTTCTACGCTGTTGAGTGCTTTTCCACTCGTAGTAGCATTCAACTTTTAGCCTGGCGTTTTTTGCTTACGACGCCGACGACACGAAAATTTCCTTCAATGATAGAGGTATACAGCTTCGCTGTAAACAGATCCCCCGGTGGTAGAAATTAATCCGGTTGCCTCCACTACGGCATGCATTGCATCCTTTATTCTATCACTTCCTTCTTCATCCAATTCTTACGGCGCTTTTCGTCTGTACACCGAGATGCGAGACCGATACTGCGCCATTTCCTTCCTCAAACACCAACTTTCAGTTTCTGTGGGTTTTTTTAGCTCTCTGCTCCTTTGGACGCTGGGCCTAAGGTTGCGCGGCGCTTCGGGGTCTCCCCATGGAGGCCACAGACAGCGTGAACTATCGAAGGCCTGTGTTCGGCGGAGACAATGAGCAACGCAGGGCAGGCGGCTCACGCTCACGATCACGGAGACGAACGCCATCCAGAGCAAGGTCGTCCATCACCATTCGGCGAAAGCAGGCCGAGATTGCTGTCTTGCGGGACACGGTGAGGTGCCTGACGGCGGCGCTCATCACCACCTCGGAGAACCTCGAGTCCGTCATCGGGACCTTGGACGTGCCGCCGGCGGACCCACGCGTTCTAGCTTTGAGAGACGCCATGGCGCTCGCTCACCAGACGCAGAACTCCATGGCGGCTCCCTCCCCGCCATTTCTGGCCACCCCTGCGCTTTCTGCCGCCTATGCTACACCTGGGAAACCGGCTGTGATGCCCTCTCCCCCTGATGCTGCTGCTGCGGGCTCCCCGCGGACAACTGCAGCCGAGGGAGCATGTGCACCCTGATGGGCGAGCCTGTTCTCAAGAAACGGCGACGCTCAACGGGGTCCAAGGAGGAGAGAGACTCGGAAACCAAAAGGGACATTGCGGTGGCCAAGCGGGAAGCTCGAAGCCCCCCCCCCCCTCCCCCACCATCACTGTTCTCTTTCCCTCCACACTCGAACGAGCAGGGCCTGCCCAGCACAAGCCCCATGGAGACCACCTCCAGCCTTCTGCTGATGCTGCTGCTGTTGCTCCTGGGGCGACGGCGTCCGGAAGAAAGCCGGGTGCGACCTCACCAAATCTCGCCGCACGAGATCAAGCTGCGGCTGGGGCTTCGTCTGCTGGCAGCGAGCGCGCCCAACACCGCGGCGCGCCGCAGAAATGCGCCGGCGAACGGGGGCATCGCCTTCACCAGGGAACAGGGCTGGGAGTTGGCCGAGGAGATCAGATCCCGCCCGGGCGTCCTCGCCGTCAGAGCAAATATGCGGCGGAATGTGGTAGCAGTGGACGCGGGCAGCAGCGGTGCTCTCCAGGCTCTGCTAGCCACAGCCATCATCCACGGCGTGCCTGTCTGCGCCAAGGAGCCTCCTCCTCGGAACCAAAAATCCGGCCTGGTCTTCGGTGTGGACGGGCACAGGACGGCGGAGGAGCTGCTAGCGGCGGCGGAGTCAACAGTGCCGATGGTGTCGGCGTCTCTGTCAGGCAGCACACTCGCTCTCCGTTTTGCGGCGCCGACACCCCTGGTATTCATCACTATATTCAAGCGTAGGCTCGCGGTCCGCCCCTGCCGTCCCGGCCGCTTCAGTGTGCCAAGTGCGCCAGCCTGGGGCATGCCACTGAGGAGTGTCGTGCTCCTGCCCGATACACGCGCTGCGGCGGGCCGCACGAGCTTGCTACCTGCGCTAGCAAGCCCCGCTGCATTAACTGCGCGGGACGGTACGCAGCCATTGCTCCAGCGTGCCCGCACTGGAAGCGAGAGCCTCACGTCACCACTTTAAAGGCCAAATACATGGTACCGATGTCCAGGCGGGTTGTCCGAGCCGTCGTCCAGGCTGAAACGGCGGCTCCAACCCAGCAACATCAGCAGACGCCGCGCGCGCTTTCTTATGCGCAGGCCGTCAGGTGAACACCTCAGCAGCAGCACCCACCGAAGCAACGACAGCGCCGGCAGCGGCAGCGGCGATCCGGTTGCCCGGCGTCCCGTGCAGCGCGGCCCGAGCCTTCGGACGCTTCTCATGGTCAGCCCCCTGATGCACGAGACACGGAGATCACGCGCATAAAGCTGGCGTTGCGCGCCCTCAGCGCACTTTTCCCAGAGGGCACCGATGGACAACGGGCTTCCCTAGAAGCAGCGGATGCTCCCGCACAGTTAAGCCAGCATGGCGGCTAGCCGCTGGACTCCCTCCTGCATACCATCCATCCTGCACTGGAACGTGTTCTCACTTGCGGCGCGGTACACCGACATGCGAGTTCACATCTCACAGGATTCGCCGGAAGTTATCGCGCTGCAGGAGACGTATACGTACAGTCGGGGACAAAAGTCTGTGGACCACGTGTTCCACAAACGAAGCCGATAGTCGTGCTATTATCCGGCAGCTGGAGACCATATTTGTGGAGGTGAAAGTAAAAATCTTGTCGTTTTAGCTTCGTATTTGTGGTCTCCAACTGCCGGCTAATAGCAGAGCTATCGGCTTCGTTTGTGGAACGCGTTGTCCAGAGACGTTTGTCCCCGACTGTACGTTCACATGACGGGGAGCCCCAGATGCGGCTACCTCCCTCAATTGCCTACCACTCCGCCACCACGTGCGAGGAACCCACCTGTACCGCAGTGCCCTGTTGTGTCACATCTCATCGCCCCGGGAAATCAAGGTGCGCGATATATGTGCGGCGGGACGTCCAGCACACCGTCGTCGGCTCGGCGGCGGCGATATCTGACGCCCAGAAGTGCGTGGAGGTGTCAGTGCGCGTCGGTGGTGTTGACACGTCGGTGGCCAGTGTTTATGTGCGTCCAGCTGTCGCGTGGAACGCGCTGTGTTTTCGTGCTGTGTCTTCCTGCTGTGCCCCGCGCCAAATCATCTGTGGTGATTTTAATGCCCACCATAGTGCGTGGGGCAGTGCGGCGCCACTCCGCGCGTGGAGAGGACCTGCACGACGCAGCAACGCAGCTCGGACTGACCCCGTTGAACACCGGCGAGCCCACATTTCGACGACGCGGAACAACCAGCTCCTGCATCGACGCTGCTTTCGCATCAAGAGGCATCAAGGCGACATGGCGCCGATCACAATCTCTGTTTGGCTCGGATCATTACTCCATCCTAATTGAACCCACTGCGTTGGAGGCGCGCCCCAAACGTGCCTACTCCATTACCAACTGGAGTGCGTTCAGGCGGGCGGTCGACGAGGCGCGGCCACTGGCGCAGATTTCTTTTCAAGTCTAGTTCAAAGCGCTGTCGCAGCCACCCAACGAGCAGAGGAAATGGCAGGGCACCCCACACCTGATATGAAGCTGCTCAATCTGCGCGAGAAGAGAGATCGCGCAGAGCGACGGGCGCGACGGACTGACAGAGCCGCCAAATGGACTGTCTAGAACCGCTTGGATCCCGAAGCGCCCGCCACGCCAACAAGCTATACCGCCGGCAGTGGGCTTCACTATGACAAAGGATGGAGGAAGATGTCAGCTCGCGGAGGCTGTTTGACACCCTGCAACGCATCACCGAACCAGAGGCAAACCGTCAACTGCTGGCCGCCCTCGCAATCTCCAGCGGGCTCAGCTTTGTAGAGTTGGTAGAGCGGTTTGCCGATCGATTCGTGCGGCCCAGCCCCGCAAACGCAGCTAACATTGCTATTCTTGAGAGCCCCAGAAGCGACGCCAGTCCCTCGCCCGTCGCCTCGGAAGGTCCATGTGATGCGCCGTTCACCGCGGCAGAACTGAACAATGCGCTGCAGCGCTGCCGCCGCCGCTCGGCGCCCGGACCGGACGGGGTGACATACCAGATGCTGCGAAACCTGGATGCGCAGCAGCGACAGATCTTCCAGCAGCAGATAAACCTGGTGTGGGAAAGCGGGGAGCTACCGGAGGATTGGCGAACCGCGGTCGTTTGTCCCATCCGAAAGGCAGTGCGCCCACTTACGGAGCTGAGCGGATACCGGCCAGTGGCATTAACATCGGCGGCAGGTAAGCTCATGGAGCATATGGCGTTGCAGCGTCTGAACGAGCGGGCTGTGGAGGCTGATTTGTTTGACGAGCAACAGATGGGTTTCCGTGGGATGCGGTGCACGGCTGATTCTATATCGGACGTTGTTACAGCGCTGCAGCATGCCAGAGCGGCAGACCAGGTTGCGCTGCTGCTACTACTGGACGTCTCGGGCGCTTTTGACAACGTTCACCGCACACCAATTCTCGCGGTGCTTGAGGGGGCCAGTGTGAGCGGGCGCCTTTTGCGATACGTTCATGGCTTCCTGAGCGGGCGCACCATGAGCGTACGAGTAGGGGGTAAGCTCTCCAAGTCTCGCCAGGTGGACGTGTGCGTGACGCAGGGTTCCGTCTTATCACCATTTCAGTTTAATGTGGCCATGTCGGTGGTGCCGGCCTCCCTCCCCGCGAGCTGCCGACACCTTGTGTACATGTCCATATGTGCAGACAACATAGCTCTGTGGTGCCTGGGACCGCCGGTCGAGGCGTTCCGCGTGCGGGGGTGCCTTCACGGAGCCCTGACCGCAATCGACGCCAGCTTGCGCGGCCTAGGTCTGTCGCTGAGCGCGGACAAATCGGTGGCCATGGCCTGCGTTTCGCGCTCGCGCGCGCACCTTGCGCCACTGTCATTGGACGAGACTCCGATTCCTTGGCGTAAATCGGGGCGGTACCTTGGCCTGTACATCGACTGGCGCGTTTCCTTCCGCCCCGCAGCGACCAAGGCCTGTCTGCAGATAAACAGGATCACCGCCGCCGTGCACATGCTCACCGCTCGAGGCCAGGGCATATCTCCCAGCAAGCCGCGCTGCGGCTATACAATGCCGCAGCTTTAGGGGCGGTGCTCTTTGCGCTGCCGCTCGTCACGGTTCGCAAGCCGTGCTGGTAGAAACTCGAGCTCCAGCACCGCAAGTCCCTGCGCGTGTGCCTAGGCCTGCCCAAAAATGCGCAGTGCACCGCTACGTTGGCCGAGGCAGGAGCGAGGCCACTTGAGCTGCAAGCAGCGCGCAGGGTACTGAACCACATCGACCGGCTTCACCGCGCACCGGACGGTGGCTCGCTGCTGCAGCGTATGCGCTCGCACCCGCGCTCACGAATTGGCGCGGCGCTGCTCGAGAGTTAGCAATTCACACAAGGCCCACCCCCCTACGGCTCCTGCGCGCCCTAGCCTGCTGCCTCTGAGGTACAGCGAGAGATCGTCGGCATTGCTAGAAAGCGGAGCACACCCCTCTGTGCTGTGCAACAGCTGGCCAGAGCCATCATACACGAGGAGCTGCAGGACCATCTCCTTGTGTACACCGACCTCTCAGTGTTCCTCGACGGCTTCTCCCTTGCTGCTGCGGCTACCATCCCCGCCCAGCGATTGCACAGCCAGCAACACGCAACCTTCCTGGGCTCCTCCACCACTGCGGAGTTGAAGGGGATCCGGCTCGGGCTGGACCTGCTGCTCACCCTCGGCCCTCCGCCGCCCAGGAGGGCTTTGCTGTGCGACTCCCGCGCCGCCCTCAACCGCCTGCAATCAAACGGCCGCGGTACCCCACTAGTGCAGGAAATTCGCTCGCGCATCGAGTGCATCCCGCAGTGAGGATGCGCCGTGCGTGCACAGTGGGTGCCCGGTCACTGCGGCATCGCCGGCAACAAAGATGCTGACGACCTCGCAACCGCTGCACACCAACTACCTGCCAGCGATCTGCCCCTTGCGCTGGAGGACGTGCGTGCGGTCATCCACGACCATCTCCGAAAGCAGCACCCCGACCCACGCATCGCAGGAGGTGATCGCATCGACAGTATCACCGCCTGTCGCGCACTTACACGGTCACAACGTGCAATGATCCTCCGCGCGCGCATTGGCTGCGTGTGGCCCGGGGAACGACAGGTGCGTCACGGAATCGCAACGAGTGACGTGTGTGACGGATGCGGTGCAGTGGAAACACTAGAACACCTGCTCCTTCATTGTGCAGCGTTCGCCGATGCTCGTCGCGATATGCTAGCGGCCTATAGGGTGCAGGGCATACTACCAGACTCCTTCAAGACGTTATTGTGGCCGCAGGGCAGTGCGCACAGTCTTGAGCGAACTTTGGTGAGCCTCTGTGCATTCCTCAAACACACGGGATTGACGTCCCGTCTCTTCTCCGTCAGGTAGTTATACGGAGTGACCGAACGCTGCGCGAGTTCTGCTTTGAACGATTAATAACTGGACGCCCCACTCCAGTTTTAGCCAACACAGTGCTGTGCGTGTGTGATATTTAATTGCTCTAAAATGAACTAATCACACGCACAACCTGGACACATTTATTATTGTGTAAATAGTTTGTACATATTACTTCTGCCCCTATCCTCTCTTTCTGTCCCCTCACCTCTTTCATTTCATTTCTCCATTCTGCCTGCTATCCTTTATTTCCGCTGCCCCAGCTCAGGTGGTTCGGTATCGATCGATGGCAGTCCCGTCGCGGTGGCTCAGTGGTTAGGGCGCTCGACTACTGATTCGGAGTTCCTGGGTTCGAACCCGACCGCGGCGGCTGCGTTTTTATGGAGTAAAAACGCTAAGGCGCCCGTGTGCTGTGCGATGTCAGTGCACATTAAAGATCCCCAGGTGGTCAAAATTATTCCGGAGCCCTCCACTACGGTACCTATTCTTCCTTTCTTCTTTCACTCCCTCCTATATCCCTTCCCTTACGGCGCGGTTAAGGTGTCCAAAGATATATGAGACAGATACTGCGCCATTTCCTTTCCCCAAAAACCAATTATTATTATTATCGATGGCAGATGCCATGGCTAGCAAAAATTTTGTCGTTCCTTTTTACTATTATTTCAGTAGAAAACCGCTACCACCACCAGTTTCTCTGGTGGAGGTCTTCTAAATTTCGACCATGTGGGGATATTTAACGTGCACTGACTTCGCACAGCATATATGCGCCTTTTGTGTTTCACCCGTAAGCAGTGTGACTGAACTCAGTGCACTGAAAAGAAAATCATTTTTTAGATCTCATTCTCGCAGGGGCCATGCTAATCTTCTCTTTATTATTCAAATTTTAATGCATGTACTTTGGAAGTACTCCACCATTCGGATCCACAAAAACAACGTTGATATTTCTGAAGCGAAAGCTTCACTATGTTAGGTAAAGCTGATTTGGCCGCGCGTTGCCGGTTGACCATCAAGTGAGCCAGAGGTCAAGTGTGGCTATAGGTCTTACCATATGTTCTCCACTATGGTGTCGCATCACTTGACCTTTGATTCTTGACCTTTGACGTTGACCTTTGACCTTTATATTCGCCGGTAGAGGACGGTAGACAACGCCGCAGCGTTCGTTGGGTGACCGACCTCTCTCAATCAACCATTAATATATCTGCCACCTGCCAGGGCGCAGACCGGGAGCGCTGCCTTTCTACTGTGTGGAACGCGCTCGTTACAGACGGCAAGCCCTGTCTACTTCTCGGACACACACAGCTTTCGATCTCTAACTGGGTTCAGAAGTATTTCAACCGTAGCTAATTATTTGTTATGCCTCACACATATTCTATTCATTTTTGTTCAACTAAGGATTTCATGGGACGCGTCGGGAGGAACTTCGGAATTGAATGCCGAAGAGGTTGTGAAATATTTTCGCAATGGCCATGTCTAAGTTTCTTGTCTAACCTTGCGCTTTTTCTTCCCTTGTATATACACACGTTTGTCAGCGGAGGCTAATTGCAGCGGCTCTATTCGCGGTGCAACGCTGCTATATAAACATGTAAGGGTTGTGAATTGCATAGGTGGAGAAACGATGTTGAGTAAAAGCCGTGAACTGTATCTGCGAAATATGTCGAAAATTCCCTCCCATACCTTGACAATTGCCACCAAACCCTAAGGTGTGTCCTCCAGGCACAAACCCTACCATCCACTTACATTAAGCCTTGCTACCACCAACCCCTTCAGCACCCTCTACAACTACCGTACCTTCACCCTCGCCCATAGCTTAGTGCAATGCCCGGCGTGTGAGCAGTTGGGTTAATGTCGCTATCGCCCCTTCCTCTTCTCCAACCGAACTCTCCCTTCAGCTCCGATTCTAACTTAGGCGTTAAAATGAGATCCTAGCCAGTAAAATTCAACAACTAGAGACAAAACAGGACGGGCCACTCAGAGCCCATGCCCGAATCTGAGCCAGCTGAGCAGGATGATTATGCCTTGGGCTCCTCCGGCCTGACCAGCGTTTCGCGTTGGCCGGTCGGCACCGTGGTGGCTTAGCTGCCTACTGTGGAGTGCCGTATAGGCATTCTAGAGATCAAGGTAGAGGCTTTCCAGGGAAAAATTCTGGAAGCGATGCAACCGAAGGTATCCTTGGGCAGGTGACCAGACTTCGTGAAGCAGGCTATCAAGAAAGGATCCTTGCACAGTTAACAATAATAATTGGTTTTTGGGGAAATGAAATGGCGCAGTATATGTCTGAACATTCGTTGGATACCTAAACCGCGCCGTAAGGGAAGAGATAAAGGAGGGAGTGAAAGAAGAAAGGAAGAAAGAGGTGCCGTAGAGGAGGGCTCCGGAATAATTTCGACCACCTGGGGATCTTTAACATGCACTCACATCGCAGAGCACACGGGCGACTTAGCGTTTTGCCTCCATAAAAATGCAGCCGCCGCGGTCGGGTTCAAACCCGGGAATTCCGGATCAGTAGCCGAGTACCTAACCACTAAGCCACCGCGGCGGGTCCTTGCACGGTTAACAGAACGAATTTTGTGCAAGCTGAAGGTAAAGGCGGCTTCTCACCCTCCTGGGCCGCAGGAAGAGGCACGAAGGAAGGTCGTGTGCATCCCGTATTCACACGGTGTCTCACATCGTCTCAAGAAGATCGCTGCGCGGCAGAATGTGCAGGTGGAGTTCTCCGGCGAACATAGAGTTGGGAAGATATGCGCCGCAGTTCACAGGAAGCTGGAGCCAGCCTCTTCCAGAAAAGATTTCTGGCAGTGCACAGTGCCTCACGCAGAAAAATGAATAACTGCAAAAAAGGCGTCGTGCATAAGGTTCTTGTGCCTTGCGGAACGATCTGTTATGTGGTGGTGGTGAAAAGAATTTATCTATATATAGAGAGAGGTAGACAGGGAGAGGCCCCTAGTGGGTCTCGCCTCTTACTATAGAAAGCGGAGTCCCTCATTCCGGGACCCCGTTGGTCCTGACTGCTGCGCAGGTCCGCCGAACCAGGGCCTGTTTGGCCCATAGTTCCTGGCAGCCGAGCAGAGTCGCCTCCTAGACCTCTCGGGTAGGGGAAGGGGTGACGAGGGGAGAGAAGGATTTTGCCTGCATGCCCAAACCACGTGAAAGGTGTCGGCCACCTCCCCACCGGGAACAAAATCCTCAACTGCACGCCAAAATTCAGGCGCTATAAACGGCTCGGTGCTCCCCGCCCACTGCCCAGTTACCCCCGGAACCGATGCAAGTGCCGGCGGACCCGACACCCCATAGCTCTGACGTGCGTTTCACCGCCCTCAAAAATGCCCTCGCCGAGTTATCGACTGGGGGTGGTAAAAGTGTTTTATGAATAAAATAATAGTAAAAAGGAAGGAAAAGGTTTTTGCTAGCCCCAGCATCTGCCATCGATACTGAAGTACCTGAGCTGGGGCAGCGCAAATAAAGGATAAGAGGCAGAATGGAGAAATGAAATGAAGGAGGTGGGGGGACAGGAAGAGAGGATAATACAAACTGGTGTCCAGTTTTGGTCAAATCCAAGACAACGTGCTCAAGACAGCTATGGCTACAGTTACGGCCGCCGCGACAGCCAACGCTAATGCATGCAGCCAACTACTCTCTCACACCACCGCCACTTACCTCAAAGCGCGATTGAGGGCGTCCCTTATTATTATTATTATTATCAGTCCCTCCTTTATTCCTTCCCTTATGGCGTGGTTCAGGCGTCCGCCGATGTGTGGGATAGATACTGCGCCACTTCCTTTCCCACAAAACAAATTTTGGTCCACTGACCCACTCCCATGCCGCGGTGGCTCAATGGTTAGCGCGCTCGGCTACTGAGCCGGAGTAATCGGGTTCGAAACCGACCGCGGCGGCAGCGTTTCGATGGATGCTAAACGCAAAGGCGCCCGTGTGCTGTGCGATGTCAGATGTGGGATACATTAGTATCCCTCCTCGTCCCCCGTGCCAGCGGCGACCGTGACTTTCACGCGCGCGCACTACCTGTAATGTGGACACAGCGCCCCTAAAGCTTTGCTCCTTCCGCCAACACTGACGTGACGTCACGACGGACCGCTGCCTACTTCAGGAAAGTTGTTAACCATTACAAATTAGGACATAGGCTGGTACCCCCACCAGACCCAATATTAAACAATAGAGAAGCTGTCGCGCGGAGGCGGCTACAAACCATTACATTTATTAACCCGGAATGGGCTTATCACGTGACATCAGAGCTGAGGTCGCATGATCGATGCCCACAATGTAGGGCATCGATGGGGCGAGAGGGACCCTCGACCGCATAACTTTGGAGTGCCCAAATTCTCCCAGAGTGGGCAAAAATATTGATAGTAGAGAAGCAGGGTAGACCCTGCTAAGAAGCCCGGAACCTGAGCTCCAGCGCAACACAATCTATTAGGTGGAAGAGGCCTCTACCAGTCAACGACTCCCAACCAACCTCTAACCGCCGACGTGCAACTCCCCGTCTCACAGGCCTGCGCGGCGGCGGTGGTGGTGGTAGTGGTTTTTTTTAAAATAATAGCAAAAAGGAAGGAAACGATTTTTCTAGCCCCGGCATCTGCCATCGATTCTGAAGCAAGAGCTGTGGCAGCGGAAATAAAGGATAGCAGGCAGAATGGAAAAATGAAATGAAAGAGGTGAGGGTACAGGAAGAGAGGATAGCGGGAGAAGTAATATGTACACACTATTTACACAATAAGAAATGTGTCCAGGTTGTGCTCGTGATTAGTTCAATTTAGAGGAATTAAATCACACATGCGCAGAGCACTGTGTTGGTTACAACTGGAGTGGGGTGTCCAGTTATTAATCGTTCAAGGTAGAACTCGCGGAGCGTTCGGTCACTGCGTGTAACTACCTGACGGAGAACAGACGGGACGTCAAGCCCGTGTGTTCGAGGAATGCACAGAGGCTCACCAAAGTTCTCTCACGAGTGCGCGCACTGCCCTGCGGCCACAATAGCGTCTTGATGGAGTCTCGTAGAATGCCCTGCGCCCTATAGGCCGCGAGCATATCACGACGAGCATCGGCGAACGGAGCACAGTGAAGGAGCAGGTGTTTTAATGTTTCTACTGCGCCGCATCCGTCACACACATCACTCGTCACGATTCCGTGACGCACCCGTCATTCCCCGAACCACACGCAGCCAATGCGCGCGCGGAGGATCATTGCGCGTTGTGACCGTGTAAGTGCGCGACAGCCGGTGACACTGTCGATGCGCTCACCTCCCGCAATGCGTGGGTCGGGATGCTACTTTCGGAGATGATCATGGATGGCCGCACGCACGTCCTCCAGCGCAAGGGGCAGATCGCTGGTAGGTAGTTGGTGTGCAGCGGTTGCGAGGTAGTCAGCTTCTTCGTTGCCGGCGATGCCGCAGTGACCGGGCACACACTGTGCACGCACGGCACATCCTCTCTGCGCGAGGCGCTCGATGCCCGAGCGAATTTCCCGCACTAGTGGGGTACCGCGGCCGTTAGATTGCAGGCGGCTGAGGGCGGCGCGGTAGTCGCACAGCAGAGCACTCCTGGGCAGCGGAGGGCCGAGGGTGAGCAGCAGGTCCAGCCCGAGCCGGATCCCCATCAACTCCGCCGTGGTGGAGGAGCCCAGGAATGCTGCGTGTTGCTGGCTGTGCAGTCGCATGGCGGGGATAGTGGCCGCCGCAGCGAGGGAGCAGCTGTCACGGGCCACTGAGCCGTCGGTGTACACGAGGAGATGGTCCTGGAGCTCTTCGTGTATGACGGCTCTGGCCAGCTGCTGCACGGCCCAGAGGGGTGTGCTCCGCTTTCCCGCAATGCCGACGATCTCTCGCTGTACCTCCGAGGCAGCAGGCCAGGGCGCGCAGGAGCCGTAGGGGGGCGGGCCTTCTGTCAATTGCTCATACTCGAGCAGCGCCGCGCCCATTCGTGAGCTCGAGTGCGAGCGCATGCAGTGCAGCAGCGAGCCGCCGTCCGGTGCGCGGTGAAGCCGGTCGATGTGATTCAGTGCCCTGCGCGCTGCTTGGAGCTCAAGTGGCCACGCTCCCGCCTCGGCCAACGTTGCGGCGCAATGCGAGTTTATGGGCAGGCCTAAGCACACGCGCAGGGACTTGCGATGCTGAAGCTCGAGTTTCTTTCAGCACGGCTTGCGCACCATGACGAGCGGCAGCGCATAGAGCACCGCCCCCAAAGCAGCGGCATTGTATAGACGCATCGCGGCTCTCTGGGAGATGCCCTGGCCTCGAGCGGTGAGCTTGTGCACGGCGGTGGTGATCCCCTTCATCTGCAGACAAGCCTTGGTTGCCGTGGGGCGGAAGGAAAGGCGCCAGTCGATGTCCAGGCCAAGGTACCGCACCGATTTACGCCAAGGAATCGGAGTCCCGACCAGTGACAGTGGCGCAAGGTGCGCACGCGAGCGCGAAACGCAGGCCATGGCCACCGATTTGTCCGCGCTCAGCGACAGACCAAGGCCGCGCAAGCTGGCGTCGATTGCGGTCAGAGCTCCCTGAAGGCACCCCTGCACGCGGAACGCCTCGTGCGGTGGTCCCCGGCACCAAAGAGCTAGGTCGTCGGCATATGTGGACATGTACAGATGGTGTCGGCCGGTCGTGGGGAGGTAGGCCGGTACCACCTACATGGCCACATTGAACAGGAATGGTGATAGGACAGAGCACTGCGGCACGCCCATGTTCACCGGGCGAGGCTTGGGGAGCTTACCCCCTACTCGTACGCGCATGGTGCGCCCGCTCAGGAAGCCATGAACGTATCGCAAAAGATGCCCGCTCACACCGGCCCCCTCAAGGACCGCGAGAATTGGTGCGCGGTGAACGTTGTCAAAAGCGCCCCATACGTCCAGTAGTAGCAGCAGCGTAACCTGGCCTGCCGCCCTGGCATGCTCCAGCGCTGTAACAACGTCCGATATAGAATCAGCCGTGCACCGCATCCCACGGAAACCCGTCTGCCGCTCGTCAAACAAATCAGCCTCCGCAGCCCGCTCGTTCAGGCGCTGCAATGCCATATGCTCCATGAGCTTACCTGCCGCCGATGTTAATGCCACTGGACGGTATCCGCTCAGCTCCGTAAAGTTGGGCGCCCTGCCTTTCGGATGGGACAAACGACCGCGGTTCGCCAATCCACTGGTAGCGCCCCGCGTTCCCACAACAGGTTGATCTGCTGCAGGAGGATCTGTCGTTGCTGCGCATTCAGATTTCGCAGCATCTGGTATGTCAGCCCTTCCAGTCCGGGCGCCGAGCGGCGGCGGCAGCGCTGCAGCTCATTGTTCAGTTCTGCCGTGGTGAACGGCGCATCACATGGACCTTCCGAGGCGACGTGCGAGGGACTGGCGTCGCTTCGGGGGCTCTCAGGAGCAGCTATGTTAGCTGCGTTTGCGGGGCTGGGCGGCGCGAATCGATCGGCAAACCGCTCTGCCAATTCTACAAAGCTGAGCACGCTGAAGATTGCGAGGGCGGCCAGCGGTTGACGGTTTTCCTGTGGTTCGGTGATGCGTTGCAGGGTGTCAAACAGCCTCCGCGAGCTGACATCTTCCTCCATCCTTTGGCATAGTGAAGCCCACTGCCGGCGGTATAGCTTGTTGGCGTGGCGGGCGCTTCGGCGTCCAAGCGGTTCTAGACAGTCCATTTGGCGGCTCTGTCAGTCCGTCGCGCCCGTCGCTCTGCGCGATCTCTCTTCTCGCGCAGATTGAGCAGCTTCATATCATGTGTGGGCTGCCCTGCCCTTACCTCTGCTCGTTGAGTATCTACGAGAGCGCTTCGGACTAGACTTGAAAAGAAATCTGCGCCAGTCGCCGCCGCCTCGTCGACCGCCGGCCTGAACGCACTCCAGTTGCTAATGGAGTAGGCACGTTTGGGGCGCGCCTCTAACGCAGTGGGATCGATTAGGATGGAGTAATGATCCGAGCCCAGAGACATCGTGATCGGCGCCATGTCGCCTCGATGCCTCTGGATGCGAAGGCAACGTCGATGCAGGAGCCTGTTGTTCCGCGTCGTCGAAAGGTGGGCTCGCCCGTGTTCAAGGGAGTCAGTCGCAGCTGCGTTGCTGCGTCGTGCAGGTCGTCTCCACGCGCGGAGTGGCGCGCACTGCCCCACGCGCTATGGTGGGCGTTAAAATCACCACAGATGATTTGGCGCGGGGCACAGCACGAAGACACAGCACGAAAACACAGCGCGTTCCACGCGACAGCTGGACGCACATAAACACTGGCCACCGACGTGTCAACACAACCGACGCGCACTGTCACCACCACGCACTCCTGGGCGTCAGAAGTGGCCGCCGCCGAGCCAACAAGGGTGTGCTGGACGTCCTGCCGCACATATATCGCGCACCTTGATTTCCCGGGGCGATGAGATGTGTCACAACAGGGCACTGCGGCACAGGTGGGTTCCTCGCACGTGGTGGCTGAGTGGGTAGCCAATGTAGACAGGTAGCCGCATCTGGGGCTCCCCGTCATGTGAACGTACGTACGTATCCTGCAGCGCGATAACTTCCGGCGAATCCTGTGCGATGCGAACTGGCATTTCGGCGTACCGCGCTGTAAGTGACCGCACGTTCCACTGCAGGATGGATGGTATGCGCGAGGGAGTCCGGCGGCTAGCCATCATGCTGGCTTATCTGTGCGGGAGCACCCGCTACTTCTAAGCAAGCCCGGTGTACATCGGTGCCCACCGGGAAAGTGTGCGCTGAGGGCGCGCAACGCCAGCTTTAGGCACGCGATCTCCGCGTCCCGTGCATCAGGGGGCTGACCATGGGAAGCGGCCGCAGGCTCGGGCCGCGCTGTACGGGACGCCGGGCAACCGGATGGCCGCCGCCGCTGCCAGTGCTGCCGTTACTTCGGTGGCTGCCTCTGCTGGGGTGCTCCGCTGACGGCGTGCGCATAAGAAAACGCGCGCGGCGTCTGCTGATGTTGCTGGGCTGGGGCCACTGTTTCAGCCTGGACGACGGCTCGGACAACCCGCTTGGACATTGGTGCCATGGATGTGGCCACTAAAGACGCCACGTGAAGCTCTCCCTGCCAGTGTGGGCACGATGGGTCAATGACTGCGTGCCGCCCCCCCCCCCACCGAATTTAATGCAACGGGGCTTGCTCGCGCAGGTACCAGGCTCGTTCGGCTCGCCGCAGCGCGTGCATCGGGCAGGAGCACGACATATCTCAGTGGCATGTCCCAGGCTGGCGCACTTGGCACAGTGTAGCGGCCGGGAATGGCAGGGGCAGACCGCCAGCCTGCGCTTGAATATGGAGATGAACGCTGGTGGTGTCGGCGCCCCAAAACGTAGAGCGAATGTGCTGCCCTTCAGAGACGCGGATTCAATCGGCATCATTGACTCCGCCGCCGCAAGCAGCTCCTCCGCCGTCCTGCGCCCGTCCACACAGAAGACCAGGCCGGAGCTTTGGTTCCGAGGAGGAGGCTCCTTGGCGAAGACCGGCACGCCGAGAATGACGGCAGTGGCTAGTAGGACCTGGAAAACATCGCTTCTCCCCGCGTCCACTGCCACCACAGTGCGCCCCTTGTTTCACCGGACGGCGAGGACGCCCGGACCGATCTCCTCGGCCAACACCCTGCCCTGTTCCCTTGAGAAGGCGGTGCCCCGGTTCGCCAGCCGAAACAGCACCGTCCCCACCAGGCTGGACGAGAACTCCATGGCAGCCGCGGCTCGCTCCAGGGCAGCTCTCCGACGCCACTGCCCCTTGGTAGTGATGGTTCGCCACGGGACCAGGCTGGTCCCAGCATCATCGTCGCCGTTGTCTGCGGCGCATTGCTGCGGCGCGCCGCGGAGTTGGGCGCGGTCGCTGCCAGCAGGCGAAGACCCAGCCGCAGCCTGGTCTCATGCGGCGGGATTTGGTGAGGTCGCACCCGGTTTTCCTCCGGACGCCGTCCCCCAGCAGCAACAACAGCAGCATCAGCAGCAGCCTGGAGGTGACCTCCATGGGGTTCGTGCTGGGCAGGCCCTGCTGCTTAGAGTATGGAGGAAGAGGAAACAGTGACGGTGGGGGGCTTAGAGCTGCCCGCTTGGCCACCGCGATGTCCCTGTTGGTTTCCGCGTCCCTCTCCTCCTCGGACCCCGTTGAGCGTCGCTGTTTCCTGAGAACAGACTCGTCCATAAGGGTGCACATGCTCTCCTCGGCTGAGATGTCCGCGGTGAGCCCGCAGCAGCAGCATCAGGCGGAAAGGGCATCACAGCCGGTTCCCCGGGAGTAGCAATGGCGGAAGAAAGCGCAGGGGTGGCCAGAAATGGTGGGGAGGGAACCGCCATGGAGTCCTGCGCCTGGTGAATAAGCGCCATGGCCTCCCTCAGGGCTAGAACGCGTGGGTCCGCCGGCGACACGTCTAAGGTCCCGATGATGGACTCCAGGTTCTCCGAAGTGGTGGTGAGCGCCGCCGTCAGGCTCCTCACCGTGCCCACAAATCAGTGATCTCGGCCTGCATTCGCCGAATGGTGCAGGACGACCTTGCTCTGGATGGCGTTCGTCTCGGTGATCGTGAGCGTGAGCGGCCTGCCCTGCGTTGCTCATTGTCACCGCCGAACACAGGCCGTCGCTCGTTCGTGGTGTCTGTGGCCTCCAGGGGGGACCCCGCAGCGCCGTGAAGCCTTAGGCCCAGTGCCCGAAGGAGCGGAGAGCTAAAAACACGTCCGCTCGCTTCGAGCGCCAGCGGAAGAAAAAAGAGTAGGTGCTGTAGAATGCCGATTTCCTGTGGATATACGAAGAAAGAAGAGAAACTTCCCAAAACATTTTCTGTTTTAAAGCGAAAGCTATTCTGGCCGCGAACTTGCGCATTTCGCCTTGACCGCGCTCTGAGGAAGCTCATCATGTCACAACGCGCGCCTCACATATCTCGGGGGACACCCGAACCGCGTATTCCTCTTTCCCTCCCTCCTTTATTCCTTCCTTTACGGTGCGGTTCGGTTTTCTACCGAGATGTATGAGACGGTTACTATGCTTGCTATCCTATATTTCCGCTGCCCCAGCTCAGGTGCTTCAGTATAGATGGCAGATGCCGGGGCTAGCAAAAATCTTTTCCTTCCTTTTTGCCATTCTTTTAATAAAAACCACTCCCACCACCTACTAGGCTTTGCGTGCTCGCCGCGCCATCTGAAATGAAGTTACACTGCGCGGCTTGCCGCCGCCACCGTTTGGTATGACGTCACATCACGTTTCACGTCGTTTGCGATCGCCTCCTCTAGCTTCGCCAGCTGCGCCGCAAGTCTGATAACATGTCGGAGGATTTAAAAGGAGAAGTCGCGTGCTCCGCAACCACAATTATGTCGTCTTTAGTGCGACAACATAGCTAGACAACCAGACTAACCTGAATTTGCAATCAAGGTTAACCAAGGCTAACCATGCTATGCCTTACGTTTCGCTACGTAAATCCTTGCATAGCCGAGCTAAGCCACTGCCAGTTTTTCTTTTGGAACTGGGGTTTAGGCTTGGCTGAAAAGGGAAGAAAAAGGGCTTTTGTGCCCGCCTCCTTCCTGTTCCTGCACAGCCGCTGCAGCATTGCCGAGAAAAGTAATTGAAGCAAACCACTTTCACGGCGTCCGATATAGTGCACCCTAGAATAAACTACGCACTATACCTCGGGAAGAGATTATTCGTTGTGACAGAATTTTGGGGAACGAAAAGGCGCATTATTTTCCCCGTCTGACAGCATGCTTTATGGCATAAAATGGTAATTTACAAACAAGGATACACTCAATAACGAAGGAATCCGCCGCGGTGGCTCAGTGGTTAAGGCGCTCGTCTACTGATCCGGAGTGCTCGGGCTCTAACCCGACCGCGGCGGCTGTGTTTCGATGCGGGCAAAACGCCAAACATTGGCTGTGGTTTAGCTGCGGTTAACCCTAGTTGAATTGTGAAAGCTTTGTTTCCACGGCACGTCGTTTACACAGCGTATCAATGCGACGCTCTCGAGAACTCAAACTGGTCTCTTCCGCAGTTAGAGATTAACCCGCCGCGCTGGCTCAGTGGATAGGGCACTCGGCTACTGATCCGGAGTTCGCGGGTTCGAACCCGACCGCGGCGGCGGCGTTTCTATGGAGGCAAAACGCTAAGGCGCCCGTGTGCTGTGCGATGTCAGAGCACGTTAAAGATCCCCAGGTGGTCAAAATTATTCCGGAGCCCTCCATTACGGACCTGTTTGTTCCTTTCCTCTTTCACTCCCTCCTTTATTCCTTCTCTTACGGCGCGGTTCAGGAGTCCAAAGATATGAGACAGATACCGTGCCATTTCCTTTCCCCAAAAACCAATTAATATTATTATTATTATTAAACTGAGCAGCACGCGATAATTGAGTGGTGATGGCGCTCGGCTGCTGTCCCGAAAGACTCGGTTTCGATCACGGTCGTGGCGGTCAATTCCCGATGAAGAAGCAATTCTAAAGGCCCATGTACAGTGCGATATCAGTGCACGTTAATGTACTCCAGGTGGCCGAAATTTGCGGAGCCCTTCACTACGATGTCCCTCATAGCCTCAGTCGCTTTGAGACGTTAAACAATCAACAAACTATAAATCAACATAAGAAGAAAATTTGCTGTCAATCCAATCTATACTTGAACAGGACCACTTGCGGAGCAAATTGCACGAAAGGGAAAGATTTACAAGGCACTGCGACAAGTTACATACACCAGTATATGCCGGTTCCTTTCTTAGAAGACAAATAAATTCTGGAAAACTTGAAGCTTTAAGGCCTTCCATTTGCGTCACTTTGATATCACTAATTGGCGGGCGACTCGCACATATTGATTGTGACCAGCTCATGAGGCAGGCAGAAAACTCTCTGCGCTTTAGTAGCCTTACTAAGGATACGGATCCCCGCTGCCCGATCAACGCCTCCGGGCACAGCATGCTGACCTCTTTCGAGGCTATGCTGCAGCTAATTCTCTACACTATGGTTGGAAACCTCGAAATACAGGGAACAAAATTAGTATGTGTGTGGCAGAAGCTTAAGGTTATTCAACAGTTTTGCAGCCAGCAACAGATATCGTTGCACAGTTTTTAGTACTAGTGCTTTTTCAATGAACAATAAAAAGGAAGGATGAGATTTTTTCTAGCCCCGGCATCTGCCATCGATACCGAAGCAGGTTAGCTCGGACAGCGAAAACAATGGGTAGCAGGCAGAATGGAGAAATGGAATTAAGGAGGTGAAAGGACAGGGAGAGAGGATAGGGGAGAGGTAATATACTCAAACTTTTTACACAATAAGCAATGTTTCAAGGTAAAATGGGTTTTTTGAACTAGAGGAGCGGTTTATTCGGAACAGTTTGGTGAGCATTGAGCTGCATTGCAACTCAGCTGAGGCAGTTATCTAGCTGTCTGGTTAACTAATACCAAATAAGTAACTTTTAGCTAATAGTTTTCGGCTCCTTGTTGTGCTCAGAGGCTTGTAGCCCACCGAAAGCAAAATTCATATCAGTTTTTACATTTCTCGAAAAAGCCCTTCTCGTCACCTCTGCAACGACAACCATGCTGCAAGAAAGAGTGCTACCTGCGCCTGTTGTAAAAAGCGCCACCGGCCTCGAGACCAAAAATATGGGTAGCTTAGGGGCGTATGTACAGGCGTAACGATCAGACCTTGAAGAGAAGAAGTGTGTTTAGAAAGAAAGAGCCACTGAGAAAAAAAATTGGGTTTCAGGAGCAGGAGAGGAAAGCTTTATTGTTTTCTGCAGTTCTGGGCCGTCTTCAAAGACGTTCTCTTTTTCGTTGCATCCCGTGTAAATCCCTCATCCCAGCTCATAGTCAGCACGACGAAAGCCGAGTGAGCATCTACACGTAACAAGCGATGCACACCTCTCAATGAAAAGCATTCCGTGGTCTAGACTGGCTGTAACACCAAGATTAAAACAACAAACGTAATCAACCTGAGAATGCGAGTATGCATTTCAGGGGGCGCCAAGTAAATCGATCTTGTACGGCACTAACGCAAATTTCAATTTCGGCTGTCATTAACGGCATAAGCAATATTTCTGGCCGCGCATCTTCCTTGCAGCAAGAAAAAGCCAGCACATAGCAAGCGAGGAGCGGCCTATCATCACAGGTTTCACACCGATTGCCTTTTGCGCACACCGATTTCCTTTTGCGCGCATTAGAAACAACATAATGCGGACGGTTTGTGGGCGGCGCGGCGGTGGAGGCAATTCTACCACCGGACGGCGCCGGGGGACGGCACTCGGCGTTGTACATGCACTGCATTGCAAATAACTAAGATATTTTCAAATGAAGCTTCGCTCCGCTGACCACCACGTTACTTCGTTCGTAGAACGCAGGGGCCGTTGGTTTCCGTAACCGAGAACTGTGGCAAGCTGTGTGACAACGGCGGACCGTGGTTAGACTGCCAGTATAAAACAGATATAAAACAGTGCTCTAAATGGCTGTAGCGCGGCGTGGATGTGAACTAACTGTAAAAGGGAAAAAGTTTACAAGCGGTCAGAAAATGAAATGACCAAAAGAGAAATATTAACGGAATTACGTAATCTGTGTAGGCAGATTAAAGGTATGCTGCTACCGCAAGTTTCTCTCACAGAACAACCAAACTAGAGGAAACAAGCGGCACCGGGAGAACATTGCGCTGATCCTTCGTTCACAAAAGCATGGGATGGAACTTAGCAAGCGAACAAAGCCGGACGACCGGTCGACTTCCGCGGATGGCGTCACTTCCGCCAGTTCTTCCTTTTTGGTGAGCACCCCCGCCCCCTCCGTTCCCCCATCCGCCCAGGTCTTCTGGAAGCCACGTGGCATTTCACCAGCCATTTTGGCGGATTGCACAGACTGAATAGAGAACAAAATTTAATTGCATGATTTATAAGGTCCTTCCTTCCCAATCAGCTTCCCTGAAGAGAACTAGAGAAGAGGACAGAAAAAATAGAGGGAAAGTGAATACCTCCAACGCATGGTGCAAGCCTTTCAAAACGTTTGTAAAAGTCGACCAATGATTCATAGAAAATTACTTTTTGCGAAAAGAAATGGCGCAGTATCTGTCTCACGTTTCGGCTGTCACGTGGACCACGCCTTATGGGAAGGGATAAGTAGGGATTAAGAGAAGAAATGAAGAAAGTGGTGTCGTAGTGGAGGACCCCAGAATAATTTCGACCGCATAGGGATATTTATCGTGCACAGACATCGCACAGCAAAAGCGCGCCTTTAAGTTTCGCCTCCATCAAAGCGCGGCCGCCGCGGTCGGATTCCAACCGGGGTACTCCGGTACAGTACCCGAGTGCCCTCACCATTCAGCCACCGCGGCTGATGCTGCTGAGTATCGGTCCGCTATTAATGCGAGAATTTTTCTTGTCCTTAGGAAGCAAAAGGATTAACGCATGCCACTGAGCAAGCGAGAAACGCGCACATGCTGACGTTCTGCGGCCGCCCTCAGTGCACTCTTGCAGGCGCTTCATTGATTAGACAAGTTGTCGGACTAGTTGGTGGTGATCCATTCTTTTGTTGACAGCGCTTAAAAAACACGCACAGTGGACACAGAAGACGACTGTGACATCGTCTTCTATGTCTTCTGCCCGTGTTGTTTAAGCGCTGTCAACAAAAGAAAGGCGATTCGTGCTCCCAGTACCAGGTGGCCATACGGTCTATGGTCATATTGAGCGCAATGGAGTGCATACTTCGCCGCACACTGTTCTTGCTCATTCATGTTCAATGTGGCACTATACAACAAGCTATGCGTTTTGCTTCTGAAAGAGTACACAACCAAAGCGCGCAAAGAAAGCGTGCGCTTATGGTGGCTGCTTTACGCAGCATAAGACGCCTGCGCCTGTGAGAGCCTTTTATGATTAGTTACTGATTACTGTATCTCAGTGCCTTCGAGGGTATGCTTTCTACTATGCCGACAAAAACCTACCGCCGCGGTGGCTCAGTGGTTAAGGCGCTCGTCTACTGAGCCGGAGTGCCCGGGTTCGAACCAGACCGCAGCGGCGGCGTTTCGTATGGAGGCTGAGGCGAACGCGACGGCGCCCTTCGCCCGGGTTCGAACCAGACCGCAGCGGCCGCGTTTCGTATGGAGGCTGAGGCGAACGCGACGGCGCCCTTAGGCTGTGCGATGTTAGTGCACGCTAAAGAGCCCCAGGTGGTCGAAAGCATCCCGGAGCCCTTCACTACGGCACCTTTTTCTCCCTATCTTTAACTCTCACCTTCCCCCTCCCCTTACGAAACGGTTCCGTTGTCCACTGGCATTTTTGAGACAATTACGGCACCATTTTATTCCCTCAAAAACCAAATTTGTTTGAGGCCGATACTGCGCCATTTCCTTTCCCCCAAGAAACCAATTATTATTTTTTTCTTTCATTCTTAACGAAAAAGGGCCGCATTTTATGCGCTTCTTTCTACAATTATTTCGCTTCCTTTCCATCGGTTGGTCCTCCATCCATGCGGCAGTGAGAAAACTGAGCTGCGGAGGACGATTGAGATGATGAGGTTGATAATACCAAGTTTATATCAACCAGATAAGGAGGCCGCCTACTCCCCGTCCCCGGCACGCAGGCCTGGTTGACGGGGGCTGGAACCTCCGCGGTTTGAAGCAGGCAAATAGGCGTTGATTGCTCGCGGCTACTTCCGCCAGGCGGATGGCTTTTTGCTGTGATTCAGGTACCTTGTTCCTCAGGTTTCCCAAGCAGCACAATTGGCCCAACATTGGAACTGTATAGGCAAAGTTCGCCCTACAAAGGACCAGGATGGGACCATCCTCTTGCAATACTGGGCCGATGACCTGTGCTGCTTGGGTTCTCTGTAGAGTTTATATTTTCTTTAGCAGCGGATTTAAGTCGCGGCGTCACATGTCGCGACAGAAAGTGGTAGGCGTGTGAAAATGTGACGCTGGCAACAATCTTTTCAAAATATGTATCTTGGCGAATCCATGTCATCACCACCAGGGCCGCGCACTTACCTTTTTTCACAATTTAAGAGAGTTCCTTAAAGCTCAAGTCTACACTTATGGCGAGACAGTTACCGCACCTGGTCTTTCTCCATCACCTCCTCCTTACAGTATAGAAATAGGGAAAACGCTTCGCAAATAGAAATACGGTCCCACCAAATCAATACGTCGAAAACATATAAACTATGTGGTTGATTCCTATGCGAAATAAATGTAATGAACCAATGCCACAAATGTTTCTAGTGCTTAAAATTCTTAAAAGAGCGCTAAACAGTTTAAATCGGGCTGTATAGAAATATTTGAAAAAAAGCTGGCCAGCTAATCTTGATTGCACATCCTCGCATATGCAAAAGATGGAATCTCCGCCGGATTTGCACTGACAGGCGACAGGAAAATTGTAAAAAGTTATGAAAACTGTAAAGTTAAATCTTATTGAAAAACAAAAGAGCTGCGGAATCAAATATTATCAGACAATAGCAAGCAACCGAACCTCAACGACCGAAGAGGTTTGTACACATTCGAATAAAGGCAAACTCCGAGGGGTGACCAAGAATTCTATAACCAAACTGGAGCTTTACTTGGGTGTCAATTGGTACGTATCGCGAAGAATACAATAGCCAATTTTTCACACAAAAACAGATCTAACAATCAATCACAATAAATATGCATAAGCACTGTCAACACACAAAACGTTGAAAAACTTAGAACTGAACTCTGATTAGCGTGGTCGCAAATCAATGAAGAAATTATTACAAATTAGCAAGAGGCATAAAAAAATCTGAACATAATCTTCGAACAGACGATGATAAAATATTTACAAGATTGTGAACCTGGTATTTTCGACGGCAATAGAAAAAGTTTCGCGTAGTGTGCGCTATCAGAGGAAGTTGAACACCAAGTGGCCGAAATTATGTCTGAGACCTCCGCTGCATCGTCTTCGCCCTCACCTGTTCCGTCTCTTCCAATAACATTTCTACCATCACGCAATGCACACTCAGCAATCGACATGAAAAAGCAAAAGCAATCGACACTATCGACATAAAAAGCAAAAAGGACGAACGCTAGTAAACCGGGAAGTAGCTACTCATGCACTGCAATATACAGAATGAATAACTAGGGGCAGTAGATATGAAAAAAAATCAACAGTGGCGCAAACCTCAATAACAGCAATTACACCAAATCACATAAAAACCGCACTTAAGCTACATAAGTACAATCAAACTGAAAATATATTCTGGGTGCACGGACGCTTGAACCGAGGCATGTTGTAAGTAGGCTTCACCATGGGAGGAGCCGGCGGTGTAAAATCTCGTACACAATACGGCCGCGGAAGTACGGCATGTGCTTCTCCTTGAACAAAATCGGTGCATCCCGGGTGAGACACTCAGCGTACTGACACAGGAAGACGCCGCAGTCTAAGGTGTCCTTCTGGAGTGGCACATTGGATGGGTAAAAATACCAGCCGCTCCAGTCCAGGTCGCAGTCACGCCAGTGGCTCACCTTTTCCAGGTAGTCCGCCAAATCATCGATGATGTTGGCATGCTCATCGCGCGGACCCAGGCTGTCATAGATGACCATCTCGGGCGTGCAGAAATCCACCACGGCGAGACACCAGTGGGACGGGTCCTCAGAGTGCACGGGCACCAGTAGAATGTCGTAAGCGAAGAGGTCTTCGCCTTGCGTCCAGCGTTTCACGCCGTCAGGTCCACAGCTATGCAGCTTGGTGAAGAAAAAAGTACTGAACGCGTACACAGCCGGACCGCCTCGCCTCTTGGAGCGTTGCGCAATCATGGCCAGGTAAAAGTTCACTATATTGTCATTAAGTCCCTTGCCTTCTCCTAGCGTGGCTATGTCATGTCGAGTGACAGCCATAGAGAAGGCCTCGACCAGAACCTGTTCCGGTGGGCCCGGCTTCAGCGCCTCAGACACTTCTTCCTGCATGGCAGAAGTGAGTCGGCTACTATAGCTGACGTCTCCCTCGAGGTCGGCTGCGATGGTCATCGCCGCCATGTTTTCACTTGAGGTTTGCACAGGGGCGCTCAGGAGACTGGATCACTCTTCAAACAATATGTTCTTGTCGACAGGTTGAAGCATCCCTCTGCAACTGCCGGGAGACGCAGAGCAGTCAGCGAACATCACGGGGCTAGCGGCTGACATAAACCAAAACTGCTAATCGCTTTGAACGGTCATCGTTCGCCTTACCTCGGAAGTGCAGACGGGCTGTGGCTTTCGGAACACCTCGTCGGTGCTCAAACTGACTGGATCACTCTTCAAACAATGCGTCCTGAACGGCAGTTTGAGGCGTCCCTCTGCAAGTGACATTAGACACAGAGCAGTCAGGGAACGTCACGGGGCTAGCGGCTGACTTAAACCAAAACTGCTGCTCGCTTTGAACGGTCAGCGTTCGTCTTACCTCGGAGGAGAAGACGGGCTGTGGCTTTTCGAACACCTCGCTGATGGCCAAACAGAATGGATCACTCTTCAAACAATCTCTCCCGATCGACAGCTTGAAGCGTCCTTCTGCAACTGTAAGGAGACCAAGAGCAGTCAGCGAACGTCACGAAGCTAGCGGCTGACCTAAACCAAAACTGCTGCTTGCTTTGAACGGTCAGCGTTCGTCTTACCTCGTAGGTGCCGACGGGCTGTGGCGTTCGCAAGACCTCGTTAGAGCTCAAACAGATTGGATCACTCTTCAAACAATGCGTCCTGAACGGCAGTTTGAGGCGTCCCTCTGCAACTGACAGGAGACAGAGCAGTAAGGGAACGTCACGGGGCTAGCGGCTGACTTAAACCAAAACTGCTGCTCGCTTTGAACTGTCAGCGTTCGTCTTACCTCGGAGGAGAAGACGCGCTGTTGCTTTTCGAACACCTCGTTGATGGTCAAACAGAATAGATAACCCTTCAAACTATCTGTCCCGATCAACAGGTTGAAGCGTCCCTCTGCAACTGACAGGAGACACAGAGCAGTCAGGGAACGTCACGGGGCTAGCGGCTTACTTAAACCAAAACTGCTGCTCGCTTTGAACGGTCAGCGTTCGTCTTACCTCGGAGGAGAAGACGCGCTGTGGCTTTTCGAACACCTCGTTGATGGTCAAACAAAATGGATAACTCTTCAAACTATCTGTCCCGATCGACAGGTTGAAGCGTGCTTCTGCAACTGACAGAAGACACAGAGCAGTCAGCGAACGTCACTGGGCTAGCGGCTGACTTAAAGCAAAACTGCTGCTCGCTTTGAACGGTCAGCGTTCGTCTTACCTCGTAAGTGCCGACGGGCTGTGGCTTTCGCAACACCTCGTTAGTGCTCAAACAGATTGGATCACTCTTCAAACAGTGCGTCCTGCAGGAACGTCAGTTTGAGGCGTCCCTCTGCAACAGACAGGAGACACAGAGCAGTCAGGGAACGTCACGGGGCTAGCGGCTTACTTAAACCAAAACTGCTGCTCGCTTTGAACGGTGAGCGTTCGTCATACCTCGGAGGAGAAGACGCGCTGTGGCTTTTCGAACACCTCGCTGATGGTCGAACAGAGGGGATAACTCTTCAAACTATCTGTCCCGATCAACAGGTTTAAGCGTCCCTCTGCAACTGACAGGAGACACAGGGCAGTCAGGGAACGTCACGGGGCTAGCGGCTGACTTAAACCAAAACTGCTGCTCGCTTTGAACGGTCAGCGTTCGTCTTACCTCGTAGGTGCCGACGGGCTGTGGCTTTCGCAACACCTCGTTAGTGCTCAACAGACTGGATAACTCTTTAAACTATCTGTCCCGAACGACAGGTTGAAGCGTGCTTCTGCAACTGACAGGAGACACAGAGCAGTCAGGGAACGTCACGAGGCTAACGGCTGACTTAAACCAAAACTGCTGCCCGCTTTGAACGGTCAGCGTTCGTCTTACCTCGTAGGTGCCGACGGGCTGTGGCTTTCGCAACACCTCGTTAGTGCTCAGACTGGATCAATCTTCGAAGAATGCGTCCTGAACGGCAGTTTGAGGCGTCCGTTTGCAACTGTCAGGAGATCCAGAGCAGTCAGCGAGGGTAACGGCGCTAGCGGATGACAAACGCAACACTGCTGCCCGCTCTGCACGGTCAGCGTTCGTATTACCTAGGAGGTGTTTACAGGCTCTGGCTTTCCGAACACCTCGCCGATGGTCCGACAGTGGCCGACTGTTCAGGCTCTCCTTTATCCCTTCTCTTTCGCCGCGCTTAAAGTTTCAGCCGAGGTGTGAGATACTGCCCACTTTCCGTTCCCCAACAGCCAATTTATTCCCGCCGCCACAGATCATACAGCCTCTCCAGATTGGAAATACTTCGCGGTGGCAGCACCGCTTCTGAATTATACAGCCCCGCGTTGCCACAGTACCTGCGTTTGTAAGCCGCATGTAAGAATTTTTGTTTTAGAAATGAAATTATCATAAATTGGTGTTCAAAGCTTAAATTGAAAAAAATGAAAATTGGTTTTTTTTGAGGAAAGGAAATGCCGCTGTAAGTGCCTCAAAACTCTCGGTGGATACCTGAAGCGCGCCGTTATAAGGTAAAGCATAAAGAAGACGGTGAGGCGAAGAGAGAGGTGCTGTAGTGGAGGTCTCTGACATAATTTCGACCACCAGAGGATCTTTAACTTGCACTGACATTTCCCGGCACACGGCCGCCTTCGCGTTGGCAATGTTGGTGGCAAAATATAAGTGCTTGAACCGGTTTGTTGTGTTCTACAATCATTAAAAAGAGTATATAAAAGCATTATTTTTATTTTTATATGTTTAAAAAATATAAAATACTTAAAAAGCAAGACGCATATTTTTTGTAATGTAATATGAGAATAAGTGACAGTATAATGTGTATAAATAATAATAATAATATTAATAATAATAATAATAATAATAATAATAATAATAATAATAATAATAATAATAATAATAATCTTTGGGGAAAGGAAATGGCGCAGTATCTGTCTCATATATCGGCGGACCCCTGAACCACGTCGTAAGAGAAGTGTTAAAGGAGAGGGTGAAAGAAGAAAGGTAGATGCGCCGTAGTGGAGGGCTCGGTAATAATTTTGACCATCTGGGGTTCTTTAACGTGCACTGACATCGCACAGCAAACGGGCGCCTTAGCGCTTTGCCTAGATAAAAACGCAGCCACAGGGGTCGAGTTCGAACTCGGGAGCACCAATCAGTAGCCGCGCGCCCTATCCACTGAGCCATCGGGGTGGGTAGATAATGTGTACTTATTACACTTGTTAATGTTTGAAATATGAGAACAAGTGACAAGATAAAGCGTATACATAACACTTTTTAATGTTTGCCGACAACCAAAAGCGATTTCAAGCCTTTTTGTCGGACCCGCCGCGGTCGCTCAGTGTTTAGGGCGCTCGACTACTAATCCGGAGTTCCGGGGTTCGAACCCGACCGCGGCGGCTGCGTTTCTATGGAGGAAAAATGCTAAGGCGCCCGTGTGCTGTGCGATGTCAGTGCACGTTAAAGATCCCCAGGTGTTCGAAATTATTCCGGAGCCCTCCACTACGGCACCTCCTTCTTCCTTTCTTCTTTCACTCCCTCCCTTATGCCTTCCCTAACGGCGCGGTTCAAGTGTCTATCGATATATGAGACAGATACTGCGCCATTTACTTTCCCCAAAAAACGAATTATTATTATTTTTGTCGGCAGTTCAAAACGCATTTGAAATGAAAGCTTGCGAAACGCTTCGCAGCACGATGTGGCTCTTCCCTCAATTCGCTTCATCGTTTGCATGTAAAGAATGTGGCCCCCCCATGCGTCTACAAAGGCTGTGCAACGCTCGGGCTTTCTCTGTGTGTGTGTGGGGGGGGGGTGCTGTAGAATGCCGATTTGCAGTGGATGTACGAAGGAAGAAGAGAACCTACCGGAGACAATTTTTTTCTTTAAGCGAAAGCTTTACTGGCTGTGAACTTGGGCATTTCGCCGTTTCCGCCCTCCGAGGAAGCACATCACGTCACAACGCGCGCCTCACATATTTCTGTGGACACTCGAACTGCGTTTTCTTCGTTCCCTCACTTCTTTATTCCTATATTTATAGCGCGGTTCGAGCGTCCACTGAGCTATGTGAGACGGCTACTATGCTTTGTGTGCTCGCCGCGCCTTCTGGCATGACGTAACACTGCGCGGCTCGCCGCCGCTGCCGTTCGGTATGACGTCACACCGCGTTCCTCGTCGTTGCGCTCGCCTCCTCTCGCTTCACCAGCTTCGCCGCATGCCTGATAACATGTCGGAGGGTTGAAAAGGAGCGCTCGCGTGGTCCACAACCACAGTTGTGTCGTCTTTAATGCGACAACATAGCTCGACAACCAGACTAACCTGGACTTGCAATCGAGATTAACCAAGACTAACCATGCTGAGCCTTAGCTTTCTCTGCGTATATCCTGTCATAGCCGAGCTAAGCCACTCCCAACTTTTCTTTCGGCAATGTGGTTTAAGCTTGGAAGGAAAGGGAAGGAAATGGGCTTTGTGCCCGTACCCTTTCTTTTCCTGCATAGCCGCTGGAGCATTGCCGAGAAAAGTAGTTCAAGCGGGCCACTATTACGGCCTCTGCTATAGTGCACCCTAGAATAAACTACGCTCTATACCTCGTGAAGACATTATTCGTTTTGACGAAATTTGAGGAACGAAAATGCGCATTTTTTTCTCGGGCGACAGCATGCCTTTTGGCATTAAATAGTATTTTACAAATAAAGATACACTCAATAACGAAGGTAAGGAAGGAATCCGCCGGGGTGGCTCATTAGGTAATGCGCTCGTGTACTGATCCGGAGTATTGATCCGTAGTTCCCTGGTTCGAAACCGACCGCGACGGTTGCGTTTCGAAGGAGGTGAAGCTCAAAATTTTGGCTTTGGTTTAGCTCTGGTTAACCCTAGTTGAATTGCGAAACCTTTGTTTACTCGGCACGTCGTCTACGCAGCGTCTCATTCCGAAGCTCTTGAGCACTCAAACGGGTCTTTTACGCAGTTGAAGATTAACCCGCCGCGGTCGCTCAGTGGTTAGGGCTCCCGGCTACTGATCGGAATTCCCAGGGTCGAACCCGACCGCGGCGGTTGCGTTTCTATGGAGGCAAAACGCTCACGCGCCCGTGTGCTGTGCGATGTCAGCTCATGTTAATCTTCCCCAGGTAGTCGAAATTATACCGGAGTTCTCCACTACGGCACCTCTTTCTTCCTTTCTTCTTTCACACCCTCCTTTATAACTTTCCTTACGGTGCGGTTCAGAGGTCCAACGATATATGGTGGTGGTGGTGGTGAAAACATTTATTACGGATGAATAGGAGGTATGTTTGGATCAGCCCGTAAGGGACCGATCCGTACAAGCACTAGGTGGAGGTCCCTAGTATGGGACCCCAGTGGCGGTTGCCGCCGCTCGGGCGCGCCCGACTAAGGCTTGTTGGGCCTGTAAGTCGTGGCAGCCGAGCAGGGTCGACTCCCAGTCCTCCCGGGTTGGGTTGGGGATGGGGGAATAGCGGGGTTGGAGGGGCAGGCCCAAACCATGTGATAGGTGTCAGAGGACAATGCACTACAGTGTGGGCAGCTGCCACTAAAGGAGTAATAATAATAATAATAATTGGTTTTTTGGGGAAAGGAAATGGCGCAGTATCTGTCTCATATATCTTTGGACACCTGAACCGCGCCGTAAGGGAAGGGATAAAGGAGGGAGTGAAAGAAGAAAGGAATAATAGGTGCCGTTGTGGAGGGCTCCGGAATAATTTCGACCACCTGGGGATCTTTAACGTGCACTGACATCGCACAGCACACGGGCGCCTTAGCGTTTTTCCTCCATAAAAACGCAGCGGTCAAAATGTTTTAGCGCTGCCGGGCACAGCAATGTATTGGTGAGAAGGCGGAGAAGGAGCCGCTCATCCGCCTTCTTCAGGCCTCTACATGGACTAGGGTAAAGTCGATGACAATTTTGATAATATGTTGTAATATCTTTGAATGTATAGACCGGAATAAAATCGGGTTCCTGATCGGATGGGGAGGAGAAAACAGCCCGGTGAGAGAGCGCGCGGGCGGCTGCGTCTGCTCCCTCGTTTCCTGCCAACCCCTGATGAGCAGGGGCCCATATGAGGTAACGGTGTGCGGGGTCCGTATCCCGTATGCAATTTTGGTATATTCGATAGGCTAGCAAGGGAGTGCAGCCTTGTTCGACGTTCCGACAGGCCCCTCGCGAGTCGGTGATTATGTATTTTGAATTGGAATGTGAGGCCGCGAGAGCAATCGCGACCTCTTCTGCTTGTGTTACACTGCGGGCTCTGAAAGTTAGGCCGTTAACTGTGTTGCTGTTGTGAACTACCGCGGCCGTGTACCATCCCCCGTGGTGAGGGCCGGAGGCGTCCACGTTGTAGACACCTGTTTTGTTGCCATAATATCGGGCTCGCACTTCCGCTCGTGCCAGGCGCCGACCATTATGGTCTTCGTGTGACATGTTTGCTGGAAGAGGCCGCACGTGGAGGGCACGTCTCCACAGTTCCGGGATGCGAAACCTGTCTTCCATTGGAGGGGTGTGTTGGATATGGAGTCGAGCAAGAAGGCGGCGACCCGACTCCGTTAGCGACAGGCGCGTGTACTGGTTTGCAAGGTGCGCCTCCCGGAGCTCCCGGAAAGTGTTCACCACCCCAAGAGCCATAAGCCGGCTGTTTGAAGTAGTGATGAGCAGGTCAAGGGCACGTTTAACAATTTTGCGAAGGATGACCTCAAGGGCGTCCTCCTCTTGTTTCCGTAGGTGGAGATAAGGAGTCGAATAGAGAATTCGACTAGTTACGAAGGCGTTTGCCAGCCGCAAGGCATCGTTACTTCGTAACCCTCCGCGTTTGTTGGAAACCCGGCGGACCATGCGGCCCACCTGGTCCCCCACCTTACGGAGTTTGGCCAATGTAGTGTCTGGCCGCCTGTGTTTGTGCATGTAGAGTCCGAGTAGCCGTATCTCATCACTTTCGCGTATGGGACCGCTCTCAAGAGAGAGAGATATTTTAGTTGTGCACTTCTGTGAGGGGCGGAGGTGCACAAATTCCGATTTTAGAGGGGAACATTGAAGACCGCAGCGGCGGGCGTAGCGGTCTACTATCGTCGCCGCTGTTTGCAGGCTGGTTTCAATGTCTCCTGTGCTGCCCTGTGTGGCCCACAGAGTGATGTCATCGGCGTACAGGGCGTGCTGCACGCCGGCGACACCACTCAGCTGGGCCGGCAGGTGCATCATGGCCAGATTAAAGAGCAGCGGGGAAAGTACCGCGCCTTGAGGGGTTCCCCGCGTGCCGAGTAGGTAAGGACCATGGTCTCTATCTTGAATTCGAATGTAGGATTGACGATCCATTAAAAATTGGCTTATGTATTGGAATGTGTTGAGGCCACAGTCGGTGTGACTTAGGCGCGACGGACTGACAGAGCCGCCGACTGGACTGTCTACGACCGCTTTGACGCGGCAGCGCGCTGCCACGCCATCAAGCTATACCTCCGGCAGTGGGCTTCACTATACCAAAGGATGGAGGAAGATTTTAGCTCGCGGAGGCTGTTTGACACCCTCCGGCGCATCACCGAACCACAGGAAAACCGTCAACCGCTGGCCGCCCTCGCAATCTTCAGCGGGCTCAGCTTTGTAGAATTGGCAGAGCGGTTTGCCGATCAATTCGCGCCGCCCAGCCCCGCAAACGCAGCTAACATAGCTGCTCCTGAGAGCCCCAGAAGCGACGCCAGTCCCTCGCACGTCGCCTCGGAAAGTCCATGTGATGCGCCGTTCACCACGGCAGAACTGAACAATGAGCTGCAGCGCTGCCGCCGCCGCTCGGCGCCCGGACTTGACGGGGTGACATACCAGATGCTGCGAAATCTGGATGCGCAGCAACGACAGATCCTCCTGCAGCAGATCAACCTGTTGTGGGAACGCGGGGAGCTACCAGCGGATTGGCGAACCGCGGTCGTTTGTCCCATCCGAAAGGCAGGGCGCCCAACTGTACGAAGCTGAGCGGATACCGTCCAGTGGCATTAACATCGGCGGGAGGTAAGCTCATGGAGCATATGGCATTGCAGCGCCTGAACGAGCGGGCTGCGGAGGCTGATTTGTTTGACGAGCGGCAGACGGGTTTCCGTGGGATGCGGAGCACGGCTGATTCTATATCGGACGTTGTTACAGCGCTGGAGCATGCCAGGGCGGCAGGCCAGGTTACGCTGCTGCTACTACTAGACGTATGGGGCGCTTTTGACAACGTTCACCGCGCACCAATTCTCGCGGTCCTTGAGGGAGCCGGTGTGAGCGGGCATCTTTTGCGATACGTTCATGGCTTCCTGAGCGGGCGCACCATGCGCGTACGAGTAGGGGGTAAGCTCCCCAAACCTCGCCCGGTGAACATGGGCGTGCCGCAGTGCTCTGTCCTATCACCATTCCTGTTTAATGTGGCCATGTCGGTGGTACCGGCCTACCTCCCCACGACCGGCCGACACCATCTGTACATGTCCACATATGCAGACGACATAGCTCTGTGGTGCCGGGGACAACGGGGGAGGCGTTCCGCGTGCAGGGGTGAGTTCAGGGAGCCCTGACCGCAATCGACGCCAGCTTGCGCGGCCTTGGTCTGTCGCTGAGCGCGGACAAATCGGTGGCCATGGCCTGTGTTTCGCGCTCGCGTGCGCACCTTGCGCCACTGTCACTGGTCGGGACTCCGATTCCTTGGCGTACATCGGTGCGGTACCTTGGCCTGGACATCGACTGGCGCCTTTCCTTCCGCCCCACGGCAACCAAGGCTTGTCTGCAGATGAAGGGGATCACCACCGCTGTGCACAAGCTCACCGCTCGAGGCCAGGGCATCTCCCAGCGAGCAGCGATGCGTCTATACAATGCCGCAGCTTTGGGGGCGGTGCTCTATGCGCTGCCGCTCGTCATGGTGCGCAAGCCGTGCTGAAAGAAACTCGAGCTTCAGCATCGCAAGTCCCTGCGCGTGTGCCTAGGCCTGTCCATAAACTCGCATTGCGCCGCAACGTTGGCCGAGGCAGGAGCGTGGCCACTTGAGCTCCAAGCAGCGCGCAGGGCACTGAATCACATCGACCGGCTTCACCGCGCACCGGACGGCGGCTCGCTGCTGCACTGTATGCGCTCGCACTCGAGCTCACGAATGGGCGCGGCGCTGCTCGAGTATGAGCAATTGACAGAAGGCCCGCCCCCCTACGGCTCCTGCGCGCCCTGGCCTGCTGCCTCGGAGGTACAGCGAGAGATCGTCGGCATTGCAGGAAAGCGGAGCACACCCCTCTGGGCCGTGCAGCAGCTGGCCAGAGCCGTCATACACGAGGAGCTCCAGGACCGTCTCCTCGTGTACACCGACGGCTCAGTGGCCCGTGACAGCTGCACCCTCGCTGCGGCGGCCACTATCCCCGCCATGCGACTGCACAGCCAGCAACACGCAGCATTCCTGGGCTCCTCCACCACGGCGGAGTTGATGGGGATCCGGCTCGGGCTGGACCTGCTGCTCACCCTCGGCCCTCCGCTGCCCAGGAGTGCTCTGCTGTGCGACTACCGCGCCGCCCTCAGCCGCCTGCAAACTAACGGCTGCGGTACCCCACTAGTGCAGGAAATTCGCTCGCGCATCGAGCGCCTCGCGCAGAGAGGATGTGCCGTGCGTGCACAGTGTGTGCCCGGTCACTGCGGCATCGCCGGCAACGAAGAAGCTGACTACCTCGCAACCGCTGCACACCAACTCCCTGCCAGCGATCTGCCCCTTGCGCTGGAGGACGTGCGTGCGGCCATCCATGATCATCTCCGAAAGTAGCACCCCGACCCACGCATTGCGGGAGGTGAGCGCATCGACAGTGTCACCGGCTGTCGCGCACTTACACGGTCACAACGCGCAATGATCCTCCGCGCGCGCATTGGCTGCGTGTGGCTCGGGGAATGACGGTTGCGTTACGGAATCGTGACGAGTGATGTGTGTGACGGATGCGGTGCAGTGGAAACATTAAAACACCTGCTCCTTCACTGTGCTTCGTTCGCCGATGCTCGTCGTGATATGCTCGCGGCCTATAGGGTGCAGGGCATACTACCAGACTCCATCAAGACGCTATTGTGGCCGCAGGGCAGTGCGCACACTCGTGAGCGAACTTTGGTGAGCCTCTGTGCAATCCTCAAACACACGGGCTTGACGTCCCGTCTGTTCTCAGTCAGGTAGTTACACGCAGTGACCGAACGCTCCGCGAATTCTACCTTGAACAATTAATAACTGGACGCCCCACTCCAGTTGTAACCAACACAGTGCTCTGCGCATGTGTGATTTAATTCCTCTAAAATGAACTAATCACGCGCACAACCTGGACACATTTCTTATTGTGTAAATAGTTTGTACATATTACTTCTCCCGCTATCCTCTCTTCCTGTCCGCTTACCTCTTTCATTTCATTTCTCCATTCTGCCTGCTATCCTTTATTTCCGCTGCCACAGCTCAGGTGCTTCAGTATCGATGGCAGATGCCGGGGCTAGAAAAATGTTTTCCCTCCTTTTTGCTATTATTTTTAATAAAACCACTACCACCACCACCGTCGCCGCCGCCGCGCAGGCCTGTGAGACGGGGAGTTGCGCGTCGGCGGTTAGAGGTTGATTGGGAGTCGTTGACTGGTAGAGGCCTCTTCCACCTAATAGATTGTGTTGCGCTGGAGCTCAGGTTCCGGGCTTCTTAGCAGGATCTACCCTGCTTCTCTACTATCAATATTTTTGCCCACTCCGGGAGAATTTGGGCACTCCAAAATTATGCGGTCGAGGGTCCCTCTCGCCCCATCGATGCCCTACATTGTGGGCATCGATCATGCGACCTCAGCTCTGATGTCACGTGATAAGCCCATTCGAGCGGAGATCGCCCAGCGAGTGCGAGCGAGCGAGCGTTGACGAGCACTAACATGGCGGCCTCCGGTGCGGACGTTGCTCCGTCAGCTTCATCGAGCACGGACGCGGCGCAAGCACGCCTGCAAGCAAAGAAGCCGCTTAAATATTTTAGCACGCAAGATCTTTGCCTTCTGCGGGAAGTGGCCGCGAGAGGGCCATTCGGGGACGAGCTCAAGTGGGTGAGCGTCCTCGCGAGCGTTAACCGGGCGGTAGGCCAAGAGCTAACGCTTCGCGGAATAAAAGATCGCCTAGATCTTCGCATCGGCTACTGGAGGCGGCAAGACGCGAAGAATCTCAAAAAGTGATTGTGCTTTTGTTTGTTCTTTCTGCAGCTCTAGGGCACATGTTTATGTGACGTGCATTTTCTGGCCTATTCAGATCGGGGACCGAAGAGCAGTACACTGAAAAGGAGCATATTCTTCAGGACCTCTCAGACTAAGTGCGAGCTGTGCAGTACAAGCCAAGGATTGCCCCAAGGAGTGCCGGCTGCGCAGTGCGTTGGAAGAAGCCAGGAACGGCTCATGACGCCTCAAGGACTAGTAGGGCAGCTCAGGAACGACGAGGTGCGAGCCAGTTAGAGGAAGAACTTGCTGGCGGCTGCGCCTATTCGGCCGGGCCAGCTTCGCAAATTTGCGTAGCTGGTGAGAGCGACGGTAAGTTTTTGTCATGCCTGCATTTATGTTCGCCTTCTTGTGTTTTCTATTTCGACCTGATAACTCTAAAGCAGCATGCACGGCCGTAAGCTCGTGTACTGGGCTTCCTACAAGTAGCCCATGTGTGCACACATGAAACACTCTAGTTTTCATGTAGTTGTCTGTGTTCTAGCTTGTTTTCTCTTTCTCTGAGCCTCTCAGGAGGAGTGGGGGAGGGTTCACCGCATGACTGAGCACAGAGGTGTATCACAGGCTGCTGGGCGCCCACTCTTTGCGGACTGAATCAAATGATAGCGGAGCTGACAGTTGCATGCCAGTGGGCTGAGCTTTTTATCGCACCTAGTGATAGGTGAAGAATACGTTAGTGCGACTTGTATACAAAGTTGCCTAATTCTAGCACAACAGACAAAAGAAATTAGGTTATAGAGGGATCTGGGGCATCATGAGCTGATTTCGAAGTCTAACTGCTTGGCCCATAGGAAATGTTACAGCTGAAACGGGACAAAAATTCATGGCCGGTTTAAAATCCTTGTAGCAGCTTCCATTGCTGGCCAAGCGAAACTTCACGTGAAGGAGCGCTTGTAAAATCTAGTTAGGCACTTTATTTGTCAGGATGTTTTAGTGACAGAGACCTAGCTTAACACTCGTTCGACAGTGACGTTTCATAAGTGAATGACAACAAAGTGCCAGCTCAGACATCATTGGGAACATTTTATACATTTCTCAAGCTTACCCAGAATTCATTTTGAACCGGGAAGGCTATGCCAGATCGTCGAATTTCATTTATGGCTGGCAGTCATCGGATTGTATTGCATATATTGAATTTGTAGTTATAAAAGCACTGAGTGAGTGCCAGATAAAAATCACTGAGTACTTTGCGTTTTTTATCCAGGAAGGCGCAGGTTGCTCCAAAGCTTTAGGCTAGGGTAACCTCTTTAGTGCACACAAAAATAAGGTTGTGGTGCCTATCTAACAGAAAATGTTTGTTAGAGAAGCTGAGAGACGTTTCGAGGCTGTTAAGAAAAGAATTCCCATGCACTAAAATTTAATATGTATGTGCTGCTCCCATTTCGCTCAGTTGTCCTGCGTAGGTGCAGCTATTGAAATTTTTGCCACTAACTTTTTCACAAAAGAGATGAATTTCTCCTTTAGCTGGACAGGGGCCAGGGCCTCGCATTGAATGAGCTTGTTCATTTATTCAAATTTACCGATAAGTGGAACAAAAAGTAGATTTTGTTCATCAGTGTACATGCCGCTTAATATGCACTCTTGCTGCCTTGCAGCGTTCTTTACTTTTCACTGCTTCAGAGTGGGCTTTCAGTGCAGCCCAATGATTCATGGTGCAATGCAATGCAGATTCAATGCTGATCCATCATGTCACACTGAGTCTGGTAGGTGTCTGTGCGACAAGATGGCACTCACAAGATGTGCCACCGTCACCTTGGGGTATGTCCGAAATGATAATGAGGGACATTGCCCCCTTCTCTTGCCCTTTTGGAGAATGTGTAATCCACTTGAACGTTTTGTACACATGCATTCTTGCCTTAGAATAGCAGCCAAGGCAGTGTGGAGGTAGCACATTGACTGCCTGATGACAGAGAAGCTCTAGGAAACGATATACACACACTTTAGAAGCACGCATGTTCTACCTTCATTTTTGTCTACAGGCTGTTGGGCCGCCCACACCGGACACTTGCCCAGTATATCCCGACGCCAACACAAAATTTAGTATCGTTTGCAATCCGCTAACAGGGCTCCATCGGAGAAAACAGTTTCGAGCACTGGCACAATGTAGAGAAAGGGTGTACGAAAACATTCAAAATATTTATTACAAAACAAAATATATTGACATGGGCACAGCAAAAAATGTATTCCAAAAATATCCGCATACACAAATGTAAAATTTCAATGCCAACTCGGAGGAACAGTAGCCTAATCTGGGAACCCTGCTTGAATGATTTTGCCTCCTCCTTTTTTCATTCATTAAAAACAGGATCGCCAGCAGCCCAGCTGTTTCTCAGCACTTACGATGAGGAGCTTGTGCTGGGACCATCTGCAGCTACCACTGACAATGAGCGGGACCGGATGGATGGTGGCCAGTAGCAGCAGAGCCAAGTCATGTCAGCACATTAAGAGCATCCTCCCTCAGCACCATCATCAATCGACAACGATCAGCGCCAGCCTGCAACTAGGTAACAGATTCTGCCGACCATGGGTAAAGGCAAGTACTTTAGGAATGTATTTACCACGTACAGTACACACGGAGCGGAATGGTGTTTAGGAATGCATTATAAGTGTACACAGGTAAATGTTGACATGCGTAGCGTTTGGGCAGCTTTGTCCGTTCATTTGCGAAAGTCGAACTAGAGCCCTCTTCGTTTAACCCTACAGTACAAATTATTGCTCATGGCTATAACGAAACCATGATTTGGTATTGAGACTCATTCCTGACACCTTTAAAACATATGCATATATACCACAAATATGAACAGTAAGAACCTTGCCTGAGTAGGAAGACAGAATGCAGAAATCAAAATACATTTTGCCATGGCGCAGCAGTTCATGACCCAAATGTTTCTTTATCACACGAATGCTTAACAAAATTGGAAACAAATCCCATCTCTTTCATGAAAAGATATAGAAATATCGAATAAATGCACAGGAACAAAATTTGTTTATCAGGGTACGTTAGGCACGAAAACACTAACCTAAAAGCTAGGTGTCACATAAATACATGCTTGAAAACCATGGAACACATGATCAGTCGAATACGAACTGCATGACAAGAAACTGGATTGAGAGTAGTTATGCTTTATCACAGGATCTGTGCTTGTCCTATGGCATAATACTACACAGCAATCGCACAGTGCATGAACTCGCTTGAACTAACGGCCGAAATTGCCTTGCTTGTCTACCTTTTCAGGAATTCGAGGACTACAAAGCATGGGGCTCCAGCTGCTCACAATGAGGGAGACAAATGAATTTTACCTCCGCAATAAGGAGCTGGCAATTGAGAGGAAGAAAGTGGAAAACGAGGAGCGCCGCCTTGCTTTAGAAGAACGCAAGCTGGAGCTCGAAGAAAAAAAACTTCAATTAGAATCATCCTCTCGGGAAGCAAACCAGCAGAAAATCTTTGAGCAATTGCAAAAACTGTTCGATGACCAAACAAAAAACTGGCTAGTATTCTAAATGCACAACATCAATATTATCCATAACCAAATAATTGTCATCTTGATTTATATTTCCACAGTTATGAAATAAACTCTTCGTTTTCGCAAGTGCGTGGTGTTATGAAGCACTCTCGAGGGGCAAGGTAATCCTCTAGATGTGGTGGCGCAAGGCCAAAATACTGAGAAATTTGGGCGTTGTACAAACAGGTATGGCAGTTCGCGAGAAGTGCACTTGCTTTTATATATGCGTGGCAGGTCCTGGAGGTAAAGCTTCTGATTTTTTTTAAAGTCTACAAAGGCAAAAAGTCTCGCAATTTTACCGAAGCCCCATTCCACTGCCTGCCTCACGCTGCTCACAGCTTTGTTGAATGCTTGCTGCTCAGGGGTCAAGGAACCACCGCCATAGGCTTCAGCAGAAGGGGCCGCAAAGGGTAGGCAGGGTCCCCGTAGATGACGTAGTTGCGCCCCTGAACAAGCTTTTCCAACTTTGCATATGCTTTGCTGTGTCCGAAGTTACCTGAAAGAAGGAAAATAAATTGTATAATGAGACTACGTTCAACCTTGCCTGTTTCCAAGCACCAGGCATAGTGAAGAAAGAATGATAAACAACGCTTTGTTGAGGCGGCTGTGCTTGCCAGTTACTTACAAGCATCATGTTTGCTTCCGGGATACGATCCGTCTAACTGACAGATAATCCCATTTGGGCACATTACTGACTGATATTTCAGGGCGTGGACGCGTTTGTGGCCACTAAAATAAACCTTTTGGTTCCTTGATGGTCTGCATATCGCCCGCGCCTTGCCGTTTATGAACGCCCCGCAGTTTTTAAGCGGGGCTCCTTTTTTGTGAACTGCCTCAAAAAAGAATGAAAGTGTGAGAAATATCGACTCGCAAAACTCTTATCCTACTTACGGCTTACCTGAGAGAACGTTTCCAGCGAGTCCAGGTTCAACCAGGCATGGTTGCTCAGGTCGTCTAACAAATGAAAAAACCGCGTTTCAATGTGCCCGAGAACTGCGTTGGTCACAGACGATAGGGTTTAGCTGTGTCGCCTAAAAAGGTCTTCAAGATCGCAGAGCCGGATCGGATATGCAAGCCGTCGCAGGGTTATGCACAGGGCCTCGTCCCCGGGAACTGCCACCCTCTATGGAGTTACCACAGCTTCAGGTATTAATAAGGCCCTCTGCAGCCTATGCAAGTCATGCTTCTCAAATCTGAAATGCGTCTTGAACACACCACTGTCGATATCGTAAATGTTCAGAAGCCCGCGCACAGAGAGTGGGTCACGTCGCGTTTCACCAAACACTTCAAGACACAGCAGATCTTCTATCTCTGACCACTTTAGCTGTGACAAGAGCAGCGGGTCTTGGAGTATGCTCTTCGGCATCTCTAGAATTTACCATATAGCTGTGGCGGAGGCAAAATGCGGTCGTAACTCGCGAACTGCCCTTGATTACACAAAGCGCACCAAAAAACAGCTTGCGGCCTGGGGCTTCGCCTTGACTTGACCGTCAAAGCGCCAAATGTTTTTTTTTCTAAAATGACGTACTATAAATTGAATAATAACGACCTCTAATGTTTAAATATATATCATAAACACGAAAAATGCCTTTATTTACAACTTTAGTACAGAAAATTCAAGCGCGATTCATATTCGTTTCAGCGTAACTCCGCTTTTTACCGATAGGTGGAGCTGCACAGCACTCCGCGCTGCTCCGTGCTCCGCTCATTCGGGCGTTTTAGACGCTGCGCTATAACTCTTTCCTCGCGCTACATTCCGCTGGTGCTCCGCTGGGGAACTACCAGCGGCGCGGAACGTAAACACGCTCAGCTAAAAGTCTCTATTACTTCTCCCCTATCCTCTCTTCCTGTCCCCCCACCTCCTTCATTTCATTTCTCCATTCTGCGTGTTATCCTTTATTTGCGCTGCCCCAGCACAGGTACTTCAGTATCGATGGCAGATGCTGGGGCTAGCAAAAACCTTTTCCTTCATTTTTACTATTATTTTATTCATAAAACACTTTTACCACCACCAGTCGATAACTGGGCGAGGGCATTTTTGAGGGCGGTGAAACGCACGTCAGAGCTATGGGGTGTCGGGTCTGCCGGCACTTGCATCGGTTCCGGGGGTAACTGGGCAGTGGGCGGGGAGCACCGAGCCGTTTATAGCGCCTGAATTTTGGCGTGCAGTTGAGGATTTTGTGCCCGGTGGGGAGGTGGCCGACACCTTTCACGTGGTTTGGGCATGCAGGCAAAATCCTTCTCTCCCTTCATCACCCCTTCCCCTACCCGAGAGGTCTAGGAGGCGAGTCTGCTCGGCTGCCAGGAACTATGGGCCAAACAGGCCCTGGTTCGGCGGACCTGCGCAGCAGTCAGGACCAACGGGGTCCCGGAATGAGGGACTCCGCCTTCTATAGTAAGAGGCGAGACCCACTAGGGGCCTCTCCCCGTCTACCTCTCTCTATATATAGATAAATTCTTTTCACCACCACCACATAACAGATCGTTCCGCAAGGCACAAGAACCTTATGCACGACGCCTTTTTTGCAGTTATTCATTTTTCTGCGTGAGGCACTGTGCACTGCCAGAAATCTTTTCTGGAAGAGGTTGGCTCCAGCTTCCTGTGAACTGCGGCGCATATCTTCCGAACTCTATGTTCGCAGGAGAACTCCACCTGCACATTCTGCCGCGCAGCGATCTTCTTGAGACGATGTGAGACACCGTGTGGATACGGGATGCACACGACCTTCCTTCGTGCCTCTTCCTGCGGCCCAGGGGGGTGAGATGCCGCCTTTACCTTCAGCTTGCACAAAATTCGTTCTGTTAAGCGTACAAGGACCCGCCGCGGTGGCTTAGTGGTTAGAGTACTCGGCTACTGATCCGGAATTCCCGGGTTTGAACCCGACCGCGGCTGCTGCATTTTTATGGAGGCAAAACACTAAGTCGCCCGTGTGCTCTGCGATGTGCGTGCATGTTAAAGATCCCCAGGTGGTCGAAATTATTCCGGAGCCCTCCTCTACGGCACCTCTTTCTTCCTTTCTTCTTTCACTCCCTCCTTTATCCCTTCCCTTACGGCGCGGTTTAGGTATCCAACGAAAGTTCAGACATATACTGCGCCATTTCATTTCCCCAAAAACCAATTATTATTGTTAACTGTGCAAGGATCCTTTCTTGATAGCCTGCTTCACGAAGTCTGGCCACCTGCCCAAGGAAACCTTCCGTTGCATCGGTTCCAGAATTTTTCCCTGAAAAGCCTCTACCTTGATCTCTAGAATGCCTATACGGCACTCCACAGTAGGCAGCTAGGCCAGCACGGTGCCGACCGGCCGCCGCGAAACGCTGGTCAAGCCGGAGGAGCCCAAGGCATAATCATCCTGCTCAGCTGGCTCAGATTCGGGCATGGGCTCTGAGTGGCCCGTCCTGTTTTGTCTCTAGTTGTTGAATTTTACTGGCTAGGATCTCATTTTAACGCACAAGTTAGAATCGGAGCTGAAGGGAGAGTTCGGTTGGAGAAGAGGAAGGGGCGATAGCGACATTAAACCAACTGCTCACACGCCGGGCATTACACTAAGCTATGGGCGAGGGTGAAGGTACGGTAGTTGTAGAGGGTGCTGAAGGGGTTGGTGGTAGCAAGGCTTAATGTAAGCGGATGGTAGGGTTTGTGCCTGGAGGACACACCTTAGGGTTTGGTGGCAATTGTCAAGGTATGGGAGGGAACTTTCGACATATTTCGCAGATACAGTTCACGGCTTTTACTCAACATCGTTTCTCCACCTATGCAATTCACAACCCTTACATGTTTATATAGCAGCGTTGCACCGCGAATAGAGCCGCTGCAATTAGCCTCCGCTGACAAACGTGTCTATATACAAGGGAAGAAAAAGCGCAAGGTTAGACAAGAAACTTAGACATGGCCATTGCGAAATTATTTCACAACCTCTTCGGCATTCAATTCCGAAGTTCCTCCCGACGCGTCCCTTGAAATCCTTATTCGAACAAAAATGAATAGAATATGTTTGAGGCATAACAAATAATTAGCTACGGTTGAAATACTTCTGAACCAAGTTAGAGATCGAAAGGTGTGGTGTGTCCGGCAAGTAGACACGGCTTGCCGTCTGTAACGAGCGCGTTCCACACACTGGAAAGGCAGCGCTCCCGGTCTGCGCCCTGGCAGGTGGCAGATATATTAATGGTTGATTGGGAGAGGTCGGTCACCCAACGAACGCTGCGGCGTTGTCTACCGTCCTCTACCGGCGAAAATAAAGGTCAAAGGTCAACGTCAAAGGTCAAGTGTTGCGACACCATAGTGGAGAACATATGCTAAGACCTATAGCCACACTTGACCTCTGGCTCACTTGATGGTCAACCGGCAACGCGCGGCCAAATCAGCTTTACCTAACATAGTGAAGCTTTCGCTTCAGAAATATCAACGTTGTTTTGTGGATCCGAATGGTGGAGTACTTCCAAAGTACATGCACTAAAATTTGAATAATACAGAGAAGATTAGCATGGCCACTGCGAGAATGAGATCTCAAAAATGATTTTCTTTTCAGTGCACTGAGTTCAGTCACACTACATACGGGTGAAACACAAAAGGCGCCTATGTGCTGTGCGAAGTCAGTGCACGTTAAATATCCCCACATGGTCGAAATTCAGAACACCTCCACAGGAGAAACTGGTGGTGGTAGCGGGTTTCTACGGAAATAATAGTAAAAAGGAACGACAAAATTTTTGCTAGCCACGGCATCTGCCATCGATAATAATAATAATTGGTTTTTGGGGAAAGGAAATGGCGCAGTATCTGTCTCATATATCTTTGGACACCTTAACCGCGCCGTAAGGGAAGGGATATAGGAGGGAGTGAAAGAAGAAAGGAAGAATAGGTACCGTAGTGGAGGGCTCCGGAATAATTTTGACCACCTGGGGATCTTTAATGTGCACTGACATCGCACAGCACACGGGCGCCTTACCGTTTTTCCTCCATAAAAACGCAGCCGCCGTGGTCGGGTTCGAACCCGGGAATCCCGAATCAGTAGTCGAGCGCCCTAACCACTGAGCCACCACGACGGAACTGCCATCGATCGATACCGAAACACCTGAGCTGGGGCAGCGGAAATAAAAGATAGCAGGCAGAATGGAGAAATGAAATGAAAGAGGTGAGGGGACAGAAAGAGAGGATAGGGGAGAAGTAATATGTACAAACTATTTACACAATAATAAATGTACCAGGTTGTGCGTGTGATTAGTTCATTTTAGAGCAAAAAAATATCACACACGCACAGCACTGTGTTGGCTAAAACTGGAGTGGGGCGTACAGTTATTAATCGTTCAAGGCAGAACTCGCGGAGCGTTCGGTCACTCCGTATAACTACCTGACGCAGAACAGACGGGACGTCAATCCCGTGTGTTCGAGGAATGCACAGAGGCTCACCAAAGTTCGCTCAAGACTGTGCGCACTGCCCTGCGGCCACAATAACGTCTTGAAAGAGTCTGGTAGTATGCCCTGCACCCTATAGGCCGCTAGCATATCGCGACGAGCATCGGCGAACGCTGCACAATGAAGGAGCAGGTGTTCTAGTGTTTCCACTGCACCGCATCCGTCACACACGTCACTCGTTGCGATTCCGTGTCGCACCCGTCGTTCCCCGGGCCACACGCAGCCAATGCGCGCGCGGAGGATCATTGCACGTTGTGACCGTGTAAGTGCGCGACAGGCGGCGATACTGTCGATGCGCTCACCTCCTGCGATGCGTGGGTCGGGGTGCTGCTTTCGGAGATGGTCGTGGATGACCGCACGCACGTCCTCCAGCGCAAGGGGCAGATCGCTGGCAGGTAGTTGGTGTGCAGCGGTTGCGAGGTCGTACGCATCTTTGTTGCCGGCGATGCCGCAGTGACCGGCCACCCACTGTGCACGCACGGCGCATCCTCGCTGCGGGATGCACTCGATGCGCGAGCGAATTTCCTGCACTAGTGGGGTACCGCGGCCGTTTGATTGCAGGCGGTTGAGGGCGGCGCGGGAGTCGCACAGCAAAGCACTCCTGGGCGGCGGAGGGCCGAGGGTGAGCAGCAGGTCCAGCCCGAGCCGAATCCCCTTCAACTCTGCAGTGGTGGAGGAGCCCAGGAAGGTTGCGTGTTGCTGGCTGTGCAATCGCAGGGCGAGGATGGTAGCCGCAGCAGCAAGGGAGAAGCCGTCGAGGAACACTGAGCCGTCGGTGTACACGAGGAGATGGTCCTGTAGCTCCTCGTGTATGATGGCTCTGGCCAGCTGCTGCACAGCACAGAGGGGTGTGCTCCGCTTTCCCGCAATGCCGACGATCTCTCGCTGTACCTCAGAGGCAGCAGGCTGGGGCGCGCAGGAGCCGTAGGGGGGTGGGCCTTGTGTCAATTGCTAACACTCGAGCAGCGCCGCGCTATTCGTGAGCGCGGGTGCGAGCGCATACGCTGCAGCAGCGAGCCGCCGTCCGGTGCGCGGTGAAGCCGGTCGATGTGGTTCAGTACCCTGCGCGCTGCTTGCAGCTCAAGTGGCCACGCTCCTGCCTCGGCCAACGTTGCGGCGCACTGCGCGTTTTTGGGCAGGCCTACGCACACGCGCAGGGACTTGCGGTGCTGGAGCTCGAGTTTCTACCAGCACGGCTTGCGCACCGTGACGAGCGGCAGCGCAAAGAGCACCGCCCCTAAAACTGCGGCATTGTATAGCCGCACCGCGGCTTGCTGGGAGATGCCCTGGCCTCGAGCGGTGAGCATGTGCACGGCGGCGGTGATCCTGTTCATCTGCAGACAGGCCTCGGTCGCTGCGGGGTGGAAGGAAACTCGCCAGTCGATGTACAGGCCAAGGTACCGCACCGATTTACGCCAAGGAATCGGAGCCTCGTCCATTGACAGTGGCGCAAGGTGCGCGCGCGAGCGCGAAACGCAGGCCATGGCCACCGATTTGTCCGCGCTCAGCGACAGACCAAGGCTGCGCAAGCTGGCGTCGATTGCGGTCAGGGCTCCCTGAAGGCACCCCCGCACGCGGAACGCCTCGACCGGCGGTCCCAGGCACCACAGAGCTATGTTGTCTGCACATATGGACATGTACACAAGGTGTCGGCAGCTCGCGGGGAGGGAGGCCGGCACCACCGACATGGCCACATTAAACTGAAATGGGGATAAGACGGAACCCTGCGTCACGCACACGTCCACCTGGCGAGACTTGGAGAGCTTACCCCCTACTCGTACGCTCATGGTGCGCCCGCTCAGGAAGCCATGAACGTATCGCAAAAGGCGCCCGCTGACACTGGCCCCCTCAAGCACCGCGAGAATTGGTGTGCGGTGAACGTTGTCAAAAGCGCCCGAGACGTCCAGTAGTAGCAGCAGCGCAACCTGGTCTGCCGCCCTGGCATCTTCCAGCGCTGTAACAACGTCCGATATAGAATCAGCCGTGCACCGCATCCCACGGAAACCCGTCTGTTGCTCGTCAAACAAATCAGCCTCCACAGCCCGCTCGTTCAGACGCTGCAACGCCATATGCTCCATGAGCTTACCTGCCGCCGATGTTAATGCCACTGGCCGGTATCCGCTCAGCTCCGTAAGTGGGCGCACTGCCTTTCGGATGGGACAAACGACCGCTGTTCGCCAATCCTCCGGTAGCTCCCCGCTTTCCCACACCAGGTTTATCTGCTGCTGGAAGATCTGCCGTTGCTGCGCATCCAGGTTTCGCCGCATCTGGTATGTCACCCCGTCCGGTCCGGGCGCCGAGCGGCGGCGGCAGCGCTGCAGCGCATTGTTCAGTTCCGCAGCGGTGAACGGCGCATCACATGGACCTTCCGACGCGACGGGCGAGGGACTGGCGTCGCTTCTGGGGCTCTCAAGAACAGCAATGTTAGCTGCGTTTGCGGGGCTGGGCCGCACGAATCGATCGGCAAACCGCTCTACCAACTCTACAAAGCTGAGCCCGCTGGAGATTGCGAGGGCGGCCAGCAGTTGACGGTTCGCCTCTGGTTCGGTGATGCGTTGCAGGGTGTCAAACAGCCTCCGCGAGCTGACATCTTCCTCCATCCTTTGGCATAGTGAAGCCCACTGCCGGCGGTATAGCTTGTTGGCGTGGCGGGCGCTACGGCGTCCAAGCGGTTCTAGACAGTCCATTTCGCGGCTCTGTCAGTCCGTCGCGCCCGTCGCTCTGCGCGATCTCTCTTCTCGCGCAGATTGAGCAGCTTCATATCAGGTGTGGGCTGCCCTGCCATTTTGCTCTGCGCGTTGGGTGGCTGCGACAGCGCTTTGAACTAGACTTGAAAAGAAATCTGCGCCAGTGGCCGCGCCTCGTCGACCACCCGCCTGAACGCACTCCAGTTGGTAATGGAGTAGGCACGTTTGGGGCGCGCCTCCAACGCAGTGGGTTCAATTAGGATGGAGTAATGATCCGAGCCAAAGAGAGATGGTGATCGGCGCCATGTCGCCTCGATGCCTCTTGATGCGAAAGCAGCGTCGATGCAGGAGCCGGTCTTTCCGCGTCGTCGAAAGGTGGGCTCGTCCGTGTTCAACGGGGTCAGTCCGAGCTGCGTTGCTGCATCGTGCAGGTCCTCTCCACGCGCGGAGTGGCACCGCACTGCCCCACGCACTATGGTGGGCATTAAAATCACCACAGATGATTTGGCGTGGGGCACAGCAGGAAGACACAGCACGAAAACACAGCGCGTTCCACGCGACAGCTGGACGCACATAAACACTGGCCACCGACGTGTCAACACCACCGACGCGCACTGACACCTCCACGCACTTCTGGGCGTCAGATGTCGCCGCCGCCGAGCCGACGACGGTGTGCTGGACGTCCCGCCGCACATATATCGCGCACCTTGATTTCCCGGGGCGATGAGATGTGACACAACAGGGCACTGCGGCACAGGTGGGTTCCTCGCACCTGGTGGCGGAGTGGTAGCCAATTGAGCGAGGTAGCCGCATCTGGGGCTCCCCATCATGTGAACGTACCGTCGGGGACAAAAGTCTCTGGACAACGCGTTCCACAAACGAAGCCGATAGCGCTGCTATTAGCCGGCAGTTGGAGACCACAATTACGAAGATAAAACGACAAGATTTTTACTTTCACCTCCACAAATATGGTCTCTAGCACGACAATCGGCTTCGTTTGTGGAACACGTGGTCCACAGACTTTTGTCCCCGACTGTACGTATACGTCTCCTGCAGCGCGATAACTTCCGGCGAATCCTGTGTGATGTGAACTCGCATGTCGGTGTACCGCGCCGCAAGTGAGAACACGTTCCAGTGCAGGATGGATGGTATGCAGGAGGGAGTCCAGCGGCTAGCCGTCATGCTGGCTTAACTGTGCGGGAGCATCCGCTGCTTCTAGGGAAGCCCGTTGTTCATCGGTGCCCTCTGGGAAAAGTGCCCTGAGGGCGCGCAACGCCAGCTTTATGCGCGTGATCTCCGCGTCTCGTGCATCAGTGGGCTGACCATGAGAAGCGTCCGAAGGCTCGGGCCGCGCTGCACGGGATGCCGGGCAACCGGATCGCCGCTGCCGCTGCCGGCGCTGTCGTTGCTTCGGTGGCTGCTGCTGCTGAGGTGTTCACCTGAAGACCTGCGCATAAGAAAGCGCGCGCGGCGTCCCTGATGTTGCTGGGTTGGAGCCGCTGTTTCAGCTTGGACGACGGCTCGGACAACCCGCCTGGACATCGGTGTCATGTATTTGGCCTTTAAAGTGGCGACGTGAGGCTCTCGCTGCCAGTGCGGGCACGCTGGGGCAATGGCTGCGTACCGTCCCCCGCAGTTAATGCAGCGGGGCTTGCTAGCGCAGGTACCAAGCTCGTGCGGCCCGCCGCAGCGCGTGTATCGGGCAGGAGCACGACACTCCTCAGTGGCATGCCCCAGGCTGGCGCACTTGGCACACTGAAACGGCCGGGGACGGCAGGGGCGGACCGCGAGCCTACGCTTGAATATGGTGATGAATACCGGGGGTGTCGGCGCCGCAAAACGGAGAGCGAGTGTGCTGCCTGACAGATAAGCCGACACCATCGGTACCGTTGACTCCGCAGCCGCTAGCAGCTCCTCCGCCGTCCTGCGCCCGTCCACACCGAAGACCAGGCCGGATTTTTGGTTCCGAAGAGGAGGCTCCTTGGCGCAGACAGGCACGCCGTGGATGATGGCTGTGGCTAGCAGAGCCTGGAGAGCACCGCTGCTGCCCGCGTCCACTGCTACCACATTCCGCCGCATATTTGCTCGGACGGCGAGGACGCCCGGGCGGGATCTGATCTCCTCGGCCAACTCCCAGCCCTGTTCCCTGGTGAAAGCGATGCCCCCGTTCGCCGGCGCATTGCTGCGGCGCGCCGCGGTGTTGGGCGCGCTCGCTGCCAGCAGACGAAGCCCCAGCCGCAGCTTGATCTCGTGCGGCGGGATTTGGTGAGGTCGCACCCGGCTTTCTTCCGGACGCCGTCGCCCCAGGAGCAACAGCAGCAGCATCAGCAGCAGGCTGGAGGTGGTCTTCATGGGGCTTGTGCTGGGCAGGCCCTGCTCGTTCGAGTGTGGAGGGAAAGGGAACAGTGACGGTGGGGGGGGGGGGCTTCGAGCTTCCCGCTTGGCCACCGCAATGTCCCTTTTGGTTTCCGAGTCTCTCTCCTCCTTGGACCCCGTTGAGCGTCGCCGTTTCCTGAGAACAGGCTCGTCCATCAGGGTGCACATGCTCCCTCGGCTGCAGTTGTCCGCGGTGAGCCCGCAGCAGCAGCATCAGGGGGAGAGGGCATCACAGCCGGTTTCCCAGGTGTAGCATAGGCGGCAGAAAGCGCAGGGGTGGCCAGAAATGGCGGGGAAGGAGCCGCCATGAAGTTCTGCTTCTGGTGAGCGAGCGCCATGGTGTCCCTTCAAGCTAGAACGCGTGGGTCCGCCGGCGGCACGTCCAAGGTCCCGATGACGGAATCGAGGTTCTCCGGGGTGGTAATGAGCGCCGCCGTCAGGCACCTCACCGTGTCCCGCAGGACAGCGATCTCGGCCTGCATTCGCCGAATGGTGCTGGACGACCTTGCTCTGGATGGCGTTCGTCTCCGTGATCGTGAGCGTGACCCGCCTGCCCTGCGTTGCTCATTGTCACCGCCGAACACAGGCCTTCGCTAGTTCACGGTGTCTGTGGACTCCATGGGGAGACCCCGCAGCGCCGCGCAGCCTTAGGCCCAGCGTCCAAAGGAGCAGAGAGCTAAAAAAGCCAGAGAAACTGAAAGTTGGTGTTTGAGGAAGGAAATGGCGCAGTATCGGTCTCACATCTCGGTGTACAGACGAAAAGCGCCGTAAGAATTGGATGAAGAAGGAAGCGATAGAATAAAGGATGCAATGCATGCCGTAGTGGAGGCAACAGGATTAATTTCTACCACCGGGGGATCTGTTTACAGCGAAGCTGTATACCTCTATCATCGAAGGAAATTTTCGTGTCGTCGGCGTCGTAAGCAAAAAACGCCAGGCTAAAAGTTGAATGCTACTTTGAGTGGAAAAGCACTCAACAGCGTAGAAATCGTATGTCATACTGATCATAAAGCAGCGGTAATATAAAAAATAAATAGGTAGATACAAAATATAAACAGAAATATATATACCAAAATTAAAAATAAAATATATAAAGTAAATAAAAATAAATTTTAAAAATAAAATATAAATAAAGGGTAGGTCTCCTTTAAAATCAGGATTAGACATACCACTCAGTACTCGTTTTCATTAAAAAAACAAGAAAAAAGCATCAAAGCCACATGATGGATTATAAAGCACATGTGACAATAGGAACACCCTCCGAAGCCTTCCGGTAAACAGGTTTGCAGCTGCTTCGAAAGGGGTTGACGTCATTCGAAGCCCTCGTTTGAAGTGCAAACCGCATAACGTATGATAACGGCGCCTGCATACAATGCGAAGCACGTTCTTTTTCTTCTGTCTGTTTCGCTGTATATATTAAATTAAATTTTTGGGGGAGGAGGAAATGGCGCAGTATTTGTCTCACATATCAGCGGACACCTGAACAGCGCCGTAAGGGAAGGGATGAATGAGGGAGTGAAAGAAGAAAGGAAGAGGTGCCATAGTGGCGGGCTCCGAAATAATTCCGACCACCTGGGTATCTTTAACGTCCACTGATATTGCACAGAAGACGGGAGCCTTTGCGTTTCGCCTCCACCGATAGGCTGCCGCCGCGGTCGGATTCGATTACGGTTGAGTTTTCGTGTAGAGGTCGTAAGCAAAAATTGCTGATGACCTAGATCTGTTGGGCCAGGATATATGTAGCGAAAGCGCGGAGACTTCAGCATCGGAAGAGTTTATTCACTAGATGCGCCTTTATTCAAGGTTAAAGCTTGAGCCGACGTGGCGGAGTGAAGAGGAAGAGGAAACCGTTCTGACCGACTGTGTGTTGAAATGCTGCGAAGAAGTGAAGTGTAGTGATTGAAGAAGTGGGTATGTTGTTGTTGTTGTTAGCCTATCAAAAGATGGCACATACCCACACTGGGGGATCGGCAAAGAATCGGGTGGCTATTCACCTGAACGCAGTTAACAAAAAGGAAAAGCACGTGGGAGCGCAACACCGGTGAATTTTTCGTCATGAACAGGAAAGGGATGAGTGTTTTGATTTTAGAATTTTAAGAATAATAATAAAGAGAGGGATAAATAATATTGATTTAGTCAAAATGTAATAATTGATAGAAAAGAAAAGGTTGGAACACTTAGCAAGGCAGTCGGTCAGATTCTATCAGGAAATTTTGAACAGCGGTGCAAACAGATCTGTGGCTGAACCCAAATGTGGTGGCGCCAAATGATAGCAAGAGCGGGCTGCTCAAACTAAGGCCAAGATGCTGCAAGGGCTCCTCCAGCAACCTTTTTCTCAGTGAGTTGAATCGGCGACAATACAGCCTAAAATGTTCAATAGATTCTGGCTCACGGCAACATGCACAAAGGGGAGAGATCGCCAAAACCAACTTGTGTAAATAGAAATTTAGAGGGGGGATGCGGCAGCGCAGCCTCGTCAGTGATACTTCAAGCTGCCGAGAGCAACAAATTTTCCTGTTCCAATAATATTTAATGTGCTCATATTCCGCCGATTTTAAAAGTGATGTGTCTTGCGTGCTTAAAAGCGCACGTCGCCGAAATCTAGATGCTGTAATGTAGGCTGTAGCCGGGATGATTGGCAACACGGGGCCGCTGAGGGAAGCCTTTGCGAGATTATCAGCAATATCATTTACTTTCACACTGCTGTGGCCGGGAACCCATACTAAATGAACAAGGCTCAAATGCGGAGGAAGTAGGGATAAGAAAGTTGATAAAATGGGACCGTCAACCTGTGCAGCGAGGGACGAACACAAAGATAAAGAATCAGTAATTACTGCAACTGCTGTAATAGAGGGGCCTAGCTTGCGTAGAGCAAGTACAACTGCTTGAAACTCTGCTTGAAAAATAGGGGTGAAATCTGGAAGGCGCAGAGAAAAGGACCAGTCTAAATGCGAGCAAAATATTCCCACACCTGCTTTTTCATTGCATTGCGATGCAGCAGTGGCTATTGCTATATCTGTAGGTAGGGTCCTCAGATGATCTTCTAGAAGACCATTTAGAATACTCGGTGGCAAAAGTTTTGCATTTTTTGGGAATATGTCGTCGAAAACAATATGGATAGTGGGCCCATTCCGAAGCGCAGGAAGGATATCATAAATGTTTACATCTAAAGGCTGAAGTAATCTTTGCACAAACACTACCTGAGGGGAATTGAAACGAGACCAGGGGACACCAAAAAAGGAGGTCGGCTGAGAACAGAAAATGCTTTGGGAACGGTGGAAATGGGATTCATAGATCCTGAGGTAAGTTTGCACAGTTAAAAATTGAAGTCGTGATAAGAGAGACGGAATGCGGGCTTCAAGGTACAGCACATTGATAGCCACAAATTTTGGAAGACCGAGGCACATGCGAAGTGCTTCCCTCTCTAAAATGACGAGAGGGCGAAGTTTATATGTAGCTGAGCCTGAAAACAACACTGACCCAAATTCTAAAATTGGCCCTACATACATTATGTAGATCATTAATAGCGCATCTCTGCGCATGCCGTACCGGTGATGACATAATCTCCGTAACATGCCCACGGCACGAGCCCCTTTCGCCGCGACATGGTCAATGTGAGGTCGCCAGGTGAGTTTGTTGTCATAAATGACCCCTAGGTATTTTAGGGATTGAACCTGCGGTATTACTTTTAACTGGCAAGTGAGAGGGACCACTACAGGAGTGAATAGAGGGAAAACAAGAGTAGCACACTTGCCAACATTTAACTTCAGGTGTAATGCGCTCAACCAGTGCTCAAGTGTATTCAAATATGACTGCAACAGACCATACAGAGAATGTATATCCGGCGCAGCAGCAAAAAACGCAATGTCGTCCGCATAGACGTAAGTGCGTACATGGCGGTGGAGAGGAATTGAGCTTAACAGAATATTAAAGAGCACAGGAGAAAGAACAGCTCCTTGCGGTACACCGCGCGTTTGTCTATACCTCTCTGAATGAACACCATTATGAACGCAAAAGAATTCCCTGTTATGAAGAAATACAGATATCCATGCAACTATATAATCTGGAAATTGAAGAGACTGTAGCCTATGTATCAGGATGGAGTGTTCTACACTGTCGTAAGCTTTGGCGTCATCTAACGTAACCAAAGCCGCGACCAGGCGTTGACGACGAGCAAGGAGAATTCTGCTCTCAAGATCAGCATGTACATTCCATATCGAATACCGTGGCCGGAAACCGAGTTGGCACGGGCTGAGTATACTTTTGTGGTCCACAATCGTTGACACCCGAATTAGTAACAGCCTTTCTATCAACTTTACCACGTTTGATGCTCAAAAAATTGGCCTAATATTATCCAATTCATAGATAGCCTCCACCCTGATTTGTAAGTGAAGGGATCACCTTGGACAGCTTCCACTCAGAAGGTACCCAAGCCTGTTTGAGAGAGTAGTTTATAAAATGCAATAAGGAGTTGGGAGACTTCAAATAGAATCTTGAGCATCTTTGTAGTAACACCATCAGGACCAGGAGCAGCAGCTGGCAATCTCTGGACAACTTGTAAAAGCTTTGATAGATTTACTTGTGAGGCACTATCATTTGGCACGACTGGTGCAAACAACAATGGCCGCAAAGGTAGTAAAGACGAGAACCGCTTTTGCAGGCCTGTGGCAATTAATTCAACCGCCGCCTGGATAGCTTCTTCAGGTGACATAACTAATGACTGAAAATTATGAGTGGACATGAGCTGTTTCCTAGACCATAGAAAACCGAATAGTGCACGTCGGTTGCCCGCCTTTCAAAGATAATCGAAGTGTTCTTAGTCATATTTTTCCTTCGCGCTAGAAAATGTGCGTTTAAAAGGTGGCAGCAATAAATTTATAATCACTTTTGTTATTCGGGCATTGGTTATGAAGAAGATTTTTCTATGCTGGCTTCCTCCGCCTGTAATCTCTTGTACAGTCCGCATTCCACCAGTTAGAAGAATTCCCTTTTGTTGGCCTCACCAGGAACTCCGACTTTTTACGGCTTTCCTCTATAGCCAGACAAATGCTTGCTGACCGGTGGACCTCGGCGATGTTAGACACTGGAGCAAGGGCAGAGCGCAACGCCGTGTGATATCTGTCATAATTTACATGTGACCGCAACTGAGAAGATGCCGGAGTAACACGCCATATGATATCAAAATGAATAGGTATATGATCACTTGAAGTGCTGCTATCAACTGTCGACCAATTCGTTACGCCAATTCCATGACTAATGAACGTGAGATGGATATGTGCCATATTACTTTAAATTATATTATATTATTATATTATATTATAATATTATTTTATAATATATTATATTATATTATTATTATATTATATGTGAGTGGGTATGTTCTATATTACTTGAGGATAAGAAGAAGTGATCGAGACAGCGAAGCGAAGCGGACTTGCTGACGTGTTTTTGCTGGCCGCTGCTGTTTTCTGCATCACTGGTGGTTCCGGCTTGTTCCTCCTTGGTGAGCACGTACTACGTTGAGGGGTGTTGGCCAAGGCGTGGTTTAAGACTCAGTTTATGTGAACCTGAGAGCACGTTTTGCTGAGAGATGTCGTTGACCTCCCCTGGTGGAGGGGTCGGCAGCTTGGTTTGGCATCTTGCCAGCCCAAAGCCTGCCACTTGAGTCCTTCCACAAAAATGGCATTGATGTGGTTCCCGTGGCTATCGTCCCAATCGGTGAGGGTGAGATCAAAATGAAATCCCCAAAACTAATTCAATAGGAGCTAAGATCATTGACTGCCCAATACCTGCAGATCTCTGAAGTGCGTCCATTTGGCATCGAGGAATTGTCTGCAAGTCCTCGGACATCGCTTGTGTTGCAGACTTGCTTAAGTTCACAATTTTCAGCTCGCTGCCGGTGAAAGCATTCATTCCCGAACAGCTTGCATGTGTCAAGGGTATCGTAAGAGGTGTCGACCCAGCATCGTCCCCGCAAGAACTTCTACAGGAATGTCAGGATGCAGGCGTTGGGGTCCTTTCAGTCTACCGCTCCAGTAGAGAGGTAAGCAGCTCGCGCGTTGCAGCTGAGTCTGTAATAACAACTTTTGCTGGCTCTTCCTGCCCTGCTGAACTGAAAATCTGGCAGATTGTATACCGTGTGGGCCCTCTAGAACGCCACCCTCTTCAATCCACCAACTGTTGGCGGTTCGGGCATAGCGGCAAAGCATGCAAGTCGGAGACCCACTGCCGTTTATGTGGAAAAGGTCATTCTGCTGATAACTGCGCCTCAGAGCAGCCTCATTGTTGCCTCTGCAGCAACAGTCACTTAGCTGATGATGCCAACTGCGCAAAACGTAGTGAAGAGCGTAGCTTGTTAGACATTATCAAAGAGAAGCGGTGCTCAAGAGCCGCTGCTTACGCAGTTCTTAACAGAAGAAAAGATTCATATGCTAGTCGTGTGCGGGCTTCTGTTGGGGATATTGAGTCCAACTTGACTGCCTCAATTGTGACCACAGTCGAAAAAGCTCTTAATAATGTGGTTGAGCGAATTCTAAACACTTTCTCTGAGGCGTTGGCTCAGTTTGTTGCAGTTCAGTCTGCGTCACCATCAACACCCGTCCTGGAAGCAACGTCAGCATCTGTTTCAGCTTCTGCAGCTAGTGCTCGCCGCTCTACATCACCTTCTGATGCTCCCCAGGTCCCACGTCACATCTCTGTTCCTAGCAGTGAATGTCGCAGTGACATCTGCACAACAGATGTCGAAATGTCGCGCCCTACGCAGAAGCGCCGTGCTTCCTCATCACCATCTAATTCTAGTACTCCACAGATAAAAGCTAAAAAGGGACCACCCAAACTTCACCCCCATGTTGATATCCTTAAAGAGGCGGTTTCGGCCTCTTTAATTGTTCAATAATCATTGAAGGTATCAAAGTGTTACAATAGAATTGCCGTTCCGTCTTGTCTTCTCTTCCAAATCTAGACATACTTATTCACAAGCATAAGCTTGATATTGTACTTTTACAGGAAACGTGGTTATCTCCGTATAAATCATTTTCAATGAGAAACTTTCGAGTTTTCAGGTCAGATCGAAATGTTGGCAGGGGAGGTGGACAGGTAACCATTCTATCTAAAAATTTGTCATCAGGCATCTATCTCTAAGAAAATTCTTCTGCCTGACTGGAGCATTTAGCGATCAAAATTTCATTTCCGCATTGTGCTGATATTACAATTGCTAATGTCTATCTTCCTTTAGGTGTGCACAGGACAGACTGTTTAGACAGCTTGGTGACTGGCACAAACAATGCAGTCATCGCAGGAGATTTTAATTCTCACCATAGTGACTGGGGAAGTCGCACTGATTCCTGCGGCCAGATTCTCTGGTCGTGGCTGTCTGCAAATGCTGTACGCTGCTGCAACTCTAGAGAAATAACCTTTATGCGAGGGGTTGCTCGCTCAGCCATTGATTTAACATTATCAGCAGGTAGGCTAGATGTGACTGATTGGTCGACAGAGGATTCGGGTACGTCTAGTGATCACTTTCCTATAACTTTCACTATCCGGTTATCTCCTCTTAAAACTAGTTGTGTAACCCACAAATTTGTCAACCACAAAATTTATAAAAATCTGATGTCCGCCTCACTTTCCTCTATGTTAATATAAGCCGTGATGACAGAGCTCAGCAGACGATTTCATTTTTGCAAAATGCAATAGACCACTCAATATTCGCTGTGCCCGCAGCAGCCTCTAATAAACAGCCGTCTCCTTGGTGGACAGAAGAATGTGAGAAGGCCTATCGTCGCGGAAAAGCGGCCTGGAAGAGGCTGTCCTGCTACCAGAGTCCTGCTAATTGGTTCAATTACAAATTCTTCTCTGCATCTTTCAAAAGAACACTTGCAAAAGCCAAGGAGGAGCAAAACCAAAATTTAAACACATAGCTTTCTAATCCTCGTCATCGGAAAACCCTGTATAGATTCATGGAACGTAACAAGAATATTGCCGTCCCTCTTCTCACCAGTTCAAGAGTGTTATCACCACAAAAGGCTCAGGAGAGCCTGGAGTGTATTGCTAAGGGATTGGCGTTACGCTTCCAGACGCAGAGATACGTCCCTTTGTGCACAATTTCACCCTCTTCGGATTATAAAGAGGTTGACACATCAGAGCTCCTCTCAGTCCTGCCAATGTTGCATCCTGCAGCTCTTGTACCAGATGGTGTCCCTGTTGGTATGGTTAAAATTTTAGCCGAGAAGTTTACAAGCGCCCTCTTAGATACGCTCAATGCTTCTCTGGAAAATGCATGGATTCCAAGCATTTGGAAGACGGCGAAAATTATTTTAATAATGAAAGATGTCGGAAAAGGATACGTCTTAGGTTATATTCGGCCAATTGCGCTGACTTCAAATTTAGTCAAATTAATAGAAAGATTAGTGCACAGTCGCCTCACAAAACATGTTCATGACATCAACGGTCTCAGCTCAGCTCAGATTGGCTTTCGTCGTGGATGCTTTATATGGTCCGCGCATGTGGATCTTGAGAGCAGAATTCGGCTCTCGCTACGCAGAAGAGAACTTTCAGCTTTGGTCACTCTTAATGTAGCAAAGGCCTATGACAGTGTATAGCATACTATTTTACTTAACAGACTTGCTGAGTTACATCCTCCAACCTACATTTATGCGTGGATATCTGAATTTCTGAAGGACAGATTCTTTTACTGCGCCGAGGGAACCCTATGTTCAAATACATATTATCAATCAAGAGGTGTGCCGCAAGGATCGGTGCTATCCTCTCTGCTTTTTAATATTTTGGTCAGTGGCATCCCCATTTGTCCTGATATAACAGTTTTTATGTATGCAGATGACATAGCTTTTTTCGCCTCGGCCAGAGATATCCACTGCCTTTACCACATTCCGCAGGAATATTTGGATGTTCTTGGAGTAAGGTAGCAGAGCATTAATTTATCACTGAATGTAGACAAATGCGGAGATTTGGTATTTCCTCCACACAGGCCTTTGCACATTTCATTAGTCCATCGCTCTCTCCAGATGCCATAAGTGGAATCTGTAAATTAACTGGGTGTTACTTACCACCCAGCATTGGATTGGAGCCTTCATATAAAGAACAATGCGTTTCACGAAGAACGCGCTCTAGGCCGGCTGACAAAAATCGCCAATAAGAAGTTTGGGATGCGCCGCCACACGTTATTGTTACTATACAAAGCATACGTAAGACCTATACTTGAATTTTGTTGCATTCTGTTCTTTGGTAGCGCAAGCTTCAAGATTCAACCCTTAATCTTACTGAAAGGCGCGCTCTCCGCCTCTGCCTTGGTCTCCCAAAATCAGTTTCAAACGCCCTGCTTTATCTGGAAGCCCGTTTCCCTGATCTAACTTCCCGTTTTCAAATACTCACGGTGCGAACTTTCCTCAGGTCGATGGAGCCAGTGACTGATGTCAGTACTCCTATTTTTGTGTCTCAGCCGGCCTTATTCTTTTCTCATCATTGGCCACGGTATCAAATGCCACAAATTATGCTAACGCAGAACCTTTTAACACCGATTGGTGTTGATCTCAGTTCTTTGCAGTGGGTTGATGACACGCCGGCAGCAGTGGAATTCCATTTGGACCACATCTTCCCATCTCATGCGAAACACATGCCAGCAAACATTTTAAACGGTATTCTCTCGGATCACATAGAGAAATACCCCATCATACGGTGCTTGCTACCGATGCCTCCGTCAACTGCCAAAAAGCTGCAGTTGGCATCTTTTCTCAGGATTTGGCATGGAGCTATTCCGTCCGCATCCCAGATTATATTCCTATATTCTTTGCGGAATTTTTGGCTCTCGGAATGACCGTTCACAAAATTCCATGCCATGTGTCTCATGTTATTATTCTCGCTGATTATTTGTCAGTGTTAGTCTCCCTTGACACTTCACAATAAGATTTTTTGAGGCGTTTCCTGCGATTTTTTCTCCCATGCACTTTAAGGTGGATCGTTTTGTCTGGGTCCCTGGCCATGCAGGTATTCATTCAAATGAGGTGGCTGATTACTTAGCAAGGTCGGCTCTTGACGGGTCAGTGACACATCCCGTCCCGAATTTCAGCCTGCAGGCGATTTCCAGGTTTCAGCGGTTCCTACATATATATGCCAGGTTACGAGATCCCTTACTAAATACCACTGACTATCAGCACTTAGCATATAATTGGAACGTCCGTTCGTGTAAATCCAGGTTGTGTGAGGTAACAATGACGCGGTTGCGGTGCAGGATTCCAAGTTTGAATTTATATCTATCCAGGTGTGGGTTGACACCGACGAACCTATGTGACGCATGTGGGAAAGTTGAATCTTTAGACCATTTTCTCCTCTACTGCCCAAAGTTCGCACTTCAGAGAAAGATTTACCTGGAGGTCCCTCTCTCCAGGTTAGGGCTCCCTTTAACTTTGCCAGTATTATTACCGTTTGGTGCAAACGCCAAGGGATTTGCATTGGGTTATATTTGTGGGTTTCTCCACGATTACATAATTGCAACTGGTAGGTTGATGTAGTAATTATTTTATAGTTCTACGAGCTCTTCTTTTTTCACCAAAATGCTGTCTGTTATTTAACTGTCAATATTGTTCTCTTGTTTCTATTCATTGATTTTTCAAAATTCACGATTGGTGCTACATTTTTGTCATCATCTTCCACGTAAACTTTGTTTATTCAACTACACCTTGGCCAATCCCCCCGCGTGGGTATGTGCCATATACCTGGGGTGAAGACGAAGAAGAAGAAGAAGAAGGAAGGCGCGATCACAGGGAATGACGTACGGAACCGTAGGAATCGCTTACCGCGTGTTGAGTCGGCGGCCTAATGTTTCGCGCATGCGCAACTTATAATTGTAAATTACGAGGCCACTGCTTCGTTTCTGGACGTTGCTAAAATTGCGCACAAAGTCGGCTTAGGGAATGCACTTGCACAAAGTTAATACGTTTGATTTAGCATTTCTATTAAGCAGACACCCACTGCGCAGTGTAGCAGTTAATTCTCTAGAGGGAAGGAAAAAAGAACTTTTTCATTAAAAAAAATCATGAAATGAAAGTCATTTGATTTTTTTAGAAGGAAGCGGTCTTGGTCCGGTTTTCAGATATTCGCGCAAGCAGAGCGTGCAAAAACGCTTTAAAACATAAAGTTCATACAAATACGGGGGTTATTATGCCCAGGAATCGGACAAAGGCAACAGCGTGAGCTCTGTCTCTGCACTTCTCAAAAAAGTATTTTTTTTTATTAGCGGCGTGGCTAAGCCATATATAGGCACCCGAATCATTAGAACTGGGTCATGCCAGCCCATATTCGTTAATTACTAAATTTACCAGACCTTTTCACAGGAACTTCAGTGGTTATTTGCAGCCGCTTCTAGTTCCCAGTATTAACGATAGAATTCTACAGATCCGTATTTGTCTGTCTGGATGGTGTCGTCATCGGCCTTAAGCCCGTTTCATATGCACGCGATTCTCGCCTGCGACACTGCGAACTCCGTCGGTCTGCGACTGGGGAGGGCCGTCGGTCTAGTCGCAGACGGCTTGCGATCGAGTTCCGTCCGGTTGTCATTCAGTCACAGCTTCGGTGTGTTCGCTCAGCTACTGAACAATGGGGAGCGCCGAACTAAATTATTATTTTTATAATAATATTTGTCTTTTGGAAAATAAATGGCGCAGAATCTGTCTCATATATCAATGGACACCTGAACCGCGCCGTAAGGGAAGGGATAAAGGAGAAAGTGAAAGAAGAAAGGAAGAGGTGCCGCAGTGGAGGGCTCCGGAATAATTTCGACCACCCGGGGATCTTTAACGTGCACTGACATCGCATAGCACACGGGCGCCTTAGCGTTTCCTCCATAAAAACGTAGCCGCTGTCGGCGGGTTCGAACTTGGGAACTCCGTATCAGTATCCGAGCGCTCTAACAACTGACCGCGGGTCCTTGGTCAGTGTTTTACGGCTTTGCGTGTCTCTGTCTTGACGTGCTAGCAATTGTTGCTCATATCGAGCCAGTGGGTACGGCTCAGGCCCTTTCCATTCTTCGTTCAGTCACAACAGCAACACAAGGGGATGTTCTTGGCAGCCGCGATGCGATGGGTCGCGTGGGTTAGTCTTTCGTTCCCGAGGCCAACCGATTAGGCGTTCAGACCACCGGCGTCCGTTCCGGCCCGTGGTCCACGAAGCTCTGCCGTCCTCGGAGCTAGGGTACTGTGTCGACTCCTGATGGACGCCGTCTCGATGACCTTCTGTCCACGGACCGGTGTCAAAGGAAAGAGGGATGCGATCTACCAGTGCCGAACCAGTGCTGACGTGGCACTGTAGACGAGACTTCTCTGAAATTTACAACAAACGCGTGGACATTTCTTCCTCTCACAACGTACGCAAATTTTGCGGACCGTTGCAGTTACTACAATATGACAACTGGCTAGTAGCCATTAAGAACTTTGTTTTGATTTGTATTATGAGAGTTTAACGCCTCAAAGCGACGCAGTCTATGAGCGACGCCGTAGCGAAGGGCTCCAGAAATTTTGACCATTTTGTGGTTCTTTAACGTACACTGACATCACACAGTAGACAGGCCTCTAGAAGTTCGCCTCCAACGCAATTCGACCGCCGAGGTCGGAATCGGACGCGCGTCTTTCCGGTCACGCAATATTGCATGTCTCACGACTGTTTTGCATCGTGTAGAGGCGTCTAGTGTTTCGTCTGCTTATAGCACACGCACACACCCGCCGCGGCGCATCAGTGCCTAGAGCGCTATGCTAGTGAGCCGGAGTTCTCGCCTGCCCGTGTGCTGTTCGATGTCAATGCACGGTAGAGATCTCCACGTGGTCGGAATTATTGCGGACTCGCAGCAGGCCTGCCGAATTATGTGCGGTGTTGGATAGCGCCACTCGCCCCCAGTATACTATAAAAGATAGTTTGGGTGTTAAGTCAGCAGGGGGCTGAGGGGAACGAGGCTGCCCGAGCGTTCCTTCAACCGGGCTCCACTGGATCCCCTGGATCCACCGCAGCAATCATACCAATCCTTCCAATCACTTACGCGGATATTACAAACCGCCTGCGCCTCTGCAGCAGGGTCCTCCCGGGACACGCTCGACATAACCTAGGATTGCCACTTTAGATAGCTCCAAACTGCGTCTATCTTAAACCGCGTCATACTAAAACACGTGGACCCTACATTCACGGGGAGGTGAAAATTCTGCGGGCGATGTGCAGACCTATACCACATGGTGTGAGCCTACCAGTGCAATACACATATAGCCGTTATAAGTCCAGCCAACTAGGTAGGGTTGGGAAGCGGCCATGTGCAGCTGTGACATGGAGGCCCAGCGAGCCCTGGTCGAGAGAGCGCGGGCACCAGCAGCGCCAGTGGTGTCCCGGAATAGGGACTGCCACCCAGCGTAACAACCATCCCCCATCTCCCATTCCTAATTTATTACAGTGCAACAAATAATGTTTTCTCCTCATCCTTCAACAGCGGAGCCCTCCAACATGCCACCTCTTTCTTCATTTCCTCTTTACGTCCGTCCTTTATCCCTTCCCTTACGGCGCGGTTCAGGTGTCCGCTGATATATGAAACAGACACTGCGCCTACCCTCCGCGGTGGCTCAGTGGTTAGATCGCTCGGCTACTGATCCGGAGTTCTCGGGTTCTAACCCGACCGCAGCGGCTGCACTTTAATGGAGGCAAAATGCTAAGGCCCCCGTGTGCTGTGCGATATCAGTGCATGTTAGAGATTCCCAGGTAGTCGAAATTATTCAGGAGCCCTCCACTACGGCACCTCTTTCTGCCTTATTTCTCTCACTCCCTCCTTTCTCTCTTCGCTTAGGCCTTTCAGGTGTCCCCCAATATGTGACTGATACTGCGCCACTTCTTTTCCCCAAAAACCAATTTTAATTTTTATGTTTACATTCCGCAGGTGGATGTTACCGCGTAAAGACATACAGACAGACAGAGAGAAAAACATTATTTGGCAAGTGAGTTTTAGTCCGTGCTGGGTCCCTGGGCCACTGCGCGGTCGCGCACTGCATCAAGAATGTAATGTGTGGGACATGACGTCGGCAGCCCTAGTCACCGCCGCATGATGTCGGTGGACACCCGAACCGCGTCATAAACGAAGGGATAAAGGAGGGAGGTAAAGAAGAAAGGAAGAAAGAGGGGCTGTAGTGGCGGGCTCCGGAATAGATCCGTCCTGACATCGCACAGCACACGGACGCCTTAGCGTTTTTCCTCCTTAGAAAAGCAGCAAAGTGGTTTTAGGCAAGGAAATGGCGCAGTAACTGTCTCACTTATTGCGGTGAACACCCGAACCGTGCTGTAAGGGAAGGTGGTGGGTGGTTACAACGTTACTGCCTCGAAATGGAAGGGATTAGTTGGGACTGGGGCGAGTCCAGGGTGGCCGACAGTCGGGGGCGACCAGCTCGCGTGATGAGGGCCAGTTGCGTTGTTTTTATTGAACTGGCCAAGAGCTTCTCCCATTCCAGGGAGCTGGCAAGAGTGTCATCAAAAGGGTTTGCTAGCGCATTCCTATAAAATATGGTCTTGGTTGGCGTCACCACAGTGCGGGCATGCGTGGTCATATTTACGGTTTGTGATTAATCATAATCAGTAGGAGCTAGTAATTGCCTTTGTTTGTAGGCGTCTGTGTTGTGGATTGCGCTCTGTCCAGGTCCGGGATGAGGGGGCGCATCTTAGCTCGCGATAAAAAAAAACTGAAAATTCGTTTCTTGGGAAACGAATTGGCACGGTATCTGTCACATATCGGCGGACACCTGAACCACGCCGTAAGGGAAGGGATAAAGGAGAAAGTGAAAGAATAATGTAAGAAAGAGTTGCCATAGTGGAGGGCTTGGGAATAATTTCGACCACCTGGAGATCTTCAACGTGCACTGACATCACACAGCACACGGGCGCCTCAGCGTTTCGCCTCCATCGAAAGAAACACAGCCGCCGCGGTCGGATTGCAACCCGGGAGCCGAACCATTTTTGTGGCTTCTTCCGCTTCCCCCCGCGTCACTCAGAACTGAAGCTCGAGGTAGTTAACCGAAAGGCATAGCGGTTATTGCTGGGCCTTGCCACTTGCAGCTGCAAATGACTATGTGAAGCTGCAGCCACAGCGTTGCGCCTGCCTTCCTCGCAGCGCCTGTAGTACAGCCTTTTGTCACAACTTCTGCGACTTGTCGAAACAGCGGTTAGAAGGCCCCTGCTGCGCCGTTTGCACATTGTGAACAAAATTATACAGCTGAGGTTTGAACATTCTATTACAATCGCGACCACAACGAGCTGCGGTGTGCGGAATTAGGGCATACATAGCACGCCTACCTGCGGATATGTACACATGACTGAGTTAACGGAGAAGCACGCAATTCGACGCCAGCACTTTAATGCCTGAATTGGGCAAGAGAGGATTGAACATTTTATTAACCTAGTGCCATCCATGCACGAGGAAATGATATTGAATCAACTTCTGCGCAAATATGCATTTTTCTTGACTTAGGGTAGGTAGGAGGGCCGGTTCAAACATTAAACGTTATTCTGTATTCTGTAATCTGCATGACATTTATTCGTCCGGCACTAAACGCAGTCAATATAAAGGCAAGCAAGCAGAAGTGATAATCACCGACTACGAGCGAGCAGTTCAGCGCCTTCGAAAGCCTGCGGAAAAAACCACGATTCTCTCTCTGGGACCACATCGTGTTTCAGAAGCTGGAATAAACGTTGACGTTCAATCGGTCCCGTCACACATCGCGGAACAAGAGAGCTGACGGTCTCGCCAGTTTGGCCCATATGTTTAAGGCACCTCTGACTCTGGCGAACGACCATAGGCAGCACTGCGTGGCTGTAATTCGCAGCCATTTTGTGTCCTTCTCCCCCAAGCTTCTCACACCTTTCAGCAGTCGATTCTCGGACCTCGCTGTTCCGGCTACGCACAGAAGCTCATGGACGACAGCCTGGTTACGCAGAGTAGGCCTCCTCGCCTCCCCAATTTGCACTGCGCCAAGTTCAAGCAGACCACGAACGCATCTTGTAGAAATGTGCCAAGTGAAAGAACGCACGAAATAAAAGGAACCTACCGTCTTTGCCAAAAGTGGACAGTCTGCATGGTTTCCCTCATGTATTTGAGTCCTTGCGGCTTTCTAAACATCAAAACGTCTTGAAAAGTGAGGAAAAGGGTTTGCCTTTGATTGCCGAGATTTAGAGCTTGAGAGGAGGGATAAGTGCTCCATTACACCTTACAACTGAGAAACAAACCATGCAGCCCGGTCCAGGTACTCGCAGCAGTACAGAGGATTTTCCTTGACTTCCTGGGTTTAGTCAGACTACTGGGTGTATTGTAGCGCTGCCAGTGTGGACTCATGGGGACTACATTGAATATGGACTCCGCTAAGTAGCTTTTTTCTCCTTTCCCTTTTTGTCTTCTCGCCATGGAGAGTGTTTGCACGTGCGATTGCCCAGTGGTAAGCTAACCAAGGCTTCTTTATTCTTAAAACAAAATTGGTCGTGTTGCAGACTTACTGAAGCCGCGTGCAATATTTTAAACGGAAAATGATTTGTTTTAAAAGAGTGTGGACGGCGTCCCACAAATGAAACGCTGTCCATTAATACGGCGTTCGTAACTCTTGCAGCCTACCAACTACAGACGCTGTTTCCTACACAGCAGACAGCTGCTGAGGCGGGAGACGCACATCGATTTCATCGCTGGAATAGAAACAATTCTATACACCTTAAATTGCAGAGCTGTAGACCCGGGTTCCAGCGTTCGAACCCGACCGCGGCGGCTGCGTTCGTATGGAGGAAAAACGGTAAGGCGCCCGTGTGCTGAGCGATGTCAGTGCACGTTAAAGATCCCCAGGTGGTCGAAATTATTCCGGAGCCCTCCACTACGGCACCTCCTTCTTCCCTTCTTCTTTCACGCCCTCTCTTGTCCCTTCCCTTACGGCGTGGTTCAGGTGTCCAACGATATATGAGACAGATACTGCGCCATTTCCTTTCCCCAAAAAACCAATTACTAATATTGTAACGTGCTTCCACAGAACCTCGACGGAAGAAGCAGAAGATGAAGGACTGACCCGCGGAGAAAGAGGAAGAAAAAGAGAGGGCTGAAGGACGCTGCTAGGCTTCCTGCTTCCATCCTGCTTCGACCGGTCCCCTCTTTGAATAAACCCCCGTGCGTGCAAAGCACGTAACAGGTTGGTGAGAGGTGCCGGGTATCGACCACGGAGCATTCCATCTACCGAAGGAGCCGTAGACTCGCAGGCTTCCCACCACTGCCATCGGACATGCCTGGAGACGACAATGCTGAGCAACCCGGGCTATCCACAGCGAACAACTGGCCACATTATCGAGAGCCCCGCACATTTTTTGGAAAACCTGAAGAGGGCGTTGACGAGTGGCTGAAACACTACGAGCGGGTGAGCAAATACAATCGAGGGAACGCTGCTACTAAATTGGCTAACGTTGTGTTTTTCCTTGCCGCCACTGCCCTTGACTGGTTCGACAATCATGAGGATACACTGAGTTCATGGGCTACCTTTACGACCGAGATAAAGAAAAATTTTGGGGATGAATCGGCAAAGAAGAAGCGTGCGGAACAGACATTGCTTCACCGCGCGCAAGTACCCGGAGAAACTTGCACGGCATACATCGAAGCCATCTTAAAGTTATGCAAGCTAGTTAACTCCAGAATACTTGAAGAAGACAAAGTCGGCCACCTTCTAAAAGGAATTGCGGAAGATGTTTACAATTTCCTGATTAGCAAAGAGAGCCTGAGCACCACCGCTGACGTTATAGAACATTGCAGAACATTTGAAGCTCTTAAGCTGCGTCGAATCACCCCTAAATTCGGAAGATTGGCCAATGTCACCTCTATAGCCAGTGTTGAAGCCAGTCCTCCAAATTCTATGGCTGATATGATTCGAGAGATTGTGCGCGAGGAATTGTCCAGATCCCGGGATACCTTCTGCCACACACAATATCTGCGGCACAGTTCTGCACCGGAGGAAGATGTTGCCGCCCTGTCGACTCCGTGGGCTCCACCCAACGGCACTTTGCCCATGGACGATCGGAACATTGCCCAACGTTATCGACACCAGCCGACAGAAAGGAGGCCCACCTACCCAGAAGACGTGGTTCGTCAGCAGCGAGATCCTGGCTTCAGCCAACGTCGCGACTTTGTTCGCCAGGACTCTTATGGCGGTCGCTGGCGCTCTCAACCTTTGTGCTACCGGTGTGGCATTGCAGGGCATATCGCTAGATATTGCCGCCGTCGTTTCCCAACTTCTCAAGACTGCCAACCCCCGGCGAATACTTACGGGCAACTGCACACCGCGCAGCAGAGACCCCCAACGTCCGCTTGGGACCCGTACCGTCCGAGCACTTTGCGGAGTTCATCACCCGCATCTGACCGCAGTGTGACGCCGCCACCTTAGCGCCAACGGCGGTCACCTTCTCCTCGACGTCGTGCATCCCCTCCGCCTCCGGGAAACTAGGAGGCGCGGCCGATGGAGGTGAGGCCGCCGGCGAGTCGATGACGTCCAATCTACCTCTGCCCGTGTTTATGTTGAAGAACAAACTGGAAGTGTTTATTGATGGTGTGAAAACAATGGCTCTTGTGGACACTGGTGCTACCGTATCCGTTATGAGTTTGAGGTTTAAGAATCGTTTAGGTAGGAAAGTGATGTTTAGTGGTGACCGTGCAGCGTTATTCCGTGGTGTAGGTGGTGAACCTTTGGTTCCACTTGGTGTGTGTGCTTCGGATGTTGTTATTGGTGGTCTAACGTTTAGAACAGAATTCGCAGTGCTACCACGGTCAACGCATGATGTGATTCTTGGGATTGATTTTCTGCAAGAGTGTGGTGCAACTTTAGACTGTCGTACGGGAGAAGTTGCTTTGAATTCTTCGTTACTTTCAGCTCTTGTGGATAACTCGACACCGGATTTTGGAGCATTTGCGGTGGAAGAAGATACTATTGTACCAGCTTTCTCTGCAGCATTCGTGCGGGTTTCCTCTATTCACAATCAGTGCGAATCTTTTGAAGCTGTGGTAGAGCCTACGACACTCGCCTGCTCTAAGAAGAGTATCGTCGTGCCTCGTTGCGTCGTTCCCGTGGTGAGAGGCCGTACCGAGCTGTGGACAGTGAACCACTCTGAAGAGCCAGCTGTGTTGCCCCGGGGCCTCAAACTCGCCCGTTTCGAGGAAGGTGTGTCAGGTTTCGTCGCGGCGTTAACCAACTCTGTCAGTGAGCAGCACGTGAAAAGAGATATGGAGACCCAAGTTAAGGCTATGATTAATCAGGCTCTTTCCCCAACCGAGCGTCGCACTCTAGTGGAACTCCTTCTGAAACACGTGTTCGTGTTCGACTTTGCCAAAGACGATTCAACACCACCGCCTACCAGTCGTATTCATCACACGATCAACACCGGCTCCGCACCTCCTATACGCCCGAAGCCCTATCGAGTCTCAGCCACTGAACGTAAGTTAATAGATGACCAAGTTCAAGAGATGCTAAAGCGAGGCATAATTCGAGAATCCTCCAGTCCTTGGGCGGCTCCAGTTATCCTTGTTAAGAAAAAAGATGGCACATGGAGGTTCTGTGTTGACTACCGTCGCTTAAATACGGCCACGAAGAAGGACGTCTACCCGCTTCCACGTATAGATGACGCAATTGATTGTCTGCACTCCGCTTCATACTTTTCTTCTATTGATTTGAGATCCGGCTACTGGCAAATCCCCGTGCACGCTGCAGATAGGGAAAAAACGGCATTCATTACACCAGACGGACTTTACGAGTTCAACGTTATGCCTTTCGGATTATGTAATGCACCTGCAACATTCGAGCGGTTCATGGATACAATCCTGCGTGGCCTCAAGTGGCAAATTTGTTTATGTTATCTGGACGACGTTGTAATTTTTGGCAAAACGTTTAGTGAGCACAACCGCCGTCTGGATATTGTGCTTGATTGCATGGAACGAGCTGGCCTTATCCTCAATTCCAAGAAATGTCATTTTGGGAACCGTGAAACAATTGTTCTTGGTCATTTAGTTGATAAAGAAGGTGTTCGACCAGATCCAAAGAAAATTGAAGCTGTCAAAAGTTTTACGGTGCCTCAATCAGTGAAAGAGCTGCAGAGTTTTTTAGGGCTCTGCTCGTACTTTCGACGCTTTATAGCTAGGTTTGCGGACATCGCTTACCCACTCACGTGTTTGCTGCATAAAGATGCACCGTTCAATTGGACCAGCGAATGTGACGCAGCTTTCCGGCATCTGAAATTTCTTTTGACCTCGGGCCCCATCCTACGCCACTTCTGCCCATCTGCACCAATTGAAGTGCACACTGATGCAAGTGGTATCGGTATCGGCGCTGTACTTATACAACGCCATGGTCACGATCAGCACGTGGTAGCATATGCCAGCCGTTCGTTGAGTAAGAGCGAAAGAAATTACACGGTTACTGAGCAAGAATGTCTCGCCGTTGTTTTCGCTGTACAGCGCTTCCGCTCCCATCTGTACGGGAATGCTTTCACCGTCGTGACCGACCACCACTCGCTTTGCTGGTTAGTGAGTCTTCGTGACCCCTGTGGCCGGCTTGCTCGATGGGCTTTGCGCCTACAAGAATTTAATTTCACTGTTGTGCATAAAAGCGGCCGTAAACACTCAGATGCCGATTGTCTTTCCCGTTTGCCGCTTCTAACGACTGAGGACGACGCAGACAACTTTGATGAATACTTGTCGTCACTTTCACAAGCCTTCCCCGATCTTCAAGTTTTTCGAACTGAGCAACGCAAGGACCAAACATTAACCTCTTTGTTTGATGCCGCTCAAGATTCTGTAAAGAATACTTTTTGCATTCGCGACGGTTTGCTTTATAAGAAGAATTTCGCTTCTGGAGGAGCACGCATGCTTCTTGTCGTACCCGAAAGCCTACGCATCACAGTTCTTGAAATGATGCACGACGACGCCACGTCTGGGCACTTGGGAGTGACACGCACACTCCACCGCACACAACAACGATTTTACTGGCCTAACATGCGTTCAACCATCCAGCACTATGTAGCCAGCTGTGTGCAATGCCAGCGCTTTAAGCTGCCGACTTCAAGTCCACCGGGCAAATTGCGGCCAATCACACCTCCAACAGCCCCGTTTGAGCAAGTTGGCATTGACCTCCTTGGACCTTTCCCACGATCCTCTAAAGGAAATCGATGGATTCTTGTGTGCGTAGACCACTTAACCCGTTATTGTGAGACAGCCGCTATACCAGTTGCTACTGCGTCTGAAGTATCTAACTTCTTACTTCGATTCGTCATTCTTCGGCACGGCCCTCCTGCAGTTCTCATTAGCGACCGTGGACGTCAATTTACAGCGGACGTTGTTGAAGAACTTCTCCGCCTCAGCAGCTGCAGTTTTCGCCACTCCACGCCATATCATCCCCAAACGAACGGTGTGGTAGAACGCACTAATCGTACGCTCACCACCATGCTTGCCATGTACGTCGCTGCAGATCATAAGGACTGGGATGGCGTACTCCCGTTCACCACTCATGCGTACAACACCGCGCAACATGAGACAACTGGCTACAGCCCCTTTTACCTGCTCTATGCTCGCTCGCCTCGCTGCGGCCTTGACACCATGCTACCATTTTTCATCCACGATGAACCTTCTCTTGCGACCACACTCTGCAGAGCTGAAGAAGCTCGCCAGCTTGCCCGCGTTCGAATTTTATCTTCGCAAGAGCGTTCCAAGAACCGCTACGACGTCCAACACCAAGAAGTTTCTTATGTTCCTGGTGACATTGTGTGGTTGTGGACCCCTCTACGCAAGCGTGGTCTGTGTCAGAAACTGCTATCCCACTACACTGGACCATTTGTTGTGTTGGAGTGCATAAGTGACGTTAATTACGTTATAGCACGACTAACTGCTAGTGGTCGACGGTCACGCCAATCTCAGGTGGTGCATGTAGCCCGCCTCAAGCGATTCCATCCCAGACGGTCTGTTTAACTCGCCCGACGGGCATCGTCTGCGAGGAGGGAAATGTAACGTGCTTCCACAGAACCTCGACGGAAGAAGCAGAAGATGAAGGACTGACCCGCGGAGAAAGAGGAAGAAAAAGAGAGGGCTGAAGGACGCTGCTAGGCTTCCTGCTTCCATCCTGCTTCGACCGGTCCCCTCTTTGAATAAACCCCCGTGCGTGCAAAGCACGTAACAATATTATTATTATTATTTGGACGATTATCGCTCTTTGAAGGCATCGAAGATTGACCAATCCGCAAGGAGAGACGACGAAGAAGCTGTGACGTCGATGCCGCGTGGCGCGTGCCAGCCAAGGAGGCTATATAACAGCACATCACTGGAACGCCTCAGACGAACGACAGCGGGTATACATGTAGGATGCAAGAAGCCATGGCTCCCGTGGAACGTAGGTGCTCCGGAGATGTACGAGGCTGCGAATCCTGGCTGCTCGGACCAGACAGGGCCCACCAGTTCCTCTGCAGGTGGTCGCGGGGGACTCGGCCCCTACCGTGTAGCGGCCCTTTGCTGCTTCGATGCCTGCGCTTCCGCTGGCATCGATGCAACCTAGGCAGCCCAAGCGACACGCACCACGTCATCACCTGCCTGGCTGCACCCAACACTGACGGCAGCGTCTCTCGCTGAATCTTGAGGTGAGCAGAAACTGCTATAAGCACGTTGCTGTATCTGGCGCAGGTTTTTATTTTCTGTGCTTAGCTGAGAGCGATTTCATGTGGTCCTTCGGATATTCGTTCTGCGTCTCGCGCCTCATAGTCTTCTGTCTTGTCCAGCATTTCTTTTTCGGTGCTTCCTTTCCACGCATTCTGGTGGGCAATCATTAAAAATTGTTGATTTATCGCACGTTCGATGTACGGAACGGCTGGATAATTGGCTGTGCGTATTTGAGAGTCCGCCCTAATTAGTCTAATACCTCTAAAATATATCCTACATGTATGAAGGCGGCGTAACGGTTTTAACGTCTCCGAGCGTCACATGAGAAGTGAGGGGCAGCTTAGCGGTGGGTCTCGGATTAATTTAGACCACCGGTGGTCCTTCAACTTTGAACCACCTGGGTGCCCGTGTGTGCTTTAGAAAGAACCACCATAGCCCCTCGGAACAGTGGGGAGAAGACAAAGGGAGGGCGCTGCCGAGCCAGGTATCGAGCACGTGCTCTCGAGCGAGGTATCGAGCACTTGCTCTCGAGCCAGGCAGCGAGCGCGTGCTCTCGAGCCAGGTATCGAGCTCGTGCTCTCGAGCGAGGTATCGAGCACGTGCTCTCGAGCGAGGTATCGAGCACTTGCTCTCGAGCCGGGCAGCGAGCGCGTGCTCTCGAGCCAGGTATCGAGCACGTGCTCTCGAGCCAGGCAGCGAGAGCGTGCTCTCGAGCCAGGTATCGAACACGCGCTCTCGAGTCAAGTAGCGAGCGCGTGCTGCCGAGCAAAACGCCGTTCTATTTTTGGGGCTGGGCGGCAGAGTCGTGCCGACTGTGCGAGGCTGCCTTTGTCCGTGGTCGCTGCCCCAGGAGCCTCCCGGGCCGAGCCAATTGTTCAAGGTGTTCGAATGCAAGGACCCGGCATTGAGAGCCAGCCGTGTTGTGCTTCCAGAAGCGAGCAGGCACGACCCGACGTTGTGCCACTGGACTTATCCCTATTCAAACCAAGCACCAGCACCGGCATCGTGACGCGAACGACCACCGTAGGACTTCCTGTGAAGGTGAGCCGCACCTTAGTAGAGTTTATTTTTTGTCCCTTTCAGTGAATATTTTCTGTGTCCCGTAATTGGTTCGTAAACGTCTATTAGATCCGATAATAGTGGTCTGGTTCCTTGGCGCCTTCATGGGTCAGAGCTTCGCCACGAACATGCACTGCGAGTAGCAAGGAGGATTTGTATTCAGCTGTAAGCGCCGTGGATTCGCTCGTGACGTACTCGTGAGCCTTCACGGCATGGTTCCTTCCCTACTCCGCCTGGTAGTAGCCGTGTAACACTGGCAGTTTTAAGACGAGCGCCTGGTTCGGAACGCGGCCTCGGGCGCGAGGCTCACCTGCGCCTGTCCTTGACTTGAGTGGCTGCGGCGAGCATATTTGCCGATGTCAGCGCACGTTAAAGATCCCCATGTGGTCGATATTATTTTGGAGTTCTCCAATACAGCACCTGCGTGGCGGCTGAATGGCTACGGCACTGGTCTGCTGCCCAGAAAGATGCAGGCTCCATCCCGGCCACTTGGTCGAATTTCGATGGAGGAGAAATTCTAGACGCCTGTGTACTGTGCGATGTCAATGCACGTCCAGGAACGCGGGTGGTCGAAATTTCCGGAGCCCTTCACTACGACATACCTCACAGCCTTAGTCGCTTTGGGACGTTAAACACCAATAAAACAAACCAAACCTCTCTCTTCACTGCCACCCTCCTCCCTTTCCACATGACAGGGTTGAGGCGTGCACCAAGAAGTGTTAATGCGCCTTTCATTCTCCTGATAAGCGGTATTTTTGAGGCCCTCGGTGAATGTGGCAAATGACAGTGTTAGCTCAATGTCGACAGTGCTAAACCCAGTTGGTTGACGCCCTTTCAGAGTTTGACTTTAGGCGCGAATCTCACGTCCTTGCACCGCTTCGCAATCGCGAAATTCGATTTCCCGGCGAGCCTCGCGTTTCCTATCGGCGTTTCGTTCTTGCGTGCTTTTGAGGCTGCGAGCCAACAACGCGGCAGCGGATGTGCTGCTAAGCGAACGCTCTTGCCACACTGCCGAGTCTCTGGCCTGTGCGCGTCTCCAAAGTGGCGCGTGGCCAGCTCAAATTTCTGCACGACGCTGTTCCGCCTCAACCATGTCGTTGGGCTCGAATGACCCATAGCATGTCGACGCGCCGCGCAGCAGCGCGTGTGTATGCGCCACTGCGTCGCTTTAAGCGCCGGCATCGAGCGTCTGCAATTGGCCGTCGACGTGAGTGCAGTGCGTACACGATTCTGTTATGCACGATGCCGTCCGGCCTGTGTCACCTGCGGATGACACGTCACAGAGCCGCCGCCGCCGAAACCGAGCGCTCGCCTGTCTCTGTACGCCGTCGGCGGTTGTGTTCATTGGCGTTGGCGTTGACAAAGTTCTAGACTCCGATGATTTTGAGGAAAGGAAGGGAGCATGGTCGGCTCCCTAGGTGAGTGGACGCCTCAATCGCGCTTTGATGTACTACGTGGCGAAGCTGAGAGGTGTGGGCGGCACCCATTAGCGCTGACAGAGTTCTGGAAGACACGCGGAACTGCAGCAATAGGCCTCAGCGTTCATTGGGTAACCATCTTCAAGCTGTCAGCCATCAATTTAACTGCCACCTGCCAGGGTGACAGGCTGCGTGCGCTGCCTATGCAGTGTGCGGAACGCGCTCTACGTTAGACGCCAAGCCGCGTCTGCTTGCATCGTACACCACGGGTTTCGCTCTCTAACCATGTTCAGCAGTAGTTATCTCTTCTCGTACGGCGCGCTTGGTGCACGCCGATACAGTGAGACAGATACTGCGCCATTTCCTTTCCCCTAAAACCAAATTTTCATAAAACGCCGGTGCACTTTCATGCGTTCGTCTGAACGGTAGGTGTGATCCATGGGACACCTGCCGTGGTGACCGACACCGCGGGTCGCTGCCGTAAGGCTAAATTGGTTTTTGGGGAACGCAAATAGCGCAGTATCTGTCTCGCATATCGGCGGACACCTGAACATCGCCACAAGGGATGGGATAAAGTAGACTCAGGAAGAAAGAGCGGCGACGAAGCGTGCGGCGCACCCAGTCCTCCTCCCCGGTTGCCTTGGTAACGGCGCATGCGCACAACTGGTCTCGTGTGTACCACGAAATACTTTACTGGTAGCATAGTGTAGCTCCCGCTACAATATCCGGATCGGCGCTGAGGAGTATGATCGCCCTTTGGTCTAAAGATTTTACGCTTCCCTCAAATGGAGCCTGAGGGAATTCCCTGATGATGGAATTGAGATGTGCTGTGGCTTTATAAAGCTTACACTTTCTATGGAACTGACCCGGGCAGTACAGGCTGAACAAGGGGGCTTGGAAATCAGTTGGTTTGCAAGCGACGCCAACTGCCGGCCTGGCTCTTTTTAAGGATGTATCAGCTGGAAAGTATTCAACCCGCCCTCTTCCATAGCTTTGTGTGATCTCTCTCACATTATAGCGGTCGCGCCCTGTGAAGCCCTCGGCGAGCACACCTGCGCACGCTAACCTCGCTGGGAACGAGGAGGCGGATGAATTAGCTCGAGAACTTAGCTCCAATAAGCTCGAGGAATGTGCTTCCCACTAAAATTGTTTGGAAGAAAGGAAAAGCGCAGTAACTATCTCAAATCTCAGTTGATACCTTTACCGCGCCGTGAGGGAGGGGAAGAAGATGGGAGTGGAAATTGGGGGTTCTTGGGAATGGAAATGGCGCAGTAGATGTCTATCATCTCGGCGAAACCTGAACCGCGTGGTGTGGGAAGAGATAAAGGAGGTATTGAAAGTAGAAAGGAAGAAACAGGTGCCATAGTGGATGGCTGTGGAATAATTTCGACCACCTGGGGATCTTTAACGTGCACTGACATCGCTCAGCACACGGGCTCCTATGCGTATCGCCTCCATTCAAACGCTGCCGCCGCGGTCGGGTTCGAACCGGGGTACTCCGCTCAGTCATCGAGCGCCTTCACCACTAAGCCACCGCGGCGGGGAGGCAGTAGCGTCCACCAAAAAATTCAGGCATTTATGCTGCTTTCTTTTGCTAAAGCACAAGGGAGGTTGATTTTGAGGAAAGGGAAAGGGCATAAATCTTTCGCAGGATCTGTGGACACATCGCGGTGTGTCGCGGTAGTGTCCATCTGCAAAAAAATCGTGCTTTCAATATTTCCTGCCTAGCAATGCTATAGCACCGGATATTTTAAAGCGATAGCTTTAATACTACCCTCCGTAGCTTCTTCGCCATGTGCCCCAGTTTGACCTTGAACCGAGGAGAAACCACGTGACAGCTATGACGTCACTCAGCAAGCCTTCACCGAAACCAAGCGCTCAATTCTGTTTCGGTAAGCCGACGGCTTTTGTTCTGTTCATTGGCGTTGGCTTTGACGAAGTTCTAGACTGCGATAATTTTGAGCAAAGGCAGGGGGCTTAACTAGTTCCCTAGGTCAGTAACTGTCGCTTATATCTTGGTGGACACCCGAACCGCACAGTAAGGGAAGGCAAAAAGGAGGGAGTGGAAAAAGAAAGGAAGAAAGAGATGGTGGAGGGCTCCGGAATAGTTTAGACTGCCTGGGAGTCTTTAACATTATGACATCGCACAGCACACGGGCGCCTTTTTGCGTTTCAACTTCATCTAAGCGCGGAACTGCAGCTATAGGCCTCAGCGTTAATTGGGTGACCAACCTCTTTCAACCAACCATTAATTTAACTGCGACCTGCCGGGGTGGCAGGGTGAGCGCGCCGCCTATCCAGTATGCAGGACGCTCTAAACGTTACAGACGCCGAAGCGCTACCGCAGCATTCGCTCTCTAAACGAGTTCAACAGTAGTCAAGCGTTTTTATGGAGGAAAAACGCTAAGGCGCCCGTGTGCTGTGCGATGTCAGTGCACGTTAAAGATCCCTAGGTGGTCGAAATTATTTCGGAGCCCTCCACTACGGCACCTTTTCTTCCTTTCTTCTTTCACTCCCTTCTTTATCCCTTCCCTTACGGCGCGGTTCAGGTGTCCAATGATATTTGAGACATACTGCCCCATTTCTTTTCCCCCAACCAATTATTATTATTATTAGTCAAACCGCAGCTAATTTTTTCCGGGCGTTTTGAGGTATCCACGGACAAAGTGAGCCATCTTTGCGCCTTTAATTTCGTATATCCAACGGAGTGGTTATATTGCGAATAAGGCTAGACGGAATTAAAATTATTTGCTTCGTGCGGACTGGCCATGGTCAAAGGCCTGAAAATTGATTTTCAGGAAAGGAAATGACGCAGTAACTGTCTCACATTTCTCGGTGGACTCCTGAACCACGTCGTAAAGGAGGGGATAAAAGAGGGAGCGTATGAAATGAAGACGTGCCAAAGTGGAGGGTTTCAGAATAATTACGACCACCTGGGGATCTTTAAAGTGCATTGAAATCGCACAGCACACTGGCTGCTCGTGCTTTTCGCCTCCATCGAAACGCGGCAGCCGCGTTCAGTTTCAAACCCGTGTACTCTGGATCAGCAGCCGAGTGCCCTAACTATTCAGCTACCGCGGCGGGTAGCGTTTAGTAGATTGTCTTATTCCGGCCACGGTGGCTCAGTTAGGGCGCTCGGCTGCTGAGCCGGAGTAGCTCGATGGTACGAACGCGGGTGTGGCCGCCGCGGTGGAAGCGTTCCAATGGAGGCGAACCTCACAGCGCTGTCAGTGCATGTTAAAGATCCCCAGGTGGTCGAAATTATTCCGGAGCCTCGGCTCCACTACGGCACCTCTTTCTTCTCTCACTCCGACATCGTCACACGGCGCGGTTCTGGTGTCCACCGAGATGAGACAATTAATGAGCGATTTCCTTCATTGAAAACCAATTTACTTCTTTGTGCGCGTCTATCATCGTTCAGAATGTGTTCTAGGTGTCTCATCTCAGTTGTAGTCAACATAGTGCAGTGCGCGTGTTTTTTTTTGCTCCATCATTAGCTATTCACACGCACAACCTGGACACATTTCTTTGTGTATATTAGTTGTGTATATTTGTTTGTGTAAATAGTTTGTGTATAATACCTCTCTCCTTCTATCCTCTCTTCCTGTGTCCCCTCACCTCTTTCATTTCATTTCTTCATTCTGCCTGCTATCCTTTATTTCCGCGGCCCCAGCTCAGGTGCTTCAGTATCGATGGCAGATGCCGGTGCATCTCCTTCCTTCCATATGCCCCTTCCATGCCTGATGTTGTACTGAAGAGGGTGTACCCGCCGCGGTGGCTCAGTGGTTAGGGCGCTCGACTACTGATCCGGAGTTCCCGGGTTCGAATCAATCAAGGAAAGATGGAAGCAGATATAGCAGGACTGAACGATATGATGAAGTGGTTAGAGGGTCAAATGGCGTCCTTGAATGAACTAAAAGAGCGAATTTGGGAGTTAAAATCAGCAACGACTGAGCTGGAAGATAAAATGACACGCCTGCAGGACAAGGCTGATGAATTACGAAACAGGAGCCGGAGAAATAACTTGATCGTTTTCAGAATAAAAGAGGAGAGCTATGAAACTGCTGACTCTCTTATCGCGAAGGTGAACGAGACGGTGTTCCAGGAAAAATTAGATGTTACTGTTAAAGGCATAGAGAGGAAGACTTGGAAGAATGAGCGAAAATGGTCGCCCGGTAATCATTAAGTTCTTGGACTACCGCGAAATAATTCCGTCCTAAATGCGTGCTATAAGGAAGATCGAACGGAGCTAAGGTCAAGCTTTTTTTTAACAAGCTGTATATGGATGATAGGATGTTTGCATGGGACTCAGTGAACAATGCTCGATACAGTATTTCTGAAAAAAGAAATAACCACAAAAGAAAATAGAAGGGCATTCACAATAATCAATATTAATTGTCGTAGCGTTGTGAGCAAAGTCGTCCATCTAGAAGGTATGCTGTTATCGCATAATCCGGACATAGCTGTGCTAACAGAGACATAGTTATATGAAGAAATATTTCCGAGTTTGTGCCAAGAAACTATAAAGTCTTTCGGAAGGACCTCGACAGAAGAGGTGGCGGAGTGGCTATAGTGTTCAAAAGCTCATTTTGTTTTTTGTTAAGTATACGCTAACAATTTCCGATATATCTTTGGAGCTATCTATAGACATCCCGGTTCCTCTGTTGCTGTCTGAGATGAAGTTAAGAAACATCTTTATTGCAATACGAAACCAAACAGCAAGTTAAGTACATTTGCAGATTTCAACTTGCCAAACATAAACTGCGCTACTTTTTTTGTTCAATCTCCACACGCAGTAGGATATGCACTGCTTGAAATTATGTTTCATTTCGATCTTTTACAAGTTGTGAAGCACCCTACTAGAACCCAACAAGATTCTATATCAATTCTGGATTTATTCTTGGTGCACGACAGTATCAAAGAAAGGTTTTCATGTAATGTAGTGGTCGGAATTTCGGATCATCAATCAGCAATGTTGGTATTAGAAGACATATTATTGGACCCAAAGGGTGACATTCGACACTTTCCGAATTTTGCCCGTGCTGACAATGAATTAATTACTGATGTTTTAGATTATAGATTTATGTACGGCACTTGTAGTGTGGATGACCTGTAGCTTGTTTCCAGAATCATTGTTCGGCACTACATTCAGCTCTTTGTACCATTGATATGCAAGAAGTCAGACAATTACAATCCCTGGATTACGGGAGAAACTGCAATTTCAGCGCAAGCTAAAACGACTAAAGAAAATGACAAAAGTCTTCCTCAGCCAATTTAGTGGCAAAATGTTATGAAATTTTAGAGAAATTAAAACAGTGCATTCTGAAAGATAAAGAAAAATGTTACAATGCGCACTTCCGGCATTCATAAAAACTTATCCTGAAAAGTATTGGCGGTCAATTGCACCAGTTTCTCGTTCTACCGATACGTTTATTATAAATCGGCAACATGTAAGTGACAATGTTCAGGTTTCCTCAGCATTTAATACCAGCTTTAAGAAAGTTCTCACGAAAGATGATGGGCGTTTCCCACCCTTTAGCATGTGTCTTCCATGCCTGATCTTGTAATTTCTGAAGAGGGTGTTTTAAATCTATTGTCAAAACTGAATGTTAAGAAATCATCTGAACCAGATGATATTCCGAATGCCTTTCTTAAACATTATGTAGAATGGTGTTCTATGCAGAATGGTGTTCCATGTATTTGTGCGTGCTATTCACCCGATCTTTTAAAGAAGGTGTTTTACCGTGTTTTTGGAAAACTGCTAGAATTAAGCCTTTGTATAAAGGTGGAGAGAGAACGTGCATTGAAAATAATCGCCCAATTTCCTTAACTTCGACATCGTGAAAATTAGTAGATCACGTCATTCAAAAGCATCTAACTAATTTGCTCGCCGAGCATAGTGTACTGGCAGTTAATCAACATGGCTTCAGACAAGACGGTGGAAACAATTCACAATTTTGCGAAAGCCATAAACGAAGAAAAACAAAGAGATGTTATCTTCATGGACATTTGAAAAACTTTCGATAAGGTTTCGCTCAAGAAACTACTTCATAAACAGATAATAACATGAATACGATCGTACCTATCTAATCCCCGTCAGTTTGCCGAACTGCATAAAGCCTGCTTCAATTATGTTGCTCTCCATTCTGGCGTTCCCCATGGATCCGTCCTCGTCCCCTTATGTGTTAAATATTTATTAATAATATTGTTAAAGACCTGTCAGTACGTGTTAAGTTATATGCGGACGATTTCATGCAGTATGAAAAAATACGTTCGACTGAAGATCAAATTAGGCTGAATAATGATTTTGTAAAACAAATTTTCTTGGTGTGAGAATTACCAAATGTCAATTAATTTTGAAAAAACCGTATTTATGAGAATAACACTAGAAAACACTCTTCTATATCACTATATTGCTAATAATAATTTTCTTCATGAAGTTACATAGTATAAGTGTCTAGGCCTATGGATTTCTGATAACCTCTCCTGGATCAAGCCTATAGACAGTGTTTCAGCAAACGCTCTCAGAAAGCTTTTTCTCTTACGACGCTCATTTAAGTTGGCAACCCCTGGTACACGCCTCCTTGCCTACAACACTATTATTAGACCAATCTTAGATTATGCAGTTATTATCTGGGACCCTTTTACATAGGTAAACATAAATAAACCTGAAAGAATCCAAAAGAAAACAGTAAGGTTTATACATAACACTTACGGGCGAGCATCAGTTAGTAACCTCCTCAAAAAAACGGGTTACCCTCTATTCCTAACAGAAATCGCATATGTCGCTTAAAGTTTTTCTTTGAATTAGGAATATTTTCAAAACTGACAACTCCGATATCCTTACTTATTCCTCGGGGTACCAAACTAGAAATCGCCATTCTCTTTCCATAACACCAATAAATTCGCGAGTTAATTGTTTAAATATCCCTTTTTTCCAAGGACCATCTCTGACTGGAATAACCTCATGGATGATGTTGTCAGGCAGACATCACTGCATTTGTTTGAAGAGCACTTGAAATGATTGTTGTTTACGACCTTGCCGCGGTATTTTCTTGCTGACTTTCTATGTGCAATTCTATTTTGTTTGTAAGTGCCTGTGTTTATGTATGTGAACACGAGGTTTTCCACCTGCTATAATCTTGTGTACAAGATCGCAGTGTCCATAAGTAAAAAATATCTAAGGTAACAATATCCTGATGCCGCGTGTTTTACATTACAAGGCGGAGACACCATTAAGCTGACCTCGAAAGCGGTGCCCTGTGTAGGTGTTCGAAGTGATTAAAGATTCCACGAGACTACTGCAAACAATCTGTGGTGACCTGTGTCGTGCCATGCTTACGAAGCTCTCGGCGGACACCAGAGACGCAGTCGTCGCCTACAAATGCCCCGACAAATGGCCATCCTCAAGAGACTGGAGTCTTGGCGTCTGCAGTGGCACTCTTCCAGTTCTTCTTGGTGGCGGCAATGAGTGCCTCTTTAGGCATTCCTTGCGGCGACGCTTCAGCTGCCCCTCATGCGGGGGGGCCTCATGTACACAGCACATTTCACAACGAACACAGCAACATGCCTAACACCCTAATATGAAAGAGAGAACACTAGCACGACAAAAATACAACACAAAGAAAACAAACGAAACAACTACACTTTACGTTATATGGCATTGGCAGGTTTCAGCAGATGCGAAACCACAAACACCGCACGAGCCCCAAACACCGCACAGCGACGGGGCAGTGATACACCGTAAACAAGTAGTTCATAATGTCAACGAGAAGAAATAAATCCGTTGCTGCCACCTCGGCAGCCATGACGATCAAATGCAACAGCGGTCACAGCAAACAGGCACTCACAATACACAGCACAAACATTACGGTAGGTTTCCCATTTGATGAAATCTGTTGGTTTAACGACTAAAACACCAGGTGTAAACCATTACTCACGACCATATTACAACAATGCTTCAGCGATCACGCCAGAAACAGCGACACGTAGGAGTTCATGCCATCACACGGGTTGGCAAAACCGCAACGTACATATGCCCATAATATCTAGAGCTGTCGAGAGCCCAAGACTTAGCTGAACAGAGCGAGGAGTAAATACGTTGCGAAGACATGACAAGCAGCACGACTAGCGATAGAGACAGAAGCCCCGGTCACAAGTGGGGACACCACCTACACAGCACAGGGCACCACTCCGAAGGTAGAGCAGGAATAAATCCGCTGTTGCCACCTCGGCAGCCATGACTATCAAATGCAAGAGCGGTCACAGCAAACAGGCACTCACAATAACACAGCACAAACATTAGGCAGGTTTTCCACTTGATGAAAACCTGTTAGTGTATCCACTAAAACACGTGGTGGAAACCATTACTCACAACTATATTGCAACCATGCTTCAGCGATCGCGCCAGAAACAGTTAAACATAGGAGTTCATTCCGTCACACGGGTTGGCAAAATCGCAACGCACATATGCCCATAATATCTAGAGCTGTGGAGAGCCCAAGACTTAGCTGAACATAGCGAGGAGTAAATACGTTGCGAAGATTTGACAAGCAGCACGACTAGCGATAGACACAGAAGCACCGGTGATAAGTGGGGACACCACCTACACAGCGCAGGGCACCGCTCCGAAGGTAGCGTTGTGCACAGCGTGGCAGCGTTGGATCGTCATCGCGGCTCTGCGAAGGCTTCCCAGAGCGTCTAAATCTACCGGACAAGAGAATCTCATGCAAGGCGGTGAGCTTTCACGCAGCAACCGCGCAATTATATTTTTCATTTATTTTTTGAGGTTTAGAGTTCCAAAGCTGCTCGGGCTATGAGCAACGCCGTTAGGGAGGGCTTCAGATAATTTCTACCGCCTGAGGTTCCTTACCGTGCACTGAGATCGGACAGTACATATGCCTGCAGCATTTTGCAACCTCTATCGAAATGCAACCGCCGCGGACGCAATCGAACCTAAGTCTTCTGCGTCATCAGCCGAGCATCATAACCAATGAGCCACCGCGAGTGCTATACAGTGCATTTAAACATTTATGTGAAGAAAGAAAATACAGCTTTCAAACCTTTCAATGAAAAAGGTTCTATGAGGCGAGCCGTAATACGATGAAAACTGGCTGCATGACGCTTCGATCGTCTCCCCCAGTCAAATCAATAGGGACACAAATTTTAACCCGTGCTGTACTGTTGCTTCCGGTGCAAAATATGATTGCAGGCCCCCTCCACTCTGAGCTTGTAGGTATCGACAGCAGCGTGAGGTAAATTACAGAATGCCACTTTGTATCAGGCTCCCGCAGGAAGAATAGTTATAAAAATCGATAAACATCTGACCATAAGCAGGCACATTTCTCGACATAGCAAATGGCAGTGCTGCCTGTGAGTAAACATTTCGACGCTCTAAATTGTTTCCAACTGCTTTGGGAAGTTCATCTGATGACGCAAGTCGCGGGACTGTCTACTCAGCGACAGTCGACGAAAAATTAACCATGAACTCTCCAAGCCCCGCGAATCGTTCTGTCTGGTGTTTCCGTACGCGTCATCGCACCTTTCAACATGTGTGGACAGTACCTTCTACCGTTACATTTGACGTTACATAAAGCTCGCTTAAGGTGTTGCTGCTGTGCATGGTTGTGACCATCCCGACAGCTCTATGCCGCATGCTATCTACTGGCTTTTTCGGTACAAATGCATGGGGCGCTGTTAGTAGCACTGCGTCTTGTTATCTGCAGGCTTACGAGATTCTTTTAACGCGTGCTGTATGGGGTTGGTGTGAAGATCTTCAGAAAGTGAGTCTCAGGAAATTGCGACACACGTACTCCGTCCCATATGAATGCCGTTGCGTCCCAATGAAATAGCATTGACGATACAGCGACAGTTGATTTCATCTGCTCCGCATTTTGCAATGAAACCTGTTTCACTGGCAGTGCCGGCTCAAATAACCGGTCACTGACCTGCGCGTTGCAAATGAGATCACCGTGTGCGCGAAAACAAAAGCCCAGTAATAGACGCAAGAGAATATACATCAGTCATGATTAAATCTGCGGCATATTTTATTCATTTTACGACTAGTACTCGAACATATTGCCCTCGAGGAACACGGCGCACAGCTTGTGCGTCGTTGGAAGGTTAAAGATATGATCAGTTGTTTCTTAAGCGAAAATTGCAACATCACTGGAGCAGGATATGCATACTTAATGCAAAATTCCGAAACTTCGTGTTCATGATGAATGCGAGAGACGTGGGCCGAATCAGGCAGATTGACGCCAACTGGGTCTGGCTGCGCTTATCAAGTTCTTTGGTCCTACAAATATTATTTGCTTGGCAGTTGAGGTTCTTATAACCAACCTGGAGTCTCAGGTTCTGCACGGGGACTCCCGACTCTAACAATTAGGCACTCACGCGTTTGAACACCGACCTGCCTAGACCAGGTGGAAACAAGCAGAGAGAAACATGGCTTCGCTGTCCGTCGTTGAAAACGCCAACGAGGTCACAGCCAAATGTGCACACAAATCTGTTTCTTTGGGTGCCATAGCGCACATAAGCCGAGAGAGGCTGACTTCTAACCGCGCCAATTGCTGTGCGATATTCTTTGCCGAAGCCACAAACTTGGAGATATCCACATTTTTTTAACCAAGGGAACGGAGCAGCGTAAAAACATGCAATCACACAAGAAGGACAAGACACGACACGAGCGCTGACTGACAACTGAATTTTATTGAGCGGAGGCACGCCTTAAATAAGGCGAGCAACAGAGGTGAAAAAGGAGGAGAGCGGACGATCAATAAGGATACCAGCAAACACTCAAATGTTAGCTGCTTCCAAAAAGTCTATATCAGCTACAAAAAGCGATAACGAGAAAGTGCTGATGCAAGCGTCTGCATATTTCTTGTTATAGTAGGCTTCCAGGCTAACACGCGCAGTCTTGTCGGCACTCTTGCCTAGAATCCTAGTCTCAGCCAAACGAGCCACGCATCTTCGGCACTTAATTACGTGCGCAACCAAATGTGCATAATTATTATCTTTTAATTGACATAAATTTCGGGCATGTTCCCTCAATCGTTCATTGATGCAACGGCCAGTTTCGCCTACATAAATCTTTCCACACGTCATGGGAATGACATAGATCACGCCTGTTGAGCACTTGACAAACGGTGTGTCCTGTCGAATCTGGCATCCTCTTTTTTTGGAGCTACCAATGCGTGGTCACAACTTTCCCAGCTTGTTGGGTGCCGAAAATACAACGGACACCCTATGCCTGTGGCCACTTTCTTGATATTGTGCGAAGTCTTGAGCAGGTATGGCAAAACCACAGGCTTATTAGCCTTCCGACGGTCATCATTCAGTCTTCTTGTACCAGTCTTCAATTTCTGAAGCAGGGTTTCAGCATCAGCAATCAACACCGAAGGGGGGAAACCCGCCGCCAAAAGTCGGCTAATCTGATTCTGAAAACTTGATTGCATCTGATGCGGGCGCGATTTTTAGAGACAGGATTCCAAACAGTGCGAAGCAATGGCTCTTTTAACAGTCTTCGAATGTGCAGAATTATAAGGCAGCAAATCCTTTTTTGCACGAGGGTAATAGGCCCAGCAGACGTGTCTTTCAGAGAACGTTAGTTTAAGATCTAAAAACTGTAAAACAGCTGCGTAAGGTAGTTCATGGGTGAATTTTAGCCCGAGTCCATGTTTGTTAAAAGCGTCTATAACTTCGCCAACTGTAGAGGGGTAGGCGAAGGTCGTCTGCTTTTTTAAAAGCACTAAAAAATCGTCAACATATCCAAAAAAATTTAAAACCACCCCCCTCCTATTAAGATACCTATCTAACTGCTGATATACTTTTGCTAAAATATATTGCAGTCACGCATGACCCAACACAAATTCCATTGCGCTGCAAGAAAGGCAGGTTGTCAAAGACGATAAAAGTAGATCTCAAGTAAAACTGCAATAAAGAGACGAAATTCTCTACAGACACGCCTGATGAGTTCTGAAAAGACACGTCGCCATTTTCTTTAATGCATTCTTTCACAGCCAACACAAGCTGATCTTGAGGGAACGAATAAAACAGGTCTTGCACATCTACAGAGAACCCAAACCCAGTATTATCTGTGGTGGCGAGAAAATTCGTAACATCAGCAGATTTTTTCGTGAGGAAAGGGTCATTCAAGACGAGCAATTTTAGTTGCTTTTGCAGAAACTAGCAACGTTTCTCTGCCACTATCCTTCCTCGCTAACAATTGTACGAAAAGGGATTTCTGGCTTATACGTCTTAGCAGTAAAGAAAGCATTTAGGCTGTTTCCTCTGCTATTCAGTATATCCCTGGCAAGTGAGCCAGGATTTAAATCCTTACAGAAGTTAACGAACTTTGCCTTCACTCTAATGGCACTTTTTAGACAAGAACAAAGTTCTTCTTCAAGTCAAATAAAAGATAAATTGGTTAATTTATTAACGAATGAGTTCGAGATTTCTCTTATCACGAGCACCGGACTGGGCCATACCCTGGGAGGTGAGGAGGAAATCACCGACCAAACACACGATGTATTGATTTTTGCAGATTTACTGGCACAGTTTGTTTCGACAACATGTCATCGTTAACGTTCTTCCGTGTTATCAGGATTTGGGGACTTCTTGCGCGAGAGGCAGTATTTTTGAGAGAGGTCAATTGGCGGCACAAGGTGAATACCTTCTCGTAAAAAAGCAACGATGCTATTTATTTGTTTTTTCAGGACGTGGAAACAACACCACTGCATAGGAACCCACTTGAGGTGGCCTTTGTCATGGCCTGCTTACAGACACCAGAGAGCGAGCCAGAACCAACCCAGCATGTGTACGGACGAATGACGTAGCGCCATAGGATTCGGCCTTGACAGCTACACTGGCGGTTTAACGTGTTTTTGCCAATAAGTGCCGTCCAAGAGTTCCCTGTGGCGACGCTTGAGCTGTTCCTCATGCCTGACACCAGCCTCCTACAAGCTACCACGGAGTCCACAACAAGCGCCAGAAGCAGAAGCCCAGTGATCCTCGCCAGCAGCGCTGACGCCGCAGCAGAACAAAGCGACAACAATCCATGCAGACCGTACAATCGAATGCAATAACCAATCCACTCGATTGCGCAAGAATCACAGTTCACGAAAACAACACACTGTGCAAATCTGACCTCGACAGGAATAAACAACGAAGCAGACAGACACCCGGGAAGATGCGCCACCCGCAAAGAAGGATGTCGGCAATGTATCGGCTAAGCACTACGAGGGAAATAATAGCGGAATCTTTGGGAAAATTGTTCAGCAACGGTGGCCATAGCAGCGACATATGCGACTAGTTGACAACCACACATACGGAATACATTATCCACAATCCCAGGTGTCAGCGCCAAGACTAACTGCCAAGAGGACATCACGTGACTGAAACCGCGTGTACGGCTAAAGAACGTACTAAGACTACTGGTGACTCAAGCAGATCGGCAGAAGCTGTAGGCACAACCACCGGCCACTCACTGAACACTGCGAAAAGGTAGCAAGGTGAAGGAGGCGTCGTGCACCGAGTGGCAATTGTGGTCGTCGGGGCAGCGTCAAGAGCTTCTCTGCACCGCCTGACTCCACCGACACGGTGAATTCATTTTTAACCCCTATTTTGTGATGCAAGCTGAAATCTTACTTAGCACTTCAAAAAGAGAGCCTCAGTTCACGCCATTGGATGAAGGATTCAGGATGTAAGCTGTAACGCGAAGACTAGCAAACACTACACTTTGGCGTTACTCTGCATATACCGAATATTTTCTGAACCTAGCCACTGAGTGTCATTGTCCATGTCCTCTTTAATTTCTTATATACAGCACAGCATCATGAACATTGTGCAAGCAAAGGAAGAGGCCGTTTGTTTTTCAAGAAAGGTTCGCGTCGGTAATACATGCAGCAAAAAGGCACAGAAATGTGAGGGAGAGTGGGTTTCACGACATAGTAACGAAAGGGGCTGACTTACGCCATTTTGCGGTAATTCGTTCGGTGGTGCGTTTGTCATGGGAAAAATCGATACAGGCATATAAAGTACAATGAAATCAAATGCTTGCCACAAGGTTGCCCGAATAGATCTATATACGTGAGAAAACGAATTACCTGTAAACTAAGTTATTTGAAAATTGGGTAACTCTGCTTGCTTGATTCAGTGTGCAACGATTCATGCCCTGGTCTCGGAAGTAATTTAGGCCTATTAATGTAGTAATGTAGATTTAGTGATGTAGATTTCAATTTTTGGTTGAACTGTTTCGTAGTTACCACGAAAATAGCACGACAAGCTTAGACGAGCACCGCGGCACAAGCTGTGCTCTCGGGTACTCAAGGCGGGCCCGTCTACATCTCTGTGCCCATAGATTGCGCTGTCAGGAAAAGGGAAATCGGCGCTACTGGTCTGACACAAACTGTAGCGAGAGAGACTGACGGTGTTTTTTTTTTGGTAGGCCATGAAGCCACTACCATACCTGAGCAACGCACTCATGGTGACTGAAACGAGACATGGCATTCGCATCACGTACACGGACGACTCGACCCTGGCGTCCACAGCGGCCCTTTTCGTGTTCTTCATGCTGGCAGCAGTTCGTCTTCAAGGCCGACTCTGTCGCAGCGCTCCTCCCGTTCCTTATGCCGGCAGCCTCGGTAACGCGACTGCACATCAAGGCACATCACCAGAAGCACTAAAACCCTCAATGCCTCGCCAACACTGCACGACAGACAGCAGAACTATAGACAGACACAGCGGTGTTGGATGGTACGCAAAATACTCCGCAGCACCTTGACGGCAGTACTCTGGGCAATGTGGCTGCATCCCCCCCGCGCAGCATGGGATTCCACTGGACAATTCCCATACGGCACGGTGAGTTCACACGCTGCCCACTGATTTCTGAAGTGCGAGCTGAAAGGTTAAACAATTTTCGCAATGACATAGCGCCGTTTGCTCGGGGGGGCGTCAGGAAGACAATTCCAAGGCCATCAACGCCAGTGTTCACCCATAAATATTTACGCTCGGTCAGCCCATCTCCGTTGTATTCTTCGTTATTGCCATTCACAGTGAGGGATGACGCAGTCTGTGGATTTTGAAACGCGGTAAAAGTTAATTCAGGATCATTTTGTTAAAGAAAGGAACCTTTTGAGGCCCCTTGGGATGTTTTAGTGGTAACATGACGATCAGCTCTTTTTCCGCAGTTACTCATGCGTAGATAGTTGAGGTTGCTGCAAGTTACAGGTGGGATTAGCCCTGCGGATTCTGCCGGCAATTGCTCCACCGTAGCGACACGTAGAAGAAGCTCAAGCGCCATTTATTTCTAAACCGATGCTGATTTTTCAGCTTATGTGGGATACTGATTGGGGGTTCCCCACCTATTCTAGATAGAAGTTGCTCTGCCCTTACTCCTGTACTCCTGTGCGCCCTTTCCAACAGGAGTAGCAGCCCACAGGAGTACTTTGTGCATTGGCGGAAAAAGTGTAGTCTTCATGTTGCGCATCAAGGTCTCCTTGTTTTATCGCATTTTGCGAGAAAGGAAAAGGAAAAAGCTATTAGTTATATTTGAATATCGCCGTAATGCGCTTGGCTGATGCTCTCTGCTGTGCTTTTCATAGACATAACAGTGCCTTGGCATACTATCCCTGCGGCGAACGTCTACATAGTATGAATGCTGTTTGTTTGACCCGTTAGATGTCCTATGGTTGGCTACTGTGATTGATTGGCTAGGTGCCTCAAAGAGAATTTACTCCTAGTAGTTTGTTTAACTGATGAAATTTTCGTCTCACTTACTGCTATTATTATTAGGGCGAAGAACTCATGCTCACGCGGTCATATAGAACGCCGTGAATGTGTGCGAAACTGATTTTGTTTTACAGGCTTGCGCGTACAAAGCACTCCCGAGCGGCCCGCTGGCGTTGAAGTCTGCCGTGGTCATCGTGCGCAGGTACTGATGGGCGCCTGTCCACTGCGAACATTACTTCAGACGTCGAGGAAGAAGATAAGCCCAGCGTCACCACGACATTGCACCCCGCGTAAGCAGACTTTCCCTCGGTGCTTATGGTGGCATTCCTTCTGTTCTTTACGCTGACGGCCATAATGTGTGTCTTTCGAACAATTCGTGTGGCGGCGCTGCTGATCTTCCTTATGCTGGCGCCGTGTAGTAATGCGGACACCTCACACTCCCCGCACGCACAAGGAAAGCAGCAGCAAGGTACATTGCACCAAAAAATCTTCGACACAGCCACTTTACAAAATGACTACAACAAGCAGCACATAACCATAAGCACAAGGCGCAACAGATAATTCTGCCAGCGCCATCAAATGCGCGAACCAGTCACAAAAATAACCTATAGCTATGATCACAAAGATCATCGTTTCATGAGCGACAGTCACAAAAATATGCCTTTGCCACAGCCCCATACGCAACCAGCACCGTTACAGACAAGAGTTTTAACACCAGGGACGTTTACACTCGATACACCCGCCAGCAAAATCATCGCTGCATGTAAAACCGCACTCAGTCGGAACTGCCCCATTCGACAGCCCTCCAGCTGCATACCGCGCCAGTACATCACAGCCATTGAGGAATCGCATGAAACGACTACACCACCGTTACAAGAACTGCATCTAACTCTGCGCAGAACGAAGACACGTGACAGGCGAAGTATGTACTTTGAGCGCCGCCAGGCCGACGAAGAAAACGTTTTCCACGGTGGACAGACTTCGCTGTGGCCTTGTCCATTAGTCACCACGGCGTTAGATTACGGAATACCAAGATAGCGACGTGCAACTGGTGAGCGCCTGTGCTTTCTTGCTTACCAGCCAATTGCGAGCTGACAGTTTATGTACTAAAGTGCAGCTTTCGAGCTGCTTAGAAAGATTAACCCCAGAAAGCGGCCTGCGTGAGGCGACTGTAGTCGGGGAGAGACAGGTTCTTCAGCTGCTGACAGTGAGAAAGATTCTATATGAATTTTTTTCATGGTCGCATACAAGTACCGCAATAAGGGTTAATAGAAATGAAGAGGTTAATTGAAACTGTGAAGTTATAGCTGCGTTGTAAATTATATAGATGTAAGCCTTTCATCTTCACTGTCAGGTTAACCACTAATAGTAAAGAATATTAAAAAATTCTGATCTTGAGGCGCAACAGGAAGTCACTGTATTTCGTTAACTCTCCTTAACTTCCGTAGCTTATGTGGCTTAGGGGTAGTGAAGAAATTAAAGTAGAACTTGACATGATTCAGCGCTATTATTCACTGCACGAGGAGAAAGGGGCCGTAGGTTTGAGAAAGTCTTATGGAAGAGCACTCAGCTAACAGGTTAATTTTTCGAGAGCTGACATTACTGCACTGAAAACTCCAATGATTATTCTCTGTGAAAAATTATTTCTCTGGCTATTTAGGGTCGAGTTGACTTGTGTCTTCCGCCAAAAAAAACGCATTTATCGGCGAGAAAACCATTTCTCCTTGCCGCCAGTCGATTATTAGTGGACGTCCTTACCAAAAAAGGAATAGTTGCCAAAGCTTCGAAGTGAATGGTGCCAGAAAATCAATGTCGACGCTCGCAGCTTAAATGCAAAATCAGCCGGTGGTGACACCACTTGCATTCCGTTTTTTCTGATTCTTTATTTTTAAATGTTTTCAAAAAGTAGTCTGTTATTAGAATGCTGTACCCGACTGATAGAGGTCGTCTTATCCTTGTTCTCAGTGTGATTCATTTTGTGGTATTCCGACCTCTGTGGCCCGGTAATTTCCGCCTACTGTACTTGCTGCAAAGCGGGTTTTATGTCGCAACAGCCCGCCATGTTCAGCCTGGTGCTGAACATGGATTTGACTCCCAGGGATTTTGAGATTGCTACGCATTTCAACCAAAAAGTTCAATAATTATTGGCAGATTCCATCGCGCTCTTTTGGAGCAATCTTAGAAGATTAGGGACGCATTAATTGCTGAAAAATGTACAGTATGTCTGATGCTCTAGTGAGCATTGCTTATGATTTAGGTTTCTGAGATTCAAGCCTTTCATCTGAGGTCGATTCACTGAGTAGTAGGCTGTAAATGGATAGCTACCAAAAACTAATGACTACAAGCATGTTCAAGCAGGGTAGCAACAGTCGACCACCTGTCCGATTAGCGCCAGCGCTACCGCTTTTTTCCTTGTCACCAAAGTAGCATGTAGCTTCAATTTAGCGATCTGTCGTACAGAGTAGCTGTTACTAGGTAAGAGCGGAGAGGAAACATTTCTCCGACCTCTGTTGATGCCGAATGAGTCTTGATGCCGGAAGTAACTTGAGAGGCTTGCCATTTCCAAGTCACACTGCAATACAGGACACTCCACAGCGGAGCTGGTCGCGTAGCTTCAAATGTCCAGGGCTGGACAGCCGCCGCCGCAGATCAAATGGCAGAGTGCATACGCGACATGTAATTGGATTGGATACCATCTGCTGCAAATTTATATTTCATGAGTTATCTGTTAGCTTAAATAAATTCTGCACAATTTTCCTATTAAATAAAATAAAACTTCCTTCATTTGTCAGAAAGATGGTTCGCTTCACGGATAAGAAGGTGTACTGCTGCTACCCGTTTTTCTGATACTGTTTGAAACGTTGCGCTGGAGATAATAGATGTTCGGCACGTGGACAGTTTATTTGAATGGTAAACCTATCACACGGGTGCTCTAAACTTGGGAGCCCTAATTAAACAATATTGTGGGATAAAAGGCGTGCCGTATTGTGGGACACCGGGTTAGTTTGGAAATCCTGGGCGTTCGTCAACGAAAAATGACGTCCGGCAGCCCCCGCCACCTTTGCACATCACCTGTACGCAGCGGCGCCGCTGCAAATGGACTTGGGCTCTTCAGAAGAAATAAATCCACTACGCCACTGCTGCGGGCCGCAGAAGTGTTTTGTGAGCATTATAAATCACGTGAAAGTCATCAACAGTTGGATACGGAGCAGTAGTGGAGCACAGTATTTTTTGCTCATATACTTGATATAAGCTTCCCTAGAAAGTACGAGACTTTATCCGAGTTAATAAGCCTCGTTCACAGCGCAAGGTAGTAGAGGCAGCGGGTCGTAGTGCATTCTTCTCGCAGCCTGAAATCAGCATTATGACATTTAATATTAGAAGATTACGATGAGTGGCACTTCTGTGCACGTTATTGCAGATTATTGTGCAAGTTATCGCTTCTGTGCAGGACCAAGGCCAGCCGCTTGATACCTCGCAAAGCGGCCATGCTGCCTCTTCCTGGAGACCAGAGTCCTGACAGGGAATTTCGCGCGTTTCGTTTCGCGGCTGATTCGCCAGCTCTACAAACTTCTGCCATTCTGGAGCAGCCTGCTTCAAAGCGGCGCTTCTTCTATTCCTCATGTAGAGGGCAATCATCGAGCGCCCGGTGCGAAGCTCATCGGCATCAATACAGTTCTTCTTGAGAGCGTCGGCTGCACCGCATGGAACACATGGCCCTGACCAAAGCAAGCACAACTGGCGACAAGGCAGCAGCATTAAAACCTCCAGTAAAATCGAAATTCACACCAGGGCGACCACAACACGAAAACAGCTGGACACTACCACAACGGGGCACTACCGCAGGCAGACCGGTGGATGCATCCAGGATGGCACACGGCAAGCCGAAGCGAGGCATTGCAGATGGCGTGGAACGGAAGAGGTAAACGAAGCAGTGCCAAAATGGGTTGGCTCCCGCCACGACTCAATACCGGTGAGCATAGTGCGGGTTCAAAGTTATTGCGGAGGCGGGAAGTAGAAGAGAGTGACTTTGTCGGCAAACGTTGCGGTGAGGGTCGTTTTACGCGATTGCAATCAGTCGCTGTAATTGAACGGCACTCGCGGGACGTGATAGCGAAAAAGTTTTATATGGCAGGATGCAGGGAAAGGTAGGTTTCGTGATGGATATTATTCATGGAGGGGATTGCTTGTGCAGCCTGCTGAGGCTTGGTATGCATCTTCAGAAACCTTAACCTCTCTGAAGAGCAATGCCATCGCGCCCCCAATCCTCACACGCTTTGGAGCGCTATATATGCTAGAGAGCCCCGCTAAACAGCTTAGAAGTAAACCCTTTTGTCTGTATACTTTTGAGGGGTGCTATACATACTACCGAGAATGGTTAGGTCGAGAAGCTCTCGATTTTCAGCGCTGCTATTTCATGGATGCCTGTTAAGCTCAGATCAATTTCAAGTCTCAGGAGTCGCGGTGGCTCAGTTGTTATGGCGCTCGGTTTCTGACTAAACACGCAGGTTCGACCCCTGCCGCAGCGGTCGCATTTCCATGGAGGCGGAATATTGAGTCTCGTGTACTGTGCGACGTCAGTGCGCGTTAAAGATCCCCGGGTGGTCAGAATATTCCCCGAGCCCTCCACTACGGCGTCCCACATAGCCTGAGTTGCTTTGAAACTTTATATTCCATGAAATCAAACTAAAAACCCATTTCACTTGTACTGGTTTTATAATGACAAAGGGAGTATCAGCGGACCATTCAGGGCTAATACTGTGTTATTTCACTTCTATCGAAGTTTTTTTTTTTGGAATGGGAGTACATTATTTCTGTCACGCTGCATATTCATTTTTGTGAACATCATATGCTAAGGAGTTTATTACACTTGACTGTAGAGACAGCGCTATATGACTAGAATGCTTTTGACTGGTTTCTCTGTTAGAGAGCAGTGTCGAGGCTCTTCCGCTAGGGTTGGTTGATGGGTTGGTTGGTTCCTTTTACAGGTTCTTGACTGATGCGTTTGTGCTCCTTTCATCTTGGCCTAAAGAAGAGGTTATATTTTAGGTAACTAATATCTACAAAAAAATAATGCGTTCTACATGGAATCAACTAGTGCAGTTAACAAACTTGTTGCTGCGTACAACGCCTAACTGTATGCCAAAAGTTCAGTATGGTCTTGCTCAGCATGCTGAGCAATTAATTTCCACATAAACTTTGTTTCACGATTCCTTTCTTGAACTTCTTTAAGGATGTAACTTGGCTCGTTCACAAAAGCGGAATTCAGATCGAGAGAACAGCGGTCACAGTAGTGAAATTGCGATGAGCACAGGCGCTTCGCACTGCTTCATCGTAATGTTGAAACAGGAGCGCGAAAACGCAGTTGCTGCTTTACAGCATAAGTAAGCATTTTTATTCCTTGCAACACGGACGCACCTATGCTGCAGTGACATGATTGCAGGAAAACGATTGACCACGCTGATCACATTAATTCTGCCTATGCGTAATCGCATTGCATTCGTTCAAAGCTCAGATAACTGAGACCATGAAAACTGCTGAAATATTCATTTCTGAACATGCAGGACACGTTTCTGATGAAACATCTCACTGCAAATATTAGGTAGAAGGTTATAATATTTATCCTTTCTTAGCAAACATACCACGTGAATTTAAAATATATTGATAACTGCATTGAAATAACTGTATTAAAATCTATTGATAACCTCTTGATAACTGATTCTCTCTTCCTGTAACCTACATGGCTGAAAGCGGACCTTCATTATATCGGTGAGCATATTTTGGCGCTCTCATACGTTTACCTGCCTTCTGTGTTAAAGTGTGCTCATCTACATCCAAGAGATCAATTTCCCATGAGCGCTACGTGGCATTCAACGTCCCGTAAGTGGACGCATGCTATTAGGCTGACCGAAGGGATGAACTCCTAATTTCAACTATGCTGAGTTTGTTGACGGCCAGTGACGCATATAGCATAGCACAAAGGCGCGTTTTGAGCTCTACCTCCGCCAAAGCGCGTCTGCTGCTGCTGGGAGTGAATCCCACTACTTTGGGCGGGAAGCACACCCAGGCAGCAAGAGCATCGGCCCATTGTTGAAAATATATTGGCAGAGACTGGTCCAACAAAGGACCAGGCTTTGGCGATATATTACCGATGTTAGGCCGATGCCCTGTGCTGCTAGGGCAGTGGCGCCTGGTCAACATAAAGCGTACTGAAATGGGTCGGCGCTTCGTTTTTGCAACTCATAGATCACCTGTGGCGAGGCCTGCAGACTCAGCTGCGGACGGACCTTTGCCAAGCCGTCCATGTCTATTTCTTGACATCTCCAGAGTGCCAAGGGACTGATGCTCGGTGGGCTTAGCAGCACTTCTGTTCTTCCTGTTGGCGGCTGTCCGCGCCCCTGGCCATTCCCCCAAGGCGGCACTGGTGCTGTTACTCATGCCATTGGTGGCCTCCAGCCTTGCTGCCTGCACCGACACTCACAGCAAGCACTGACTTCTGAGAAACTGACCCAACACCTGACAACGCATAATACACACATTGTTCATTTACACAGTGTCCACAACAATACAAGCAGTACAAGTACAGAAACAGCGAAGCCAAAGAGGAAGTGCATCCGAGGAAATTAAGAAGCAGGTTTCATCGAATCAGTATCCACAACCATGTTAAACTTCACCCTGGGACACAACGGCGACCACAGCAAACAGCTACAAGTACAGGCTGCGCAAACACCGACACAATCACACCACCTGATGTTAAACATAATAGCACCAGAATGATTATAAACACAGCAAAGACAGCATTAGGGATGCCCACGGAACCCTATTGCGCCGACACAAAAGTTCACAAACCGATTTTAAATGTAGGGAAGGATTTCCACTAAAAGAAACAATCCTGCAAAGTTACACATTCCACACTGCGAATGTGACACATACTACACAGTGTACTTAACGTTTCAGAGCTCAACCGCTGGAGTTAAAGTAGTTGAGTGGCCCGTGCTCAGTTTTTCATATCCTTACCAAGAGAAACGCATCGTAAGGCTCACTTCGCAAGATTTTACAGATCATGCTAACCTTTTTCGTTTGTTATCACACAGTACATAATCTTGCCAGAGTAAGTAGTGCATCAGAAGCAGTGGGACCTTAAAGAGCATATAGCGCTTTTTTTCGCGGTTTTTTGCTGAAAGGCTACCTGCCACAGACAAGAGGGCTCCGTAGCCATGCACGGTGGGAGGAAACTCCCCGTCCGCTTGCTCTTGGCGAGGCCTTGCAATTTGCTTGTTTACCTGCTGTTTGTTTTAAACTTGCATATAGTTAGCCATTTTGGAATGCTTTAGTTTTATATTTTCTGTGTGCAGGGATTTTTATATTATAATACGAAGCCTCCTGCTCAGGACCAGAGTACTCATCTGCAACGCCCGTCGAAAGCGGTGAGCGAACCACCTCGGCCTCGAGCAACGTTTGGCACAGCAAAGCCGTCCATGCTTAAAGTAGCGCCCAGACTACCGGCGAAGAAAAACTTATTTGTTTCTCGTCTGGACCCGACAACAACGGCGTCGGACATACAGGAACTTTTGGCGGACACAGTAGGTGACAAGGTTGTTACTTGCACAAAACTGAAAACGAAGTACGATACATATTGCTCCTTTCATGTTTCTATGGATGAGCATTTATTTGAACTTGTGAGCAAACCGGAAGTGTGGCCTGATGGTTGCGTATTTCGCCCTTTTTATGGAAAGCTGTGGTCTTCACGGCGCTTTGATGACCCTAATGGTGCTCTAACTACATCCGAAAATGGCTCAGGAAATTAAGCTGTATTACCAAAACACGAGAGGGCTGCGAACTAAAAGGGAAGCTCTCTTCGCGAATGCATACGAATGTGAGTACGACATTTTGTGCCTGACGGAAACGTGGCTAAACTCATCATGTTCAAGTGCGTGTTATTTCTCAGATGAATACACTGTTTTCAGGGCCGATAGGGTGTACTCTGACAAGTATAAATACGGGGGCGGAGTTCTGATAGCCTGCCGTTCTGTGCTAAATGCATTTAGGAGACCAGACCTAGAGACATACGAAGAATGTGTGTGGTTGGAAATTCCAACGTGTGACAAATCGCACTATCTAGTCGGCTGTTACTACTTTACACCAAATTCTGCTCCTAACGTTTTTACCGATCATTTTTTGGATATTGGGGAAAAATTGATTTTTTGAAATACAAGGTTCACATCTACGGGTACTTTAATCTTCCTAAGGTCGATTGGTCCACTGGTTTGGTCACTAGTGACTGCACAGCAGCTCGAGAAAAAGCCGAGTGTTTATTTGATTTTTTTAGTAATTTTCATGGTTTATATCAATTTAATACAATGAAGAACTGTGCTGGAAACATTTTAGACTTAATTTTATCTAATGTGCCTCTTTTTGGCGTGCAAGCGGTGCGCGATCCTCTTGTTCTAGTAGACAAATATCATTGCCCGTTTACCTTGTCGTTCTTCTTGTCGTTTCGTGCAGTGCGTGAGATGGTGCCAGAAAAATTTAGATACGCGTATGGCAATTACCTTAGGCTGTACAATGATCTTCTGGCCTACGACTGGTCAGAATTGCTTGAGACTGAGGATGTAATCACAGGCGTTGAGCTACTTACATCAACTGTACAAGGTATAATGAAAAAATGTATACCTCACCGTGAATCGAAGAAGTGTAGATTTCCATGCTGGTTTTCGCACGATTTGTGACATCACTTGAAGAAAAAACAGAAGTATCACAAACTCTACGTGAAATGAGAAAGTGAATATTGGTACCAAAGATATTCATTGTGCAGAAAAATTGTGAAAAACTGATTGCACGTGATGAAGCCAACTACCACAGACTTCTCGAACAGAACTTTAAAAAGGAACCAAGCAGTTTTTGGGATTTTGTGCGCAAGCAAAGAAATGATAAGGTTAGTGCTGCTGTGATAAAGACGCGCGATGGCATCTGTTTTAAACATCAAGATGTGTGCCAAGCTTTTGCTGATCACTTCAGCTCTTGTTTTGTGCGCCATGATAACACAACTGCTGTTATCACTCTTGAAGACAGCGCTGACTGTTTAGCTTATGATATTGTCACCGAGCATGAGGTTCTTTCGGCGATTCAGAAACTTAAGCCAAAACTTTCAACAGGAATTGATGAAATTCCCAGCTTCATAATCAAAGGATGCGCAGACATTTTCGGCCCTGTTTTGGCGCATTTGTTCAACTTATCGTTGCGAACTGGTGTTTTCCCTCGTCATTGGAAGTTGTCAGTAGTTGTTCCTGTATTCAAGTCTGGCGATGCTTGTGATGTAAACAACTTTCGTCCTGTGTCACTAATTTGTTTTTTTGCGAAAGTTTTTGAAATGATTACGTGCGAACGCATGGGCTCATACTTCAAACAGAAGATCTCGATTCTGTAGCACGGTTTTTTGAAAGGTCGCTCTGTGGAAACGAATTTATGCAGCTTTCTTGATTATACTGGGCCACATGTATTTAATCGTGGTCAGGTAGATGCAGTCTACTTTGACATGACTAAAGCTTTCGATATGGTTTCCCATGAGGTACTTCTGATGAAGATGGAAAGATACGGACTTTGCCCCATATACTGCAGGTAGCTCAAAAGCTACCTTGGCAGCCGCCGTAACATGGTACGATTTTCAGGCTGTGTGTCCAACGAATTTCTGTCATCTTCGGGAGTGCCTCAGGGCTCCAACTTAGGACCGCTGTTGTTTTTAGTGTTTATTAATGATTTGCCGTTACATGTCAAGAACTCGAGAATTTTGCTCTTCGCAGATGATTTCAAATTATTCCGTAATATTGGAGATATTGAGGACTGCCGCCAATTGCAAGCTGACATTAACAACGTTGTGAATTAGTGTTTGATGAATCGCTTAAAACTGAATATTAAGAAGACTTCCGTTCTGTCTCTAACTAGAAAACGCGACACAGTTACGTTTGATTACACACTTTTGGCGGGTGAGATTTCTCGCGTGGCTCATGTACGAGACCTTGGTGTTGTTGTTGATTCAAAGCTTGATTTTATACTGCATGTAAATTCAATTGTGTTACGCGCATTGAGGCATATTGGTCTTATCTCTAGATTAACAAAAAAATTTCGACGGCACGAATGTCTACGCACTCTATACTGTGCCCTTGTGAGACCGCGTCTTGAGTTCGCGTCAGTAGCCTGGAATAGCGTATCTGTCGCCTATTGCACGAAAATTGAAAATGTCCAGCGTAAGTTCATACGCATCTATTATGATAGATATATTGGTCGCCGTCGTTTCTACGACTATGATTCTCTCTTGGCAGACCTCAATATGTCTACCCTTGGCGACAGGCGACGCAAACGTGACATGCAGTTTCTGCAAAACGTCGTGCGCGGTTACATTAACTGTGGGACCTTACTGATGTCGCTGAATTTTCGTGTGCCGCATGCAAAAGCTGCAAATTTTTCGACACATTTTATCCCGATTTGCACGCCATCTGTCCAATGACTCGTTTACAAAACTTATATAACAAAACGTTTAATGACATGGACATATTTGCCTAATTGTTGTTTTCGTGCCTGCTTTTAAATCTTTTGAAGTGGTGTTTTTGATGTATCTGACCTAGTGTGCGCTCGTTTAGGCCACTTGGCTGTTGAGGCACACTCAAATAAACATATCTATCTATCTATCTATATGTGATAATTTCATTCTATTTCATGTAATATGCCAAGAGCAACCAGACCTAATGAAACATCGTTTTGGCGCTCTTTGGCCCAAGTCTCTTTTGCACAATAAAACCAAAGCTAGCACAATATGACTTCTCAGCTAGAACTAGAGCGGGAGCCTCACCGATCGACATGGCAGGACTCATCAAAAAATCTTTAAATCTATACTGTTGCATGGCGACCACTAGCATGATCAACCCATCGAATCGACAACCTCATCACCAAGAGCATCTTTAATATATAGGCTCAAGGCTGAAGTGTAGCAATGTCATGCGGCATGGGAGCCAACCCGAGAACAGTGAGCACGCAGAAGGTAGTGTACATCAACCTTTTAACGAACAGCTAAAGGTGTCTGCTCAGAGATCCGATGGGTCCAACATTAGTTCGGCGGATACACTGCGCCAAGATCCAAAAGACCCTCCCTAGGTTCCCACAGCGGGGATCATATTATTCTTCTTGCTAGTTGCTATTAATGCCGTGGTGCGGCGCTGATGCTATTTTTCATGAAATCTAAGGTTTGACGAAATCTCGTCTGGTCGGGGTAAATACATTGGCGAAAATAACGAAGCGCCGACCAAAAGGTGTTGTCAAGATGGAAGGACGTTTCGACTTCCACACGGAAGTCTTGTTCACTGATGGAAAAATTTCGCACACAAAGCTTAAGTACGTTGTGCTAATCGTCGCAGGCATCTAGCGTACGAGGGCGGTAGATTGCCGATGTTATGGTTGAGGGTCTGATCTGTTGTCTGGATAAACAAAGACTCCAGATATTGGCGTGACATCCAGTTTTTCTAACGGCCGATAATTGCCGCTTCTTCCCAAGCGATATCATGCTTCGTGTTTTCAACGTGTTCAGCCAGTGCGTTGGAACAAGCCTTCTTTTTCTTGACATCATTCTTGTGCTCATTCAGCCGCCTTTCAATGTTCCCGCTTTCACCTATGTAGGAGTGATCGCAGTCTGAGCAGGGGATTTTATAAATTACTCCGGGAAACTTTTCCTTTTTTAGCTTGTCCTTTACGAACACCAACTCGTGACGAAGCATGCACGCAGGCACGTGAGCTATATGCACATGGTAGGTGCGAAAAACGCGGGCCAATGACTCGCTCACGCCTGGTACATAGGGTATTGCAGCTCGGGCACGGCAGGGTAGGCGAACGGGCTGAGCTGGTCTCGTTGTCTGCTGTATTACAGCGTTCACGAAGTGCTGTGGGTAGCCACAATTGTTGAGCTCGCGTCGCACTTGGCGTATGTCAGAGGCTTTTTCTTAGGGTTTCGAGCATATTCTTTCCGCACGACGGACGAGGGTAGAAACGACGGAGCGCTTATGGCACATAGGATGGACTGAATTAAAGTGAAGGTATTGGCCTGTGTGCGTGTCCTTTCTTTACACCTTGAATGATAGGCGGTCATCACGTCGCTCCAACATGACGTCCAGAAAAGGAAGACGGCCAGAAATCTCCTCCTCGACTGTAAACTGGATGGAATCGTCCATGCTGTTCAAATGGTTCGTGAAAGCAGCCAAGGCATTCTTTCTGATTATGCAAAAGCAGTCATCAATGTACCGCAGGAAGACCTTCGGGCGTGGCTCGAACGAAGCCAAAACGCGGCTTTCCAGTGCTTCCATTGTGAGATTTGCGGTTGTGACCGAGATAGATGCTCCCATGGCAGTGCCATGAACCTGCTTGTAGACAGTGCCCCGAAAGATGAAGTACGTGTTCTTCAAGCAAAACTGCAGAAGCTTCAACAGGTCCGATGGAGCGATGGGTGTCCTAGCACTCAGTCCGTCGTCATCCCGAAGCGCTGAACGGCATACCTCCACCGCCAGATCCACGGGGACGCTGGTAAACAGTGATCTGACGCTGGTAAACAGTGAGCCGCGCCCGAAGGTCTTTCTGCGGTACATTGATGACTGCTTTTGTCACCTTTCCACGGCAGTGCTCCCCGATGAATGATCAAACCCGTATTTCTTTGATGTCAGGTCGAAGCAGTACGAGAAAGAATGCTTCAGTCATAGCGACGTACGTTTTAACTCGTGGTAAAATCTACGCGACCTAAGGACAACAGTTTAGGTCGGCAGATCCGCAGCAAGTACATGTGTCAAAGGGCATCATTCGTAATCAATTTTTGGAAAACCCAGATGGCCTCCAGCAGTGCGCAATGCGGAATTATTGCTGCCAACAAGCAGATAAATCATTTTTTGCGATTTCCTAAATGTAATCGTTGAACGTCAATTCCCTGCAGGTTATCAGACCAAAGTGCTTTCGCCTCCCGAGCTCCCAGACCTCTGCTTGGACTTGTGTGTGCAACAAGCCGGCCAAGGTTCCCTGGCTATCAAATATGACCTATGGACCAGTTACACAAACTGTGGTCTCTTCTGCGTGTTCTCTCCACGTGGGCTCTCCTCTGCGAGCTATCGGGCACTGCTTCTCTTTCTCATGCCGGCGGAAGTGACCAACATTCCCGCCTCAAGGTCATCCGCACTTCTGCTGTACGCCTGCTGTGCTGGAAGGCGGCCACAGACTTTTCCAGAAAGCAGGAACTGCGGATACATAGAGGCACACACGGACGCAACGACCATCGCAGCGACAACCACAACTTCACAGACGACAGCTGCAGTTAGCATCATCATGGACAAAAGCAAAGACAAGCAACACAGACATGACGCCACCCCCACAACATACACACTCATCGACTGGTGGCAAATGAAGTGCAATACTGCATAACGTCTGCACATCAAAAATCGAGTCAGCTCGGTGAAGACAACTGCTGTGATGCAAGTGCAGTTACGTGAACAAGCCCAGCCGGGAGCTCCATAGCTGCTGGTAGTAAGAGTGCTGCGCCATCGAAGACTACATTCGGAAAGCAAGGACGGGCACGAGCGTTGAGTCCCGACAAACGATGTGCAGGGCACGAGATAGCCGTTACTGCGAGCCAGACTTGGTCTTCATGGCTGCGGCTTCGGCAGCGGCGCCATTAGAGGCAGCTCCTTACGGATATCGTCGGGAGTTCAGCAACCGTGAGTTTTTGCTTAATTTCCTAAATGTAGAAAGCAGAAGAAACAAATCCTGTGAGTTCAGGAGCAGCGAGACCACTAAGAAAAAAATCTTTATAACCGCAGTTGCTACACAGATCGCAAAGTAGGCGCAGCTGTCTCGTACTGAGGCCTATGTACCGATCGAAATATTATGAAGTGACTCAAATCGTATGATTGCGCATTTACAGTGCAGGCACGTCTGTTGTGGTGGCTATAGCTGCAGCTGTCGAACGTTAAAAATGTTAACTTCATTTTGAGCACCAGTAATTGCGTTTTTTTCTGAAGGAGCACCAAAAAATGAATGTGGACTAGCTCAACTAATCCAGGATGTACAGAGCGAAAGCTGTCAGTGTTCGTTGTGCTCATTGGCGTTGGCGTTGACAACATTCAGGTCTTCCACGATTTTGAGGAAAGAAAGGGCGCATAGCTGACTCCCTGTGTCAGTGGATTCCTCAATCGCGCTTTGAGGTACATATGTGGCGGTGGTGAGAGAAGAGAGATGTGGGTTGCAGCATTATCGCTGACACGTTATGTCAGACAGCGTTGTGTGTGAATGCTGGAGCAGTAGGCCGCAGCGCAGCGTTCATTAGGTGACGAACATCTCAAGATCAATTTTTAACTGCCACCTTCCAGGATGGCAGGGTTTGTGCGCTGCCTGTCCAGTGTGCGGAACGCAATCAAGGCAGGTTTTTGCCGTTGAACACCAACGCCACTTACATGAAAGCGTGCTTGAGGTGTGTACATACCCAGGGACCAAAGTTGTGTGCTTTTCCTTTAGTGAAAATGAACTGCATCTACAATGATGTCAAAACCAATGAACCCAATGAACGCCGGCGGCTCATACTCCGGGTCGAGGTTGTGTCCGTCCATTACATCGACAACCGGAAGTCACGACAATAAAGTGACGTCATGCCCACGCTTTGACCTCGGCCGATTTGCACCAATATTGATGTCCAGCCTATTTCAACTGTGGCGAACGCCATGGTGGTCCCCAATTTTGGAACGGGTCCCCCCGATATTTAACCTTGGCTGATTTTCATAGAAATAGATCTCCAGCCTAATCAGGCTGTAGCGAACACCATGGTGATCCCAAAATTTGGCCTGGGTCACCCCCTAGATTTGACCTCTGCCAATTTGCACCAAAATCGATGCCCATGGTGACTGCCAAATTTGGGCCAAGGTCTACCCCGACATATGACCTTGGAAAATTCGGCTACGGCGAAACACCAACCCCAAATTTGGCGCGGGTCACCCCAAGTTGGCCCACCCAGCCCCGAAATTTAACCTTGGCCGAACGCTTTTGCCTGGCGGACTTAGATCGCCAAAGTGCCCCCTGAATTTTCTTTGGTATTTGAGGAAAGGAAATGACGTAGTAATTGTGGCATCTTGGTAGACACCAGAAATGCGCTGTAAGGTAAGGGATAAAGGAGGGAGGTAAATAAGAAAGGTAGAAAGAGGAAATTGAAAATTACATTTTGAAGAAAGGCGCGGCACAGCGCACAGCTGGTTGCTGTGGTTACATCGGGCACACAGCTGTGGCCTCGGACAGCCACACCATAACTCGCTTCTACTAGCCTAGTGCATAATTTGCTACAAAATGCATGCCATGGCTGCTGGTTATCACCAGTCCATGAGACTGTAATCGCTCTAAAAATGTGCCAAAATAGCCTGCGCCTAAAGAAATTAGCGCAGAGTAGGGGATAGAAAAAACACTGTAAACGCACGCGTTTGGCAGTGTCTCTCATATGCCCTTGCCCTGTGCACTGCACTGTGTAGAAATGTTGATCCACAAGCCTTCGGCAAAACTCTTACTTTAATGGCTTCAGCGAAAATGTAACCTTAAAGGGGGTTCTTTGTTTCACTTAGTATTTATTTAATTGCCCTTAGAGATGGAGGAGACTGAAATTATTATTGGATTAAAATGCTTACGAGCAAGCAGTCGAAATTTTTGGAGCTTGGTGCGTCAAATCACAGTGCGCAAAAAAAAATAAACCCGAAAGGTAAATGGAAAAGATGATTGCGGCTGAAAATGAAGAAATATCAGTAAAGAGGATGCGTTTAAAATTTACGGATATTTAGTGGCATCCCGTCGGCATCCGGTCTTGAAAGCATAAATATCATTGTCTGCCAGATGCCAGGATGGTGCTGAAACGAAATCGATAAAGAAATGCTTAGTTTGAGATGAAAATTGTATCGATGATCGATGCGGGCTGAACCTGCACAAATAAGGACTGTTAGTAGCTTCCTGTTCAGGATTCAGTACTGACGAGAATAGCATCTGATTGGAATAGCATATATTTAGCTGTGCCTGTTTGTTTTTATTAAACTAAAGGTTTTATCGTTTACCTACCTGAAACGATCGGTTTGATGTTAGAGCGCCTTAAAAAATGTCAGTTTAGTTCTTTGAAGATACTCCATTTTCTGAAAGACTCTTATTTTAGAAAATGCACACCTCGCCAGAGTATGGGATTCAAAGGGAGCAAATATCACACCTAGGTTAGTGGAATTCAATAGCGGAAAGCTGCTATACAGAAACAAGCCATGGCTCACATCTATTTTTCTGCTATGTGCACGCGCACTTGGCTTTGTTCGAATCGCGATCCTAGGCATGACCCCGTTACACTGCATGAAATTACCTCTGCTCCACATGGGACCGAGACGGTGACGTCACGCTTCTGTGGCAGACAATATAAAAATCTGTGCTCCTCTGCCCATGTATCCTTAAGTTTTACGCGAAAGTTGCCGAGGAATGTGCGGTCCTTATCTAAGCACCACTCTCACAGCCACCACCTACTTTGTCCAGTCACTTCCAAATTTCAATGTTTTGCAAATGTGTTAACGAAGAGAAATGACACCCCTCATACATTTGTTCACAAATAGACCGATACCTTTCGTAATCTTCTAAAAACAAATTGCGGTGCTTATTCACATTTAAAAAAAATTCACGCTAACGCTGTAAGGAGGGAGAATTTTCGGACCCTGAACCCCAATCTTCAATTTCTTGCAGGTAATTGGACATGGCTCATTGCCACCGACTCACTGGCATTTCTGGAGCTTGCTGGCACACTTCAAGCTTCGAACTCGAGGAGCAGAGCCGTGGCTTTGGTGATGATCGCGCTGGCACACCTCCTATTCTTCATGAATCAGTGAACTTAAGCCTCTTGGACAAAATGGTTTCGGTGCTCCTCCTGGCGGCTCCTTTGCGCTGTGTAGGCGACTCTAGACACGTACACCACACTCCCAAGCGGAACACAGCCCAGCAGAAAATATCTTGCAGTAGACACCAATACATACAACCTGCGCAGACAGAGCCACTCATTGCAGCCACCACAATTTACACGCGAAACTACTTTACCACCTGCACCTAAAGCACATGCATGGCCCGAGTCGAAAACACCATAGAGCTTCAACACCACCGCTGCATACAGTACAGTGGCGCTGTGCTGTCCTTCAAGACTAAGTGATCTAGAAGTGATACCCACCTTTTCAGTGCATTCTCTGCGGAGCCACTGTTCCTGTACTTCTTGACGGTTGCAAGCCGACATTTTGGGGACCCTCTCACCCCTCTCTCCCCCCACACAGACACGTGCACATTGGAAACACAGAACCCAGCAAACAACACCATGGGCTAGGCCCCAATGCACCCTTCCTGTACAATCACAGCAGCACTAATTATGGCTGCAATGACTACACTCATAAACACACCGCAAGACTAGCTTTAACCATCACATGGATACGAGCCATTTCCACAGATAAGCAGCCTTACCAACATAACTCCTGCATTAAGGACCCCAGTATTCGCACTGTTCTTGATGCAGTATCCTGTACGCCCACACCACATGCACAAAGTAACACAACATCTGACAGACAGTGTTTGCTCGACGCCAGTGCATCGACCCTCCTCAGTCACAGCAGCAGTGATTTCCTCTATCATGACGACTATGACGAATATGTTGCATGCATACCAACCATAGTGGAAAACTCCCAAAGCAGCCATACGAAAAACTACTCCTACATCAAGAACGCGGTCATTCCTGCTGTTCTCCATGCACCGGTGATTTTCGCCTTTGCAGCACATTCGCTTAGGCACTCCATTCCTGTTTCTCTCAGCGGTTGCAAAGTGACAATCTGGGGGCCCTCTACGCCTATAGAATGTGTTGCATATAGCGATGCACTAAAAGGAGTATGCTCTTAGCAAGCTCAGTTTGCGTCTCGTGACATGGAGGGCGTGGAATTCGCTGCGTGAATTCGCCGACACTCCTGTTGTTCTTCATGGGCGGGAAAAACGCCTTTTCAACACATTCACTTGTGTGTCACCAGTTCTTGTGCTGTTGCGTGCTGCCTTGCGCTGCACTGGAGAACATAGGCACCTAAACTACACTAACAACGTCACAACAGCAAGGGGTCAGCAATACAGGCACTGAACACGACAAATGATCTACGTGCGATTCACTGCAAGAGTAACGACACCATTCAAAGACAAATTAATGCCAGCTATTACACCCACCACCTAGCCCTCTAATCCCAGCCACATTTATCGGTGCTGCAATGAAGACTACATGCACAACCACGCCATTATTTCAGCTCTGCCTATACTACGCGGAAGAGCAATCGTTTTAACGCCGTCGAAAATTACGGCATCAATGCTCTTCACCATGGAAACGGGGGTCTAAGACACCGAAAGCTATACACCCATTACGCGGAAGCTCTCTAACCAAACCAAGCAACAACATTACACAAAAACGGAAGCCACCTTCACACCCACGTCACAATCACGATTGACTGTAATGTCCTACAATGAGATTTTCGTCAACGAGAGCAGCGGTACGAGGACGGCCAGCACTAAGAACACGAAACCGCGCAAGAGACCCACAACCTTCGAACAACTGGAAACAAACGAGGCTAACGTTAGCGGCAAAGTATCTTGGACGGAGATAACCAGCCGAACGCAGACCATAAACATCTACGATCAAAGCCAAATACCATAAACTGCACTTTTGTACTACATAGGCAAAAATGCAGGCGAGAAGCGGATCACTATGAAGACGGCTTGGTTAGTATGCAAGGCCTCAAATATGTGCTATGCTGCTATTTTGAAGGCCATGACATTATTGCGCTGGGACCGACGGAAACCCGTGCAATGCATGACAAACACCTCCGCGTACTTTGATCGCTCCATCGTCTGTTCGAATACGACCTTTCAGCGTTGCACAAAAAGACTTCCGCAGCGGCACTCCTGCTGTTTTTCATGCTGTCGATGCAGCCAATCACACAGGTCTCGCGCTTGCGCCGCCTGCTGTCCTGACGCCTCACACTCCTCACATGCACCACCAAAGTGCCACCTAGACGCCTGCATTATTAAAATTACACCACATCGAACAAAAGACAAAAAGGCCCTTTGCATAACATTAACGACAAATACAACATAAGCACAAGCACAAGGTTCGAAGAGTGATTCTGCCAGTTCCCTCGATATTACGAACCAAGCACTAAGAATATCCCACAGCAATAATCGCGAAGAGCCATTCATATTGACGAACGCAGCAACAAAAACATGTGGACGGCAATACCACCGCTACAGTGAGACACATAAGTGTTAACACCTGACAGACAAGACGCCCGTCGCCTTAACCACCACAGGATGCACAGCAATACCACAACGAAACAAGGGCAAGAAAACAAGAATGAGAAATGAAGGGTCGCCGCGGTGGCTCAGTGGTTATGGCGCTCGGCTACTTTCCCGAAAGACGCGGCTTTGATCCCGGCCACAGAGGTCAAATTTCGGTGGAGGCGAAACTCTAGAGGCCCTTCTACTGTGCGATGTCTGAGCACGTTAAGAACCCCAGGTGGTCGAAATTTCAGGAACCGTTCACTACGGCGCCCATCATAGCGTTTTGAGAGTTGCTTCGGGACGTTAATTTCATCAACCAAACCAATATAAACATTTATTAGTATTGTCGACTCGAGCTTTATGGAAAAGGACATCTGTGTTTGCGACATGCATGAAAGAGGAGAGGCGGACAGATGAGGCTAGAAAGACGTTGGGGATAAGATGGCCGCAGCTGTGACGGGACAGGGAGGGATACAGGAGAGCTCTTAGGCCTCCTGTGAACGTGGTGCCGCGCTGCCAGTACATCCCAGCCGCCGAGAAGCACCATGAACCCAGATGATTTCACCTAGTGCTACTATCCCAGCTGCAATGACGAGGACTAACTTTGGACTTTGGAGGCACAACCGCAAGAATGGCATAAGATGGGAAGCACCCTGATCGCACCCATGGAACTGAAGAGGGTGGGTGCACCCCGGACTGTCTCGCTGTGGCCCTTACGAGCAGCACCACGGCTTGCGATACCTAAGAGAATGCAATGTGGTGAGCTCCTATGCCCTCTGACTTATTTGTCTGTCACGAGCTAGAACCCTATGTTCATAGGAATGTGCTTCAGAAAGCATGTGTAATGCTGATGTCACACTCAAGTGGTCTTCCACAATTACTGACAAGTCACGAGTAAGTACCATTACTCTGCATTACTTATCAACGCCTAGAGTTCTTCATTAGTCATCCATTAAGATGAAACTCGCTGTCAAGCTTTCCGCTAATAGCAAAACGATCCAATAATTCGTCATCATGTGGGGAGAGTTGCTGACAGGGATACCATGAATTGGTTTACTTTGTCCCCTGATTTGTACATAAGCTCCGGGCGTCGAAACTATGCTTACTGATTCCAGAAAGTGACCCACATGTTATGCACAATGATCCAAATTTATCCACATGTCCAAGCAATGCTTCCTGGTCGTGCGCAGATGCGTTGACCACAATGACGTAATGAAATTCATTGCCGCGTCAAAAAATGTTCTGACATCCTCCGAATTTCGTGGCATGGACGGAGGATGCCAGGTTTTTAAATGCGATGATCGCAAGCAAGGCTTCTCTGCAGGCTTTCGGTCCAGGCCGCCTACTGAACACCTACCGTGAGCCGCTTTGCGCTTTACCCAAGCGAAATCTGCGCGTGCGTGATGAATGTGCAGTGTCCCATCCAGGCAGCGACGGAAGTCAGCACCTGCCCCGGTGTCGAGGTCATCCGCATCAACCCTGTTCCTCTTCAGAATGACGGCCACTCTTCTAGCGACGCTCCGACACAGAACACGACTTGACCCTAACCGAAGTAAGCACAAATGGGGACATCACAACGGAATCAGCAAAAAGATACAGAACAGCCTTTTTCAATGCAGCGAAAACTTGCGACACATCACGAGACGAGAGCAGAGCTTTGACAAGACTTATACACCAGTGAAGAAGATAACAAACGGCCGAAGACAACTTAGTTGACATTAGACGAGCAGCGCCAATGGAACCCGGAACTCGTTGGCTGCCAACACTGCAGGTTTCGCGAAGCAAGCGGTAACCGAAGCTGCGTCTGTGCCTCGACTCCTCGATACTCTCCCCGCATCATAGACCTCATCCAAGCCGGCCTCAGATCACCTTCGGCGTAGTACTGGTGAGCACAGCATATGTTCTCCGTTTTCGCAAAGCTGAGAAATAGCAGCTAAGGACATCGAGATAATGGCAAGCTGTATGGAGATCATCCTTTCACACGCTTGTCTTCTGGCAAAGTAAAAACGCACCCATGCAACGCAGAGATAATGTATCACGTTCTGGGAATGAATATTTCCGAATTCGCTCCTGTTCATTAGAGATGGGGAGAATAGCGTGTACGAGCACTACTATTTCATCGATGGTTTTTATAGGTGCATAGCAAGTAATAACACTCACTTTGGAAGGCTATGCTCTCGCAGATACTTTTTGTCGGGTGTGTCATTGGCCGGTGCTCCGTCTATCGAATGTCGCTAACAGCTGCTGACGTTAGCCAATGCCTGGTAAGCAACAATAATTGTTAAATGTTAAAGGTGGCATCAGCGACCCATTGAGTGTTGAGCGAAGGAGCGCCATTTCCCCTCTTCGGCACTTGTCTGTTGTCGGTACTTTTTTTTGTAACTCAGCGGCCTCAATGCTCAAAACTGTACAGTATGCAGGGTCGAACCACGCCGCGTATTGTGATTTTTCATCAGCATATCATAAGAACGTTGTGCTAGTCGGACGGTGGAGTCTGTGCTAAATAAGTCTAGAAGGCTTAGAAGTCGCCCTGATAAATAGCGCCATGAAACCTATGCTCAATTTGTTGCATTGCGAGATTTTTACCTGCGCAGCAGTTCCAGTCGAATACCCTCGCGGAGCCTGCATTATATTTAGCACGTGTGTGATGCAGGCCCTGATATGAGAGCTTACTCGTACTGGCTGTTTCACCTCAGCTTATACTAAACAGAGTCGCGTATTTTCCTTCATTTATTCTTTTAAAATGTTGATTTTCGTCACAGGCTTGCACTTTACTGCGCACATGCAGATGGAAATAAGAAAGGCGCAGTAGATGTGCGTATCTCTAAACAGACATCAGAACATGCCGGGAGTTGGAGGATTAAGAAGTGGAGTACACCGTAGTGGAGGAGTCCGGAGTGGCGCTCGGATTTGTCTTTGGCTTTTTAGTTTTGGCGCTGGTAGAACATGCCCGCCGCGCCGCAGATCCGAGGTCCGTGGTCGTGGTGCCCATGGTGATGCCGGACGCTTTCTTGCCCTTATCACAAGCGCGCTCATGCGCCGTGTAGCGGTCGTCAGCTTCTAGGCTCTGCACTGGCGCGTCGCCTTCGTATGCTGCATGGTTGCCATACATTTCGTATTGGGGCGGTGTCGATAGGTGGCACACGGTTGCCATGTGCATTCTAGTGACATTGAGGTCACAACAAAACCAGTGGATAAAGGCTGACCATCTTTACGCAGAGAAATATTCAGAGCTGCGCGTTTCCCTGTTCGTTTCTCTTTTCGATACGTTTCCTCAAAAGTCCACGCCGTGAGTTGTGGATTATCGCAGTGCGGATGGGAAGCTATGTAACTGACACTGTTGGTGAATCAACATTTAGGAAGTCTGTATCTCTTATTTCTGCAGCCAGTCAGGACGCTGAGCGCAGCTGGCTCACAAGGCGACTGAACCCCTTACCTGGAGCAGAGCCTCTCGCTCAAAGCCTCAGTACGGCGTCTGCCGGATTGAGCCAGTCTTTCTGCCACCGAGAACCACCTTTATTGCCCACAGCGACGCTTCTCTTGTTCTTCATGGTGCCAGCAATCGGCCAGGTGCCAGGAGCACCTTGCACTGCTGCTGTTTTTCATGCCGGCGGCTCCCCTATCTAGCCAACACTACACATGACACCATCCCCCCCAGCGACAAACTTAGCGAACGTAACACAGCCAGCATAGCCAGAACAAAAACGTGGGTGAGGTCCGAGAACACAATAAGAATTAGACACAAATCAAGTAGTGAACATGACAACGCTGACACTGTCAATGCAACCATGCTCACGAACATAAGAACAGTTAATCGTATACCTCCACAACCACAAAATTATGAACAGCAATGAACACGAACAGATTGATCAACACAATAGACCGCAAGGTTCTACGCACTGCTACACTGCATTCAAATATAGTATTAATACGTACAAACACTACCTTAAAAATTGTGCCAACACAAGAATCATGCAGCACTAACCGCAGACGGGGCTCGGGAGACCTGTAAAGTTTTTAAAACATGACACCCAGAAACACCAACAGCCCACGTTTTACAGGAACTGATACACCACACAAAGCATTGCGAAATCCAGAAGATACTTGGACGGACACCGATGGCACCAGCTGCAGTTACTACGACGAGCACGACCGCCAACACGACTATCGATGACATGCTGTGGGGATACTGGCGACCAGTGGCACGCCAGCATCACAGAGCTCTACCAGCACTCTCCAGCGACAACTTTGCACTCCGGACATTCACCGCTGTGGCAGGGACGAGACTTCGCCACATTCTGCGATTCCACCCCGGCTGAAATTCACGTGCAGCACGGTGAGTTCATTGACAGCCTAGCTCTTTTCATATGACTGTGCTAGCTAAAGCCATATGTAGCATGCAGGTAACAAACGTTCCGTACTTATCGAAGAAGAAGGTTCAGCAGCTCTGGGGGCCCACTGCCATATATGGTAATTAAAGCAGTGTCAGTGCCTCTATGTGGCAAACACTTGCATTTCTGGGGCCACAGCAAAGGTCAGTGAACAGGAAGCGGTATTTTTTGATTGCATAACACCAATTCCAAATTTTTGTGGATTTCCCAACACTTGAAGAGCCATAGTTTTAGGACCAAAAGCAATGGTAAGCAAATCTCCCTTCCTGCAACGTCTATTTTGCAAATTTAATTTGATGAGCTGCTGCGTTCAAGCAGGAGACAATTATTTACACACATATTGTTTTTCCGACCACAACTGTTGGCTTTTCACGACAAAGAAATCCAGCAGAGGCGGTGGATTTCATACAGTGGTGTATTTCTGTGAATCTATGCAGTGAAACTGTTCTATTCAGATGTGTTAAAGTACAGCAGTGCTCTCAGTTGTAGGTGTGCTAGACCAGTAATTGACAACTCGCGCTCTTCTCTGGAAAGAAAGTGATGGCGCAGCACCAGCTGTTTGGAAACTCGAGGGTTCATGCTACATTTGCTTCACTAAAATACTTCTCAACATCTGATTACCCAGCGAGGGACGTGAATCTCCGATTAGCATTAGAACTAAAAGTTACAAACCTTGGAATGTAGCCTGCTTATGAGGACCAGCTAACCAATGCGACACTTCACTTGATATAGGAATGTGCCTGTTGTGTCAGTGCCCACAAAGAATGCTAAAATAAACTGAATTTGAATGGCATGCCAAACAAATTACATAAGGACCAAAATATCTTTTTCTAATGCCTACGGCTTCAGGCACTGATTATGGCGCCAGGTGCACCTGTGAAGAATTCTGTAATAATTATACCCTGCCACAACGCTTTAAGTAGCGAGAGTGAAATGAAACGGGTTGTAAACTCTGTTCAAACAGTACCGGTGTATGGCTGCCAGTAAATGCTTCATCAGCCTGCCTACGCCCACTGCAGGGCAAGGCCTCGATCCATGTATCTCCAATTAACCCTGCCCTGTGTCGGCTGCGGCCGTCCTACGCCTACAAACATCTGAATCTCATTCGCCCACCTAACTTTCTGCCGCCCCCTGCTGCGCTTGCCTTCTCTTGGAATCCACTCAGTCGCCCTCAATGACTAGCGCTTATCTTGCCTCCGCATTATATGCCATGCCCAGGCCCATTTCTTCCTCTTGATTTCGACTAGGATGTCATTAACCCGCGTTTGTTCCCTCACCCACTCTTCCTGTTTCCGGTCTCTTAACGTTACACCTACCATTATCCTTTCTATAGCTACCTACTAAGATATATAGATAAACTGCCATTCATGATCTGAGATGTCGTTCATCTCAGTTGGCTCTTCATTTCGTGCCGATATTGGGTGGCTAATCGAGAGGCTGCATCCGGACGGCAGCAAAGTTGTCTCATTTTTGTACATCATTAACTTGCGCTGTAATCTTCATTTCGTGGTAGTTCGGCTTCGTTGGCAAGAGCGTGGAAGAGGTAGAAAATATTCTCAAAATGAACAAAAACCAAACTTTTTCTGCAATAAATATATTCCTGCCCGCCTTTTAGCAAAGCATGCCTGCGCGGATTTCTTGTTTGCTTTGGGGAACACGCATGTCTGACTTGTACTAAAAATATTAGGCAAACTTTTTAATCTGGCTAATCCTGAGTAACAAGAACCAAAGCTTCAGAGTTATCCTGGTAAACCTTGGCTAAACTTGGTTGCATCTCGATTGGATCATCCATGGCGACTTCTGCCGTTGAATTGCTGAGAGCTGCTGCAATACGTCGTCATCAGCTGAGAGGAAGCAGAGGCTATATGAAGATGGCGAGCGCATGGCTTCGGCGTAGCTGCTTTTGAGTGACGTCATGGTTGTCACGTGACTAGACAGAAGCGAGCGCTCGGTTTCGGCGGCGGGGGCTGACGTGGCAGGCTCTTGGTCAAACTCGCGCACACGGCGAATTATGACGATATAGCGTCAGTATCTGTCTTTCTCTGAATCCCAAGTTTCCATTTTCTGCAGGATGACTCATCTGGCTCCTGGCACCATTTCGGATTTGCTGCTTGAAAGTGAAGCATTTCTTCCCGAGCGTCATCAGTCCTGTTCTTCCTGATGGCTGTTACCACGCAACGACCCACCCTGTACGCCTTCTCTACACGACAGCATCCAGAAAACTCCAGCCACCCTGACCTGCGAGTACAATCAGTGCTACATGCTTTAGAGCTGCCGTGGCAACTACACACATGAAAAACCTTCGCGTGCACATCTGCGCACAACGCAAACTTTCTAACAAGCACACGAAGGTACACAATGAGGGCCACAATACAAATTGCACCATTTCAAGGAATCCGTGCAAACACAGCCACCGTAATCACCTGCCATAACTCAACCATTCCAGCTGTCGCTACCGTGAGGGCATTTGTTTTGATGACAGCACTCGTGATGTTCTTCATGCATCGGCGAAATGTGCCTTTTCAACATATCGCCAGAGATGAACAATCTGCAGCCATGGGCTAGGCACACACAGAAGCTACACCCCTACAATCCACGACTACACGCATGCATACCGACACAACATCACAACTATCGCGAACATACCGGGACTTTTACTGAGGCAACAAGCGTCGCCATCGTGCTGACGGCCAAGAGTTCACATATTATTCACGCATCGGCGAAGTGCACTTTTTAAGCGCAATCGCTCTAGCGACATCACTTCTGTTCCTCTTGCGGGGCTTCCATGTGCCGCACTGGTCACACACTACAGGACTACTCCGCACGCATTAATGGGCACAACACCATCTATACAGCAACCTACCCCCTCCGAAACACAGCTGCACAGAAGACCTTTCACGACGACTACAATCAGAACCCCATGATTCCCGCTGTCGCTGCCGCGTATTGGCGCGTCCAAGTCATCCAAGCTACCAGGATCTTCGCAGTGCTGGCAGCCTATACATACCACACACAATCGAAAACCACAGCCAGCAAGCAAGTCCAGTCGCTTAGACCCACCCCATCACAGCTACACAGAGACCGCCACTGACATCGTCACACATACGAGCCCTTATTCTGTGGCAGCACACGAAGGTACTTCAAAGACAACCACAACAAGCACTATGCCAGAAACAACCGATAAAAGCTGTCTCCACTGTACGTGCGCTAGTGTCTAATCGTTTAGACAAAAAGTTGAAGGCACTCGTCCCGACTTGCTTTGACCCGGCAAGCAGCAACGTCAATGTGTTGATGACGGCACTCGTGATGTTCATGTGTCGGCGAATTGTGCGTTTTCAACAGAATCGCGAAAGATTCACCTGCATGGGCAAGGAACGCACAGAAGCTCCACCGATTATACACGCATGCATACGGACACCACCACCACAGCAATCGCGAAAGTACACCGAGCGAGCTGTAAAAATTCTAACAAGAACTCAAAGGTACATAAATTCAAAACTATCCCGTAGGAACCCGTGCAATCCACAGCCACATAGACATTGCCAGCCCTGCAACGATCCTGAAAAAAATACGAAGGCACTATGCACCACAACAGCCAGAAACAACCAACCCTAAAACACGATAGTGAACTTGTCCAGCAGCTAGCATGGTTAAGGCGGCACTTTGCATATATCCACCATTGCGGTACCACACTTGCTGCTCATGTTCGTGGCCGTTCGCCGAATTGGCGGCCCTGACGCCTTTGCCACATGCACAACACCGCACACATTATCAGCCAAAAATATCTCCAAGCAATAGACACCCGCCACGACCTGCATGCAACCCGCACGATCACCACTAAATGCATCACAGCTGTCACAACTACACGCGTGAACCACACCTGCATTGCATATTTGGCAAACAAATGTGTTTGGATTCTTCATTTGATAAATAAAATTTCCACAACTCCTGGTTATCTGAGAAATCGAATTTTTTTCACGAGTCTGTGATGATTTGCTCCCTGGTCCAGTGGCCCCAGGCAGCACAACAGCATTGGTCAAACGTTGGGCTATCATTGGCAAAACTTGGCACGAACATCGGTCCTACACTGGCATTTGCCATTTTGACACATTGGCACTACTTTCAATTTAGGGCCAACGTACGGCAGATCAAGAAGCCAATGTAGGCCTGGCGTTCGTTCTGCGACATGGGCCAATAAAGGTCTCAGATTGGCATCCATCTTTCGAACATCGGCATCCAGGTTTCGAACATTTGCATCCAGCCTTCTAACATTGGTATCCAGTCGTCGAACATTGGTATCCGGCTTTCGAATAATGACATCCAGCTTTCTGCAACCCGGGCCAGTAAAGGTCTCGGACTGGCATCCAACTTTCAAACATTGGTATCCAGCTTTCGAACCATGGCATCCAGTTTTTGAGCAATGGTATCCAGCTTTCGAACACCGGCACACGCAAAACCGGCTGCTGGCTCGACTAGCATTGTCGATTTAGCCTTCGAAAGTAACCAGGCTGCATGGCTGGCATCTTGCTTGGAGTGACAAATATGTGCATAGTAAGAACCCTAGGATGTCCTCACAATCCAACACTCGTCTTTAGGGAAGGGCTGCCCTATACAACGGAGATGCAAACCTTGCACCCTGGTTACTTTTCGCAAACATGGTACTATTCCACGTAGCAGCTGTGAGGCGCTTGAGGAGGTGTGCCTATAGGCAGGGATCGATTGGGCAGGGGTCAGGACTTGGAGTGGGGTGCCGGGCATGCGGTGGGGCCCTGGGCAGAACTTGTGGTGGGGTGCTGGGCAGAACCTCGGTTGGGGTACATTTATTTTAATGTTTGCTGCGTGCCAATGATTCAGGTTAGACAACGCAGCTCGGCCATCTGCTGTAGCACGGCTAAGAGATCCATAAAGTGCTTAACGAAGCTGTCCTCCTGTAAACTGATCAGCCATATCTGAAGTAATCGTGGCACTCCTCTTGCAAAAGGACTTTTCCACTGCACTCAAATTCCTTGTCCAGCTCTTGCACGATGACCTCAGAATGCGTTGAGCCTGCAAAGACATTGGGGATTGGACAGATACACTAAAGAGACACGTCGCCGAGTCGACGATATCTTTAGAGGGTTCCGACGCTTCAATCATAGCCGACAGCAGGCTCCTCCACATGTGGGAGGCAAAATGTGGCCTAGAACGCAGACTTAAAAAGCAGAGGTGGAATCGAAACTTCAAAAGAAGGATAGCCAGACACAACCGGGAGATCGAAAAGTATGCGATGCAACTTTGCGAGCAAAACTGGTGTAGCAGGTGCGACGACATGGAAAGAAGTATGAGCCTAGCAAAAACGTGGAACATTCTGCGACACTTGCTAGATCCAATCAAATCAAAATCTCAGGCAGAAATCAGGCTAGCCAAAGCTCGACACGTATATGATCGGTCAGACGAGGATTTTATGGAGGGAATCATACAAATATACGGAGGAGATGTAACTCGCTCTAGCCTACCGGAGTATAAGGGGCCTCCCAGAGAGGAACTCGATGCGCCTGTAACGCAGGCAGAGGTGAGAGCAGAGATAATTAAGCTCAAAAAGAAATCCGCTCCGGGCCCGGACGGAATCACAAACACAATGCTGCGGAATCTAGACGACGAGTCGATCACAGCAATTACAAACTACATCCAGCAAGTGTGGGAAAAGGGTGAGCTCCCCAAGCAGTTAAAGGAAGCTAGTATTATACTAATTCCTAAACCAGGCAAACCACCAAAGCCGGAAAACCTTAGACCGATCTCCCTTATGTCCTGCATAGGAAAGTTAATGGAGCACGTGATCCAAACGAGAATGACTCGATTTATAGAAGACAACGAGCTATGACCAAACGAGATGATCGGCTTCCCACCGAGCTTGAGCCCTCAAGATGTAATGCTGAAACTTCAGCACGACATCATAGATTCACGGTCGAGAGACGTAAAGGTAATGTTAGGGACTTAAAAAAAAGCCTTTGATAATGTCAAGCACGAGGCAATCCTAGCAGAACTGCAAGAAGTAGGTGTTGGCTGTACAACCTACAACTACATAAAAGACTTCCTCTCTGATAGGACAGCGCGAATAAAATATCAGGACATAGAATCAGAGGAAATCACGTTGGGAAGCAGAGGTACCCCCCCCCCCCCAAGGCTCCGTACTATTCCCGCTCCTCTTTGACCTAGCAATGAGAGGCCTCCCCACGAGACTCAAAGAGATAGAAAACCTAAACTTCAGCATGTATGCGGACGATATAAACGTTTGGATTAACCAGGGTAGCGACGCTGACATGGAGAGCAACCTGCAGGAAGCCACGAATATAGTGGTGGACTACGCAGCAGCTACGGGGCTCTCGTGCTCACAAGAGAAGTCAGAGCACCTGGTGTACAACCCTAAATCTCTGAGACTTAAACAAAGCAATGCGTTTAACATCACAGTCGAGGGTAAAGCGGTCCCCAAGGTAGACAAGATCAGGATTCTTGGTCTCTATATCCAAAGCAATGGTTATAATGATGCGACTATAAGGAAGCTGGAAGGCTATGCGGCAAAGGTCATAGGAATCTTTAGAAGAATAGCCCTCAAGGGAAGAGGGCTTAACGAGAGGAGCCTAATTAAGCTGGTGCAGGCCTACGTTATTAGCTGTCTGAGCTACGCCAAACCATACCTTAATATACGGGCCTCCGAACGAGACAAACTAGATTCGATAATCAGGAGATGCTACAAGTGAGCACTCGGTATACCCATAAGCACTTCAACCGAAAGACTCTTAGGAATGGGAGTTCACAACACATGGAGGGAAATCGCCGAGGCTGTTAACACAGCCCAGCAGGAAAGACGTAGCCAATCCAGCACAGGTAGGGCTATCCTAAACATGGTAGGGCTACAAATAGACAGGGGTATGCAACAGAAGCAGGACATCCGAAGAATAATTAGTGAACAACTTAGGGTGGATCCTCTCCCTAGGAATATGCACCCCACCTTTCACAGGGAAAGGAGAGAGAAGAGAGCTGAGGCGCTAGTCAGGCTCTTCAGCGAGGCAAACGAGAAAACAGTAGCATACACGGACGCGGCGAGTGGCAAGCTGGGAGCGCCGGTAGCCTCGGTGGTGGATGGCCGGGGTGAGGCAGTCTCATCAGCAACCATACGCAGCCGCAATCCGGAGTCAGCAGAAGAAGCTACAATAGCGCTTGCTTGCGTAGGGGCAGAAGCAAAATTCATTGTTAGCGATAGCAAAACGGCCATATATAACAATGGTAGAGGTAGGATTGCACCAGAAGCGGTGCGGATACTAACAGGAGGAAAGGTAGACCGGAAAATTAGCCTCGTATGGGCACCAGCTCACACGTCAGTTCCATGCAATGAGGCGGCATCCGCTCGAGATCTCTACTTCCGAGCCGGAGCAGAACCAATCCGACTGCAAAGAACTAGACGAGAGACAGCAGAATTACACGGAAATAACTGAAAACAACAGTTTACAAAGGAGACTAGTCCCTCCACCGGACAGAGAGCTCGGAAACAGGCGACCATCTGGCGCAGATTATAGGCAGGAAATTACATTAATCCGGTCTGGGCATCGCACGTCCTCAAAGACGAAGACATAGATGATAAGTGCAAAAAATGTGGAGGGAGGAGGACCCTCGACCACGTAATTTGGGAATGTGTAGACTCCCCAGGAGCTAACGAAGAAATTGATAGTAGAGAAGCCTGGGAGACCCTTCTGCGGAGCACGGACCCCGTCATGCAGAAGCAAGCCATTCATCTGGCGGTGGAGGCCGCGAAGAGCCAGCAACTCTTTGCCTGCCTTTAATCGGAGGGGCCCCGGCCCCTACCGCCTAGGCTTGCGTGCCGGGTGTAGGGAGTAGGGGGCCTCCCTTCTGATGGAAATAAAGGTTTTTGGAATGGAATGGCCTGCAAAGAAAGGCGTGATGTCATGATACGAACCTAAATATGGCCGTCACAGGACAAAAACAGAGCGCTGCATTGAAAAGGGCACGTCCGGGAGATGAGTTGGGGGGGGGGGGAGATAGGAGACTTAAAAAGAGAGAGGGGAGGGGGGCCGAAACATGTGAAAGATGTTTCGAATTCTCCGGGAATGAATTTTCTGAGAATGGGGGAACATGCGCTGAAGTTTGCGGTGCCGATTGCAGCGCCATAACACACTGCCTATCGAGAAGAGCAAGCAGATTTAGGTAGTACTATTAGTAATTTTCCGTGCCACCTTCAGGCGCTTGTTGGCATGAGACTCCGCGCGCTGTCGAAAACGCACGTGCCGTGCGTCAGCAATCTGGGCTACGCCAAGAGAAGCTAGGCAATGAATGCTGTCAGCCAAACGCGGATATCTAATCGCCCAGAATGTGTTCTCGCATTTGCAGTGGCCCAAGCGGCTGACAAAAGCAGTTTCCTAATGGAATAATTGCAGTGCCACCTTGGCAGCGCAGGTTCCCCATAAGCAGTTTTGAAGGTAAGGGTGTGTAAAACGTGCAGCGTCAAAGTATTCTTGCAAAGCCGCTGGACGCACATCATGTCCGGCGACCGAAAATTTTGAAGCGAAAGATATGGAGCTCGAGATGGACTTCATAACGACTTCAGACACTCGCGCATTCTGTGGGGCCGTGTGTTAGTTCAGGATGGCTTAAATGATATCATGAAATAACAAAAACAGTAAATTAAATATTATGCAAGCAAATTCGCACTCTCTCAAATTCGCACTCTCACATGTCTCATACGGGACATGTGGCAAACAAGCTAGGTTAACATGCGTCTAACACCATTTGTCAGTAGATTTATTCGCTGGTCGTCAAAGAATCCTGCAACGTTTTGTTGATGTAGAAATTTCACACAAAAACTAAAAGAAACAAAATCGTGTTGAACTGTGGCTCGCAACTATTTCCGATGCTTTTCATCAATAAAGGTAATATTCGAAAGAAAAAAAAATTTGCGAGCAAATAAGTAAGGACGTCTGCAAGAGCTACAGCCCTCAATGCATATTACGCAGCAAAACAAAATGCACAAAAACGACATTTTGAAACATTACGATGTGCAGAAAAGGAAGAAATACCAAATCGGAAAACACAGGGGAAGGCGCGATCACAGGGAACGACGTAGGGAAGCGTAGGAATCTCTTACCGCGTGTTGAACCGGCGGCCTACTGTTTCGCGCGTGCGCAACTTATAATTGTAAATTACGAGGCCACTGCTTCGTTTCTGCACGTTGCACTTGCACTAAGTTATTACGTTTGATTTAGTATACCTATTAAGCAGACACCCACTGCGCAGTGTGGCAGTGAATTCTCTAAAGTGAAGCAAAAAAGCGCTTTTCTCATTAAAAAAATCATGAAATGAAAGTCATTTGATTTTTTTGGAAGGAAGCCCTCTTAGGCTGGTTTTCAGATACTCGCGCAAGCAGAGCGTGCCAAAACGCTTTAAAATGCATAAAGTTCTTACAAATAGGCGGGTTATTATGCATAGGAATCGGACAAAGGCAACAGCGTGAGCTCTTGTCTGTGCACTTCTCAAAAAAGTATTTTTTTTTATTACCGGCTTGGCTATGCCATATATAGTTACACGAATCACAACAACTGGGTCATGCCAGCGCATATTCGCTAATTACTAAATTTACTACAACATTTCAAAGGAATTTTAGCCGTTAGTTGCAGCCGCTTCTAGTTCCCAGTATTTACGATAGAATTCTACAGATCCGTAGTTGTCTGGATGGTGTCGTCGTCGGCCTTAGGCCCGTTTCACATGCATGCGATTTTCGCCTGCGACACTGCGAACTCCGTCGGTCTGCGACTGGGGAGGGCCGTCGGTCTAGTCGCAGACGGCTTGCGATCGAGTTCCGTCCGGTTGGTATTGAAATCTAAAGTCTGACGAAAACTCGTCTGGTCGGGAAGAAGATTCATCTATGAAGGAAAAGGAACGCCGAACAAAAGGTTGTTGTTTAAAACGAGACGTTTCGGCTTCCATACGGAAGACTTGATCAATGGGCGGAAAGCCAAAAGCACAAAGCTTAAGTGAGTCGAAGTAATCGCCCCAAGCATCTTGCGTACGTTGGCGGGAGATTGCCTGCGTTGTGGTTAAGGGTTTTGTCTGTTGTTTGGATTATCAGGGATTCCAGATATCGACGTGACAGCCAATTCTTTTCTCTAGCGATGAATGATGCTTCTTCCCAAGCTATATTGTGCGTCGCGGCTTCCATGTGTTCCGCAAGTGCATTAGATGCAATCTTTTTGTTCCTGACGTCGTTCTTGTGGTCCCACAATCGCCTTTCTAAATTCCCGCTCTCGCCGATATAGCAGTAGTCGCAGTCTGCGCAGGGAATCTTATAGATGACACCAGGAAACTTCTCTTTCTTTATCTTGTCTTTGGCGGCCACCAGCTCATGCCTCAGCTTTGACGCAAGAACGTGAGCGACGTGCACACCGTAAGTGCGCAGAACGCGAGCCAAAGACTCGCTCACGCCCGGCACATATGGGATAGCGGCTCGGGCTCGGCAAGGAGTACCAACTGGTTCTGATGGGCGTGAAGACCGTTGAAGGACAGAATCCACGAAGAGCTTAGGGTAGCCGCATTCACTCAATTCTCGGCGCACTTGGCGTAGGCCAGCAGCCCGATCTTCTGGGTTTGGGCAGATGTTTTTGGCACGTCGGACGGAGGGAAGCCCCGACAGGGCGTTTGTGGCAAACCGGATGGACAGAATTAAAATGAAGATACCAGTTGGTGTGGGTTTCTTTTCTATAAACTTTGAAAGAAAGGCGGTTTCCATGGCGTTCCACCAAAACGTCCAGAAAAGGAAGACGGCGTGCAGCCTCCTCCTCAACAGTGAATTGAATGGAATCTTCCATGCTATTGATGTGATCTGTGAAAGGACCTAACGCATTCTTTTTGATAATACAGAAACAATCGTCGACGTAACGCACAAAAACCTTTGGGCGCGATTCGAAGGAAGCCAGTGCGCGAGCTTCTATTGGTTCCATGGTAAGGTTTGCGGTTGTCACCGATATAGATGCGCCCATAGCAGTGCCATGAACTTGTCTATAGACTGTACCCCGGAAAACAAAATAAGTGTTCTTAAGGCAGAACTACAACAGCTTCAGAAGATCCGATGCTTCGATAGGGGTTCTTTCACACAATCCGTCGTCATTCAGCAGCGCTGAGCGGCACACCTCCACATCCAGATCCACGGGTACGCTGGTGAACAGCGATTTCACATCAAAGGACACCATGACCTCGTCGTCCTCCACCGTGACATCACGTACTTTTTCAATAAAATCGAAAGAGTCACGTATGAAAGTCGAGCCCTTCCAACGAGTGGCGCAAAAACCTTGTGTAAGTAGCCCGACAAGCGGTATAAGGGCGACCGTGTAAAGTCAACTATTGGTCACATCGGGAAGTTTGGCTTATGGATCTTCGGGAGACCATACAAGGCGGGAGCTGAACCATTGTGGCAGAGGAGCTTGAAATAAAGTGACTTGTGGTCCGGTGGAAAAAATCGGAAGACGTCAGTCAAAAGAATCTGCAAGTTTCTTTCTACCTTGAGCGTAGGGTCCCGCTTCAGCGGCAAGTACGTACTGTCGTCCTGCAGAAGGCCAGTCATTTTCTCAACGTAGTCGTTGCTGTCCAATATGACGGTAGCGTTGCCTTTGTCAGCGGGAAGTATAATAATGTCCGTGTTTTTACGCAGGCTTTTGATGGCATCACGCTCCTCGGAAAGAAGGGGGGTCGGAGGATGTCGCGGAAGCTTGGCAAGGATGCTGACTGCACGAGATCGGGCCTCATCTCGGCGGTTGTTATCTACTTGACCTATAGCGCGTTCGACAGCACAGACAATTTTTCTTGCGTCCGGCGCAGGTCTCGTTTTAAAGAATCAACCCTAGCTTAAGTACAGCGAGTTCTGCTCGAGTAGGCCTGTAAGAAGACAGGTTGTGGACTGTCGAAGTGGACGGGCCAGGCGCAAACACTTTTTCGCGAGGCAGCCTTGATAACTTCTTTTGGTGGGAAAACTCTCGTTGGCGGGACTGGAGGCTCACCTTGTAGTTAGCATGTAACTGGATGGTGGCGAAGTCGTCCGGACACTGGTGCTCGAGGCGGCGACGAGCCAAGAAGACTTCGTTCTGCAGGTGCCTGATAGAGGCTTTAAAATCTAGGATCCTGGCTTGAAGCAGTTGCCGTTCCGCTCGTGATACCACGCTGTGGCCAAATGCCAAGTCAACAGGTCGCAGCAGACGGAGGGATCTCGGAATGAGGCTCCTAGCCTTGCATATGAGGTTAAAATCCAGATGGGCTTTGAAAAGAGGTCATGGTAGAGGTCATTGTGTCTTTTGATGTGAAATCGCTGTTCACCAGCATACCCGTGGATCTGGCTGTGGAGGTGTGCCGCTCAGCGCTGCAGAATGACGACGGATTGTGTGAAAGAACCCCGATAGAAGCATCGGATCTTCCGAAGCTGTCGGAGTTCTGCCTTGAGAACACTTATTTTGTTTTCCGGGGTACAGTCTATAGACAAGTTCATGGCACTGCTATGGGTGCATCTATATTGGTGACAACCACAAACCTTACCATGGAAGCAATAGAAGCTCGCGCACTGGCTTCCTTCGAACCGCGCCCAAAGGTTTTTGTGCGTTACGTCGACGATTGTTTCTGTATTATCAAAAAGAATGCGTTAGGTCCTTTCACAGATCACATCAATAGCATAGAAGATTCCATTCAATTCACTGTTGAGGAGGAGGCTGCACGCCGTCTTCCTTTCCTGGACGTTTTGGTGGAACGCCATGGAAACCGCCTTTCTTTCAAAGTTTATAGAAAAGAAACCCACACAGGCCGGTATCTTCATTTCAATTCTGTCCACCCGGTTTGCCACAAACGCTCCGTGGTGGCTTCCCTCGTCCGGCGTGCCAAAAACATCTGCCCGAGGCCAGAAGATCGGGCAGCTGGCCTACGCCAAGTGCGCCGAGAATTGAGTGAATGCGGCTACCCTAAGCTCTTCGTGGATTCTGTCCTTCAACGGTCTCCACGCCTATCAGAACCAGTCGGTCCTCCTTGCCGAGCCCGAGCCGCTATCCCATATGTGCCGAGCGTGAGCGAGTCTTTGGCTCGCGTTCTGCGCACTTACGGTGTGCACGTCGCTCACGTTCCTGCTGCAAGCCGAGGCATGAGCTCGTGGCCGCCAAAGACAAGATAAAGAAAGAGATGTTTCCTGGCGTCATCTATAAGGTTCCCTGCGCACACTGCGACTACTGCTATATCGGCGAGAGCGGGAATTTCGAAAGGCGATTGAGGGACCACAAGAAAGACGTCAGGAACAAAAAGATTGCATCTAATGCACATGCGGAACACGTGGAAGCCGCGACGCACAATATAGCTTGGGAAGAAGCATCAGTCATCGCAAGAGAAAAGAATTGGCTGTCACGTCGATATCTGGAATCCCTGATAATCCAAACAACAGACAAAACCCTTAACCACAACGCAGGCAATCTCCCGCCTACGTACGCAAGATGCTTGGGGCGATTACTTCGACGCACTTAAGCTTTGTGCTTTTGGCTTTCCGCCCAGTGATCAAGGCTTCCGTATGGAAGCCGAAACGTCTCGTTTTAAACAACAACCTTTTGGTCGGCGTTCCTTTTTCTTCATACATGAATCCGGTTGGTATTCAGTCGCAGCTTCGGTGTGTTCGCTCAGCGAATGAACAATGGGGAACGCCGAGACTGCGTGCGACATGCAGCCACGTGGGAGCTGTTGCCGCGATAGACGCAAAACTGTTTATTCTAATCAAAACATTGAAATAATGCCCCACATCAAAAACTACACTTGTCATAACATGATCAACACATTTCGTGTAGCGTTTCGGTCGCGTTTAATCATGGATTGACTTTGCAAACATCAAGAAACCTTGACTGTCCCTTTGACCGAATTCGCTGCGGAGTTGCATGTGAAAGCACCGGCCGAAAATCGCACTGCGGCGTCACCGGCTAGGCCGACTGTTTTCGTTCTAGTTTCAGCATGTGAAACGGGCCTTATGCGACAGAGCGGTTCCTCTGTGGCGGAATATGCATACTCGACTGACCACCACCGAAGTCTCCGTCTTTAGTAGAACAGCGCGAACAACGTAGGAAAAGATGAAGGAGGACACAGGACGGGCGCTGTGTCCTCCTTCATCTTGTCCTACGTTGTTCGCGCTGTTTTACTAAAGATACATCTATACCAACTCGCCCAAATGAACGTTCTAAGAAGTCTCACGTCGTTGCACAACTCAAAATCAGCGAACGGACAGAACAAAAGTCGATGGCAGCAGCACAAAGCAAGCGAATGCGTTTGGAATGCTTCGGAATGTGTTTGGAAATTGTTGGGAAGCATCTTAGAACACAATTCATCAGCGGCGGAGCCCGCGGCAGACGTCGCCGCGCCGCGCCGCGCCGCGCCGCGTCAAAATTATTCCGGAGCCCTCCACTACGGCACCTCTTTCTTGCTTTCTTCTTTCACGCCCTCCTTTATCCCTTCCCGTACTGCGCGGTTCTGGTGTTCAACGTTATATGAGACAGATACTGCGTCATTTCCTTTCCCCAAAAACCAATTTTTATTTTTACGGCGTTTTTATGGAGGAAGAGAGAGAGAGAGCATGAAAAGGAAACGCAGGGAGGTTAATCAGATGTGAGCCTCCGGTTTGCTACCCTACACTGGGGATGGGGGATAGTGGTTAGAAAGATGACAGAGAGGAAAACGCAAAAGAAGGGAACGTGCACACATGGAGACACACACACACACACAAGGCGTTCCAGTTAGTCTTTCTTTTATAGAGGAAAAACGCAAGGGCACCCGTGTGCTGTGCTATATCCGGAGGGGGGGGGGAGTAGGGTTTAGATAGCCAGGAGGTCAAAATTATTCCTGAGCCCTCCACTACAGCACCGCTTCCTTCCTTTCTTCTTTCCCTACCTCCTTTATCTCTTCCCTTACGGCGTGGTTCTGGTGTTCAATGAAATATCAGACAGATACTGCGCCATTTCTTTTCCCCAAAACTAAATTATTATTAATATTATAATAATTGTTTTTTCGGGGGAACTAAATGGCGCAGTATCTGTCTCATATATTATTGGACACCCGAACGGCGCCGTAAGGGAAGGGATAAAGGAGGGAGTTAAAGAAGAAAGGAAGAGATAGGTGCCGTAGTGGAGGTCTCCGGAATAATTTCGACCACCTGGGGATCTTCAACGTGCACTGACATCGCACAGCACACGGGCGCGTTAGCGTTTCGCCTCCATCTAAAGAAACGCAGTCGCCGCGGTTGGGTTGGAACCCGGGAGCCGAACCCTTTTTGCGGCTTCTTGCTCTTCCCCCGTGTTACTCAGAACTGAAGCTCGAGGTAGTTCACCGAAAGGTATCGCGGTTATTGCTGGGCGTTGCCACTTGGAGCTGCAAATGACTGTGTGAAGCTGCAGCCACAGCGTTGCTCCTACCTTCCTCGCAGCGCCTGTAGTACAGCCTTTCGTCACTGCTTCTGCGACTTGTCGAAACAGCGGCTAGAAGGCCCCTGCTGCGCTGTTTACACATTGTGAACAAATATATACAGATGAGGTTTGAACTCTCCATGACAACCGCGACCACACCGAGCGGCGCTGTGCGGAATTAGAGCATACATACCACGACTACCTGCGGATATACACACATGACTGAGTTAACAAAGAAGCACGCAATTTGACGCCAGCATTTTTTATGCCTGAATAGTACAAGAGGGATCTGAACGTTTTATTGACCTAGTGCCATCCACGCACGAGGAATTGATATTTAATAAGCTCCTGCGCCAATATGTATTTCTCTTCTAGACAGTGTAGGTAGGGAGTACGGTATTTAGTCGCCCGGTGCTAAACGCAATCAATATTAAAGGCAAGCAAGCAGAGGTGATAATCACCGACTCCGAGCGAGCAGTTGACCGCCTTTGAAAGCCTGCAGAAAACGCCACGATTCTCTCTCTGGGACCACATCATGTTTCAGAAGCTGGAATAAACGTTGACGTTCAATCGGTCCCGTCACACATCGCGGAACGAGAGAGCTGACGGTCTCGCCAGTTTGGCCCATATGTTTAAGGCACCTCTGACTCTGGCGAACGACCATAGGCAGCACTGCGTTGCTGTAATTCGCAGCCATTTTGTGTCCTTCTCGCCCAACTTCTCACACCTTTCAGCAGTCGAGCATCGGACCTCGCTGTTCCGGCTACGCACAGAAGCTCATGGACGACAGCCTGGTTACGCAAAGTAGGCCTCCGCGCGTCCCCGATTTGCACTGTGCCAAGTTCAAGCAGACCAAGGACGCATCTTGTAGAAATGTACCAAGTGAAAGAACGCACGAAATAAAAGGGACCTACTGTCTTTGCCAAAAGTAGCCAGCCTACGTGGTTTGCTTCATGTATTCGAGTGCTTGCGGCTTACCTAAACATCAAGAGGTCTTGAAAAGTGAGACAAAGGTTTTGCCTTTGATTGCCGAGATTTATAGCTTGAGAGGAGGGATAAGTGCTCCATTACACTTCACGACTGAGAAACAGACCATGCAGCCCGGTCGAGGTACTCGCAGCAGTACAGAGGATTTTAATTGACTTCCTGGGTTTAGTCAGTACTGTGTGTATGAACTCCGCTAAGTAGCTTTTTTCTCCTGTCTCTTTTTGTCTTCTCGCCATGGAGAGTGTTTGAACGCGCGAATGCCCAGTGGTAAGCTAAACATGGCTTCTTTATTCTTGAAACAAAATTGGTCGTGTTGCAGATTTACTGAAGCCGCGTGCAATATTTTAAACGGAAAATGATTAAAGTTGTTTTAAAAGAGTGTGGACAGCGTCCCACAAATGGAGCGCACTTATTAATTCGGCGTTCGTAACTCTTGCAGCCTACTAACTACAGACGCTGTTTCCTACACAGCAGGCAGCTGCTGAGGCGGGAGACGCACATCGATTTCATCGCTGGAATAGAAAGAATTCTAAAACCTTAAACTGCAGAGTTGTAGACCATGACGACAAACTAGACACAGTGGCGTTTTTTGTTTTCGTCATTTTGACGATTATCGCTCTTTGAAGGCATCGAATATTGTCCAATCCGCGAGGAGAGACGACGAAGAAGCTGTGACGTCGATGCCGCGTGGCGCGTGCCAGCCAAGGAGGCTATATAACAGCACAACATTGGAACGCCTCAGACGAACCACAGCGGGTCTACGTGTAGGATGCAAGCAGCCACGGCTCTCGTGGAACGTAGGTGCTCCGGAGATGTACGAGGCTGCGAATCCTGGCTGCTCGGGCCAAACAGGGCCTCCCAGTTCCTATGCAGGTGGTCGCGGGGGACTCTGCCTCTACCGCGTTGCGGCCCTTTGCTGCTTCGATGCCTGCGCTTCCGCTGGCATCGATGCAACCTAAGCAGCCCAAGCGACACGGACCACGCCATCACATGCCTGGCTGCACCCAACATTGAGGGCAGCGTCTCTCGCTGAATTCTGAGGTGAGCATAAACTGCTGCAAGCACGTTGCTGCATCTGGCGCAGGTTTTTATTTTCTGTGCATAGCTGAGAGTGATTTCGTGTGGTCCTTCGGATATTCGATCTGCATCTCGCGCCTCAGTCTTCTGTCTTGTCTACCATTTCTTTTTCTGTGCTTCCTTTCCACGCATTCCGGTGGGCAATCATGCCAAAATTGTTGTTTTATCGCACGTTAGAAGTTTGTAATGGCTAGCTAATTGGCTGTGCGTATTTGATAGTCCGCCCTAATTAGCCTAATATCTCTAAAATAGATCCTACGTGTAGGAACGCGGCGTAACGGTTTTCACGTCTTCGAGCGTCGCATGAGCAGTGAGGGACACAGTAGCGGCGGCCCTCGGATTTAGACCATCGATGGTCCTTCAACGTTGAGCCACACGGGTGCCCGTGTGTGCCTTAGGATGAACCACCGTAGCCCCTTGGAACAGAGGGGACAAGAAAAAGGGAGGGCACTGCCGAGCCAGATAGCGAGCGCGTGCTGCAGAGCCAGGTAAATAGCGCGTGCTCTCGAGCCACGTATCGAGCGCGTGCTCTCGAGCCACGTATCGAGCGCGTGCTCTCGATCCAGGTAGCGAGCGCGTGCTGCCCAGCCAGACGCCGTTCGAATTTTGGGGCTGAGCAGCCGAGGCGTGCCGACTGTGCAAGGTTGCCTTTGTCCGTGGTCGCTGCCCCAGGAGCCACCCGGGCCGAGCCAACTTTTCGAGGTGTTCGAATCCGAGGACGCAGCTTTGGGAGCCAGCTAGCTTTTTCTTGCTGGTGGCGCTGAGCTGACCTTCCAGAAGCGAGCCGGGACGACCCGACATTGTGCCTCTGGACTTAGCCCTATTCGAACAAAGCACCGACACCGTGACCCGAACGACCACCGTGGGACTTCCTGCGAAGGTGAGCAGCACCTTTATAATAGAGTTTATTTTTTGTCCCTTTCAGTGAATATTTTCTGTGTCCCGTAATTGGTTCGTAAACGTCTATTAGATCTGATAATAGAGGTTTGGTTCCTTGGCGTGTAGCGCGTTCATGGGTCAGAGCTTCGCCACGAACATGCACTGCGTGTAGCAAGAGGGATTCGTATTCAGTTGTAAGTGCCGTGGATTTGCTCATGACGTACTCGCGGGCAATCACGGCATGGTTCCTTCCCTGCACCGCCTGGCTGTAGCCGTGTAACTTCGTCAGTCTTAGACGAGCGCCTGGTTGGGAACGCGGCCTCGGGCGCGAGGCTCACGTGCGCCTGGCCTGGCCTTGCCTTTAGTGGCTGCGGCGAGCATATTTGCCGATGTCAGCGCACGTTAGAGATCCCCATGTGGTCGATATTATTTTGAAGTTCTCCATTACAGCACTGCCCTGAAAGATGTAGGTTCGATCCCGGCCGCTTGGACGTATTTCGATGGAGGGGAAATTCTAGAGGCCCGTGTACTGCGCGATGTCAGTGCACGTCAAGGAGCGCGGGTGGTCGAAATTTCCGGAGCCTTTCACTACGACATCCCCCATAGCCTGTCGCTTTGGGACGTTAAACACCCATAAAGCAAACCAAACCTCTCTCTTCACTGCCACCCTCCTCCCTTTCCACACGACGGGGTTGAGGTGTGCACCAAGAAGTGTTACTGCGCCTTTCATTTTCCTGATAAGCGGTATTTTTGAGGCGTCGTTGAATGCGGCAAATGAGAGCGTTAGCTGGATGTGGACAATGCTAAACACAGTTGGTTGACGCCCTTTCAGAGTTTGACTTTGGGTGCGCACCTCACGTCTTTGCTCCGCGTCGCAGACGCCAACTTCGATTTCCCGGCGAGCTTGGCCTTTCCTATCGGCGCTTCGTTCTTGCGTGCTTTTGACGCTGCGAGCCAACAACGCGGCAGCGGATATGCTGCTAAGCGAACGCTCTTGCCAGACTGCCGAGGCTCTGGCCTGTGCGTGTCGCCAAAGTGGCGCGTGGCCAGCTCAAGTTTCTGCACGACGCTGTTCCGCCTCAACCATGGCATTGGGCTCATATGACCCATAGTATGTCGACGCGCCGCGCAGCAGTGCATGTGTATTATGCGGCACTGCGTCGCTTTAGGCGCCTGCATCGAGAGTCTGCGATTGGCCGTCTACGTGAGTGCAGTGCGTACAGATTCTGCTATGCACGATGCCGTCCGGCATGTGTCACCTGCGGATGACACGTCACTCAGCCGCCGCCGCCGCCGAAACAGAGCGCTCCCCTTTCTCTGTACGCCGGTGGCGTTTGTGTTCATTGGCGTTGACAAAGTTCTAGACTCCGATGATTTTGAGGAAAGGAAGGGAGCATGGTCGGCTCCCTGGGTGAGTGGACGCCTCAATCGCGCTTTGATGTACTACGTGGCGATGGTGAGAGGTCTGGGCTGCATGCATTAGCGCTGACAAAGTTCCGGCAGACACGCGGAACTGCAGCAATAGGTCTCAGTGTTCATTGGGTGACCATCCTCAAGCTGTCAGCCATCAATTTAACTGCCACCTGGCAGGGTGACAGGCTGCGCGCGCTGCCTATGCAGTGTGCAGAACGTGCTCTATGTTAGACGCCAAGCCGCATCTACTTGCCTCGTACACCACAGGTTTCGATCTCTAACCAGGTACAGCAGTAGTTAAACCGGAGCTGATTTTTCCTCTGCTTGTTTCGGTGTATGGTTTATAGGGATTAACGTCCCGAAGTGACTTAAGGCTATGAGGGACTCCGTAGTGAAGGGCTACGAAAATTTCTACCACTTGGGGTTCTTTAACGTGCACTGACATCGCACAGTACACGGGCCTCAAGAATTTCGTCTCTGTGGATGTATAAGACTGGCCTATAGCGTTGTCACCATGGTGTTCAACGTGTGGTGTGTGTGGTGACATAGAACATTACCTCTTGTGCTGTACTTTGTGCAACGCGGAACGGGCTGTGTTATTCGGATCCCTCAAGAAGGCAGGAGTTCCTCACAGTTCTCTTCAGGACATTGTTTTCCCGCGCGGGAGCCAGTCAAGTAGAAGGGATGCTTCTCGCCTTCTTCTAGTTTACCTGCAGGACACGGATTTAACCTCCACATGACCTCAGGAGTGTCTATTTGGGTTTTTGCGGGCAGTGTTTCTGTGATTCCTGTTTAAGTGTCGCTACGGTGGAGCAATTGCCGGCAGCAGCTGCAAGGCTAATTCCACCGGTAGTTTACAACCACTCAACTCAACTCAAACTCCATCGTAACTGACCGTCGGGGCCGGGACCTTGTCCACGATCTTCTTTCTACATATTTTTCATCACCAACAGTTGAGTTGTCCACCAAGTGAGCAGTTACTGCGCAGTTTCTTTTCTTTAAAACCATTTTTGGGGCGTTCGCCGTTATGTGAGAACTGGGCTGCACACTACTCTCTTGACATGGATTGGAGTGATGCTCAGGTGCTGTTGAGATCATTTGTGCTTTTGGTACAAGGCTAATAGAAGTGGATTTGAGAGAAGCAGGATCGGGGTTTGGCGGGGAGCTACTAAAGAATATGCTCTATAAAGAATAGAACTATGTAGGGCAGGTTTCAGACTTCCCACATAGACGCCAGAGAGTTCTTGGACCTTAGCGGTGGGTTCGGCCAGTTGGATGGACTTCAGTTGAAAAATCGGCCGTGGCTTAGCTCAGCATTGCGAGGATACACGTAGCGAGAGCTGTAGTGCTCCACTGGTTACGCATGTTGTCGAGTTTGTTGTTGTGACTTAAATGTTAAGCATTGAAGAAGTATTCGGTGAGACACATTATTTATTCAGTTGTTTTGACAGAGATAAACATTGTCCGATGATCGGTAAATTAGCACGCAGTTGTCTCAATGCTGCCTACACAGTATTTTTTAGACTGGTTGCTTTCTCTCATATACACAAGGTCAGTCCTTCCGGTCCAGGCTGGAGTACCCAGATTCGAACCCGACCACGGCGGCTGCGTTTTGGTGGAGGCGAAACGCTAAGGCGCCCGTGCGCTGTGCGATGTCAGCGCACGTTAAAGATCCCCACGTGGTCGAAATTATTCCGGAGCCCTCCACTACGGCACCTATTTCTTCCTTTCTTCTCTCAGTCCCTCCTTTATCTCTTCCCTTACGGCGCGGTTGGTGTCCGCCAATACAGTGAGACAGATACTGCGCCATTTCCTTTCCCCCAAAACAAATTTTCATAAAACGCCGGTGCACTTTCATGCGTTCGTCTGAACGGTAGGTGTGATCCATGGGACGCCTGCCGTGGAGACCGACACCGCGGATCGCGGCCGTAAGGCTAAATTGGTTTTTGGGGAACGCAAATGGCGCAGTATCTGTCTCGCATATCGGCGGACACCTGAACAGCGCCTTAAGGGAAGGGATAAAGTAGGGACTCCGGAAGAAAGAGCGGCGACGAAGCGCGCGGCGCACCCAGTCCTCCTCCCCGGTTGCAGTGGTAACAGCGCATGCGCACAACTGGCCTCGCGTGTACCGCAGTGTAGCTCCCGCTACAATATCCGGATCGGCGCTTAGGATCGAGTATGGTCGCCCTTTGGTCTAAAGACTTTACGCTTCCCTCAAAGGGAGCCTGATGGAATTCCCTGAGAATGGGATTGAGATGAGCTGTGGCTTTACATAGCTTACACTGGCTAGGGAACTGACCCGGGCAGTAGAGGCAGTAGAGGCTTGGCAATGAGTTGGTTTGCAAACGACGCCAACTGGCGGCCTGGCTCTTGTTTAAGGATGTATCAACTGGAAAGTATTCAACCCGCACTCTTCTATAGCGTTGAGTGATCTCTCTCACAATATAGCGGTCGCGCCCTGTGAAGCCCTCGGAGCACACTTGCGCACGCTAACCTCGCTGGGAAAGAGGAGGCCCATGAAGTAGCTCGAGGACTTAGCTCCAATTAGCTCGAGGAAGTGCTTCGCACTAAAATTGTTTTGGGGAACGGAAAGACGGAGCAACTATCTCAAATCTCGGTTGACACCTTAACCGCGCCGTGAGGGAGGGGAGGAAGATGGGAGTGGAAATTGGGCGGTTTTTGGTATAGGAAATGGAGCAGTAGATGTCTATCATCTCGGCGGACACCTGAACCGCGCGGTAAGGGAAGGGATAAAGGAGTGAGTGAAAGAAGAAGCAAGAAAAGAGGTGCCATAGCGGATGGCTCTGGAATAATTTCGACCACCTGGGGAGCTTTAGCGTGCACTGATATCGCTCAGCACACGGGCGCCTATGCGTTTTGCGCTCATCGAAACGGTGCCGCCGCGGTCGGGTTCGAGCTGGGGTACTCCGCTCAGTCATCGAGCGCCTTAACCACTGAGCCACCGCGGCGGGCAGGCAGTAGCGTCCACCTAAAAATTCAGGCAGTAATGCGGCTTTGTTTTCTAAAGCGCAAGGGAGGTTGGTTTTGAGGAACGGGAAAGCGCATAAATCTTTTCCTGGATCTGTGGACACATCGCGGTGTGTAACGGTAGTGTCCGTCTGCAAAAAAACCGTGCTTTAATTCTCTCAATATTTCGTGCCTAGCAATGCTAAAGCACAAGCCATTTTAAAGCGACCGCTTTACTACTACCCTCCGTAGCTTCTTCGCCGTGTGCACGAATTTGACCTTGAACCGAGGAGAAACCACGTGACAGCTATACCGTCACTCAGCAAGCCATCACAGAAACCAAGCGCTCAATTCTGTTTCGGTAAGCCGACGGCTTTTGTTCTGTTTATTGGCATTGGCTTTGACGAAGTTCTAGACTGCGATGATTTTGAGCAAAGGAAGGGGGCTTAACTAGTTCCCTAGGTCAGTAACTGTCGCTTATATCTCGGTGGACACCCGAACCGCACAGTAAGGGAAGGCAAAAAGGAGGGAGTGGAGAAAGAAAGGAAGAAAGAGATGGTGGAGGGCTCCGGAATAGTTTAGACTGCCTGGGAGTCTTTAACATTAAGTGACATCGCACAGCTTACGGGCGGCTTTTTGCGTTTCGCTCTTATCGAAGCATGGCGCTGTAGCTATAGGGCCCAGCGTTCATTGGGTTACCAACTTCTCTCAATCAACCATTGATTTAAATGCCACCTGCCAGGGTGGCAGGGTGAATGTGCTGCCGATCCAGTGTGCAGAACGCGCTAAAGGTTACAGACGCCGAGCCGCTACCGCAGCTTTCGCTGTCTGCGGGTTCAGCAGTAGTCAAACCGCGTTTTTGAGGTATTCACGGACAAAGTAAGCCAGCTGTGCGCCTTTAATTTCCTAAATCCAATGGAGTGTTTATACTGCGAGTAAGGCTAGACTGGGAATTATTTGCTTTGTGCGGGCTGGCCGTGGTCAAAGGCAGCTGAAAATTTATTTTGAGGAAAGGAAATGACGCAGTAACTGTCTCGCATTTCTCGGTGGAGACCGGGACCGCGGTATAAAGGAGGGGTAAAAGAGGGAGCGAAAGAAATGAAGAAAGAGGTGCCGAAGTGGAGGGTTCCGGAATAATTTCGACCACCTGGGGATGTTTAACGTGCACATGCCTCGCACAGCACACCGGCGGCTTTTGCGTTTCGCCTGCATCGAAAAGCGGCCGCCGCGGTCGGGTTCAGACCCGGGTACTCTGGATCAATAGCCCAGCGCCCTAACTATTGAGTCACCGCGGCGGGTAGAGTTTAGTAGATTGTCTTATTTCCACCACGGTGGCTTAGTTAGGCACTCGGCTGCTGAGCCGGAGTAGCTCTATCTCATAAACGCGGGTGTGGCGGCCGCGGTAGAAGCGTTCGATGGAGGCGAAACGCACAGCGCTGCCAGTGCACTTTAAAGATCCGCAGGTGGTCCAGCGTTGTGGTGTGTGCCTCCTTTGTTCTTGTCTTGCGTCTATTTTCGCTGGTTCCTTTTCTATGTGGTCGAATTTATTCGGGATACGGCACCTCTTTTTTTCTCTCACTCCGAACCTCCTCTATCACCGTCTATCATCGTTCAAAATGTGTTTTGGGTGTCTCATCTCAGTTGTAGTCAACATAGTGCCTTGCGCGTGTGTTTTTTGCTCCAGCATGAGCTAATCACGTGCACAACCTGGACCCATTTCTTATTGTGTTAATAGTTTGTGTATATTACCTCTCCCCCTATCCTCTCTTGCTGTCCCCTCACCTCTTTCATTTCATTTCTCCAATCTGCCTGCTATCCTTTATTTCCGCTGCCCCAGCTTTCATGTTATGTAGTGGCTGGAATTTCGCATCATCAAGCAGCAATATTGGTATTAGAAGACATATTATTGGACTGAATGGGTGATATTCGACACTTTCCAAATTTTGCCCGTGCTGACAATGAATCGATTATTGATGTTTGGATCTTCATTATTATAGTTTTATGCACAGCACTTGTAGTGTGGATCACCTGTAGCTTGTTTTCAAAAACATTTTTTGTTACTGAATTTAGCGCTTTGTACCAGTGATATGCAAGAAGTCAGACAATCACAATCCCAATCAATTGCAGCACAAGCTAAAACGACTAAAGAAAAGAATAAAGTCTAGATCAGCCAATTTAGAGGCAAAAATCTATGAAGTTTCAGAGAATATAAAATAGCGTATTCTGGATGATAAAGAAAAATACTACAATACGCAACTTCCGGCTTTTATAAAAATTTCTCCTGACAAGTTTTGGCGGTCAACTGAACCAGTTTCTCGTTGTAACGATGCTTTTATTATAAATGGGCACCATGTCAGTGACAATGTCCAGGTTTCCTCAGCATTCAATACCAGCTTTAAGAAAGTTTTCACAAAACATGACGGGCGTGTCCCACCCTTAGCATGTCCCTTTCTTCCATGCTGATGTAATTTCTGATGAGGGCGTTTTAAATCTATTGTTAAACTGGATGTTAGGAATCGTTTGAACCAACAGATATTCCGAATGCCTTTCTTAAACAGTATCCAGAGTGGTGTTCCAAGTATTTGTGCGTGCTATTCGCTCGATCTTTTAAAAAAAGGTGTTTTACCGTGTTTTTGGAAAACTGCTAGAATTAAGCTATTGCACAAAAATGGACTGACGACGTGTATTCAAAATTATCGCCTTATTTAACGCCGACAACGTGCAAATTATTACAACACATCATTCATAGACATCTAATTTCCTCGACGAGCATAATGTACTGGCAGTTGTTCAACATGGGTTCAGGCGAGGGCATTCAACATGCACTCAGCTGGTCGTAACAATCCACAATTTTGCGACAGCAATGAACGAAGGAAAAAAAACAGATGTTATCTTCATGGACTTTCGAAAAGCTTTCGATAAGGTTTCGCACAAGAAACTACTTCATAAACTCAGTATTTTTATCAATAATAAACAGATATTAACACGGATACGATCGTACCTACCTGTTCAACGTGAATTTGTCGAACTGCATAAAGCCTGCTTAAATTACATTTCCATCGATTCTGGTGTTCCCCATCGATCCGTCCTCGTCCCCCTATGTTTTTAATATTTATTAATGATTTTGTTAAAGACCTGTCGGTACGTGTTAAGTTATATGCGGACGACTTCGTGCTGTATGAGAAAACAAGTACGACTGAAGATCAAATTAGGCTGAATAATGATTTTGCAGAAATAGTTTCTTGGTGTGAGAAGTGGCAAATGTCAATTAATTTTGAAAAAAAGGTATTTATGAAGATAACAGTAAAAACCCTCTTCTATATCTCTAGAATGCTAGTAATAATTTTCTTTATGAAGTTACAGAATATAAGTGTCTAGGCCTATGGATTTCTGATAACCTCTCTTGGATCAAGCATGTAGAGTACGTTTCAGCAAACGCTCTCAGAAAGCTTTTTTTCTTACGACGCTCGCTTAAGTTAGCAATGCCTCGTACACGGCTACTTGCCTAATGCACTATTATTAGACCAATCTTAGAATATGCAGTAATTATCTCGGACCCTTTTACAAAGGTAAACATAAATAAACTTGAAAGAATTCAAAAGAAAGCAGTAAGGTTTATATATAACACTTACGGGCGAGCATCAGTTAGTGACCTCCTCAAAAAAAAGCGGCTTACCGTCTATTTCTAACCAAAATCGCATATGTCGCTTAAAGTTTTTCTTTCAGTTAAGAATAATTTCAATGTTGACACCTCCAACATCCTTACTTATTCCTCGGGGTACCAAACTAGAAATCGCCACTCTCTTTGCATAACACCGTTAAATTCGCGAGTTAATGGTTTTAAATATCCCTTTTTTCCAAAGACCATCACTGATTGGAATAACCTCACGGATGATGTCCCGAGGCAGACGTCATTGCATTTGTTTGAAGGGCACTTGAAATGATACTTTTTTACGACCTTGCCGTGGCATTTTCTTGCTGACTTTCTGTGTGAAATTTTTTTTCGTTTTTAAGTGCCTGTATTTTTGTATGTGAGCACAATGTTTCCCACCTGCTAAGATCTTGCGTACAAGATCGCAGTATCCATAAATAAAAAAATTATCTAAGGTAAAGGTGACATGATGCCACGTGTTTTACATTACAAGGTGCGACACTATTAAGCTGACCATAAAAGCGCTGCCCCGTGCATGTGTTCTAAGTCATTGAAAATTCCACGAGACTACTGCAAACAATCTGTGGTGACGTGTGTCGTGCCATGCTTACGCAGCTGTCGGCGGACCCCTGGGATGCAGTCACCGCCTACAAACGCCCTGAATAATGGCCCATCCTCCAGGGAATTTACCTTGGTGTCTGCAGCGGCACTCTTCCAGTTCTTCTTGACGGCGGCAATGAGTGCCTCTTTAGGCATTCCTTGCTGCGACGCTTCAGCTGCTCCTCATGCGGGGGCCTCCTGTACACAGCACATTTCACAACGAACACAGCAACAAGCCTAAGGACACTCATAAAAAAGACAGAAAACTAGAACTACAAAAATACACACATCACAAAGAAAACAAACGAAAAAACAACACTTTAGGTATTATGGCATTGGCAGGTTTCAGCAGATGCGAAACCACAAACACGGCACGAGCCAAGAAACACAGCGACGGGGCAGTGACACACCGTAAACAAACAGTTCACGATCTCAACGAGGCCAAATAAATCCGTTGTTGCCACCTCGGCAGCCATGACGATCAAATGCAAAAGCGGCCACAGCAAACCGGTACTCACAATACACAGCACAAACATTACGGTAGGTTTCCCATTTGATGAAAATCTGTTTGTGTATGTCACCACTAAAACACCTTGTAGAAAGCATTACTCACTACCATATTTCAACCATGCTTCAGCGATCACGCCAGAAACAGCGACACGTAGGAGTTCATGCCATCACACGGGTTGGCAAAACCGCAACGCACATATGCCCATAATATCTAGAGCTGTCGAGCGCCCAAGACTTAGCTGAACGGAGCGAAAAGTAAATACTTTGCGAAGACATGACAAGCAGCACGACTAGCGATAGAGACAGAAGCACCAGTCACAAGTGGGGACACCACCTACACAGCGCAGGGCACCACTCCGAAGGTAGCGTTGTGCATAGCGTGGCAGCGTTGGATAGTCATCGCGGCTCCGCGAAGGCTTCCCAAAACGTCTAAATCTACCGGACAAGAGAGTCTCATGCAAGATGGTGAGTTTACACGCAGCAACCTCGCAATTAATTCTTCTTATTTCTTCAGGTTTAACATTCCAAAGCTGCTCGGGCTATGAGGAACGCTGTTATGGAGGGCGCCAGATAATTTCAACCGCCTGAGGTTTCTTAACGTGCACTGAGATCAGACAGTACATAAGCTTGCAGCATTTTGCCACCTCTACTGAAATGCAACCACCGCGGACGCAATCAAGCCCGAGTCTTTTGCGTCATGAGCCGAGCACCATAACCAATGAGCCACCGCGAGTGCTATACAGCGCATTTAAGCATTTATGTGGAGAAAGAAAATACAGCTTTCAAACCTTTCAAGAAAACTGGTTCTATGAGGCGAGCCGTAATACGATGAAAACTGGCTGCATGACGCTTCGATCGTCTCCCGCAGTCAAATAAATAGCGACACAAATTTTAACCCGTGCTGCACTGTTGCTGCCGGCGCGTTAAATATATTTGGAGACCCCCTCCACTCCCAGCTTGCAGGCATCGACAGCAGCGTGAGGTAAATTACAGAACGCCACTTCGTATGAGGCTTCCGCATGAACATCCGACGATAAGCAGGCCTATTTATCGGCATAGCAAATGGCAGCGCTGCCTGTGAGTAAAATAAACATTTCGACGCTCCAAATTGTTTCCAACTGCTTTGGGAACTTCATCTGATGACGCAAGTGGCGGTACTGTCTACTCGGCGACAGTCGGTGGAAAATTAACCATGAACTCTCCAAGCCCTGCGAATCGTTTTGTCTGGTATTTCCGTACGCCTCATCTGACCTTTCAACATGTGTGGCCAGTACCTTTTACCGTTACATTTGACGTTACATAAAGCTCGCTTAAGGCGTTGCTGCTGTGCATGGTTGCGGCCATCCCGACCGCTCTATGCCGCATGCTATCTACTGGTTTTTTGGGTACAAATTCCTGGGGGGCTGTTAGCAGCACCGCGTCTTCTTATCTGCAGGCTTACGAGATTCTTTTAACGCGTGCTGTATGGGATTGGTGTGAAGATGTTCAGGAAGTGAGTCTCGGGAACTTGCGACACATCTACTCCGTCCCATATGAATGCCGCTGCGTCCCTGTGAAATAGCATTGACGATACAGCAATTGTTGGATTTCATCAGCTCCGCATTTCGCAATGAAACCTCTTTCACTGGCAGTGCCGGCTCAAATAACCGGTCACTGACCTGCGCGGTGCAAATGAGATCAGCGTGTGCGCGAAATAAAAAGCCCAGGAATAGACACAAGAGAAAATACGTCAGCCCCGTTTAATCAGCGGCAAATTTTATTCATCTTGCGACTAGTACACGAACATAGTGCCCTCGAGGAACACGGCGCACAGCTTGTGCGTCGTATTCATGATGAACGCGTGAGACGTGGGCCGAATCAAGCAGATTGACGCCAACTGGGTCGGGCTGCGCTTATCAAGTTATTTGGTCCTACGAATATTATTTGCTTGGCAGTGGAGGTTCTTATATCCAACCTGGAGTCTTAGGTTCTGCACGGGGACTCCCGACTCTAACAATTAAGCACTCACGCGTTTGAACGCTGACCTGCCTAGACCAGGTGGAAACAACAGTTCCGTCGTTGAAAACGCCAACGAGGTCACAGCCAAATGTGCACAAAAATCTGTTTCGTTGGGTGCCATAGTGCACATAAGCCGAGAGAGGCTGACTTCTAACCGCTCCACTTGCTGTGCGATATTCTTTCACGAAGCCACAAACTTGGAGATATCCACTTATTTTTTAACCAAGGGAATGGAGCAGTGTAAAACCATGCAATCGCACAAGGACAAGACACGACACGAGCGCTGACTGACAACTGAATTTTATTGAGCGAAGGCACGCCTTAAATAAGGCGAGCAACAGAGGTGAAAAAGGGGGAGAGCGGACAATCAATAAGGATACCAGCAAACACTCAAATGTTAGCTGCTTCCAAAAAGTCTATTTCAGCTACAAAAAGCGATAACGAGGGAGTGCTGATGCAAGTGTCTGCATATTTCTTGTTATAGTAGGCTTCCAGGCTAACACGCGCAGTCTTGTCGGCACTCTTGCCTAAAATCCTAGACTCAGCCAAACGAGCCACGCATCCTCTGAACTTAATTATGTGCGCAACCAAATGTGCATACTTATTATCTTTTAATTGACTTAAATTTCGGGCATGTTCCCCCAATCGTTCATTGATGCAACGGCCGGTTTCGCCTACATAAATCTTTCCACACGTCATGGGAATGGCATAGATCACGCCTGTTGAGCACTTGACAAACGGTGTGTCATGTCGAATCTGGCATCCTCTTTTCTTGGAGCCACAAATGTGTGGGCACAACTTTCCCAGCTTGTTGGGTGCCGAAAATACAACAGACACCCCATGCCTGTTGGCCACTTTCTTGATATTGTGCGAAGTCTTGTGCAGGTATGGCAAAACCACAGGCTTATCAGCCTTCCGACGGTCATCATTCAGTCTTCTTGTACCAGTCTTCAATTTCTGAAGCAGGGTTTCAGCAACAGCAATCAAGACCGAAGGGGGGAAACCCGCCGCCAAAATTCGGCTAATCTGATTCTGAAAACTTGATTGCATCTGATGCGGGCACGATTTTTTGAGACAGGATTCCAAACAGTGCGAAGCAATGGCTCTTTTAACAGTCTTCGAGTGTGCCGAATCATAAGGCAGCAAATCCCTTTTTTTGCACGAGGGTAATAAGCCCAGCAGACGTGTCTTTCAGAGAACGTTAGTTTCAGATCTAAAAACTGTAAAACAGCTGCGTAAGGTAGTTCATGGGTGAATTTTAGCCCTAGTCTAACTTAGCCAACTGTAGAGGGGTAGGCGAAGGTCGTCTGCTTTTTTAAAAGCACTAAAAAATCGTCAACGTATTTAAAAACCTTTAAAACCATCCCCCTCCCATTAAAATACTTATCTAACTACTGATCTACTTTTGCTAAAAATATATCACACAAAATTGAAGCCACGCATGACCCAATACAAATTCCATTGCGCTGCAAAAAAGGCAGGTTGTCAAAGACGATAAAAGTAGATCTCAAGTAAAACTGCAATAAAGAGACGAAATTCTCTACAGACACGCCTGATGAGTTCTGAAAAGACACGTCGCCGTTTTCTTCAATGCACTCTTTCACAGCCAACACAAGCTGATCTTGAGGGAACGAATAAAACAGGTCATGCACATCTACAGAGAACCCAAACCCAGTATCATCTGTGCTGGCGAGAAAATGCGCAACATGAGCAGATTTTTTCGTGAGGAAAGGGTTCATTCAAGACGAGGAATTTTAGTTGCTTTTGCAAAAACTGGCTAACGTTTCTCTGCCACGATCCTTCCTCGCTAACAATTGTACGAAAAGGGATTTCTGGCCTATGCGTGTTAGCAGTAAAGAAAGCATTTAGGCTGTTTCCTCTGCTATTCAGTATATCCCTGGCAAGTGAGCCAAGATTTAAATCCTTACAGAAGTTAACGAACTTCGCCTTCACTCTAACGGCACTTTTTTGACAGGAACAAAGTTCTTATTTAAGTCAATTAAAAGATAAATCACGATCGATCACGAGCACCTGCCTGGGTCATACCGTAGGAGGTGAGGAGGAAATCACCGACCAAACACACGATGTATTGCCTTTTGCAGATTTACTGGCACAGTTTGTTTCGACAACATGTCATCGTAATCGTTCTTCCGTGTTATCAGGATTTGGGCACTTCTTGCGCGAGAGGCAGTATTTTTGAGAGAGGTAAATTGGCGGCACACGGTGAATACTTTCTCGTAAAAAAGGAACGATGCTATTTATTTGTTTTTTCAGGACGTGGAAACAACACCACTGCATAGGAACCCACTTGAGGTGGCCTTTGTCATGACCTGCTTACAGACACCAGAGAGCGAGCCAGAGCCAACCCATCACGTGTCCGGACGAATGACGTAGCGCTATAGGACTCGGCCTTGACGGCTACACTGGCGGTTTAACGTGTTTTTGCCAATAAGTGTCGTCCAAGAGTTCCGTGTGGTGACGCTTGAGCTCTTCTTCATGCCTGACACCAGTCTCCTACAAGCTACCACAGAGTCCACAACAAGCGCCAGAAGCAGAAGCCTAGTGATCCTCGCCAGCAGCGCTGACACCGCAACAGAACAAAGCGACAGCAATCCATGCAGACCGTACAATCGAATGCAATAACCAATCCAATCGATTGCGCAAGAATCACAGTTCACGAACACAACACACTGCACAAATCCGACTTCGACAGGTATAAACAATGACGCAGATTGACACCCGGGAAGATGCACCGCCCGCAAAGAAAGCTCTCTGCAACGTATTTGCTAAGCACTACGAGTGGAATGATAGCGGAATCATGGAGAAGATTGTTCAGCAATGGTGGCCATAGCAGCGACATATGCGACTAGTTGACAACCACACATACAGAATACATTATCTACAATCCCAGGTGTCAGCGTCAAGACTAACTGCAAAGAGGACATCACGTGACTGAAACAGCGTGTACGGCTAAAGATCGTACTAAGACTACTGGTGACTCAAGCAGAACGGCAGAAGCTGTAGGCACAACCACCGGCCACTCACTGGACACTGCGCAAAGGTAGCAAGGTGAAGGAGGCGTCGTGCACCGAGTGGCAATTGTGGTCGTCGGGGCAGCATCATGAGCTTCTTCGCACCACCTGATTCCACCGACACGGTGAGTTCATTTTTAACCCCTTATTTTGTGATGCCAGCTGAAATCTTACTTACCACTTCAAAAAGAGATCCTCAGTTCACGCCATTGGATGAAGAAGGATTCAGGAAGTACGCTGTAACGCAAAGACTAGCAAACACTACACTTTGGCGTTACTGTGCATATACCGAATATTTTCTGAACCTAGCCACTGAGTGTCATTGTTAATGTCCTCTTTAATTTCTTATATACAGCATCATGAACATTGTGCAAGCAAAGGAAGAGGCCGTTTGTTTTTCAAGAAAGTTTCGCGTCGGTAATACATGCAGCAAAAAGGCACAGAAATGTGAAGGAGAGTGGGTTTCACCACATGGTAACGAAAGGGGCTGCCATTTTGCGATAATTCGTTCGGTGGTGTGTTTGTCATGGGAAAAATCGATACAGGCATGTAAAGTACTATGAAATCAAATAGTTGCCACAAGGTTGCCCGAATAGATCTAAATACGTGAGGAAACGAATTACCTGTAAACTAAATTATTTGAAAATTGGGTAACTCTGCTTGCTTGATTCAGTGTGCAACGATTCATGCCCTGGTCTCGGCAGTAATGTAGGCCTGTTAATGTAGTAATGTAGATTTAGTGATGTACATTTCAATTTTTGGTTGAACTGTTTCGTAGTTACCACGAAAATAGCACGACAAGCTTAGACGAGCACCACGGCACAAGCTGTACTCTTGGGTACTCAAGGCGGGCCCGTCTACATCTCTGTGCTCATAGATTGCGCTGTCAGGAAGAGGAAAATTGGCGCTACTGGACTGACACAAACTGTAGCGAGAGAGATTGACGGTGTTTTTTTTTTGTAGGCCATGAAGCCACTACCATACCTGAGCAACGCACTCATGGTGACTGAAACGAGACATGGCATTCGCTTCACGTACACGGACGACTCGACCCTGGCGTCCACAGCGGCACTTTTCGTGTTCTTCATGCTGGCAGCAGTTCGTCTTCAAGGCCGACTCTGTCGCGGCGCTCCTGCCATTCCTCATGCCGGCAGCCTCGGTAACGCGACTGCACATCAAGGCACATCACCAGAAGCACTAAAACCCTCAATGCCTCGCCAACACTGCAAGACAGACAGCAGAACTATAGACAGACACAGCGGCGTTGGATGGTACGCAAAATACTCCGCAGCACCTTGACGGCAGTACTCTGGGCAATGTGGCTGCATCCTCCCCGCGCAGCATGGCATTCCACTGGACAATTCCCATTCGGCACGGTGAGTTGACACGCTGCCCGCTGATTTGTGAAGCACGAGCTGAAAGGTTACAGCAATTTTCGCAATGACAGTGCCGTTTGCTCGGAGGGGCGTCATGAAGTCAATTCGAAGACCATCAACGCCACTGTTCATCCTTAAACATTAACACTCGGTCAGCCCATCTGCTTTGTATCCTTCGTCATTGGCCTTCACAATGAGGGATGACGCAGTGTGGGGATTTTGAAACCAGGTAAATGTTAATTCAGGATCGTTTTTGTTAATGAAAGGAACCTTTTGAGGCCCCTTGGGATGTTTTAGTAGTAACATGATGATCAGCCATTTTTCCGCAGTTATTGATGCGTAGAGAGTTGAGGTTGCTGCAAGTTACAGGTGGGATTAGCCTTGCAAATTCTGGTGTCAATTGCTCCACCGTAGTGACACTTAGAAGAAGCTCAAGGGCCATTTATTTGTAAATAGATGCTGATTTTTCAGCTTACGTTGCATACAGGTTGGGGATTTCCCACCTGTTCCAGATAGAAGATTCTCTGCCCTTACTCTTGTTCTAGATAGAAGATTATCTGCCTTTACTCCTGTGCACCCTTCCCCACAGGAGTACTTTGTGCATTGGCGGAAAAAGTGTAGGCTTCATGTTGCGCATCAAGGTCTCCTTGTTTTATCGCATTTTGCGAGAAAGCGAAAGGAAAAAGCTATTAGTTATATTTGAATATCGCCGTAATGCGCTTGGCTGATGCTCTCTGCTGTGCTTTTCATAGACATAAGAGTGCCTTGGCATACTATCCTTGCGGCGAACGCCTACATAGTATGAATGCTGCTTATGTTTTGCCCGTTAGATGTCCGATGGTTGGCTACTGTGATTGATTGGCTGGGTGCCTCAAAGAGAATTTACTCCTAGTAGGTTGTTTAACTGATGAAATTTTCGTCTCACTTACTGCTTCTTAGTGTTAGGGCGAGGAACGCATGCTCACGCGGTCATATAGAACGCCGCGAGTGTGTACGAAACTGATTTTTTTTTTACAGGCTAGTACGTACAAAGCACTCACGAGCGGCCCGCTGGCGTTGAAGTCTGCCGTGGTCATCGTGCGCCGGTACTGATGGGCGCCTGTCCACCGCGAACGTTTCTTCAGACGTCGAGGTTGAAGATAAGCCCAGCGTCACCACGACATTGCACCCCGCGTAAGCAGACTTTCCCTCGGTGCTTACGGTGGCATTCCTTCTGTTCTTTACGCTGATGGCCATGTTGTGCGTCTTTCGGACAATTCGTGTGGCGGCGCTGCTGATCTTCCTCATGCTGGCGCCGTGTATTAATGCGGACACCTCACACTCCCCGCACGCACAAGGAAAGCAGCAGCAAGGTACATTGCACCAAAAAATCTTCTTCGACACAGTCACTTTACAAAATGACTACAACAAGCAGCACATAACCATAAGCACAAGGCCAACAGATAATTCTGCCAGCGCCATCAAATGCGCGAACCAGTCACAAAAATAACCTATAGCTATGATCACGAAGAGCAGCGTTTCACGAGCGACAGTCACAAAAACATGCCTTCGCCAAAGCCCCATACGCAAGCAGCACCGTGAGAGACAACAGTGTTAACACCAGGGACGTTTACACTCGATACACCCGTCAGCAAAATCACCGCTGCATGTAACACCGCACTCAGTCGGAACTGCCCAATTCGACAGCCCTCCAGCTGCATACCGCGCCAGTACATCACATCCATTGAGGAATCACTTGAAACGACTACACCACCGTTACAAGAACTGCATCTAACTCAGCGCAGAACGAAGACACGTGACACGCGAAGTATGTACTTTCAGCGCAGCCAGGCCGACGAAGAAAACGTTTTGCACGGTGGACAGACTTCGCTGTGGCCTCGTCCATTCGTCACCACGGCGTGAGATTAAGGAAGACCAAGATAGCGACGTGCAACTGGTGAGCTCCTGTGCTTTCTTGCTTACTAGCCAATTGCGAGCTGACAGTTTATGTACTAAAATGCAGGTTTCGAGCTGCTTAAAAAGATTAACCCCAGAAAGCGGTCTGCGTGAGACGACTGTAGTCGGGGAGAGACAGGTTCTTCAGCTGCTGACAGTGAGAAAGATTCCTCTATATGAATTTTTTCATGGTCGCATACATATACCGCAATAAGGGCTATTAGAAATGAAGAGGCTAATTGAAACTGTGAAGGTATAGCTGCGCTGCAAATTATATAGATGTAAGCCTTTCATCTGAGGTCAATTCACTGTCAGGTCAACCAGTAATAGTAAAGAATATTAAAAAATTGTGATCTTGAAGCGCTACAGGAAGTCACTGTATTTCGTTAACTCTCCTTAACCTCCGTAGCTTAGGTGGCTTAGGGGTTAGTGAAGAAATTTAAGTAGAACTTGACATGATTCAGTGCTATTATTCACTGCATGAGGAGAAAGGGGCCGTACGTTTGAGAAAGTCTTATGGAAGAGCACTGAGCTAACAGGTTAATTTTTCGAGAGCTGACATTACTGCACTGAAAACTCCAATGATTATTCTCTGTGAAAATTGTTTCCGGCCCTTTTTGGCCGTGTTGACTTTTGTCTTCCGCCAGCAAAAAACGCATTTATCAGCGAGAAAACTGTATTTCTCCTTGCCGCCAGTTGATTAGTAGTGGATGTTTTTACTAAAAAGGAATGGTTTCCAATGCTTTGATGTGAATGGTGCCAGAAAATCAATGTCTACGCTTGCAGCTTAAATGCGAAATCAGCCGGTGGTGACACCACTTGAATTTCGTTTTTTCGGATTCTTTATTTTTAAAAGTTTTTGAAAAGTAGACTGTTATTAGAATGCTGTACCCTACTGATAGAGGTCATCTTATCCTTGTTCTCAGTGTCATTCATTCGGTGGCATTCTGACCTATGTGGTCCGGTGATTTCCGCCTACTGCACTTGCTGCAAAGCGGGTTTTATCTGCGCAACAGTCCGCCATGTTCAGCCTAGTGCTGATCATGGATTTGACTCCCAGGGATATTGAGATTGCTACGCATTTCAACCAAAAACATCAATAATTATTGGAGATTCCATCGCGCTCTTTTGGAGCAATCTTTGAAGATTAGGGACGCATTAATTGCTGAAAAATGTACAGTATGTCTGATGCTCTAGTGAGCATTGCTTATGGTTTAGGTTTCTGAGATTTAAGCCTTTCATCTGAGGTCGTTTCACTGAGTAGAAGGCTATAAATGGATAGCTACCAAAATCTAATGACGACAAGCATGTTCAAGCAGGGTAGCAACAGTCGACCACCTGTCCGACTAGCGCCAGCGCTACCGCTTTTTCCTCTGTCACCAAAGTAGCATGTAGTTTCAATTAATGATCTGTAGTACAGAGTAGCTGTTACTAGGTAAGAGCGGAGAGGAAACATTTCTCCGACCTCTGTTGATGCCGAATGAGTCTTGATGCCGGAAGTAACTTGAGAGGCTTGCCATTTCCAAGTCACACTGCATTACAGGACACTCCACAGCGGAGCTGGTCGCGTAGCTTCGAATGTAGAGGGCTGGACAGCCACCGCCGCATATCAATTAAAATAAAACTTCCTTCATTTGTCAGAAAGATGGTTCGCTTCAAGGATTACTGCTGCTACCCGTTTTTCTGATATTGTTTGAAACTTTGGGCCGGAGATAATAGATGTTTGGTGCGTGGACAGTTTGAATGGTAAACCTACCACACGGGTGCTCCAAACTTGGGAGCCCTAATTAAAGAATATTCTGGGATGCAAGGCGTGCCGTATTGTGGGAGACCGGGTTAGTTTTGAAGTCTTGGGTGTTCGTCAACGAAAAATGACATCCGGCAGCCTCCGCCACCTTTGCATATCGCCTGTACGCAGCGGTGCTGCTGCAGATGGACTTGGGCTCTTCAGACGAAATAAAACCACTAAGCCACTGCTGCGGACCGCAGAAGTGTTTTGTGAGCATTATAAATCACGTGAAAGTCATCAACAGTTGGATACGGAGCAGCAGTGGAGCACACTATTTTTTGCTCATATACTTGATATAAGCTTCCCTAGAAAGTACGAGACATTATCCGAGTTAATAAGCCTCGTTCACAGCGCAAGGTAGTAGAGGCAGTGGGTCGTAGTGCATTCTTCTCGCAGCCTGAAATCAGCATTATGACATTTAATATTGGAAGATTACGATGAGTGGCACAGCGTTATTGCAGATTATTGTGCAAGTTATCGCTTCTGTGCAGGACAGAGGCCAGCCGCTTGATACCTCGCAAAGCGGCCATGCTGCCTCTTCCTGGAGACCAGAGTCCTGGCAGGGACTTTCGCGCGTTTCGTTCCGTGGCTGATTTGCCAGTTCTACAAACTTCTGCCATTCTGGAGCAGCGTGCTTCAAAGTGGCGCTTCTATTCCTCATGTAGAGGGCAGTAACCGAGCGCCCGGTACGAAGCTCATCGGCATCAATACAGTTCTTCTTGAGAGCGTCGGCTGCACCGCATGGAACACATGGCCCTAACCAAAACAAGCACAACTGGCGACAAGGCAGCAGCATAGAAACGTCCAGTAAAATCACAAATCACACCAGGGCGACCACAACACGAAAGCAGCGGGACACTACCACAACGGGGCACTACCGCAGGCAGCCCGGTGCATGCATCCAGGATGGCACACGGCAAGCCGAAGCGAGACATTGCAGATGACGTGGAACGGAAGTGGTAAACGAAGCAGAGCCAAAATGGGTTGGCTCCCGCCACGACTCAATACCGGTGAGCATACTGCGGGTTCAACGTTATTGCAGAGGCGGGAAGTAGAAAATAGTGACTTTGTCGGCAAACGTTACGTTGAGGGTCGCATTACGCGATTGCAATCAGTCGCTGTAATTGAACTGCACTCGCGGGACGTGATAGCGAAGAAATTTTATATGGGGGGATGCAGGGAAAGGTGGGTTTCGTGGTGGATATTATTCATGGAGGGGATTGCTTGTGCAGTCTGCTGAGGCTTGGTATGCATCCTCAGAAACCTTAGCCTCTCTAAAGAGCAATGCTATCGCGCCCTTTGGAGCGCTATATATGCTAGGGAGCCCCGCTAAACAGCTTAGAAGCAAACCCTTTTGTCTGTATACTCTTGAGGGGTGCTATACATACTACAGAGAATGGATAGGTCGAGAAGCTCTCGATTTTCAGCGCTGCTATTTCATGGATGCCTGTTAAGCTCAGATCAATTTCAAGTCTCAGGAGTCGCGGTGGCTCAGTGGTTATGGCGCTCGGTTTCTGACTAAAGACGCAGGTTCGACAACTGCCGCAGCGGTCGCATTTCGATGGAGGCGGAATATTGAGTCTCGTATACTGTGCGACGTCAGTGCGCGTTAAAGAACCCCGGGTGGTCAGAATATTCCCGAGCCCTCCACTACGGCGTCCCACATAGCCTGACGTGCTTTGAAACTTTATATTCCATGAAATCAAACTAAAAACCCATTTTAATTCTACTAGTTTTATAATGACAAAGGGAGTATCAGCGGCCCATTCAGTGCTAATACTGCGTTATTTCACTTCTATCGTAGTTTTTTTTTTTTTGGAATGGAAACGGATTAGTTCTGTCACGCTTCATATTCATTTTTTGTGAACATCATTTATTACACTTGACAGTAGAGACAGCGCTATATGACTAGAATGCTTTTGACTGGTTTCTCTTTGAGAGAGTGGTGTCGAGGCTCTTTCGCTAGGGTTGGTTGATGGGTTGGTTGGTTCCTTTTTACAGGTTCTTGACTGATGCGTTTGCGCTCCTTTCAACTTGGCCTAAAGAAGTGTTTATATTTTAGGTAACTAATATCTACAAAAAAATAATGCGTTCTACATTGAATCAACTAGTGCAGTAAGCAAACTTGTTGCTGCGTACAACGCCTGACTGTATATGCCAAATATTCAGTATGGTCTTGCTCAGCATGCCGAGCATTTTCTACATAAGTTTTGTGTCACGATTCCTTTCTTGAACTTCTTTAAGGAAGTAACTTGGCTCGTTCACAAAAGCGGAATTCAGAGAGACCAGCGGTCACAGTGGTGAAATTGCGATGAGCACAGACGCTCCGCACTGCTTAATCATAATGTTGAAACAGGAGCGCGAAAACGCAGTTGCTGCTTTACAGCATAAGTAAGCATTTTTATTCCTTGAAGCACGGATGCAGTTATGCTCCAGTGACATGATTGCAGGAAAGAGATTGACCACGCTGATCACATTAATTCTGGCTATGCATAATCTCATTGCATTCATTCAAGGCTCAGATAACTAAGACCATGAAAACTGCTGAAATATTTATTTCTGAACATGCAGGACAAGTTTCTGTTGAAACATCCCGCTGAAAATATTGGCTAAAAGGTTAGAATATTTATGTTTTCTTAGCAAACATACCACGCGAATTTAAAATATATTGATAACTGCATTGAAATAACTATTAAAATCTATTGATAACCTCTTGATAACTGATTCTTTCTTCCTGTAACCTAAATGGCTGAAAGCGGACCTTCATTATATCGGTGAGCATATTTTGGCGCTCTCATGCGTTTACCTGTCTTCTGTGTCCAAGTGTGCTCATCTACAAACAAAAGATTTATTTCCCATGTGCGGTTCGTGGCATTCAAAGTCCCGTAGGTGGACGCATGCTATTAGGCTGACCGAAGGGATGAACTCCTAATTTCAACTATGCTGAGTTTGTTGACGCCCAGTGACGCATATAGCATAGCACAAAGGCGCGTTTTGAGCTCTACCTCCGCCAAAGCGCGTCCACTGCTGCTGGGAGTGAATCCCACAACTTGGGGCGGGAAGCACACCCAGGCAGCAAGAGCATCGGCCCATTGTTGGAGATGTATTGGCAGAGACCGGTCCTACAAAGGACCAGGGTTTGGCGATATATTACCGATGTTAGGCTGATGCCCTGTGCTACTAGGGCAGTGGCGCCTGGTCAACATAAAGCGTACTGAAATGGGGCGGCGCTTCGTTTTTGCAGCTCTATAGATCACCTGTGGTGAGGCCTGCAGACTCAGCTGCGGACGGACGTTTGCCAAGCCGTCCGTGTCTATTTCTTGACATCTCCAGAGTGCAAAGGGACTGATGGTCGGTGGACTTATCGGCACTTCTGTTCTTCCTGTTGGCGGCTGTCCGCGCCCCTGGCCGTTCCCCCAAGGCGGCACTGGTGCTGTCCCTCATGCCACTGGTGGCCTCCAGCCTTGCTGCCTGCACCGACACTCACAGCAAGCACGCACATCTGGGAAACTAACCCAACACCTGACAACGCATAATACACACAGTGTTCATATACACAGTGTCCACAACAATACAAGCAGTACAAGTACAGAAACAGCCGAGCCAAAGAGGAAGTGCACCCGAGGAAATACAGGAACAGGTTTCATCGAATCAGTATCCACAACCATGTTAAACTTCACCCTGGGACACAACGGCGACCACAGCAAACAGCTACAAGTACAGGCTGCGCAAACACAGACACAATCACACCACCTCATGTTAAACATAATAGCAGCAGAATGATTATAAAGACAGAAAACACAGCATTAGGGATGCCCACGGAACCCTATTGCGCCGACACAAAAGTTCACAAACCTATTTTAAATGTAGGCAAGGATTTCCACCAAAAGAAACAATCCTGCAAAGTTACACATTCCACACTGCGAATGTGACACATACTACACAGTGCACTTAACGTTTCAGAGCTCAACCGCTGGAGTTAAAGTAGTTTAGTGGCTCGCACTCAGTTACTCATATCCTTACCAAGAGAAACGCATTGTAAGACTCACTTCGCAAGATTTTACAGATCATCCTAACCTTTTTCGTTTGTTATCACACAGTACATAATCTTGCCAGGATTAGTGCATCAGTAGCAGTGGGACCTTAAAGAGCATATAGCGCTTCTTTTCGCGGTTTCTTGCTGACAGGCTACCTTGCCACAGACAAGAGGGCTCCGTAGCCATGCACGGTGGGAGGAAACTCCCCGTCCGCTTGCTCTTGGCAAGGCCTTTCAATTTGCTTGTTTACGTGCTGTTTGTTTTAAACTTGCATATAGTTAGCCATGTAGGAATGGTTTAGTTCTATATTTTCTGTGTTCTGGGATTTTTATATTATAATACGTAGTATATGTGATAATTTCATTCTACTTCATGTATTATGCCAAGATCAACCAGACCTAATGAAACATCGTTTTGGCGCTCTCTGGCCTAAGTCTCACTTGCAAAATAAAACCAAAGCTAGCACAATATGACTTCTCAGCTAGAACAAGAGCGGGAGCCTCAACGATCGACATGCCAGGGCTCATAAAAAATCTTTAAAACTATACTGTGCATGGCGACCACTAGGATGATCAACCCATCGAATCGACAACCTCATCACCACGAGCATCTTTATCCCATAGGCTCAAGGCTGAAGTGTAGCAACGTCATGCGGCATGGGAGCCAACCCGAGAACAGTGAGCACGCAGAAGGTTGTGTACATCAACCTTTTAATGAACAGCTAAAGGTGTCTGCTCAGAGATCCAATGGGTGCAGCGTTAGTTCGGCGGATACATTGCACCAAGATCCAAAAGACCCTCCCTAGGCTCCCACAGCGGGGATCATATTATTCTTCTTGCTAGTTGCTATTAATGCCATGGTGCGGCGCTGATGCTATTCCTCATGTTCGTGGCATCCAACATACTCCCCGCCCCCCACCCCTTACACCTTACACGCACCCAAACTTCGGAGAGAAGTATGTTAGACGTGAGATACCAAAGCCATGACACTTCACATATTAATGAACACAGAGCAGCTCCAAAGCAAACAGACAACAGCTTCAAACTAAAGCTTTATTGGTATGAGGAGAGCTAAAAATTGGACCACGTAGTGATGCGAAGCAATGGCACCTCAGCACAGACACGAGTAACGTTATACAGAAAACTACACAAACGGCAGGAATACATACAAAACATGAAGGCTACAGGAAGAGAAGCATCACGAACGCCACTGCTGCCCATTTTAAGTCACCGCAGAGAACAACCTTTATACTGAGGTTCTAAAACGCCTAGCTCACAAAACGACCAAAGGCTATGCAAGCTGCACACGTTTATTAACGATCGAAGCTACAGACACGGGCACCACGAAGACCAGTGCTACGATTACGCTACTGGAGGGCAGAACCATTGACACGAAGAAAAAGTTGTGCGCACTGCGGAATGCAACTCTCCTGGTGGCATCAAGGGTCCGCATCTTGAGATCCCACCGGAAAAGAGGGAACGGTGAGTACAACCTCAGCCACATGCACCTCTCAGCCATGACTGCTGACTAGGCCGGCGGGCTAATCCCGGTTTTCAGACGCGTTTCGTGTCATTGGAAGTGGCGCCTGTGATTGTGTGGAGAGCTCCACTCCAAATGCGTCACAGTAATGACGTAATTGTAACAATTTTTTTACGGTCGGTTTGAGTGTGTAAGGGCGTCAGGACACTAATTTGAGCTTTTTTTTGCCGCGCAGCCACCTTTCCACAGCAGTGTTCCCCGATGAATAATCAAACCCGTATTTCTTTGTTTGATGTCAGGTCGAAGAAGTACGAGAAACAATGCTTCAGTCTTAGCGGCGTACGTTAAGACGTTAGCTCGTGGTAAAATCTACGCGACCTAAGGACAATTCAGGTCGGCAGATTCGGCAGCAAGTACATGTGTCAAAGGGCATCATTCGTAATCAACTTTTGGAAAACCCAGATGGCCTCCAGCAGTGCGCAATGCGGAATTATTGCTGCCAACAAGCAGATAAATCATTTTTTTGCAATTTCCTAAATGTAATCGTTGAACGTCAATTCCCTGCAGGTTATCAGACCAAAGTGCTTTCGCCTCCTGAGCTCCCGGACCTCTGCTTGGATTTGTGTGTGCAACAAGCCGGCCGAGGTTCTCTGGCTATCACATATGACATATGGACCAGTTACACAAACTGTGGTCTCTTCTGTGTGTTCCCTCCACGTGGGCTCTCCTCTGCGAGCTATCGGGCACTGCTTCTGTTTCTCATGCCGGCGGAAGTGACCGACATTCCCGCCTCAAGGTCATCCGCACTTCTGCTGTACGCCTGCTCTGCTAGAAGGCGGCCGCCGTGAGACAGACTTTTCCAGAAAGCAGGAACTGCAGATACACAGAGGCACACACGGACGCGACGACCATCGCAGCGACAACCACAACTTCACAGACGACAGCTGCAGTTAGCATCATCATGGACAAAAGCAAAGACAAGCAACACAGACATGACGCCACCCCCATAACAGACACACTCATCGACTGGTGGTAAATGAAGTACAATACTGCATAACATCTGCACAACATCAAAAATCGAGTCAGCTCGGCGAAGACAACTGCTGTGATGCAAGTGCAGTTACGTGAACAAGCCCAGCCGGGAGCTCCATAGCTGGTGGTAGTAAGAGTACTGCGCCATCGAAGACTACATGCGGGAAGCAAGGACGGGCACGAGCGTTGAGTCCCGGCAAACGATGTCCAGGGCACGAGATAGCCGTCACTGTGAGCAAGACTTCGTCTTCATGGCTGCGGCTTTGACAGCGGCGCCAATAGAGGCAGCCCCTTACGGATATCGTCGGGAGTTCAGCAACCGTGAGTTTTTGCTTATTTTCTTGAACGTATAAAGCAGAAGGAACAAATCCTGTGAGTTCAGGAGCAGAGAGACCACTAAGAAAAAAAATCTTTATAACCGCAGTTGCCACATAGATCGCAATGTAGGCGCAGCTGTCACGAACTAAGGCCTACGTACCGATTGAAATATTTTGAAGTGACTCAAATCGTATGATTCCGCATTTACAGTGCAGGCGCGTCTGTAGTGGTGGCTATAGCTACAGCAGTCGAACGTTAAAAACGTCGTTAAACTCATTTTGAGCACCAATAATTGCGTTTTTTCTGAAGGAGCACCAAAAAATGAATGTGGATTATCTCAACTAATCCAGGATGTACAGAGTGAAAGCTGTCAGCGTTCGTTGTGCTCATTGGCGTTGCCGTTGACAACGTTCTGGTCGTGCATGATTTTGAGGAAAGAAAGGACGCATAGCTGACTCTGTGTCAGTGGATGCCTCAATCGCGCTTTGAGGTACATATGTGGCGGCGGGGAGAGAAGAGAGATGTGGGTTGCAGCATTATCGCTGACAGCGTTGTGGCAGAAAGCGTTGTGTGTGAACGCTGCCGCAGTAGGCCGCAGCGTTCATTAGGTGACCGAACTCTCGCGATCAGCCTTTAACTGCCACCTTCCACGATGGAAGGGTGCGCGCGCTGCCTGTCTGGTGTGCGGAACGCAATCAAAGCAGGTTTTGGTCGTTGAACACCAACGCCACCTACATGAAAGCGTGCTTGAGGTGTGTACTGACCCAGGGAGCAAAGTTGTGCGCCTTTCCTTTCGGGGAAATGAGCTGCATCTACAACGTTGTCAAAGCCAATGAACCCAATGAACGCCGGCGCCTCATACTGCAGGTCGAGATCGTGTCCGTCCATTACATCGTCATCCGGAAGTCATGAGAACGGAAGTGACGTCATACCCACACTTTGGCCTTGTTCGATTTGCACCAATATCGATGTCCAGCCTAATTGAACTACGGCAAACGCCATGGTGACCTCCAAATTTGGCCTGGGTCACCCCCAAGATTCGACCTTGGCTGATTAGCACAAATGTCGATCTCGAGCCTAAGTAGGCTATAGCGAACACCATGGTGACCCCCAAATTTGGCCTGGATCAACCCCAAATTTTGACCTTGTTCGATTTGCACCAAAATCGATGTCCAGCCTAATTAGACTACGACGAACACCATGGTGACCCCAAAATTTGGGCCGGGTTACCCCCTAAATTTGACCTCGGCTGATTTGCTCCAAAATCGATGTCCATGGTGACCGCCAAATTTGGGCCACGGTCTACCCCGACATTTGACATTGGCTGATCTGCACGGAAATCGATGTCCAGCCTAATTCGACTACGGCGAAACACCAACCCTAAATTTGGCCCGGGTCACCCTCAAGTTAGCCCACCCACCTCGACTTTCGCCTTGGGGACTATAGGTAGCCAAAGTGCCCCCTGAATTTTATTTGGTTTTTGAGGAAAGGAAATGGAGCAGTAATTGTCTTATCTTAGTAGACACAGGAAATGTGCCATAAGGTAAGGGATAAAGGAGGGAGGTAAAGAAGAAAAGAAGAAAGGGGAATTGATAATTACATTTTGAGGAAAGGTGCGGCGCATCATTGGAGCTCTGCTGGTTGCCGTGGTTACAAGCGCACAGCTGTGGCCTCAGAGACACGCAGCTGTGGCCTCAGAGAGACACGGCGTAACTCGCTTTCACTAGCCTAGCGCAGCTTTTGCTACAAAATATGTACCACGGCCGCGGGTGATCGCCAGTCCTGAAGACCGTAATCGCTCTGAAAATGTCCAAATTGTAGCCTGTGCCTAAAGAAATTAGCGCAGAGTAGGGGCTATGAAAAACACTTGAAATGCACGCGTTTGGCAGCGTTGTCTTTCATATGCCCTGGCCCCGTGCACTGCACCGTATAGAAATGTTTTTCATCAAGCCTTCAGATATATTGTTACTTTAATGCCTTCAGCAAAAATGTAACCTTCGAGGGCGTTCTCTGTTTCTTTCATTTAGTATTTGATTAGCCTTAGAGATCGAGGCCACTGCAAATATTATGCTTATGAGCAAGCAGTGGATAAATTTTGAGCTTGGTGCGTCAAATCACAGCTCACACAAAGATAAATCGGAAAAGTAAATGGAAACGAGGCCTGCGGCTGCAAATAAAGAAATGACATTAAAGGGAATGCATTGAAAATTTACGGATATTTAGTGGCATCCGGTCTTGAAGGCATTAATATCAATGTCTGCCACATGCCATTATGGTGCTGAGAAAGAGTGCATAAAAATGGTTTAGTCTCAGATTAAAACTCTATCGATGATCGATGCGGGGTGAAGCAGCACAATTAGGGACAGTTACTAACTTCCTGTTCAGGATTCAGTACTGACCAGAATAGCATCTGATCAGAATAGCGTATTTTTAGCTGTGCTTATTTGTTTTTATTTGACTAAGGTTTTATCGTTTACCTACCTGAAAAAATCGCTTTGAGGTCAGAGCGCTTCAAAAAATGTCAGTTCAGTTCTATGAGGATACTCCAATTTCTAAAAGGCTCTAATTTTAGAAAATGCACACTTTGCCAGAGCATGCGGTTTAGATTGAGCAAAGATCGCACCTCAGAAGAATTCAATAGCGGAAAGCCGCTATAAAGAAACAAGCCATGGCTCATATTGATTTTGCTGCTATAAGCAAGCACACTTGGTTTTGTTGCTTGAAATTACCTCTACTCCACGTGGGAGCGAGACGGTGAGGTCATGTTCCTGTCGCAGCTGATGCAAAAATCTGTGCTGCTCTGCCCACGCACCCTTAAGCGAAAGTTGCCGAGGAATGTGCTGTCCTTACCTAAGAACCACTATCACAGCCGCCATCTACTTTGTCCAGTCGCTCTTCCGACCGATACCCTTCCGAATCTTCTAAAAACGAATTGCGGTGTTTATTCACAGGAGAAAAAAAAAATCAAAGCTCTATGGAGAGAGAATTTCCTGATCCTGAACCCGAATCATCAATTTCTTGCAGGTAATTGGACCTGGCTCATTGTCACCGACTCACTGGCATTTCTGGAGCTTGCCTGGCACAATTCAAGCTCCGAATTCGAGGCGCGCAGCCGTGGCCTTGGTGATGATCATGGTGGCACTCCTACTGTTCTTCATGAATCGGTGAACTTAAGCCTCTTGGACAAATACGCTTAGGTGCTACTCCTGGCGGTTGTTTTGCGCAGTATAGGCGACTCTAGACATGTACACCACACTGCAAAAAGGAACACAGCCCAGCAGAAAATATCTTGCACTACACACCAATACATACAACCTGTGCAGTCACAGCCGCTCATTGCAGCCACCACGATTTACACGCGAAACTGCTTCACAAGACTACTTGCACCTAATGTACATGCATGGCCCAAGTAGAAAACACGATAGAGCTTGAACACCACCGCTGCATACAGAACAGTGGCGCTGTGCTGTCCTTTAATACTAAGTGATCAATAAGTGATCTCCACCTTTTCATTGCATTCTCTGCGGCGCCACTGTTGCTGTACTTCTTGACGGTTGCAAGCCGACATTTTTAGGACCCTCTCACCCCTCTCTCCCCCCACACAGACACGTGCACAAAGGAAACACAACATCCAGCAGACAACACTATGGGCTAGGTGCCAATGCGCCCTTCCTGTACAATCACCGCAGCAGCCATAACTTCAGCTGCAATGACTACACTCATAAACACACCGCAAGGATAGCTTCAACCACCGCATGGATACCAGCGATTTCCACAGACAAGCAGCCTTAGTAACATCATTCCTCTATTAAGATATTAATGACTACGGTATTTTTTTCTTCAAGCAGTACCCTGTACGCCCACACCACATGCACAACGGAACACAACAGAAGACAGAAAACATGTGGTAGACCCAATGCATCGACCCTGCACAACCCCAGCAGCAGTAATTCCATCTGCCATGACGACAATGACCACTCCTGCGTCAGGAACGCCGTCATTCCTGCTGTTGTTCATGCACCGGTGATTTTCGCCATTGCAGCGCATTCGCTTAGGCGCACCATGCCTGTTTCTGTCAGCAGTGTGGAGACCCTCTACTCCTATAAAAAGGAGTATCCTCTTAGAAAGCTCAGTTTGCGCCTCGTGACAGGGCGGCCGTGTAATTCTCTGGGTGTATTCGCCGGCACTCCTGTTGTTCCTCATGGGCGAGAAAAACGCCTTTTCAACACATTCACTTGTTTGTCACCATTTCATGTGCTGTTGCATGCTGCCTTGCACCGCACTGGAGAACATAGGCACATAAACTACGCTAACGTCACAACATCAACTGATGAACAATACAGGCACTGAACACCACAAGATATATGCGAGCGATTCACTACAAGAGTAACGACACCATTCAAAGACAAAATAATGCCAGCTATTACACCCACCACCTAGATATACAAGCCCTCTAATTCCAGCCACATAGATCGGTGCTGCCATGACGACTACACACACAACCACGCCACCATTTCAGCTGTCCCTATCCTACGCGGAAGAGCAATCATTTTAACGTCGTCGAAAATTACGGCATCAATGCTCTTCACCATGGAAACGGTGGTCTAAGACCCCAAAAGCTATACGTTCATTACGCGGAAGCTCTCTAACCAAACCAAGCACCAACATTACACAAAAATGGAAGCCACCTTGACCCACACGTCACAATCACGATCGACTGTAATGTCCTACAATGAGGTCCTCGTGAACGAGAGCAGCAGTACGTGGACGGCCAGCACTAAGAACACGAAACCGCGTAAGAGAACCACAACCTTCGAACAACTGGAAACAAAGAAGGCTAAGGTTAGCGTCGAAGTGTCTTGGACGGAAATGACCAGCCGAATGCAGACCATAAACATCTACGATCAAAGCCAAATACCATAAACTGCACTTTTGTACTACATAGGCAAAAACGCAGGCCAGAAGCGGATCACTAAAAACGGCTTGGTTAGTATGCAAGGCCTCAAATATGTGCTATGCTGCTATTTTTAAGGCCATGACATTAGTGCGCTGGGACCGACGGAAACTCGTGCAATGCATGACAAACACCTCCGCGTACTTCGATCAACCCATCGTGTGTTCAAATACAACCTTTCAGCTTTGTGCAGAGAGTTCCGCAGCGGCACTTCTACTGTTTTTCATGCTGTCGATGCAGCCAATCACGCTGGTCTTGCGGCGGCGCCGGTTCTCGCGCTTGCGCCGCCTGCTGTCCTGACTCCTCACACTTCCCACATGCACCACCAAAGCGCCACCTAGACGCCTGCATAATTAAAATTACACCACATCGAACAACAGACAAAAGGCCCTTTGTATAACATTAACGACAAATAGAACATAAGCACAAGCACAAGGTGCGAAGAGTGATTCTGCTAGTTCCCTCGATATCGCGAACCAAGCACCAAGAATATCCCACAGCAATCATCGCGAAGAGCCATTCATATTGACGAACGCAGCAACAAAAACATGTGGACGTCAATACCACCACTACAGTGAGACACAGCGGTAATAACACCTGACAGTCAAGACGACCGTCGCGAGAACCACCGCAGGATGCACAGCGATACCACAACGAAACAAGGACACGAAAACAAGAATGAGAAATAAAGAAGGGTCGCCGCGGTGGCTCAGTGGTTATGGCGCTCGGCTACAGTCCCGAAAGACGCGGCTTCGATCCCGGCCGCAGCGGTCAAATTTCGGTGGAGGCGAAACTCTAGAGGCCTGCGTACTGTTCGATGTCAGTGCACGTTAAAGAACCCCAGGTGGTCGAAATTTCCGAAACCCTTCACTACGGCGCCCATCATAGCGTCTTGAGGGTCGCTTCGGAATATTAAACTCTCATAAACCAAACCAATTGCAACATTCATTAGTATTGTGGAACCAAGCTTTATGCAGCAAGGACATCTGTGTTTGCGACATGCATGAAAGAGTACAGGCGGACAGATGAGGCTAGAAATACTGTGGGGATAAGATGGCCGCAGCTGTGATGGGACAGGGAGGGATATGGGAGAGCTCTTAGGCCTCCTGTGGATGTGGTGCTGCGGCGCCAGTACATCTCAGCCGTCTAGAAGCACCATGAACCCAGATGATTTCACCTAGTGCTACAATCCCAGCTGCAAGGACGAGGACTAACTTTGGAGGCACAACAGCAAGAATGACATAAGATGGAAAGCACCCTGATCGCACCCATGGAACTGACGAGGGCGGGTGCACTCCGGACTGTCTCACTGTGGCCCTTACGAGCATCACCACGGCCTGCGATACTAGACGGAATGCAATGTGGTGAGCTCCTATGCCCTCTGGCTTATTTGTCTGTCGCGAGCTAGAACCTTATGTTCATAGGAATGTGCTACAGAAAGCATGTGTGATGGCGATGCCACACTCAAGAAGTCTGCCAGAATTACTGACAAGTGACGAGTACCATTACTCTGCAATTCTTATCGACACCTAGAGTTCTGCATTAGTTATCCATTAAGATGAAACTCGCTGTCAAGCTTTCTGCTAATAGCAAAACGATCCCATAATTCGTCATCATGTGGGGAGAGTTGCTGACAGGGATACCATGAATTTGCTTACTTTGTCCCCTGATTTGCGCATAACCTCCGGCGTCGAAACTATGCTTACTGATTCCAAAAAGTGACCCACATGTTATGCACAGTTATCCAAGTTTTGATCCACATTTCCAAGCAATGCTTCCTGGTCGTGCGCAGATGCGTTGACCACGATGACGCAATGAAATTTGGTGCCGCGTCAAAAAATGTTCTGACATCCTCCAAATTTCGTGGCATGGACGGCGGATGCCAGGTATTTTGTTCATTGGACATACTGTACAATGCTTTCGCATTTAAAAAGATGATCACTAGCAAGGCTTCTCTGCAGGCTGTCAGTCCAGGCCACCTGCTGAACACCTATCATGAGCTGCTTTGCCGTTTATCCAGGCGAAATCTGCGCGTGCGTGAGGAATGTGCAGTGTCCCATCCACGCAGCGACGGAAGTCAGCGCCTGCCCCGGTGTCGAGGTCATCCGAATCAACCCAGTTCCTCTTGAGAATGGTGGCCACTCTTCTAGCGACGCGCCGACACAGAACACGACATGACCCTAACCGAAGCAAGCACAAATAAGGACATCACAACGGAATCAGCAAAAAGATACAAAACAGCCTTCTTCAATACAGCGAAAACTTGCAACACGATCACGAGACGAGAGCAGAGCTTTGACAAGACTTTTACACCAGTGAAGAGGATAATAACGAACGGTCGAAGACAACTTAGTTGACCTTAGACGAGCAGCGGCAATGGAATCCGGAACTCGTTGGCTGCCAACACTGCACGTAGCGCGAAGTAAGTGGTAACCAAAGCTGCGTCTGTGCCTAGACTCCTCGATACTCTCCCCTCACCATGGACCTCATCCAAGCCGACCTCTGATCACCTTGGGAGTAGTACTGGTGAGCACAGCATATGTTCTTCGTTTTCGCAAAGCTGAGAAATAGCAGCTAAAGACATCGAGATAATGGCAAGCTGTATGGCGATCGTCCCTTCACACGCTTGTATTCTGGCAAAGTAAAAACGCACTCATGCAACGCAGAGATAATTTATCACGTTCTGTGAATGAATATTTTCGAATTCGCTCCTGTTCATAAGAGATGGGGAGAATAGCGTGTACGAGCACTACTATTTCATCGATGCTTTTTATAGGTGCATAGCAAGTAATAACACTCGCTTTAGAAGGCTATGCTCTAACAGATACTTTTTGTCGGGTGTGTCATTGGCCGGTGCTCCGTCTATCGAATGTCGCTAACAGCTGCTGACGTTAGCCAATCCCTGGTAAGCAACAATAATTGTTCAAAGTTAAAATTGGTATCAGCGACCTATTGAGTGTTGAGCGAAGGAGGAGCGCCATTTCCCCTTTTAGGCACTTGTCTGTTGTCGGTACTTTTTTTCTCTTATCTCAACGGCCTTACTGCTCAAAACTGTACAGTATGCAGGGACAAACCACGCCGCGTATTGTGATTTTTCCTCAGAATAACATAAGAACGTTGTGCTACTCGGACTGTGGAGTCTATGCTGAATAAGTCTAGAAGGCTTAGAAGTCCCCCGATAAATAACGCCATGGAACCTATGCTCAATTTGTTGCATTGCGAGATTTTTACCTGTCCAGCAGTTTCAGTCGAATGCACTCGCGGAGCCTGCATTATATTTAGCACGTGTGTGATGCAGGCCCTGATATGAGAGCTTACTCGTATTGGCTGTTTCACCTCAGCTCATACTAAACAGAGTCAAGTATTTTCCTTCATTTATTCTTTTAAAATGTTGGTTTTTGTCACAGGCTTGCACTTAACTACTGCGCACATGCAGAAGGAAATATGAAAGGCGCAGTAGATGTGCATAACTCTAAACGGACATCTGAACATGCCGGGAGTTGGGGGATTAAGAAGTGGAAGACTCCATAGTGGAGCAGTTCGGAGTGGCGCTCGGATTTGTCTTTGTCTTTTTAGTTTTGGCGCTGGTAGAACATGCCCGCCCCGCCGCAGCTCCGAGGTCCGTGGTCGTGGTGGCCCTGGTGATGCCGGACACTTTCTTGCCCTTATCACAAGCACGCTCATGCGCCATGTAGCGGTCGTCAGCTTCTAGGCTCTGCACTGGCGCGTCGCCTTCGTATGCTGCATGGTTGCCATACATTTCGTATCGGGGCGGTGTCGATTGGTGGCACACGGTCGCCATGTGCATTCTAGTGACATGGAGGTCAGAATAAACCCTGTGGTTAAAGGCTGACCAGCTGTACGCGGAGAAATATTCAGAGCTGCGCATTTCCCTGTTCGTTTCCCTGTTCGATACGTTTCCTCAAAGGTCCACGCCGCGAGTTGTGCATTATCGCAGTGCGGATGGGAAGCTATGTAACTGACACTGTTGGTGAATCAACATTTAGAAAGTCTGTATCTCTTATTTCTGCAGCCAGTCAAGACCCTGAGCGCAGCTGGCTCACAAGGCGACTGAACCCATTACCTGGAGCAGAGCCTCTCGCTCAAAGCCCCAGCACGGCGTCTGCAGGATTGAGCCAGTCTTTCTGCCACCGACAGCCACCTTTATTGCCCACAGCGACGCTTCTCTTGTTCTTCATGGTGCCAGCAATCGGCCAGGAGCACCTTGCACTGCCTCTGTTTTTCATGTCGGCGGCCTCCCCTATCTAGCCAACACTACACATCGACACCTACCCCCCCAGCGACAAACTTAGCGAACGCAACACAGCCAGCGCAGCCAGAACAAAAACGTGGGCGAGGTCCGAGAACATAATAAGAATTAGAAACAAATCAAGTAGTGAACATGACAACGCTGACACTGCCAATGCAACCATGGTCACGAACATGAGAAGAACCGTTAATGGTATACGTCCACAACCACAAAATTATGAACAGCAATGAACAGGAACAGATTGATCAACACAATAGACCGCAAGGTTCTACGCGCTGCTACACTGCATTCAAATATAGTACTAATACGTACAAACACTTCCTTAAAAATTGTACCAACACAAGAATCCAGCAGCACTAACCGCAGACGGGGCTCGGGAGACCTGTAAAGTTTTTAAAACATGACACCCAGCTACACCAACAGCCCACGTTTTACAGGAACTGAGACACCACACAAAGCATTGCGATATCCACAAGATACTTGGACGGACACCGATGGCACCAGCTGCAGTTACTACGACGAGCACGACCGCCAACACGACTATCGATGACATGCTGTGGGGATACTGGCGACCAGTGGCACGCCAGCATCACAGAGCTCTACTAGCACTCTCCAGCGACAACTTTGCACTCCGGACATTCACCGCTGCGGCAGTGACGAGGCTTCGCCACATTCCGTGATTCCAGCCCGGATGAAATTCACGTGCAGCGCGGTGAGTTCATTGACAGCCTAGCTCTTTTCTTATGAATGTGCTAGCTAAATCCATATGTAGCATGCAGGTAACAAAATTTTGGTACTTTTCGAAGAAGCAGGTTCAGCAGCTCTGTGGGAACACTGCCATATATGGTAATTAAAGTAGTGTCAGTGCCTCCATGTGGCTAACACTTGCATTGCTGAAGCCACAGCAAAGGTCAGTGAAAAGGAAGCGGCATTTTCTGATTGCATTATACCAATTCCAAACTTTTTGTGGATTTCTTAACATTTGAAGAGCCATAGATTTAGGACCAAAAGCAATGGTAAGTAAATCTCTCTTCCTGCAACGTCTATTTTGCAAATTTAATTTGATGAGCTGCGGCGTTGAAGCAGGAGACAATTATTTACACGCATATTGTGTTTCTGACCAGAGATGTTGGCTTTTCACGACGAACAAATCCAGCAGAGGCGGTGGATTTCATACAGTGGTGTATTTCTGTGAATGTATAGCAGTGAAATTGTTCGATTAAGATGTGTTCAAGTACAGCAGTGCTCTCAGTTGTAGCTGTGCTAGACCAGTAATTGACAACTCGCGCTTTCTTCTCTGGAAAGAAAGTGATGGCGCAGCACCAGCTGCTTGGAAACTCGAGGGTTGATGCTACATTTGCTTCACTAGAATAATTTCTCAACATCTGAATAGCCAGCTAGGGACGCGAATCTCCGATTAGTATTAGAAAAGTTACACAGCTTGGAATGTAGCCTGCTTATCAGGACCAGGTAAGCAATGCGACCCTTCCACTTGATATAGGAATGTGCCACGTTGTTTCAGTGCCCACAAAGAATGCTCAAATAAACTGTATTTGAATGGCATGCCAAACAAATTGCATAAGAACCAAAATATCTTTTTCCAATGCCTACGGCTTCAGGCACTGATTATGGCACCAGGTGTACCTGTGAAGAATTCTGTAATAATTATCCCTGCCACAACGCTTTAAGTAGCGAGAGTGAAATGAAATGGGTTATAAACTCTGTTCAAGCAGTACGGGTGTATCGCTACCAGTAAATTCTTCATCAGCCTGCCTACGCCCACTGCAGGGCAAGGCCTCGATCTATGTCTCTCCAATTAATCCTGCCCTGTGTCGGCTGCGGCCGTCCTACGCCTGCAAACATCTGAATCTCATTCGCCCACCTAAATTTCTGCCGAACCCTGCTCCGCTTGCCTTCTCTTGGAATCCACTCAGTCGCCCTCAATGACTTGCGCTTATCTTGCCTTCGCATTGTATGCCGTGCCCAAGCCCATTTTTTTCTCTTGATTTCGACTAGGATGTCATTAACCCGCGTTTGTCCACTCACCCACTTTTCCCGTTTCCGGTCTCTTAACGTTACACCTACCATTTTCCTTTCCATAGCTGCCTATTAAGATATATAGATAAACTGCCATTCGTGATCTGAGATGTCGGGCATCTCAGTTGGCTCTTCATTTCGTGCCGATATTGGATGCCTAATCGAGAGGCTGCATCCGGACGGCAGCAAAGTTGTCTCATTTTTGTACATAATTAACTTGTGCTGTAATCTTCATTTCGTGGCGGTTCGGCTTCGTTGGTAAGGGCGTGGAAGAGGTAGAAAATATTCTCAAAATGAACAAAAACCAAACTTTGCTTGCAATTAATATATTCCTGTCCGCCTTTTAGCAAAGCATGCCTGCGCGGATTTCTTGTTTGCTTTGGGGAACACGCATGTATGACTTGTACTAAAAAAATTAGGCAAACTTTTTAATCTCGCTAAACCTGAGTAACAAGAACTGAAGCTTCAAAGTTATCCTTGTAAATCTTGGCTAGACTTGGTTGCCTCTCGCTTGGATCATCCATGGCGACTCCTGCCGTTGAATTGCTGAGAGCTGCTGCAATACGGTGTCACCAGCTGAGAGGAAGCAGAGGCTATATGAAGAAAGCGAGCGCATGGCTTCGGCGTAGCTGATGTTGAGTGACGTCATGGTTGTCACGTGACTAGGCAGAAACGAGCGCTTGGTTTCGGCGGCGGGGGCTGAATGACGTGGCAGGCTCCTGCTCAAACTCGCGCACACGGCGAATTATGACGATATAGCGTCAGTATCTGTCTTTCTCTGAATCCCATGTTTCCATTTTCTGCAGGTTGACTCATCTGGCTCCTGGCACCATTTCGGATTTGCTGCTTGAAAGTGAAGCATTTCTGCCTGGGCGTCATCAGTCCTGTTCTTCTTCCTGGTGGCTGTTACCGCGCAACGGCCCACCCTGTACGCCTTCTCTACACAACAGCATCCAGAAAACTCCAGCCACTGTACAGCCACCCTGACCTGCAACGAGTACAATCAGCGCTACATGCTTTAGAGCTGCCGCGGCAACTACACACATGAAAAACCTTTGCGCGCACATATGCGCACGACGCAAACTTTCTAACAAGAACACGAAGGTACACAATGACGGCCACAATACAAATTGCACCAAAGGAATCCGCGCAAACACCGCCACCGTAAGCACCTGCCATAACTCAGCCATTCCAGCTGTCGCTACCGTGAGGGCACTTGTGTTGATGACGGTACTCGTGATGTTCTTCATGCATCGACGAAATGTGCCTTTTCAACACATCGCCAGAGATAAACGAACTGCAGCCATGGGCTAAGCACACACAGAAGCTACACCCCTACATTCCACGACTACACGCATGCATACCGACACCACCATCACAACTATCGCGAACGTACCGGGACTTTTACCGAGGCAACAAGCGTCGCCATCGGGCTGACGGCCAAGAGTTCTGATATTATTCACGCATCGGCGAAGTGCGCTTTTACAGCGCAATCGCTCTAGCGACCTCACTTCTGTTCCCCTTGCGGGGCTGCCATGTGCCGCACTGGTCACACACTACAGGACTACTCCGCACGCATTAATGGGCACAACACCATCTATACAGCAACCTATCCCCTCCGAAACACAGCTGCACAGAAGAGCTTTCACGACGACTACAATCAAAACACCGCCTTCTGATCGTAGTCGTCAGCCACAAGCGTATCATTCCCACTGTCGCTGGCGTGTACTGGCGCGTCCAATCCATCCAAGCTACCAGGATCATCGCAGTGCTGGCAGCCTATACATACCACGCACAATCGAAAACTATAGCCAGCAAGCAACTCAGTCGCATAGACTCACCCCATCACAGCTACACAGAGAACGCCACCGATATTGTCACACATACGAGCTCTTATTCTGTGGCAGCACACGAAGGTACTCTGAAGCTGACCACAACAAGCAATACGCCAGAAACAACCGATAAAAGCTGTCTCCACTGTACGTGCGCTGGTGTCTAATCGTTTAGACAAGATGTTGAAGGCACTCGTCTCGACATGCTTTGACCCGGCAAGCAGCACCATCAATGTGTTGATGACTGCACTCGTGATGTTCATGTGTGAGCGAATTGCGCGTTTTAAACAGAATCTACAAAGATGCACCTGCATGGGCAAGGAACGCACAGAAGCTCCACCGGTTATACACGCATGCATACGGACACCTATCACCACAGCTATCGCGAACGTACAACGAACGAGCTGTAAAAATTCAAACAAGAACTCAAAGGTACATAAATTCAAAACTATGCCATAGGAACCCGTGCAATACACAGCCACATAGACATTGCCAGCCCTGCAACGATGCACCACAAGGCACTATGCACCACAACGCAGGCAGAAACAAAAAAACCCTAAAACACGATAGTGAACTTGTCTAGCAGCTAACATGGTTACGGCGGCACTTTGCACATATCCACCATTGCAGATAGCCATCGTATCCACATATAACATATCCACCATTGCGGCACCACACTTGCTACTCATGTTCGTGGCCGTTCGCCGAATTGGCGGCCCTGGCGCCTGTGCCACATGCACAACACCGCACATATTATCAGCCAAAAAACATCTCCAAGCAATAGACACCCGCCACGACCTGCATGCAACCTGCACGATCACCACTAAATGCATCACAGCTGCCATGACTACACGCATGAACCACACGTGCATTGCAGATTTGGCAAACAAACGTGTTTGGATTCTTCATTTGATAAATAAAATTTTCACAACTCCTGGTTATCTGAGAAATCGAATTTATTTCACGAGTCTATGATGATTTGCTCTCTGGTCCAGTGGCCCCAGGCAGCACAACAACATTGGTCGAACGTTGGGCTATCATTGGCAAAAATTGGCACGAACATCGGTCCTACACTGGCATTTACCATTTTGACACATTGGCCCTACTTTCAATTTAGGGCCAACGTACGGCCGATCAAGGGGCCAACGTAGGCCTGGCATTCGTTCTGCGACATGGGCCAGTAAAGGTCTCAGATTGGCATCCAGATTCGAACATCGGCATCCAGGTTTCAAACATTTGCATCCAGCCTTCCATCATTGGTATCCAGTCGTCGAACATTGGTATCCGGCTTTCGAATAATGACATCCAGCTTTCTGCAACCTGGGCCAGTAAAGGTCTCGGACTGGCATCCAACTTTCAAACATTGGTACCCAGCTTTCGAATAATGGTATCCAGTTTTCGAACACCGGCACATGCAAAACCGGCTGCTGGTTACTTAGCAGCATTTTCGATTTAGTCTTCGAAAGTAACCAGGCTGTATGGCTGGCATTTTACTTGGAGTGACAAATATGTGCAGGGTGAGAACCCTAGGATGTCCTCACAATCCAACACTCGTCTCTAGATAAGGGCTGCCCTATACAACGGAGATGCAAACCTTGCACCCTGGTTACTTTTCACAAACATGGTACTATTCCACCTAGCAGCTGTGAGGCGCTTGAGGTGGTGTGCCTATAGGCAGGGCTCGATCGGGCAGGGGTCAGGACCTGGAGTGGGGTGCCGGGCTTGCGGTGGGGCCCTGGGCAGAACTTGTGGTCGGGTGCTGGGCAGAACCTCAGGTGGGGTACATTTATTTTCATGTTTGCTGCGTGCCGATGATTCAGGTTAGACAACGCAGCTCGGCAATCTGCTGTAGCACGGCTAAGAGATCCATAAAGTGCTTAACGAAGCTGTCCTCCTGTAAACTGATCAGCCATATCTGAAGTAATCGTTGCACTCCTCATGCAAAAGGACTTTTCCACTGCACTCAAATTCTTTGTCCAGCTCTTGCACGATGACCTCACAATGCGTCGAGCCTGCAAAGAGACGCATGATGTCATGAACCTAAAGATGGCCGTCACCGGACAAAAACAGAAATGAATAAATAACACTGAATTTTGTGAGGCACAGTCGGCGTGAAAACACTCGACACATTTTACAGGATAATTTGTAACAACTAGCACCGCATTTTTCGCACAAAGTGAAATTTAATTTGCCTTGTCCCAAATTGGTGATTTTTAGTTAATTGCGCTCCAGTAAGATATTCAATGTGAAAAAAACAAAGTAATGTAATATTGAAAGGAAGTAAATGTTGTATTTTCGTTTATTTCCATAACTACGTATCTCTAATAATAATAGTAATAATTTGTTTTTGGGGAAAGGAAATGGCGCAGTATCGTCTCATATATCGTTGGACACCTGAACCGCGCCGTAAGGGAAGGAATAAAGGAGGGAGTCAAAGAAGAAAGGAAGGAGAGGTGCCGTAGTGGAGGGCTCCGGAATAATTTCGACCACATGGGGATCTTTAACGTGCACTGACATCGCACAGAACACGGGCGCCTTAGCGTTTCTCCTCCATAAAAACGCAGCCGCCGCGGTCGGGTTCGAACCCGGGAACTCCGGATCAGTAGTTGAGCGCCCTAACCACTGAGCCACCGCGGCGGGCTTATCTCTAAATTGAGAGCGCATTTTTTATTCAGGTAAAGATGCACAGGTTGTAGCATCTCCTACATATGGACGTCAAAAGTGCAGTTTTGAACAAAGCTTGTTTGTTTGGATGGGGTTAGAAATAAATACGCTGGACGAAAAAAACTCAGAACCCCTTTGTTTTTTGGGAAAAGATTGGGGATTTTGCCTTAAATTGCGGATTTTTCATTGCACCTGCAGAATTGTTAACCACAGTGAAAGAGCGCAGAAGTAGTACACATAGCCTTAGCGACTGGTCTCTAGTGGAACACAAAACAGTTCCGATTCCTATCCTGCATAAGGTGTACATGACAAAGGTATTCCTGAATGAATTTGATGAAAGGTAAGAATTCAAACCCGCTGTTCGACAAAGTAGTGAATGTTTGTTGAATTCATTGCACCAAAGACGAAAAATAAAATTCCTACCATTCAGGCAGATCTGCACTGCGCACGACGTCAAGCCAGACATTTGGCAATGAGAGTAGATACATAGAAGTCGTCCTCGTGCTTTGTCTCATTCTCTTTTCCTGCCGGAAAAATAAAGCCGCATGTAGTCGGAGCAACACTTACTCCCAAAATCACATTGATTTCCGAACGGATCTCAAGAAAAAATATTTGTAGTGCTTACAAGCAAGGTATTGCAGGCCAGGTTAGTGAACCGCGTCCGTCGGAGCTCTCATATATAGTATCGGATGTGGGTTTTCGCTTGCGCAGACTACGAACGGAGCCAGCTCGAGTGCGCATGCTCTCGTCGCGTTGGTTGCGCGTCGCCGTGCCAGACAAGGCAAGACTCGTCCGGTCAAGAATGTGTCATGGCGATGCATCGCGCTGTGACAAGTGGCAGGGGAGACGATGTTGATGGGAGGGAGGGTGAGCAAGGAGGGGAGTCATTTTCTTTTACACAGCTTTTGTGCTCCCCAAAAAAAAAGGTTTCGAGCTGAAAGGTAGAGAAAAGAAAATCTTGGGGGGTGGGGGGCAACGAGCCGCGCAGCGCGCGCATGGAGAGAGAGAGAGAGAGAGAAAACTATTTGGACGTTTTCAAGGGCTTGGCGTCTCGAGGCCTCCGTCGTCTTCACTGCGCTGGCGACTTGAGGCCGCTTCTTAAGCAAGTTTGGGCCCCTATTCCAGGGCTCCACTGAGCCTAGCTACCTCACTTGCGTGCTGCACTAAAGCCATTTGGGCCGTGAGCTCGCATCTGGTGAGCCGACTCTCCCATTGCTCCGCACTCGGGTTATTGTGTTGGTGTAATGTTTGGTTGCGCTTACATTCCCATGTGATGTGGTAGAGTGAGGGTGTGGCCCCGCACCAGGGGCAGGTAGTTCTGTACTGCGTCGGGTACATTTTGTTTAGGATGTATAAATTTGGGAAGGAGTTTGTTTGCAGGCTGCGCAAAAACGTTGCTTCCTCTTTCATCAGAGCTTTATGCGGTGGGGAGTATTTAGCTCTCGTCCCCCTGTGTAGGTTTAGGATGTCTGTATATCCTCCCTCACACGCGTGTGGGCGATACTCCGGGGCATGCGACTGCGCGGCTCGGAACGTGGTTTCTCGAGCTAGGCTGTCTGCCCTTTCGTTGCCCTCTATGCCTGCATGTGCCGGAATCCAGATTAACTTGTACGTAATGTCTCTCCTGGCAAGCTTGACCCCGCCGAGGATTTTTAGGGCGGTTCTGCTTATCCTGCCCCTTGTGTGAATCCTGCACGCTTCCTTTAAGTCTGTTAGGATGTTTAGAGGCCTGCCTGTTCTGTAACCTTCTGCTGCCGCCAGCGCCACGGCGATTTCCTCGGCCTCTGCGGTACTGGCGATTTTCGCCGTCGCGCATGTGATTAGGTTTCCTGTGCAATCTACCACCACCGCTGTGGCCGCGCGGTCCTCTCCTCGCGGGTATGTGGCGGCATCCGTGTATACTGTATTGCTCAGTCGCGATAGTGTGTTTTCCACATGTTCAGCCTGCGCCTGTCTCCTGCGCTCGTGGAGGTTAGGGTCCATGTTCTTGGGTAGCGGCCTAACGTTTATTGTTTTTCTTAGGTTGTCGGGTACGTCTGCGTATCTGTCTGTGTATCCGCTCGTATCCCTTCCCAACCTATTCAGGAGCGCTCTCCCTGCAGCAGTGCTTCTGAGTCTGATCTACGTTTCGAGGAAGGCTTCCGCCAGTTCACTGAAGGTGTTGCTGATGCCCAGTTAGAGCAACTTCTCGTTCGACGTGCTTTTTGGCAGGTGAAGGGCTGTCTTGTAGGCTTTCCTGAGTATTGTATACGCCTGTTCCCTATCTCCCTTGGTCATCGGGTGGTATGGTAGTGAGTAGATGACTCGGCTGACGACCAGGCTGCCGACGAGTTTGAGTGTATCTTCTTCTTTCATGCCGTATCTTTTTTGGGAAACCCTGTTGATCATCCGGCCCACTTGCTCCGTCGCTTTGCTCAGCAGGCTGATGGTGTGGCTGCACTTCCTTCTGCCTTGTAGCCGCACGCCCAGGATTATGATCATGTTCATTTCGGGAATGTTTTGACCTTCGAGTTCAACCTCCAGTGTTGCTTGGGTGGGGTGTCTTCCGACTCTCAGGAGTTCGGATTTCTCCGTAGAACAAATTACTCCCCTTTCTCTGGTGTATTTTTCGACGCAGCTCGCCGCCTCTAGGAGCCTCTCTTGCTTTTTTCCTAGCGATCCTCGGGTGACCCATACCGTGACGTCGTCCGCGTACATCGCGTGTTGGATGCCCTGGATCTCATCGAGACTTTTTGCCAGGCCGATCATCGCCACGTTAAACAGCACGGGGGATATTACGGAGCCTTGGGGTGTGCCTTTGCACGGGGTGGTGAAGGTGTCGCTTCTCAGCTCCCCCAGCCCTACCGTAGCCGTTCTATTGGTTAGGAAGTCCTTGACGTAGTCGTGAACTTTCCTTCCACAGTCGGTGTTGTTGAGGCCTTCCATTATGGCCGCGTATCTGACGCTGTCGAAGGCGCCTTTGATGTCGAGCACCATCACAACGTTTTCGCCCTCCTTAGGCATTGTGTTGAGTACCTCTTTTAATTGTAGGAGGACGTCCTGCGTCGAGAGGTTCGCCCTGAAGCCGTACACGCGGTCGGGGTACCATCTTCCGTTCTCCAGGTGTTGCTGGATTCTTTTGGTGACTACTCTCTCGTACATGATGATGATTATGGATTTTTATGGCGCAAGGGCAGCTATGGCCAAAGAGCGCCATGTCACAAGGTATTTTTTCTTTTTCTCAAGGTGGGGTGAGAGACCCATTTCCCAAGCATTTCACCCTAAATAAGCCGAGCCCCAGACCAGGGGAAAGCTTGTACCCATTGTATCACCGCTGGGTACCCGGCGGCACTGGGGATCGAACCCCGCACCTCCCGCATACGAGGCGGATGCTCAACCACTTGGCCACCGCTGCGGTCTACTCACTTGTACAGTTTTCCCAGGCACGACGTGAGCGAAATTGGCCTGAGGTTCTCGATTTGTAGTTTCTTGCCCGGCTTTGGTATCATGACCACAACGGCGTGTTTCCATTCAGCCGGGACCTTCCCCTCTTGCCTTGAGGTACGATGTCAGCTTGTCGATGGCCTCGTCGCTTAAATTTCGAATGAGCGAGTTTCGAATCTTGTCCGCTCCCGCCACCGTGTTCTTCGTGGCCGCTCTCACGGCCTCGGTAACTTCCTCTCTCGTGATGGGTTTGACCATGTTCGGATTTTCCTCGCCGAGGTATTCCCCATCGTAGCCTTCGATTTGATCTTTCCCGTAGCACTTTTCTCGGACTTCTTTCAGGAGCTGCTCGTCAGAGCCCTCGTACTGGTGGACCAGTCTATGGATCGATTTGCCGCTCTCCGATTTGTTCTTGCTGGGGTCCATTAGGGCCTTGAGGATGCGCCACGTTTTGGTCGTGCTGAGGGTACCGTTTAGCGAGTTGATAAACTGTTGCCACCCTTGTCTGGCCAGCTGCGTCGCGTATTCCTCCGTTTGTTTAGTGATGTCCGCTATTTTCTTTTGGAGTTTCTTGTTTGGCTTTTGTCTCTTCCATCTTTTGGTGAGCCCGCGTCTAGCCTCATATAGCTTGAGGAGTCGCTTTTCCACCTCCGGTGTTTGTTCGGTTCTGTCCACTTCTTGCCTGTACATTTCCTGGATCTGTCTGAGTTGTTGGCTCCTCTCTTCTATCGAAGTGATGTCGCCTTTCATTTGCCGGCAGTGCGCTCTAAAGGCGTCCCAATCTGTTAGCCGAGCTGTGCCAATCTTCCTCTTGACGTTGTCTGTCACTGTGCTGACTCTTATAATGTGGTGGCCGCTGCCTAGGTTCTCGAGCAGGTTTTCCCACTCTGCCTGCTGGGCGCCCCTGATAAAGGTTAGGTCGGGAAACGTGTCTGGACTGACGCTGTTTCCCAGACTGGTCGGTTGGTTTTTGTCAATTAGTAGCTCGCACCCGGTATTCTCTGCCGCCGTGCAGATGCCCCACCCTTCTTTTCTTCCTTTTTATAGCCCTAGCGCGGACTTTTCGCGTTAAAATCTTCCGCGATAATTAGTGTTTTGCCCCGCTATTCTCTTGGCTTCCGCAAAGAGTTTTATAAAGATACCTTTTATCTGCTTAGGCGGGCTGTATAGGTTTATTATGTCCGGTGGTCTGTCTCGCGTGTATATGATCTGTTGCAGGAGCCCCTGCATGTTGCGTTGTTGTTTGAGTCTGCATTCTGAGTTTCTCATCCAAATCTTCGTTCGGTATATAGCCTCTCTGGCATCGTTGGTGGTCTTTTACGTGTTTTGATTTTCAACATAGTTGCGAAAGCTTTGTTCCTGTAAAGCTATTTTTTGTTGTGTTTGTTGCATCTGGTTTTGCATCTGCTGCATCTGATTTTGCATGCTAGTCCTAAAGCTTCTGATCTCGTCGTTGAAGCTTTTAGAATACGTGGAGAGACACCTAGCCACGCAGGAAAACACGGTGTACACGGACGCAGGACTATATCCGAGGGATAAACGCAACATCACGAGAGTGGCGGTGGCGGTCGTAGGCCACACGGGCGACACGATCAGCTGCGCATCCGCGAGAGGACGTACGGTGGCAGAAGGGGAGAAGATCGCTGTGGCGCTTGCAGCGGTCGAAGGCTACCGCAGAAACAAGCCACAGATTATAATAACGGACTCCAAAACGGCCTGCAGACGATATCAGCAAGGAAGGATCTGCAGGGAGGCCCTACGCATCGTCCTCGGCGCGAGAGCCTCGGGATTCAAAGCGAAGCAAAAGGTCTTCTAGGTACCGGCACACACCGGAGTCGAGGGCAACTCGAGGGCTGACAGCCAGGTTCGCGAGATCACGCACCGAGCCTTGCTGACGGAGGACCTCGAGAACCCCTCGATGGTGGACCCGACGTACGCAGACATCCTAAATCACTACAGAGGCTGCAGGTTCAAGTATCCCCCGCCCCACAAACTCCTCACACAGCAAGAAGTGGTCAGCTGGAGGAGGCTGCAGACTGGCACCTTCTTTAACTTACACGTCCTAAGCAAAATGTTCCCCACCCAGTACAGCGACAGCTGCCCCTGGTGCGGGGACGTCCCGACACTTTACCACGTCACATGGGAGTGTAAACACAATTACACCTTCCACAAACAGACTAACCCGAGTGCGGAGCAATGGGAGGGCCTGCTCACCAGCAGCGAGCTCACCGCCCAAAGGGCATTGGTGCAGCACGCGTGCGAGGTGGCCAGGACCAGTGGAGCCCTGGAATGAGGGACCACCCTTGCTAAGGAGCCCCCGACGGCGGCGGCGGCTGCGGCAAGCGCCAAGACGCAGCTGCAAGGAGACTCTCCGGAACTGACCAAAAGAATTCAATAAAGTTTTTCATTCATTCTGTATTTTCTGCGCATGGAAGAAACAGCTAGGAGAAAGCGAGTAAAAAAAGCGCTTCGGGGGGGGGGGAGGGGGGGGGGGGGTAGCGCTGCTTTGAAAAGGGCACGTCCGGGAGATGAGTTGGGGGGGATAGGAGACTTCAAAAGAGAGAGTGAGGGGGGCCGAAACATGTGAAAGAGGTTTAGAATTCTCCGAGAATGAGTAATAAGCAGTTTTTAAGGTAATTAAGGCTGCGGAAAACGTGAAAGCGTTAAAGTATTCATGCAAAGCCGCTGGAGACGAAAAATGTGGAGCTCGAGATGGACTTCGCCAAAACGACTTCAGACAGTCACGCGTTCTGTGGGGCCGTGTTAGTTCAGGATAGCTTAAATGATATCATGAAATAACAAAAACATAAAACAATAAATTAATTATTATGCAAGCAAATTCAAACTCTTTCATAGTATTACATACGGGACATGTGGCAAACAAGCTAGGTTAACATGCGTCTAACATCATTTGTCAGTACATTTATTCGCTGGTCGTCGAAGAATCCTCCAACGTTTTGTTGGTGTGGAAATTTCACACAAAAAGCTAAAAGAAACAAAATCGTGTTGAACTGTGGCTCGCAACTATTTTCTATGCTTTTCATCAATAAAGGTAATATTCGAAAGAAAAAAAATTAATTTGCGAGCAAATAAGTAAAGACGTCGGCAAGAGCTATAGCCGTCAATGCAAATTACACAACAAAAGACTAAAATGCGCAAAAAACGACATTTTAAAACAATACGATCTGCACAAAAGGAAGAAAAACCAAATCGGAAAACACAGGGCTAGGCGCGATCACAGGGAACGACGTAAGGAAGTGTAGGAATCGCATACCGCGTGTTGAAGCGGCGGCCTAATGTTTTGAGCATGCGCAACTTATAATTATAAATTACGAGGCCACTGCTTCGTTTCTCGACGTTGCTAAAATTGCCCACAAAGTCTGCTTGCGCAGTGTGGCAGTGAATTCTCTAGAGGGAAGCAAAAAAGAGCTTTTCATTAAAGAAATCATGAAATGAAATTCTTTTGATTTTTTTTAGAACGAAGCCCTCTTGAGCTGGTTTTCAGATACTCGCGCAAGCAGAGCGTGCAAAAACGCTTTAAGATACATAAAGTTCATACAAATAGGCGGGTTATTATGCCCAGGAATCGGACAAAGGCAACAGCGTGAGCTCTGTCTCTGCACTTCTCAAAAAAGTATTTTTTTTATTAGCGGCGTGGCTAAGCCTTATATAGTTACACGAATCATTACAACTGGGTCATGCCAGCCCATATTCGGTAATTACTAAATTTACCAGACCTTTTCAAAGGAACTTTAGTGGTTAGTTGCAGCCGATTCTAGTTCGCAGTATTAACGATAGAATTCTACAGATCCGTATTTGTCTGTCTGGATAGTGTCGTCGTCGGCCTTAAGCCCGTTTCACATGCATGCGATTTTCGCCGGCGACACTGCGAACTCCGTCGGTCTGCGACTGGGGAGGGCCGTCGGTCTAGTCACAGACGGCTTGCGATCGAGTTCTGTCCGGATGGTATTCAGTCGCAGCGTCGGTGTGTTCGCTCAGCGACTGAACAATGGGGAGCGCCGAGACTGCGTGCGACGTGCGGTCACGTGGGAGCTGTTGCCGCGGTGAAAGCAAAACTGTTTATTCTAATCAAAGCATTGAAATAATGCCCCACATCTAAAAACACTCGTCATAACATCACCAACAAATTTCGTGTAGCGTTTCGGTCGCGTTTAATCATGGATTGACTTTGCAAACATCAAGAAACCTTGACTGTCCCTTTGACCGAATTCGCTGCGGAGTTGCATGTGAAAGCACCGGCCGAAAATCGCACTGCGGCGTCACCGGCTAGGCCGACTGTTTTCGTTCTAGTTTCAGCATGTGAAACGGGCCTTATGCGACAGAGCGGTTCCTCTGTGGCGGAATATGCACACTCGACCGACCACCACCGAAGTCTCCGTCACGTCGTTGCACAACTCAAAATCAGCGAACGGACAGAACAAAGTCGATGGCAGCAGCACACAGCAAGCGAATGCGTTTGGAATGCTTCGGAATGTGTCGGCGGAGCCCGCGGCAGACGTCGCCGCGCCGCGCCGCGTCAAAATTATTCCGGAGCCCTCCACTACGGCACCTCTTTCTTCCTTTCTTCTTTCACTCCCTCCTTTATCCCTTCCCTTACTGCGCGGTTCTGGTGTTCAACGTTATATGAGACATACTGCGTCATTTCCTTTCCCCAAAAACCAATTTTTATTTTTACTGCGTTTTTATGGAGGAAGAGAGAGAGAGCATGAAAAGGAAACGCAGGGAGGTTAACCAGATGTGAGCCTCCGGTTTGCTAACCTACACTGGGGATGGGGGGTAGGGGTTAGAAAGATGACAGAGAGGAAAACGCAAAAAAAAGGAACGTGCACACATAGAGACACACACACACACACACACATGGCGTTCCAGTTAGTCTTTCTTTTATAGAGGAAAAACGCAAGGGCGCCCGTGTGCTGTGCTATATCCGGAGGGGGGGGGGGGGGGGGGGGTTAGATACCTAGGAGGTCTAAATTATTCCTGAGCCCTCCACTACGGCACCGCTTTCTTCCTTTCTTCTTTCCCTACCTCCTTTATCTCTTCCCTTACGGCGTGGTTCTGGTGTTCAATGAAATATCAGACAGATACTGCGCCATTTCTTTTCCCCAAAACTAAATTAGTATTAATATTATAATGTTTTTTGGGGGGAAGTAAATGGCGCAGTATCTGTCTCATATATTATTGGACACCAGAACGGCGCCGTAAGGGAAGGGATAAAGGAGGGAGTTAAAGAAGAAAGGAAGAGATAGGTGCCGTAGTGGAGGGCTCCGGAATAATTTCGACCACCTGGGGATCTTTAACGTGCACTGACATCGCACAGCACACGGGCGCGTTAGCGTTTCGCCTCCATCTAAAGAAACGCAGTCGCCGCGGTCGGGTTGGAACCCGGGAGCCGAACCCTTTTTGTGGCTTCTTGCTCTTCCCCCGTGTTACTCAGAACTGAAGCTCGAGGTAGTTCACCGAAAGGTATCGCGGTTATTGCTGGGCGTTGCCACTTGGAGCTGCAAATGACTATGTGAAGCTGCAGCCACAGCGTTGCTCCTACCTTCCTCGCAGCGCCTGTAGTACAGCCTTTCGTCACTGCTTCTGCGACTTGTCGAAACAGCGGCTAGAAGGCCCCTGCTGCGCTGTTTACACATTGTGAACAAAATTATACAGATGAGGTTTGAACTCTCCATGACAACCGCGACCACACCGAGCGGCGCTGTGCGGAATTAGAGCATACATACCACGATTACCTGCGGATATACACACATGACTGAGTTAACAAAGAAGCACGCAATTTGACGCCAGCATTTTTTATGCCTGAATACGACAAGAGGGATCTGAACGTTTTATTGACCTAGTGCCATCCACGCACGAGGAAATGATATTTAATCAACTCCTGCGCCAATATGGATTTCTCTTCTAGACAGTGTAGGTAGGGAGTACGGTATTTACTCGCCCGGTGCTAAACGCAATCAATATTAAAGGCAAGCAAGCAGAGGTGATAATCACCGACTCCGAGCGAGCAGTTGAGCGCCTTTGAAAGCCTGCAGAAAACGCCACGATTCTCTCTCTGGGAATGTATCATGTTTCAGAAGCTGGCATAAACGTTGACGTTCAATCGGTCCCGTCACACATCGCGGAACGAGAGAGCTGACGGTCTCGCCAGTTTGGCCCATACTTATAAGGCGCCTCTGACTCTGGCGAACGACCATAGGCAGCACTGCGTTGCTGTAATTCGCAGCCATTTTGTGCCCTTCTCGCCCAACATCTCACACCTTTCAGCAGTCGAGCATCGGACCTCGCTGTTCCGGCTACGCACAGAAGCTCATGGACGACAGCCTGGTTACGCAAAGTAGGCCTCCTCGCGTCCTCGATTTGCACTGTGCCAAGTTCAAGCAGACCAAGGACGCATCTTGTAGAAATGTACCAAGTGAAAGAACGCACGAAATAAAAGGGACCTAGCGTCTTTGGCAAAGGTAGCCAGTCTGCGTGGTTTGCTTCATGTATTCGAGTGCTTGCCTCTTATAAACATCAAAAGGCCTTGAAAAGTGAGGAAAAGGGTTTGCCTTTTATTGCCGAGATTTAAAGCTTGAGAGGAGGGATAAGTGCTCCATTACACTATACGACTGAGAAAGAACATGCAGCCCGGTTGAGGTACTCGCAGCAGTACAGAGGATTTTCCTTGACTTCCTGGGTTTAGTCAGACTACTGGGTGTATTGTAGCGCTGCCAGTGTGGACTTATGGGGACTACTTTGATTATAGACTCCGCTAAGTAGCTTTTTTCTCATTTCTCTTTTTGTCTTCTCGCCATATAGAGTGTTTGTACGTGCGAATGCCCAGTGGTAAACTAAACATGGCTTCTTTATTCTTGAAACAAAATTGGTCGTGTTGCAGATTTACTGAAGCCGCGTGCAATATTTGAAATGAAAAATGATTAAATTTGTTTTAAAAGAGTGTGGACAGCGTCCCACAAATGAAGCGCACTCCATTAATTCGGCGTTCGTAACTCTTGCAGCCTACTAACTACAGACGCTGTTTCCTACACAGCAGGCAGCTGCTGAGGCGGGAGACGCACATCGATTTCATCGCTGGAATAGAAAGAATTTTATACACCTTAAACTGCAGAGTTGTAGACCATGACGACCAACTAACAACCGTGGCGTTTTTTGTCTTCGTCATTTTGACGATTATCGCTCTTTGAAGGCATCGAAGATTGACCAATCCGCGAGGAGAGACGACGAAGAAGCTGTGACGTCGATGCCGCGTGGCGCGTGCCAGCCAAGGAGGCTATATAACAGCACATCATTGGAACGCCTCAGACGAACGACAGCGGGTCTACGTGTAGGATGCAAGCAGCCATGGCTCTCGTGGAACGTAGGTGCTCTGGAGATGTACGGGGCTGCGAATCCTGGCTGCTCGGACCAGACAGGGCCTCCCAGTTCCTCTGCAGGTGGTCGCGGGTGACACGGCCTCTACCGTGTAGCGGCCCTTTCCTGCTTCGATGCCTGCGCTTCCGCTGGCACCGATGCAACCTAAGCAGCCCAAGCGACACGCACCACGTCATCGCCTGCCTGGCTGCACCCAACACTGAGGGCAGCGTCTCTCGCTGAATTCTGAGGTGAGCATAAATTGCTGCAAGCACGTTGCTGTATCTGGCGCAGGTTTTTATTTTCTGTCCATAGCTGAGAGTGATTTCGTGTGGTCCTTCGGATATTCGATCTGCGTCTGTCTTGTCTCCTGTCTTGTCTACCATTTCTTTTTCTGTGCTTTCTTTCCACGCATTCCGGTGGGCAATCATGCCAAAAATGTCGATTTATCGCACGTTCGAAGTTTGTAACGGCTGGCTAATTAGCTGTGTGTGTTTGAGAGTCCGCCCTAATTAGCCTAATATCTCTAAAATAGATCCTACGTGTAGGAACGCGGCGTAACGGTTTTAACGTCTCCGAGCGTCACATGACTAGTGAGGGACATAGTAGCGGCGGCCCTCGGATTAATTTAGACCATCGATGGTCCTTCAACTTTGAGCCACACGGGTGCCCGTGTGGGCATTTTCCTCGTTGGCGTTCCATAACCCCTCTCGCAACGGCGCCTCTCCTCCTCCTGTACCTTCCTCGCTCTCTTTTTTCCCCTTTCCTTCTATTTTTTCTTTTCCTCCGCCTCCTCGCCTAGTTGTTCTCCTCTTTCACAGCCGTTCCGCTCTTCGCTCCGTTCGCGTGGTCCAGCGTCTTGTGCGCGCTTATATTGAAGCATTTCTGCAGTCGCTGCAGAGAAAGCGATTCGGGGACATATTTTCGCCTTCGGAACGCGTTCGAACCGTGGTGCAGCGTCTTGTGTGCGCTTGTTTTTGAGCGAAAACGCGGCTCTGCGCCCATTTATGCAGCCACAAAGCCCAGTTCATTAACCGCCGCAGAGAAAGCGATTCGGGGACGTATTTTCGCCTTCGGAACACGCCGCCGCAGAGAAAGCGATTCGAGGACGTATTTTCGCCTTCGGAACGCTTTCGAATCGTGGTCCAACGCGCAATAACGCGAGACAAACTACCCGTAGTCAAGTATTAGGGCCAAGCATACACCACTCGAGAGAAAAAAAACATAGGTCGCGTAGAGAAAGCTATTGCGGACGTACTTACGCCCGCGAAATCTCGCCGTGAACACTTACGCTCACCGACTGCAGTCAAAGAGCGAGGCAAATCCACTTTGTGCACAAATGTGGGCGTAAACCAACAAACGCTAAAACATAGGGCACGTAATTCAATTGACATTCCGACTGCGTTTGACTCATGCATATACATATGTCTTTTTTCAGAAGGCCAATTAAGCGTTCCTTCACTGCAAAGTCATAAGAGTTGGCTCCTCCTAGAAGCCGCTTGGCGTGAAGGGTAGCTTCCAGGGTTTGCGTCGCCAAGCTGTTTCTAGTCTGTTTTCATCAGGTTGATCAGAGAGAAAACTCTGTTGCACTGCAGTGCGGCGAACAGGGAAGCTTGTAGAGGCAAATCCTTATTTCAGGGCGCCCGTCTGCCTCATTGAGTCTTTAGAGCTCTTCTCTGCAGCGCTTCCCTCATCATCTCTGTACAGTCGGTGCAATTTATTCACCATGTAAATAGAATAAATATATTGTTGTCCCCCAATGTCTTCCTGAGTCCCGTCATCCTCGTACCTCCACCCTGCCCGACCCGGCTACCTCGATCCCATCAATGCTTTCCGCACGTGCAGATGGCGCATTGGTAGACTCTCAAAATCAAGGTGGTCAAGAAAGGGTGAATAAGGAGCCTATTCACACCGAAAAATAAAAATGACCCATACAGAAAGTAAAATTTCCCTACATTACAACAATAATCTATTTTTCCCCTAAACGTTTAAATTCTCTAGGTATAGGAGAAACTCCCTAGGGTTGGGAGGCCTGCGCCGAAGGCTCGGAAGAGCTGGCGCAGGGTAAACGGAAAGAGGAGTGGGCGGGGGGGAGAGGAGGAGGGGCCGGAGCAGCGAGGAGGGTTATGGAACGCCAACGAGGACTCACGTGCCGTCGGCTCGCGCGCGCCTCGGTACTGCAGTAAACAAGGCAGCTGAGGCGTGCTTTTTGAGAGCTGTAGAGAAGTTGGCGTTACGACCACTGAGAGTGAACAAAATGGAAAATTAACTTGGAGAGGTTTTTTACGGCACCACGAGTGTTCTTGCCCAACAAAAATCCGTCCGTCGCCCTCCTGTTTTAAGCGATGCAAAATCTTAAATGGGAGCACAGTTGCATGACTGTGTTCGAAAAGTGTGGAAATGACGGGGCGCTTACATCGCACCACAGTGCAAGTTTATCGCCAAACAGAGCGGCTGCCAGTGATTAGTTGACCACAACAGCGCGTTTTCCGGAAAGGCGATGCTGCAGTGATCACCCTTGAGATTACTCAGACACGAACGTCACATGATTCATTTCACTTCTTTTTTTTTTAATCGAAAAACATCATTATTCTAAGTAAAGCAGTTTTCGGATAGGCAGCACAACGACCTTCACCTCAACCAACGACAGCAGTGGGTGACGTATGTGGCACAGTTATGGCGTCGAACCTTTACCCATGACCTTCAGTTGACCTTTGACATTGGGGTGCCCTTTGGGTTGACCTTAAGAGCACCCGATGGGGTGATGTGAAGCCACGTGATGGGTAACCATGCGCGCAGAAGCTTCCCGCTGAATTCCAGGGTTATTCAAGTTAAGGCACTGCCAACTTTCCCCCTGAAAATTGCTGCTTGTGGTTTGGTTATTCTCGCGTGGAGGGCGCAATTCCGTCATTTAAGTGCGACGCAGCACTGAAAAAAAAAATCACACTTTCCAATAAATGCACGCCATAAAGAGAACTTGCGAAGAAGCCGCCTTGTCTCCACGATCAAAGGGACGGAGAGCAAAGACCTCAAGTGAATAGCAGGGCCGACTAGTAGTAGCCAAAGACGATGTAAATGCGTGGGAAGGCTTACTTACCACCAGTACGTCGGTGAGTACTTTATATGTGTCAATATTTTGCAACCTGCTTCGTGTATACTTGTTCGTATTGGAAGCTTCTCACTCATTCACGCACGAACCGGCAATTGACGAACACAGCCCTTCTGCACCATCCACCAGAAATTGAGAGGAGGGGGGAGGTATTCACTATACTCTTTTTAGGCTGGAGAATAGTTACCGAATGTAAAGAAACTGGTCGCCGATTTACTTTCCAATGCGACGGTTATGCAGACGCATATCAGTATATTTCGATTTTCTAGCTCTCTCCGGCATAGCGAGAATGCTCTTTTCAATCCTCTGTATGTTGCCTTCGAAAACACTTGACAAGCTGCGACTGCAGTACACGAACAGAGGCACGCAAAAAACGGCACCATGTGACGTCACGAACCGACGAGTCAAGCGACGAAGATCATGACGTCGCATAATTAACGGTAATGAATATAATTAGGCAAAACTAAGATTAATTACTATAATTAGTGATGACATCATATGAGTGTGGCGTCATACCAGGTCAAGTGACAGCGATGTAATGTGCCATCAGACCTAGTCACGTGACGACGCTGTAATATGACATCACACCTACTCACGTGACAACGATGCAATTTCTCGTCGTACCAGGCCCCCCATCTACCCCCTTTCACCCCCATTTCAAGATCCATATGGATCCCACATTACTACACATGCGCGCATGACGCATTGCAAAGAGTGCCCACAACCCGGTCCGCATTAATGACATTAGGATTGTCCAGCAGGTAAACGCGCCAGTTCTCATATATGACTTACTGCAAAGATCATGCAACGACACACGCCTTTGACTCTCGAGATGATGATGATGATGATGCTAACAGTGTATCCTTATGAGCGCGGGGAAGTGTGATATACTGCTACCAAATTAAAAGTTGCCAGATAATTGATTAAATATTGTACATTACCCAGCAACCGAAGACAATTATTGTGCGGGAAAATAGGAATACCTGCAGCTAATAGTTAGGGATGATGATGTTGATGTTCATGGGAGGTCAAGACCCTCCCTCGTTTCAGCTACTTCCCTCCAGGTTTGGAAATCCTAGGAATTCTCCGATTACTCGGTGATCCCGCGCCATTTTGAAAGAAAGGGCTAGATCACGTCTTCGAACACTGTGTCAACTATTGGTCAAAACAACTGGCCTAGAGGGGACAGCGTGAACCGCTCTCTCTGTCAAGAGCACCATGGCTCAAATTTCCCCGCAGCAGAATATCTTTTCCCGAGCACCCCCCCCCCCCCCCCCCCCATACGCCTGAATAGAATTTTGTGTACCATTTCGTCAACCAGACTGAGAAAATTGCTTTAAGTCAACCACTTGTTTTCCTTCAAAACTGAATCAATGGTACGCCAGCATCCTCGACGTTTTTTACCTGCGAGCACCGCCCGTGCATTCTGCTAAGCCCTTTATATTCAACGATGGGTCTCTGCAAAATAGTTGCACGAAAGATAACGCGTAGTGCCTGGTCATCTGCAAGGCAGGCTGCCAACTTAACCGATACCATACGAGAAAAGAAAAAAAAAAGAGGATGATTAGAAACATACAAACAAAAATCGCACACTAAAAACAGAAGCGAACAACAGTGTGCCCCATTAAACGTCATATTAGAAGGTTTGAAACAGCGACTCAGCAGCACGGCGCGAGCATATAATCAATCCTATTGTACATCTTCATTAAAAAAAAGGAAAACGAATCGGCTACCACATCTCTAAACGTTCATTATAGTCTTGCATTTTTTCGCCGCTAAAACACCGCTATGCTGGCGCGTTCGCATCGTGTTGCGGTGTTTCGGCAGAGAGAGAGAAACAACTTTATTGCCATAGATTGGCGGGATTTAGGGCAGGTGGGCTTGGTGTGGCCCCCAGGTGGGGGCGACTTCCTGGGCCCACGAAATGAGTGCCAGTTGGATGCTCTTGTCTCGCCTTTTGATGAGTTCGTTCCATCCATCTTCGGAGGGAGCTGGCAGTAAGGTTCGAGGGGGCGGATTTCCCGCGCAACCCCAGAGGATGTGAGCCTGGGTGGCGATTTCTCCCTGGTAACAATTTTGGCAGACGGGGTCGTATTCCCCGTCTGTGATGAGTGAAAGTCTAGAATGGCTAAGGATAGAGTGTGTCTGCAACCTGCGGAGCAAGGTGGCTTGCGCTCGGTTCAAGTCGGGGTGTGGAGGCGGGAACTGGCGTCTCATCTCTCTGTAGAGGTTGGTAATTTCGGCAAAGGTCTGGGGAGCCTCGGCAAGAGCGTCTGGGTCCGTGGGGCCGGCCGCCCGGTTGGTTAGTCCTCGGGCTAGTCGGTCGACCCCTTCGTTTCCAGAGTTTCCCGCGTGGGCGGGTACCCAGACCAGGTTGATCTTATGGTCGGGAGTGCAGCCGCGAAGGATGCGTGCAGCGGGGTGGCAGATAAAACCTGCCGAGTAATTTTGTATTGCTCTTTTGGAGTCGCTGAGGACTGTGCGCGTACGTGGGTCAGCGATGGCCAGCGCGATGGCGGTTTCTTCTGCCGCTGTCGGAGAGTGAGCTACTACTGTGGCGGCGGTGACGAGAGTAGACTGTGGCGTGGCTGCACAAGCCACGTATGTGTTTGCACTTTGCCGTGCAGCATCTACGTATATTGCGTGTTACCGGCAAGGTATGTGGCATCTAGTGCTTGGGCTTTCAGCTGACGGCGCGTATCATGGCGGCCAGGTAGCATGTTTTTGGAGATTGGTTTTATAACTAGGCGGCTATAGACCCCTATCGGAATGGGCGTCGTGGGGTGGACGTCGCCTATGGGGTTGATGTTGAGACGGTCAAGTATGAGCCGCCCGTGTTTAGTGCGGGAGAGGCGGTGGATTTGGGCTGTCTTGTGTGCCTCTATGAGTTCTGTGAGTGTGTTGTAGATGCCGAGTTGGAGGAGGTGCTGTGTGGTGGCGTACTGAGGTAGCCCCAGTGCCGCTTTGTAAGCTGAACGTATAATGCTGTTCACAGCTTCCTCGTCCTTCCGGCGGAGGTGATAGTAGGGGTAGGAGTAGACTATCCTGCTAATGAGGAAAGCTTGCGTGAGCCGACAGAGGTCATCCTCCTTCATACCTCTGCGGCGGGTGCTGATGCGGCGGATAAGGCCGTTGATCTGGTTGGCTGTGGTGCGGAGGCGCTGAATGGCCTCCGAGTTTTGCGTGTTGTTCTGTATTAACATACCCAGAACGCGAATAGTGCGGACCGGAGGTATGGGATGTGTGTCGACTTGAAGCACAATAGGTTCTTGCGGGTCGGGGACAGGCAGGCGAGCTCGTCTGTCCCTGATGACTAGTAATTCGGACTTCGTGGAGGAGCATGTGAGCCCGTTCGCCTGTACAAAGGAGTGTACTTTATCGATTGCTGTTTGGAGGGAGTTTTGGATTTCCCCGTCAGAGCCAGAGTTGGTCCACAGGGTAATGTCGTCGGCATATATTGAGTGTTTAATGTGAGGTATCTTTTCCAGGAGCAGAGGGAGGCCTCTCATTGTAGTGTTGAAAAGGAACGGAGATAGGACTGCTCCTTGTGGTGTTCCTCGGGTGCCTAGTGTGATCTTCTCACTGTGGAGGTCTGCAATATGAAGTTCTGCTGTACGGTTATGAAGAAAGTCGGCGATGTAGTTGTAAGTGCGAGTGCCTACATTCATTTGTGAGAGGTTTGCCAGGATGGAAGCATGTGACACGTTGTCGAAAGCCTTGCTGACATCTAGGCTTAGGATGGTTCGTGTAGCTCGGATGGGTCTCGGATCGAGGATGTCGTGTTGGATTTGCCACATAATGTCTTGAGTGGAGAGGCCGGTTCTGAAGCCGATCATAGTGGGGGGGGAAAAGGTCCTCTTGGTCTACGTGAGTGTGGAGTCTATTGAGTATGACGTGTTCCATGACCTTTCCCAGGCAGGACGTGAGCGAGATGGGCCGAAGGTTGCCCAGCTCGAGTCGTTTGCCTGGCTTAGGTATGAAAATCACTTTGGCATGCTTCCAAGTGTCTGGAAAGCGACCCTCATGCCAATGTTGGTTGAAGAGGTCCGTGAGTGCTTCGACGGACTGATCTTCGAGGTTACGAAGCATCTTGTTGGTTATGTGGTCGTCGCCAGCGGCCGCGGTGGTTTTAATCTGGTTGAGGGCGGCGCGGACTTCTCCTGCCGTGATGTCGGCGTCCATGTTGGTGTTCTGAGCACCCGTGTATCCTGAAGGGATGGGAATTTCAGTGGAAGTATTGATGTATTTGTCTTTCAGGGTAGCGAGGAGTTCCTCATTTGTTCCCTGAAAAGCGTGTATAACACGGGTGAGGTTCTTGTGAGATGTGGATTTGGTGTGAGTTGGGTCCAGTAAATGTCTGAGCAAGAACCACGAGTTTTTTCATCCTAACTGGCCGTTAAGACGGTCGCAGGTTTGATGCCATTGCTCCTGACTCAGTTTGACGGAGTAAGCTTCGATCTCTCGCTCGAGGCGAACGAGACGGAGCTTGAGGGGTCGATTGTGCTTTTGGCGGAGCCAGCGAGCCCTAAGACTGCGCTGGGCCTCCCACATGTGTATTAGTTTGGCGTCGGGAGAGGGGCCATCCTCGTTCTGGGTAGTCGTGGAGGTGGCATTGGCGGTGTCTTCGAGAAGTGCGTTTGCCCGTGCGTCCAGGTCGTCTATGGGGGTCGAAGTGCGTTTGGCGCGCACGTATCGGAAGGCGTCCCAGTTAGTGTGCCTGATTGTTCGGTTGGGGGCTTTGCTGTGTGTAGCCGTGAAGGTTGTGCTGAGAACATAATGGTCGCTACCTATGTTCATGCCGAGGTTTTCCCAGCGTGCGTCTGGGATGTTGCGGGCGAAAGTGAGATCGGGGCAGCTGTCCTGTGTGACACTGTTTCCAATGCGAGTAGGCCTGTCGGGGTCTAGGAGTAGTGTCAGGCCCAGTGTTTGGGCTGTCTCCCACACTTTGGCTCCCTTACGACCGCATGCTTTGCGGGGGTAGCCCCACTCGGTATGCGGCGCGTTGAAGTCACCTAAGATGAGTAGCATCCCTGTTTGTGCAGTCGCGCAGGCCTTACGAACGAGGGTTGCCACTCGTGTGCTTTTGTCGCTAGGGGGGCTGTAGACGTTAAGGATGTGGAGCGGGGCTTGTGAGCGACTGTTCGGTAGGACCTGTACGAAAGTGTGCGGAACCTCGGGGTAACTAAGGTCTATATGATTAGCTGCTAAATTTCGGTGGACCAGGATGGCGGTGTTGGGCCGTTGGTCTGGTGTCGTTTGTTGGTTATATGCGGCGTAGCTGGTAAGTTTCGTGTCCATGTATGTTTCCTGAAGTGCGATGATGTGGGGGGTGTGCGGCTGGGCCTGCAGGGTGTGCTCCAAGGCTCGCCGCTTCGCCTTGAAGCCCCTGCAGTTCCATTGCCAAACTGTGAAGGGGGAGCTAGCCATCGCGTTTCCTGTAGGGTTCGGGGCGCTGTGATAGCGCGACGGGTGATTTAAGAATGCCGCCTGCACGTGAGCGCGCGGTTGCACTCTCCGATGTGGCGACAATAATGGGTGCTGGGTAGTTAGGAGGGGTTGGCGACTGCAAGGGGGTTGCTGATGTCGGGGGATTCGTGAGGGTATCGAGCCTGGCATGAAGGGTTTGGATGTTGGCTGCCATTGTGGCGCAGCTTTCTACTAGACGGTCAATGGTGGGGGCGAGTCGAAGGAGGGCGCCCTCGAATTGGGCCATTCGCGCATCAGCTGCCTCGAATTTGGCATCTATGTCTGCTTGTGAGGAGGGGAGAGGTGCTTTACGGTTCGTGCGCTTAGGCTGCTCAGTGTCCATGCGTGGATCACCTACAGGGTCGGATGTGGGAGCGTGAGCCACCTGCTGTGGTTGCAATTTGGGGTTTGCCTGTGCTGATTCTAGGCTATGAATTTTAGCGTTTGCTTTGGCCAATTGTAGCTGTAGTTCCTTGACCATATCTGCCAGCTCCCTTACCTGTGAATCTGGTGGAGAAGCGGTGACTTGTGCAGGAGTCTTCCATCCAACTTGTTTGGCTGCTTTGGTCCCCTGCCGGGCTTGAGAGCTGGCCCGAGAGCTGGGTGAGGCGGATGTGGAACGGCTGCGAGTGCGGCTGGAAGGGCTGTCGCTGCCGTCGCTGCCAAGCGGGGGGAAGGGCCGTCCCGCAGTAGGTTGTCGTCGCCGCGTTTGCGGTCTCGGGACCGGGACTGGCGTCCGGGGTTCGCCAAGTTGGAGCCGGTATCGGTGTCAGTGACCGACGGGGAAGACTTGGGCCGAGTGGAGGACGTGAACCGGTATTTGCAGCTTCTGCTGCCTGTAGGGTGGGCACCTTTGCAGACGATGCATGAGGCTTGGCACGTGGGCGGTTGGCCAGCTGGAGGAGGGTCATGGGCTGCGCCACAGCGTCGGCAGGTCGGTTGTCGCGGGTGGGGGCACACATCCACCCTGTGGCCTAGCTTCCGGCAGTTGAAGCATGCCTCCGGACGGCGTTTGTAGGGGTACACCTCAAAAGTGAAGCCGAGATACCTCACGTTGCGGGGTAGCTTGGCATTGGCGATAGTCACCACGAAATGTCGTGTGCGGCCCATGCGGCGTGCGGCGACTACGGGGAGATCAGGGTTTCGAGCTTGGAGCTCAGCGAGGATCTCAGAGTCGGTCTCGTGACTGTAGGCTCTGTATATGATTCCTCGAACGGAGTCATCGGGGGCTGGGGCGTACGTGGCTACCCGGATGGCATTGGAGTCAATGGTTAACGTTTGTATTTTAGCATACAGGAACGCCCGTTCTTTTTCCGGTGTGCTGATGGTAACAGTGTTGTTTGTGGGGTGGATGCGGACTTGGTCGGCGGTGATTGCAAGGCGGCCGTCGATCTTGGCGGCGTTGTAGATGGCCATCGCCAATTTGGCCGGGCCGACTGCGTTGAGGTCGACGGTACCTTGCGGTCGGAAGACGATTTTGTAGTCCTCTGTAGGCAGGCGAGGAAGTGGTCGTTTTTTAGTCGGCGGTGGTGGACGGCCGCGGGGTCGTTGGTCTGACAGGACAGTGGTGGCTGCAGGCGTTTGGGTGTTGGCCGGCGGCGTTGCCGGTGGTGGCGGGCGTCTGTAGCGGCGTTGCATTTCGAGCGCCGTCCAAGTGCCATCGGCCAGCTCCGCGGCGGTAACATCCGTGCCGGTGACTGTGTACTGCATCTTTAAATGCAGGGAAGCGCCGTCGAGGCGAAGCGGGCGTCGCCGCCGCAGGTGGGAGCAGAGCACGCACTAGGCGTGCTGAGCCGTTAGGCCTAGCTCCCGCGGTCGGGCGTTGCCGCAAATCGGCCGTAAAGTTGAAGACACTCGCCTGAAAGTAGTGAAAAGTCCCACAGGTGACGCCGGATGGGTTGCGGGCCGTCCTGTGAAAAATTGGTGGCTGTAAATAGCCGGAAACTGGTGAAATCGCCGGAAAATCGCAGACCGCCGTGTTTCGGCATAATAAGCGAATTTCTGAGAAGGAACAAGGAACCGGAGACCAAAAGGGAGGTTATTCGGAAGGATAAAAAAGTGGATAAAAAAAAGGAGCGAACCGCGGAACAGCTGTGAGAGAAAATTACAATTACTGCACCATTTCCTCTCCTCGAAAAGCAATTTTCCAAATAAAAATGCCCCTGTGCTGTGCGGCGTTAAAGAACGGCAAGTGGACTAAACTGAAATGAGCCGTCCACTATAGTATTCATCATAATCTCTGCATCACTCCGGAACGAGTAACTCAACGTTTACCTTTCTGTTTTTTTTTTATTCACGCATGTACAGAAGTACGGTCGACCTCAGTTTTCGGCATACCGCCGAAGCAGACATCGTTTGGCGCATTCATAACCGAGCTCATTAGGCAGTGTAAGCTTTATCATCGTATCCACAAGTACAGCACCTTATCGCGGACACTTCTAGACGGCGTGCGCTTTACCAAAATTAACCGCACGCCACGCGCCCCCGTTTCATTCCGTCCCGATATCGTCCGCACGCGTCTACAGGAGCGGTGAGCCGCACGCAGCCTAGTAGGCGTTGCATAACCCTCCTCGCCACACCGGCCGCTCCCCCTCTCCATTCGTCCGAGCAGCGGCGCCAAACAGGCGGGACTCGGGTGCGCGGGGGTGCTGAGGGGAAAAAAGCGCGGGAAAGACCTTCCGCGCGACCGGCCGCCTCGCCATTAAGCCTGTTTCACATGGCGCGCCGGGAACGAAAAATTACGGCCCTGTCGCACTGTCGTTGCGACGATAATCGCAGCCGCCGTTTCACATGCCAACGATTTCTGTCGGTGCCATCGGCACCCTAGCGTCGGTGCGGCCTTTCAGTGCACGAAAATTCTTCGGCTGCAATAAATGTCAAACATCGTGGCAGGCGTTGATTTCGTAATCATGGGTAATAATATTGGGCCGTGATGTATTATTAAGTTCAATAAAACGTTTTCGAGATTTTCCTCTCAACTATGCTATGCCGTTTTTTACCAGTTTTGTGTGCCCTCAGCAAAGGTTCAGTATCGGCTTTTTGGCGCGCGGTTTATTAACCCAACAAGTGTGGCCCTCCTTGAACATCAGTCTTAGATCTAGGAACTGAAGTCCATCTTTTTCCGGCATTTCGAACGTGAAATTTAGACCCATTGCGCTCTCTTTAAACACTTTCAACACATCAACCGCGCGCCTAGCGTGCCCTCCCTTTTTCATTAGTATTAGAAAGTCATCTACATATCTCCAGATCTTAAAAGCAAGACTGTCAAGATTTTCCTTGATCGCTACGTCTACTTTTGCAAGAAAAATGCTACTGAGTATTGTGGCTACACGAGAACCAATACACACACCCTGTTTTTGCAAGAAAATTGTCCCGCGCCATTCCACAAAAGTTGAACACAGGTGAAAAGAAAGCAGTTCTAAAAAGGCTTCTACTGTGATACCGCTGCGACCAGTAAATGCTACTTCATCGTTCTTGAGTGTGATGCATTCCTTCACGGTGGACAAGAGCTTGCCAGGAGGTAGGGAATAATACAAATCTTCAACATCAATGCTAAATCCGAAACAGGTTCCTGGGTTGCTATCTTGGAGGTACCAGACGATCGCCTGTGAGTCAGGAACAGCATAGGGGTCGACTACTTCTAAGGCGTTGAGGTTCTTTTGTAGATAGCCGGATACTGCGTGTTGCCAAGTGTGGCGCTCGGACACAATTCTGCGAAAGAGCCCGATGTACTAGAAATTTGCTGCTATGTTCGCGCTGTATTTTTTCCTCTAAAATCACTATATATTAGAAAAATATATTTGTGGGGAAAAATGGGAAATTTTTAGCCGACAACTGGGAAAAACCAACTGGCCAATGTAGCAACACTGGTATCGGGCATGTTGTAGTATGGGGTATGGAGCAGTCCGAGTTTCCGAGCTCGGGCGCAATTTGATACAGAGATGGACGCGAGGGAGCACTGGTAGTTTGCAGTGTCTCGCATTATGGCGCAGAATCGCGTTTTTGCTCGAATTGCGCGCAATACGCGAGTTTCATACAGCGCTGCACACGAGGGAGCACAAATAGTTCGCAGTTTCTTGCGCTATGGCGCGCAGAATCGCTTTTTTGCTCGAAATAACCGCATAGACTACGATTCGAACTTGTTGGCCGCGCGCAGATACGTCCCCAGTCGCTGTCTGTGCAGCGGCGCCGCTTTCTCGGGCCAGGTCAGCAATATGGCGGCCTCGCGCACGCGAACGAACTCGACTGAAACCTAATGGCGAGGCGGCCGGTCGCGCGGAAGGTCTTTCCCGCGCTTTTTTCCCCCTCAGCACCAATAACCAAACCACAAGCAGCAATTTTCAGGGGGAAAGTTGGCAGTGCCTTAACTTGAATAACCCTGGAATTCAGCGGGAAGCTTCTGCGCGCATGGTTACCCATCACGTGGCTGCACATCACCCCATCGGGTGCACTTAAGGTCAACCCAAAGGGCACCCCAATGTCAAAGGTCACCTGAAGGTCATGGGTAAAGGTTCGACGCCATAACTGTGCCACATACGTCACCCACTGCTGTCGTTGGTTGAGGTGAAGGTCGTTGTGCTGCCTATCCGAAAACTGCTTTACTTAGCATAATGATGTTTTTCGATTAAAAAAAAAAAGAAGTGAAATGAATCATGTGACGTTCGTGTCTGAGTAATCTCAAGGGTGATCACTGCAGCATCGCCTTTCCGGAAAACGCGCTGTTGTGGTCAACTAATCACTGGCAGCCGCTCTGTTTGGCGATAAACTTGCACTGTGGTGCGATGTAAGCGCCCCGTCATTTCCACACTTTTCGAACACAGTCATGCAACTGTGCTCCCATTTAAGATTTTGCATCGCTTAAAACAGGACGGCGACGGACGGATTTTTGTTGGGCAAGAACACCCGTGGTGCCGTAAAAAACCTCTCCAAGTTAATTTTCCATTTTGTTCACTCTCAGTGGTCGTAACGCCAACTTCTCTGCAGCTCTCAAAAAGCACGCCTCAGCTGCCTTGTTTACTGCAGTACCGAGGCGCGCGCGAGCCGACGGCACGTGAGTCCTCGTTGGCGTTCCATAACCCTCCTCGCTGCTCCGGCCCCTCCTCCTCTCCCCCCGCCCACTCCTCTTTCCGTTTACACTGCGCCAGCTCTTCCGAGCCTTCGGCGCAGGCCTTCCAACCCTAGGGAGTTTCTCCTATACCTAGAGAATTTAAACGTTTAGGGGAAAAATAGATTATTGTTGTAATGTAGGGAAATTTTACTTTCTGTATGGGTCATTTTTATTTTTCGGTGTGAATAGGCTCCTTATTCACCCTTTCTTGACCACCTTGATTTTGAGAGTCTACCAATGCGCCATCTGCACGTGCGGAAAGCATTGATGGGATCGAGGTAGCGGGGTCGGGCAGGGTGGAGGTACGAGGATGACGGGACTCAGGAAGACATTGGGGGACAACAATATATTTATTCTATTTACATGGTGAATAAAATGCACCGACTGTACAGAGATGATGAGGGAAGCGCTGCAGAGAAGAGCTCTAAAGACTCAATGAGGCAGACGGGCGCCCTGAAATAAGGCTTTGCCTCTACAAGCTTCCCTGTTCGCCGCACTGCAGTGCAACAGAGTTTTCTCTCTGATCAACCTGATGAAAACAGACTAGAAACGGCTTGGCGACGCAAACCCTGGAAGCTACCCTTCACGCCAAGCGGCTTCTAGGAGGAGCCAACTCTTATGACTTTGCAGTGAAGGAACGCTTAATTGGCCTTCTGAAAAAAGACATATGTATATGCATGAGTGAAACGCAGTCGGAATGTTAACTGAATTACGTGCCCTGTTTTAGCGTTTGTTGGTTTACGCCCACATTTGTGCACAAAGTGGATTTGCCTCGCTCTTTGACTGCAGTCGGTGAGCGTAAGTGTTCACGGCGAGATTTCGCGGGCGTAAGTACGTCCGCAATAGCTTTCTCTACGCGACCTATGTTTTTTTTTTCTGTCGCGTGGTGTATGCTTGGCCCTAATACTTGACTACGGGTAGCTTGTCTCGCGTTATTGCGCGTTGGACCACGATTCGAACGCGTTCCGAAGGCGAAAATACGTCCCCGAATCGCTTTCTCTGCGGCAGTTAATGAACTGGGCTCTGTGGCTGCATAAATGGGCGCAGAGCCGCGTTTTCGCTCCAAAACAAGCGCACACAAGACGCTGCACCACGGTTCGAACGCGTTCCGAAGGCGAAAATACGTCCCCGAATCGCTTTCTCTGCAGCGAATGCAGAAATGCTTCAAAATAAGCGCGCACAAGACGCTGGACCACGCCGCTGAGGTTATCGAAAAGAAAGGACCGGAGCGAAGAGTGGAAAGGCTGTGAAAGAGAACAACTAGGCGAGGAGGCGGAGGAAACGAAAAAATAGAAGGAAAGGGGAAAAAGAGAGCGAGGAGGGTACAGGAGGAGGAGAGGCGCTGTTGCAAGAGGGGTTATGGAACGGCAACGAGGAAAATGCCCCCGTGTGTGCCGTAGGATGAACCACTGTAGCCCCTTGGAACAGAGGGGACAAGAAAAAGGAAGGGCACTGCCGAGCCAGGTATCGAGCGCGTGCTGTCGAGCCAGATAGCGAGCGCGTGCTGCAGAGCCATGTAAATAGCGCGCGCTCTCGAGCCACGTATCGAGCGCGTGCTCTGGAGCCAGGTAGCGAGCGCGTGCTGCCGAGCCAGACGCCGTTCGAATTTTGGGGCTGAGCAGCCGAGGCGTGCCGACTGTGCAAGGTTGCCTTTGGCCGTGGTCGCTGCCCCAGGAGCCACTCGGGTCGAGCCAACTGTTCGAGGTGTTCGAATCCGAGGACGCGGCTTTGGGAGTCAGCGGTGACGTGCTGGCGGCGCTGAGCTGACCTTCCAGAAGCGAGCCGGGACGACCCGACGTTGCGCCACTAGACTTAGCCCTATTCGAACCAAGCACCAGCACCGGCATCGTGACCCGAACGACCCCCAATGTGAGTCGCACCTTAGTAGAGTTCATTTTTTGTCCCTTTCACTGAATATTTTCTGTCTACCGTAATTGGTTCGTAAACGTCTATTGGATCCGATAATAGTGGTCTGGTTCCTTGGCGCGTAGTGCGTTTATGGGTGAGAGCTTCGCCAAGAACATGCACTGCGTGTAGCAAGAAGGATTCGTATTCAACTGTAAGCGCCGTGGATTCGCTCGTGACGTACTCGTGGGCCATCACGGCATGGTTCCTTCCCTCCACCGCCTGGCTGTAGCCGTGTAACTTCGTCAGTCTTAGACGAGCGCCTGGTTGGGAACGTGGCCTCGGGCGCGAGGCTCACCTGCGCCTTGCCTCGCCTTGAGTGGCTGCGACGAGCTTATTTGCCGATGTCTGTGGACGTTAAAGATCCCCATGTGGGCGATATTATTTGGGGTTATCCACTACGGCACCGCCGCGGTGGCTGAGTGGTTATGGCGCTCGGCTGCTGCGCCGAAAGATGCAGGTTCGATCCCGGCCGCTCGGTCGAATTTCGATGGAGGGGAAATTCTAGAGGCCTGTGTACTGTGCGATGTCAGTGCAAGTCAAGGAACGCTGGTGGTCGAAATTTCCTGAGCCCTTCACTACGACATACCTAACAGGCTGAGTCGCTTTTGGATGTTAAACACCAATAAAACAAACCAAACCTCTCTCCTCACTGGCACCCTCCTCCCTTTCCACATGACAGGGTTGAGGCGTGCACCAAGAAGTGTTACTGCGCCTTTCATTTTCCTGATAAGCGGTATTTTTGAGGCGTCGGTGAATGTGGCAAATGAGAGCGTTAACTGAATGTCGACAGTGCTAAACCCAGTTGCTTCACGCCCTTTCAGAGTTTGACTTTGGGCGCGATTCTCACGTCCTTGAATCGCTTCGCAAAAGCGAACTTCGAGTTCCCGGCGAGCCTCGCGTTTCCTATCGGCGCTTCGTTCTTGCGTGCTTTTGAGGCTGCGAGCGAAGAACGCGGCAGCGGATGTGCTGCTGAGCGAACGCTCTTGCCAGACTGCCGAGGCTCTGGCCTGTGCGTGTCGCCAAAGTGGCGCGTGGCCAGCTTAACTTTCTGCACGACGCTGTTCCGCCTCAACCATGGCATTGGGCTCGAATGACCCATATCATGTCGACGCGCCGCGCAGCAGCGCGTGTGTATGCGGAACTGCGTCGCTGTAGGCGCCTGCATCGAGCGTCTGCGATTGGCCGTCGGCGTGAGTGCAGTGTGAACAGATTCTGTACTGCACGATGCAGTCCGGCCTGTGTCACCTGCGGATGACACGTCACTCAGCCGCCGCCGCCGAAACCGAGCGCTGCCCTTACTCTGTACGTCGTCGGCGTTTGTGTCCATTGGCGTTGAAAAAGTTCTAGACTCCGATGATTTTGAGAAAAGGAAGGGATCATAATCGGCTCCCTGGATGAGTGGACGCCTCAATCGCGCTTTGATGTACTACGTGGCGATGGTGAGAGGTGTGGGCTGCATCCATTAGCGCTGACGAAGTCTGGCAGACACGCGGAACTGCAGCAGTAGGCCGGAGCTTTCATTGGGTGACCATCCTCTCGCTATCAACCATCAATTTACTGTAACCTGCCAGGGTGACAGGCTGCGCGCGCTGCCTATGCAGTGTGCGGAACGCGCTCAACGTTAGACGCCAAGCCACGTATACTAGCCTGGTACCGAGCAGCTTTCGCTCTCTTACCAGGTTCAGCAGTAGTTAAACCGCAGCTATTTTTTTCCTCTGCTTGTTTCGGTTTATGGTTTTTAGGTATTAACGTCCCGAAGTGACTTAAGGCTATGAGGGACTCCGTAGTGAAGGGCTACGAAAATTTCGACCACTTGGGGTTCTTTAACGAGCACTGACAGCCCACAGTACACGGGCCTCTAGAATTTCGCCTTCATCGTAATTGACCGTCGGGGCCGTAATCCTTGTCCACTATCTGCTTTATACATAGTTTCCATCACTGCGCAGTTGAGTTGTTCACCAAGTGAGCAGTTACTGCGCGGTTTCTTTTCTTCAAAAACCATTTTTTGGGGCGTTCGCCATTATGTGAGAACTGGTTTGCACACTACTCTCCTGACATGGTTTGGAGCGATGCTCAGGTGCTGTTGAGATCATTTGTGCTTTTGGTACAAGGTTAATTAGAAGGGGATTTGAGAGATAATGCTGAATCGGTGTTTTGCGGAGCGCTACCTAAAAATATGCTCTGTAAAGAATAGAACTATGTAGGGAAGGTTTCAGACTTCCCACATAGACGCCAGCCAGGAGTTCTTGGACCTTAGCGGTGGGTTCGGCCATTTGGATGGTCTTCAGTTGAAAAATTGGCAGTGGCTTAGCTCAGCATTGCGAGGATACACACAGCGAGAGCTATAGTGCTCCACTGGTTACGCATGTTGTCGGGTTTGTTGTTGTGACTTAAATGTTAAGCATTGGAGAAAGTATTCGGTGAGACACATTGTTCATTTATTCAGTTGTTTTGACAGAGATAAACATTGCCCGATGATCGGTAAAGTAGCAGGCAGTTGTCTCAATGCTGCCTACACAGTATTTAGACTGGTTGCTTTCTTTCATATGCACAAGGTCAATCCTTCCGGTCCAGGCTGGAGTACCCAGATTCGAACCCGACCACGGCGGCTGCGTTTCGGCGGAGGCGAAACGCTAAGGCGCCCGTGCGCTGTGCGATGTCAGCGCATGTTAAAGATCCCCAGGTGGTCGAAATTATTCTGGAGCCCTCCACTACGGCACCTATTTCTTCCTTTCTTCTCTCAGTCCCTCCTTTATCTCTTCCCGTACGGCGCGGTTGGTGTCCGCCGATACAGTGAGACAGATACTGCGCAATTTCCTTTCCCCCAAAACAACTTTTCATAAAACGCCGGTGCACTTTAATGCGTTCGTCTGAAGGGTAGGTGTGATCCATGGGACGCCTGCCGTAGAGACCGACACCGCGGATCGCGGCCGTGAGGCTAAATTTGTTTTTGGGGAAAGCAAATAGCGCAGTACCTGTCTCGCATATCGGCGGACACCTGAACAGCGCCATAAGGGAAGGGATAAAGTAGGGACTCCGGAAGAAAGAGCGGCGACGAAGCGCGCGGCGCACCCAGTCCTCCTCCCCGGTTGCCATGGTAACAGCGCATGCGCACAACTGGCCTCGCGTGTACCGCAGTGTAGCTCCCGCTACAATATCCGGATCGGCGCTTAGGATCGAGTATGGTCGCCCTTTGGTCTAAAGATTTTACGCTTCCCTCAAAGGGAGCCTGATGGAATTCCCTGAGAATGGGATTGAGATGAGCTGTGGCTTTACATAGCTTACACTGGCTAGGGAACTGACCCGGGCAGTAGAGGCTGAACAAGGGGCTTGGAAATGAGTTGGTTTGCAAACGACGCCAACTGGCGGCCTGGCTCTTGTTTATGGATGTATCAACTGGAAAGTATTCAACCCGCACTCTTCTATAGCGTTGTGTGATCTCTCTCACATTATAGCGGTCGCGCCCTGTGAAGCCCTCGGAGCACACTTGCGCACGCTAACCTCGCTGGGAACGAGGAGGCCCATGAAGTAGCTCGAGGACTTAGCTCCAATTAGCTCGAGGAAGTGCTTCGCACTAAAATTGTTTTGGGGAAAGGAAAGACGGCGCAACTATCTCAAATCTCGGTTGACCCCTTAACCGCGCCGTGAGGGAGGGAGGAAGATGGGAGTGGAAATTGGGGGGTTTTTGCGAAAGGAAATGGAGCAGTAGATGTCTGTCATCTCGGCGGACACCTGAACCGCGTGGTAAGGGAAGGGATAAAGGAGTGAGTGAAAGAAGAAGCAAGAAAAGAGGTGCCATAGCGGATGGCTCTGGAATAATTTCGACCACCTGGGGAGCTTTAGCGTGCACTGATATCGCTCAGCACACGGGCGCCTATGCGTTTTGCGTTCATCGAAACGCTGCCGCCGCGGTCGGGTTCGAGCCGGGGTACTCCGATCAGTCATCGAGCGCCTTAACCACTGAGCCACCGCGGCGGGCAGGCAGTAGCGTCCACCTAAAAATTCAGGCAGTAATGCGGCTTTGTTTTTCTAAAGCGCAAGGGAGGTTGGTTTTGAGGAACGGTAAAGCGCATAAATCTCTCCCTGGATCTGTGGACACATCGCGGTGTGTAACGGTAGTGTCCGTCTGCAAAAAAACCGTGCTTTCTCTCAATATTTCGTGCCTAGCAATGCTAAAGCACAAGCCATTTTAAAGCGACCGCTTTACTACTACTATAGTGAACTAGAATATATAATATATTCTAGTTCACTACAACTACTACCCTCCGTAGCTTCTTCGCCGTGTGCACGAATTTGACCTTGAACCGAGGAGAAACCACGTGACAGCTATGACGTCACTCAGCAAGCCGTCACAGAAACCAAGCGCTCGCTTCTGTTTCGATAAGCCGACGGCTTTTATTGTGTTCATTGGCGTTGGCTTTGACGAAGTTCTAGACTGCGGTGATTTTGAGGAAAGGAAGGGGCTTAACTGGCTCCCTGAGTCTGTAACGGTCGCTTGTATCTCGGTGGACACCCGAACCGGGCTGTAAGAGAAGGCTTAAAGGAGGGAGTGTAAAAAGAAAGAAAGAGATGGTGGAGGGACTAGCTGGGAATCTTTAACATTAAGTGACATCGCACAGCTTACGGGCGGCTTTTTGCGTTTCGCCCATTATCGAAGCACGGCGATGTAGCTATAGGGCCCAGCGTTCATTGGGTGACCAACTTCTCTCAATCAACAATTGATTTAACTGCCACCTTCCAGGGTGGCAGGGTGAATGTGCTGCCTATCCAGTGTGCAGAACGCACTAAACGTTACAGAGGCCGAGCTGCTACCGCAGCTTTCGCTGTCTGCGGGTTCAGCAGTAGTCAAACCGCGTTTTTGATGTATTCACGGACAAAGTGAGCCAGCTGTGCGCCTTTAATTTCCTAAATCCAACGGAGTGTTTATACTGCGAGTAAGGCTAGACTGGGAATTAGTTATTTGTTTTGTGCGGGCTGGCCGTAGTCAAAGGCAGCTGAAAATTGATTTTGAGGAAAGAAAATGACGCAGTAACTGTCTCGCTTTTCTCTGTGGAGACCGGGACCGTGGTGTAAAGGAGGGGTAAAAGAGGGAGCGAAAGAAATGAAGAAAGAGGTGCCGAAGTGGAGGGTTCCGGAATAATTTCGACCACCTCGGGATGTTTAAAGCATCGCACAGCACACGGGCGGCTTTTGCGTTTCGCCTTCATCGAAACGCGGCTGCCGCGGTCGGGTTCAGACCCGGGTACTCTGGATCAGCAGCTCAGCGCCCTAACTATTGAGTCACCGCGGCGTGTAGAGTTTAGTAGATTGTCTTATTTCCACCACGGTGGCTTAGTTAGGCACTCGGCTGCTGAGCCGGAGTAGCTCTATGGCATAAACGCGGGTGTGGCGGCCGCGGTGGAAGCGTTCGATGGAGGCGAAACGCACAGCGCTGCCAGTGCACGTTAAAGATCCGCAGGTGGTCGAATTTATTCCGGATACGGCACCTCTTTTTTCTCTCACTCCGAGCCTCCTCAATCATCGTCTATCGTTCAAAATGTGTTTTGGGTGTCTCATCTCAGTTGTAGTCAACATAGTGCCTTGCGCGTGTGTTTTTTGCTCCATCATGAGCTAATCACGTGCACAACCTGGACCAATTTCTTATTGTGTTAATAGTTTGTGTATATTACGTCTCCCCCTATCCTCTCTTGCTGTCCCCTCACCTCTTTCATTTCATTTCTCCAATCTGCCTGCTATCCTTTATTTCCGCTGCCCCAGCTTTCATGTAATGTAGTGGCTGGAATTTCGCATCATCAAGCAGCAATATTGGTATTAGAAGACACATTATTGGACTGAATGGGTGATATTCGACACTTTCCAAATTTTGCCCGTGCTGACAATGAATCGATTTTTGATGTTTAGATCTTCATTATTATAGTTTTATGCACAACACTTGTAGTGTGGATCACCTGTAGCTTGTTTTCAAAAACATTGTTTGTGTCTGAATTTAGCGCTTTGTATCAGTGATATGCAAGAAGTCAGACAATCACAATCCCTGGATTACGCGAGAAACATTGCAATTTCAACACGAGCTAAAACGACTAAAGAAAAAAATAAAAAAGTCTAGATCAGCCAATTTAAAGGCAAAAATCTATGAAGTTTCAGAGAATATAAAATAGCGTATTCTCAATGATAAAGAAAAATACTACAATACGCAACTTCTGGCTTTTATAAAAATTTCTCCTGACATGTTTTGGTGGTCAATTGCACCAGTTTCTCGTTCTAACGATATGTTTATTATAAATGAGCAACATGTAAGTGACAATGTCCAGGTTTCCTCAGCATTTAATACCAGCTTTAAGAAAGTTTTCACAAAACATGACGGGCATGTCCCACGCTTAGCATGTCCCTTTCTTCCATGCCTGATGTTGTAATTTCTGAACAGGGTGTTTTAAATCTATTGTTAAAACTGAATGTTAAGAAATCATCTGAACCAGATAATATTCCGAATGCCTTTCTTAAACAGTATGCAGAGTGGTGTTCCAAGTATTTGTGCGGGGTATTCACTCGATCTTTGAAAGAAGGTGTTTTACCGTGTTTTTGGAAAACTGCTAGAATGAAGCCTTTGCACAAAAATGGACAGATGACGTGTATTCAAAATTATTGCCTTATTTCTTTAACTTCGACAACGTGCAAATTATTACAACACATCATTCACAAGCATCTAATTTCGTCGACGAGCATAATGTACTGGCAGTTGTTCAACATGGGTTCACACGAGGGCATTCAACATGCACTCAGTTGGTCCATGATTTTGCGACAGCAACCAACGAAAGAATCCAAACATATGTTATCTTCATGGACTTTCGAAAAGCTTTCGATAAGGTTTCGCACAAGAAACTACTTCATAAACTCAGTATTGTTATCAATAATAATCAGATATTAACATGGATACGATCGTACCTACCTGATCAATGTCAGTTTGTCGAACTGCATAAAGCCTGCTTAAATTACATTCCCATCGATTCTGGCGTTCCCCATGGATCCGTCCTCGTCCCCCTATGTTTTTAATATTTATTAGTGATATTGTTAAAGATCTCTCAGTCCGTGTTAAGTTATATGCGGACGAGTTCGTGCTGTATGAGAAAATAAGTTCGACTGAAGATCAAATTAGGCTGAACAATGATTTTGCAAAAATAGTTTCTTGGTGGGAGAAGTGGCAAATGTGAATAAATTTTGAAAAATCGGTATTTATGAAGATAACACTAAAAAAACCCTCTTATATATCACTACAATGCTAATAATCTTTTCTTCATGAAGTTACAGAATATAAGTGTCTAGGCCTATGGATTTCTGATAACCTCTCTTGGATCAAGCATGTAGACTACATTTGAGCACACGCTCTCAGAAAGGTTTTTTTCTTGCGATGCTCGCTTAAGTTAGCAATCCCTGGTACATGCCTCCCTGCCTACAACACTATTATTAGACCAACCTTAGAATATGCAGTAATTCTCTCAGACATTTTACAGAGGTAAACATAAACTTGAAAGAATCTAAATGAAAGCAGTAAGGTTTATATATAACACTTACTTGTGAGCATTAGTTAGTGACCTCCTAAAAAAAAAGTGGCTTACCCTCTATTTCTAACAGAAATCACATATGTCGCTTAAAGTTTTCCTTTGAATTAAGAATAATTTCAAGGCTGACAACTCCGATATCCTTACTTATTCCTCGGGGTACCAAACTGGATATTGCCATTATCTTTCCATAACACCATTAAAGTCGCGAGTTAATTGTTTAAATACCAATTTTTTCCAAGGACCATCACTGATTGGAATAACCTCATGGATGATGTTGTCGGGCAGACATCACTGCATTTGATTGAAGGGCACTTGAAATGATGTTTGTTTACGACCTTGCCGCGGTATTTCCTTGCTGTCTTTCTGTGTGAAATTCTATTTCGTTTGTAAGTGCCTGTATTTTTGTATGTGAACACAATGTTTCCCACCTGCTATGACCTTGTGTAAAAGATCGCAGTATCCATAAGTAAAAAAATATCTAAGATAACAATATCCTGATGCCGCGTGTTTTACATTACAAGATGCGACACCATTAAGCTGACCATAAAAGCGCTGCTCCGTGCATGTGTTCGAAGTCATTGAAAATTCCACGAGACTACTGCAAACAATCTGTGGTGACGTGTGTCGTGCCATGCTTACGCAGCTCTCGGCGGACAACTGGGACGCAGTCACCGCCCAAAAACGCCCTGAATAATGGCCATCCTCCAGGGACTTTACCTTGGTGTCTGCAGCGGCACTCTTACAGTTCCTCTTGGTTGCGGCAATGAGTGCCTCTTTAGGCATTCCTTGCTGCGACGCTTCAGCTGCTCCTCATGCGGAGGGCCTCCTGTACACAGCACATTTCACGACGAACACTGCAACAAGCCTAAGTCACTCATAAAGAAGACAGAACACTAAAACGACAAAAATACACACAACACAAGGAAAATAAACCAAAATATAACACTTTAGGTAATATGGCATTGGCAGGTTTCAGCAAATGCGAAACCACAAGCACCGCACGAGCCAAGAAACACAGAGACGGGGCAGTGACACACCGTAAACACAGTTCACGATCTCAACGAGCAGGAATAATCCGCTGTTGCCACCTCGGCAGCCATGACTATCAAATGCAACAGCGGTCATGCAAACAGGCACTCACAATACACAGCACAAACATTACGGTAGGTTTCCCATTTGATGAAATGTGTTGCTGTAAACACTAAATTACGTGGTGGAAAGCATTACTCACGAGTGCATTGCAAACATGCTTCAGCGGTCACGCCAGAAACAGCGACACGTAGGAGTTCATGCCCTCACACGGTTTGGCAAAACCGCAACGCACATATGCCCATAATATCTAGAGCTGTCGAGAGCCCAAGACTTAGCTGAACAGAGCGAGGAGTAAATACGTTGCGAAGACATGACAAGCAGCACGACTAGCGATAGAGACAGAAGCACCGGTCACAAGTGGGGACACCACCTACACAGCGCAGGGCACCGCTCGGAAGGTAGCGTTGCACACAGCGTGGCAGCGTTGGATCGTCATCGCGCCTCCGCGAAAGCTTCCCAGAGCGTCTAAATCTACCGGACAAGAGAATCTCATGCAAGATGGTGAGTTTACACGCAGCAACCTCGCAATTAATTCTTTTTTGTTTATTTTGTGAGGTTTAACGTTCCGAAGCTGCTTGGGCTATGAGGAACGCTGTTATGGAGGGCTTCAGATAATTTCTACCGCCTGAGGTTTCTTAACGTGCACTGAGATCAGACAGTACATAAGCCTGCAGCATTTTGCCACCTCTACCGAAATGCAACCACCGCGGACGCAATCGAGCCTGAGTCTTTTGCGTCATCAGCCGAGCACCATAACCAATGAGCCACTGCGAGTGCTATACAGTGCATTTAAGAATTTATGTGAAGAAAGAAAATACAGCTTTCAAACCTTTCAATGAATCTGGTTCTATGAGGCGAGCCATAATACGTTGAAAACTGGCTGCATGACGCTTCGACAGTCTCCCGCAGTCAAATCAGTAGGGACACAAATTTTAATCCATGCTGCACTGTTGCTGCCGGCGCATTAAATACATTTGAAGACCCCCTCCACTCTGAACTTGCAGGCATCGACAGCAGCGTGAGGTAAATTACAGAACGCCACTTTGTGTCAGGCTACCACAAGAAAAATAGTTATAAAAATCGATGAACATCCGATCATAAGCAGGCCTATTTCACGGCATAGCAAATGGCAGCGCTGCAAGTGAATAAAATAAACATTTCGGGCTCCAAATTGTTTCCAACTGCTTTGGGAACTTCATCTGATGACGCAAGTGGCGGTACTGTCTACTCGGCAACAGTCGACGAAAAATTAACCATGAACTCTCCAAGCCCCGCGAATCGTCTAGTATTTCCGTACGCCTCATCAGACCTTTCAACATGTGTGGCCAGTACCTTTTACCGTTACATTTTACGTTACATAAAGCTCGCTTATGGCGTTGCTGCTGTGCATGGTTGCGGCCATCCCGACTGCTCTATGCCGCATGCTATCTACTGGTTTTTTGGGTACAAATGCATGGGGCGCTGTTAGCAGCACTGCGTCTTGTTATCTACAGGCTTACGAGATTATTTTAACGCGTGCTGTATGGGGTTGGTGTGAAGATGTTCAGGAAGTGAGTCTCGGGAAATTGCGACACATGTACTCCGTCCCATATGAATTCCGCTGCCTCCCTGTGAAATAGCATTGACGATACAGCAATTGTTGGATTTCTTCAGCTCGCATTTCGCAATGAAACCTGTTTCACTGGCAGTGCTGGCTCAAATAACCGGTCACTGACCTGCGCGGTGCAAATGAGATCACCGTGTGCGCGAAAAGAAAGCCCAGGAATAGACGCAAGAGAATATACGTCAGACATGATTAAATCTGCGGAAACGTTTATTCATTTTGCGACTAGTACATGAACATATTGCCCTCGAGGAACACGGCGCACAGCTTGTGCGTCGTTGTAAGGTTAATAACATAATTAGTTGTTTCTTAAGCGAAAATTGCAACATCACTGGAGCAGGATATATATACATAATGCAATATTCCAAAACATCGTATTCATGATGGACGCGTGAGACGTGGGCCGAATCAGGCAGATTGACGCCAACTGGGTCGGGCTGCGCTTATCAAGTTATTTTGTCCTACGAATATTATTTGCTTAGCAGTGGAGGTTCTTATATCCAACCTGGAGTCTCAGGTTCTGCACGGGGACTCCCGACTCTAACAATTAAGCACTCACGCGTATGAACGCTGACCTGCCTAGACTAGGCGGAAACAAGCAGAGCGAAACATGGCTTCGCTGTCCGTCGTTGAAAACGCCAACGAGGTCACAGCCAAATGTGCACATAAATCTGTTTCGTTGGGTGCCATAGGGCACATAAGCCGAGAGAGGCTGACTTCTAACCGCTCCACTTGCTGTGCGATATTCTTTGCCGAAGCCACAAACTTGGAGATATCCACATATTTTTTAACCAAGGGAACGGAGCAGCGCAAAAACTTGCAATCACACAAGGACAAGACACGACACGAGCGCTGACTGACAACTGAATTTTATTGAGAGGAGGCACAACCTTAAATAAGGCCAGCAACAGAGGTGAAAAAGGAGAGCGGGCAATCAATAAGGATACCAGCAAACACTCAAATGTTAGCTGCTTCCAAAAAGTCTATTTCAGCTACAAAAAGCGATAGCGAGGGAGTGCTGATGCAAGTGTCTGCATATTTCTTGTTATAGTAGGCTTCCAGGCTAACACGCACAGTCTTGTCGGCACTCTTGCCTAGAATCCTAGCCTCAGCCAAATGAACCACGCATCCTCTGAACTTAATTATGTGCGCAACCAAATGTGCATACATATTACCTTTTATTTGACTTAAATTTCGGGCATGTTCTCCCAATCGTTCATTGATGCAACGGCCGGTTTCGCCTACATAAATCTTTCCACACGTCATGGGAATGGCATAGATCACGCGTGTTGAGCACTTGACAAACGGTGTGTCATGTCGGATCTGGCATCCTCTTTTCTTGGAGCCACAAATGCGTGGGCACAACTTTCCCAGCTTGTTGGGTGCCGAAAATACAACAGACACCCGATGCCTGTTGGCCACTTTCTTGATATTGTGCGAAGTCTTGTGCAGGTATGGCAAAACCACAGGCTTATCAGCCTTCCGACGGTCATCATTCAGTCTTCTTGTACCAGTCTTCAATTTCTGAAGCAGGGTTTCAGCAACAGCAATCAAGACCAAAGGGGGGAAACCCGCCGCCAAAATTCGGCTAATCTGATTCTGAAAACTTGATTGCATCTGATGCGGGCATGATTTTTTGAGACAGGATTCCAAACAGTGCGTAGCAATGGCTCTTTTAACAGTCTTCGAGTGTGCCGAATCATAAGGCAGCAAATCTTTTTTTGCATGAGGGTAATAGGCCCTGCAGACGTGTCTTTCAGAGAACGTTAGTTTCGGATCTAAAAACTGTAAAACAGCTGCGTAAGGTAGTTCATGGGTGAATTTTAGCCAGAGTCCATGTTTGTTAAAAGCGTCTATAACTTCGCCAACTGTAGAGGGGTAGGCGAAGGTCGTCTGCTATTTTAAAAGCACTAAAAAATCGTCAAGGTATCTAAAAACCTTTAAAACCACCCCCCTCCCATCAAGATACCTATCTAACTGCTGATCTACTTTTGCTAAAAATATATCACACAAAATTGGAGCCACGCATGACCCAATACAAATTTCATTGCGAGGCAAAAAAGGCAGGTTGTCAAAGACGATAAAAGTAGATCTCAAGTAAAACTGCAATAAAGAGACGAAATTCTCTACAGACACGCCTGATGAGTTCTGAAAAGACACGTCGCCGTTTTCTTCAATGCACTCTTTCACAGCCAACACAAGCTGGTCTTGAGGGAACGAATAAAACAGGTCTTGCACATCTACAGAGAACCCAAACCCAGTATCATCTGTGCTGGCGAGAAAATGCGTAACATGGGCAGATTTTTCCGTGAGGAAAGGGTCATTCAAGACGAGCAATTTTAGCTGCTTTTGCAAAAACTGGCTAACGTTTCTCTGCCACGATCCTTCCTCGCTAAGAATTGTACGAAAAGGGATTTCTGGCTTATGCGTCTTAGCAGTAAAGAAAGCATTTAGGCTGTTTCCTCTGCTATTCAGTATATCCCTGGCAAGTGAGCCAAGACTTAAATCCTTACAGAAGTTAACGAACTTCGCCTTCACTCTAACGGCACTTTTTTTGACGGGAACAAATTTCTTATTTAAGTCAATTAAAAGATAAATTGGGTAATTTATTAACCAATAAGTCGAGATTTCTCTTATCACGAGCACCTGCCTGGGCCATACCCTAGGAGGTGAGGAGGAAATCACCGACCAAACACACGATGTATTGCCTTTTGCAGATCTACTGGCACAGTTTGTTTCGACATGTCATCGTAATCGTTCTTCCGTGTTATCAGGATTTGGGCACTTCTTGCGCGAGAGGCAGTATTTTTGAGAGAGGTAAATTGGCGGCACACGGTGAATACTTTCTCGTAAAAAAGCAACGATGCTATTTATTTGTTTTTTCAGGACGTGGAAACAACACCACTGCATAGGAACCCACTTGAGGTGGCCTTTGTCATGACCTGCTTACAGACACCAGAGAGCGAGCCAGAGCCAACCCATCATGTGTCCGGACAAATGACGTAGCGCCATAGGACTTGGCCTTGACGGCTACACTGGCGGTTTAACGTGTTTTTGCCAATAAGTGTCGTCCAAGAGTTCCCTGTGGCGACGCTTGAGCCTGACACCAGTCTCCTACAAGCTACCACAGAGTCCACAACAAGCGCCAGAAGCAGAAGCCCAGTGATCCTCGCCAGCAGCGCTGACGCCGCAACAGAACAAAGCGACAACAATCCATGCAGACCGTACAATCGAATGCAATAACCTATCCAATCGATTGCGCAAGAATCACAGTTCACGAACACAACACACTGCGCAAATCCGACCCCGACAGGAATGAACAACGAAGCACACTGACACCCGGGAAGATGCGCCACCCGCAAGGAAGGATGTCGGCAATGTATCGGCTAAGCACTACGAGGGAAATAATAGCGGAATCTTTGGGAAAATTGTTCAGCAATGGTGGCCATAGCAGCGACATATGCGACGAGTTGACAACCACACATACGGAATACATTATCTACGATCCCAGGTGTCAGTGCCAAGACTAACTGCCAAGAGGGCATCACGTGACTGAAAGAGCGCGTACGGCTAAAGATCATATTAAGCCTACTGGTAACTCAAGCAGCATGGCAGAAGCTATAGACACAACCACCGGCGACTCACTGGACACTGCCAAAATATAGCAAAGCTAAGCAGGCGTCGTGCACCGAGTGGCAATGTTGTGGTTGTCGGGGCAGCATCAAGAGCTTCTCTACACCACCTGATTCCATCAACACGGTGAGTTTATTTTCAACCCCTTATTTTGTGGCGCAAGCTGAAATCTTATTGAGCGCTTGAAAAAGAGAGCCTCAGTTCGCGCCTTTGGATGAAGGATTCAGGAAGTAAGCTGTAATGCGAAGACTAGCAAAGACTACACTTTGGCGTTTCTCTGCCAATACCGAATATTTTCTGAACCTAGCCACTGAGTGTCATTGTTAATGTCCTCTGTAACTTCTTATATGCAGCATCATGAACATTGTGCAAGCAAAGGAAGAGGTCGTTTGTCTTTCAAGAAAGTTTCGCGTCGGCAATACATGCAGCAAAAAGGCACAGAAATGTAAGGGAGAGTGGGTTTCACCACATGGTAACGAAAGGCGCTGACTTACGCCATTATTCGATAATACGTTCGGTGGTGTGTTGTCATTCGAAAAATCGATACCGGCATATAAAGTACAATGAAATCAAATGCTTGCCTCGAGGTCGCCCGAAAAGATCTAAATACGTGAGAAAACGAAATACCTGTAAACTGAATTACTTGAAAATTGGGTATACCTCTGCTTGCTTGATTCAGTGTGCAACGATTCATGCCCTGGTCTAGGAAGTAATATAGGTTTATTAATGAAGTAATGTATATTTAGTGATGTACATTTGAATTTTTGGTTGAACTGTTTTGTAGTTACGACGAAAATAGCACGACAAGTTTATACGAGCACCGCGGCACAAGCTGTGCTCTCGGGTACTCAAGGCGGGCCCGTCTACATCTCTGTGCCCATAGATTGCGCTGTCAGGAAGAGGGAAAATGGCGCTACTGGACTGACAGACACTGTAGCGAGAGAGATTGATGGTGCTTTTTTTTTGTAGGCCATGAAGCCACTACCATACCTGATTAATGCACTCATGGTGACTGAAACGAGACATGGCATTCACTTCACGTACACGGACGACTCGACCCTGCCGTCCACAGCGGCACTTTTCGTGTTCTTCATGCTGGCAGCAGTTCGTCTTCAAGGCCGACTCTGTCGCGGCGCTCCTGCCGTTCCTCATGCCGGCAGCCTCGGTAACGCGACTGCACATCAAGGCACATCACCAGAAGCACTAAAACCCTCAATGCCTCGCCAACACTGCAAGACAGACAGCAGAACTATAGACAGACACAGCGGCGTTGGATGGTACGCAAAATAATCCGCAGCACCTTGACGGCAGTACTCTGGGCAATGTGGCTGCATCCTCTTCGCGCAGCATGGGATTCCACTGGACAATTCCCATACGGCACGGTGAGTTGACACGCTGCCCACTGATTTCTGAAGTGCGAGCTGAAAGGTTATAGCAATTTTCGCAATGACATAGCGCCGTTTGCTCGGAGGGGCGTCGGGAAGACAATTCCAAGACCATCAACGCCAGTGTTCACCCATAAATATTAACGCTCGGTCAGCCCATCTCCGTTGTATCCTTCGTCATTGCCATTCATAGTGAGGGATGACGCAGTCTGTGGATTTTGAAACGCGGTAAAAGTTAATTCAGGATCATTTTTGTTAAAGAAAGGAACCTTTTGAGGCCCCTTGGTATGTTTTAGAGGTAACATGACGATCAGCCTTTTTCCGCAGTTAACTGACGCGTAGAGAGTTGAGGTTTTTGCAAGTTACAGGTTGGATTAGCCTTGCGGATTCTGCTGGCCATTGCTCCACCGTAGCGACATTTAGAAGCAGCTCAAGTGCCATTTATTTCTAAATAGATGCTGATTTTTCAGCTTATGTTGCATACAGGTTGGGGGTTTCCACCCTGTTCTAGATAGAAGTTGCTCTGCCCTTACTCCTGTGTGCCCTTCCCCACAGGAGTAGCAGCCCACAGGAGTACTTTGTGCATTGGCGGAAAAAGTGTATGCTTCATATTGTGCATCAAGGTCCCCTTGTTTCATCGTATTTTGCGAGAAAGGGAAAGGAAAAAGCCAATAGTTATATTTGAATATCGCCGTAATGCGCTTGGCTGACGCTCTCTGCTCTGCTTACCATAGACATCCAAGTGCCTTGGCATACTATCCCTGCGGCGAACACCTACATAGTATGAATGCTGTTTGTTTTACCCGTCAGATGTCCAATGGCTGGCTACTGTGATTGACGGCTAGGTGCCTCAAAGAGAATTTACTCCTAGTAGGTTGTTTAACTGATGAAATTATCGTCTCACTTACTGCTACTTAGTGTTCGGGCGAGGATCTCATGCTCACGCGGTCATATAGAACGCCGTGAACGTGTACGAAACTGATTTTTTTTTACAGGCTAGCGCGTACAAAGCACTCACGAGCGGCCCGCTGGCGTTGAAGTCTGCCGTGGTCATCGTGCGCCGGTACTGATGGGCGCCTGTCCAACGCGAACGTTACTTCAGACGTCGAAGAAGAAGATAAGCCCAGCGTCACCCCGACATTGCACCCCGCGTAAGCAGACTTTCCCTCGGTGCTTATGGTGGCATTCCTTCTGTTCTTTACGCTGACGGCCATGTTGTGCGTCTTTCGGAGAATTCGTGTGGCGGCGCTGCTGATCTTCCTCATGCTGGCGCCGTGTAGTAAAGCAGACACCTCACACTTCCCGCACGCACAAGGAAAGCAGCAGCAAGGCACACTGCACCAAAAAACCCTTCTTCGACACAGCCACTTTACAAAATGACTACAACAAGCAGCACATAACCATAAGCACATGGCCAACAGATAATTCTGCCAGCGCCATCAAATGCGCGAACCAGTCACAAAAATAACCTATAGCTATGATCACGAAGAGCAGCGTTTCACGAGCGACAGTCACAAAAACATGCCTTCACCAAAGCCCCATACGCAACCAGCACCGTGAGAGACAACAGTGTTAACACAAGGGACGTTTACACTCGATACACCCGTCAGCAAAATCACCGCTGCATGTAACACCGCACTCAGTCGGAACTGCCCAATTCGACAGCCCTCCCGCTGCATACCGCGCCAGTACATCACATCCTTTGAGGAATCACATGAGACGACTACACCACCGTTACAAGAACTGCATCTAACTCGGCGCAGAACGAGGACACGTGACACGCGAAGTATGTACTTTGAGCGCAGCCAGGCCGACGAAGAAAACGTTTTGCACGGTGGACAGACTTCGCTGTGGCCTCGTCCATTCGTCACCACGGCGTGAGATTACGGAAGACCAAGATAGCGACGTGCAACTGGTGAGCTCCTGTGCTTTCTTGCTTACTAGCCAATTGCGAGCTGACAGTTTATGTACTAAAATGCAGCTTTCGATCTGCTGAAAAAGATTAACCCCAGAAAGCGGTCTGCGTGAGGTGACTGTAGTCGGGGAGAGACAGGTTCTTCAGCTGCTGACAGTGAGAAAGATTGCTCTATATGAATTTTTTTCATGGTCGCATACATATACCGCAATAAGGGTTATTAGGAATGAAGAGGCTAATTGAAACTGTGAGGGTATAGCTGCGCTGTAAATTATAATAGATGTAAGCCTTTCATCTGAGGTCAATTCACTGTCAGGTTAACCACTAATAGTAAAGAATAATAAAAAATTGTGATCTTGAGGCGCTACAGGAAGTCACTGTATTTCGTTAACTCTCCTTAACCTCCGTAGCTTACGTGGCTTAGGGGTTAGTGAAGAAATTTCAGTAGAACTTGACATGATTCAGCGCTATTATTCACTGCACGAGGAGAAAGGGGCCGTACGTTTGAGAAAGTCTTATTGAAGAGCACTGAGCTAACAGGTTAATTTTTCGAGAGCTGACATTACTGCACTGAAAAGTACCATGATTATTCGCTGTGAAAAATTGTTTCTCTGGATCTTTATGGCCATGTTGACTTTTGTCTTCCGCCAGCAAAAAACGCATTTATCGGCGAGAAAACTGTATTTCTCCTTGCCGCCAGTGGATTAGTAGTGGACGTCCTTACCAAGAAGGAATGGTTGCCAATGTTTCGAAGTGAATGGTGCGAGAAAAATCAATGTCGACGCTCGCAGCTTAAATGCGAAATCAGCCGGTGGTGACATTACTCGCATTTCGTTTTTTCGGATTCTTTATTTTTAAAAGTTTTTAAAAAGTAGTCTCTTATTAGAATGCTGTACCCTACTGATAGAGGTCGTCTTATTCTTGTTCTCAGTGTCAATCATTCTGTGGCATTCCGACCTCTGTGGTCCGGTGATTTCCGACTACTGCACTTGCTGCAAAGCGGGTTTTATGTCGCAACAGCCCGATATGTTCAGCCTGGTGCTGAACATGGATTTGACTCCCAGGGATTTTGAGATTGCTACGCATTTCAACCAAAAACTTCAATTATTATTGGGAGATTCCATCGTGCTCATTTGGAGCAATCTTTGAAGATTTGGGACGCATTAATTTCTGAAAAATGTACAGTATGTCTGATGCTCTAGTGAGCATTGCTTATGGTTTAAGTTAGATTTAAGCCTTTCATCTGAGGTCGATTCACTGAGTAGTCGGCTGTAAATGGATAGCTACCAAAAACTAATGACTACAAGCATGTTCTAGCGGGGTAGCAACTGTCGACCACCTGTCCAACTAGAACCAGCGCTACCGTTTTTTCCCCTGTCACCAAATTAGCACGTAGGTTTCAATTTAGCGATCTGTAGTACAGAGTAGCTGTTACTAGGTAAGAGCGGAAAGGAAACATTTCTCCGACCTCTGTTGATGCCGAATGAGTCTTGATGCCGGAGTTAACTTGAGAGGCTTGGCATTTCAGATTAACTTCCACGACACACTGCATTATAGGACACTCCACGGCGGAGCTGGTCGCGTAGCTTCGAATGTAGAGGGCTGGACAGCCGCCGCTGCAAATCAAATGGCAGAGTGCGTACGCGTCCTGTAATTGGATTGGATACCATCTGCTGAAAATTTATATTTCATGAGTTATCTGTTAGCTTAAATAAATTCTGCATAATTTTCCTATCAAACAAGATAAAACTTCCTTCATTTGTCAGAAAGATGGTTCGCCTCAGGGATAAGGTTTACTGCTGCTACCCGTTTTTCTGATATTGTTTGAAACTTTGGGCCGGAGATAATAGATGTTTGGTGCGTGGACAGTTTATTTGAATGGTAAACCTATCACACGGGTGCTCTAAACTTGGGAGCCATAATTAAAGAATATTCTGGGATGAAAGGCGTGCCGTATTGTGGGACACCGGGTTAGTTTGGAAGTCCTGGGTGTTCGTCAAAGAAAAATGACATCCGGCAGCCCCCGCCACCTTTGCATATCGCCTGTACGCAGCGGTGCCGCTGCAGATGGACTTGGGCTCTTCAGACGAAATAAAACCACTAAGCCACAGCTGCGGACCGCAGAAGTGTTTTGTGAGCGTTATAAATGACGTGAAAGTTGGATACGGAGCAGTAGTGGAGCACAGTATTTTTTGCTCATATACTTGATATAAGCTTCCCTAGAAAGTACGAGCCCTTATCCGAGTTAATAAGCCTCGTTCACAGCGCAAGGCAGTAGAGGCAGTGGGTCGTCGTGCATTCTTCTCGCAGCCTGAAATCAGCATTTTGACATTTAATACTCGAAGATTACGATGAGTGGCACTTCTGTGCACGTTATTGCAGATTATTGTGCAAGTTATCGCTTCTGTGCAGGACCAAGGCCAGCCGCTTGATACCTCGCAAAGCGGCCATGCTACCTCTTCCTGGAGACCAGAGTCCTGGCAGGGACTTTCGCGCGTTTCGTTCCGCGGCTGATTCGCCAGCTTTACAAACTTCTGCCATTCTGGAGCAGCGTGCTTCAAAGCGGCGCTTCTTCTATTCCTGATGTAGAGGGCAATCATCGAGCGCCCGGTGCGAAGCTCATCGGCATCAATACAGTTCTTCTTGAGAGCGTCGGCTGCACTGCCTGGAACACATGGCCCTAACCAAAACAAGCACAACTGGCGACTGGGCAGCAGCATAGAAACGTCCAGTAAAATCACAAATCACACCAGGGCGACCACAACACGAAAGCAGCGGGACACTACCACAACGGGGCACTACCGCTGGCAGCTCGGTGGATGCATCCAGGATGGCACACGGCAAGCCGAAGCGAGACATTGCAGATGGCGTGGAACGGAAGTGGTAAACAAAGCAGTGCCAAAATGCCACGACTCAATACCGGTGAGCATAGTGCGGGTTCAACGTTATTGCAGAGGCGGGAAGTAGAAGCTAGTGACTTTCTTGGAAAACATTGCAGTGAGGGTCGCTTTACGCACTTGCAATCAGTCGCCGTAATGGATCTGCACTCGCGGGACGTGATAGCGAAGAAATTTTATATGGGAGGATGCAGGGAAAGGTAGGTTTCATGATGGATAATATTCATGGAGGGGATTACTTGTGCAGCCTGCTGAGGCTTGGTATGCATCCTCAGAAACTTTAACCTCTCTAAAGAGCAATGCCATCGCGCCCCCAATCCTCACAAGCTTTGGAGCGCTATATATGCTAGGGAGCCCTGCTAAACAGCTTAGGAGCAAACCCTTTTGTCTGGATACTTTTGAGGGGTGCTATACGTACTGCAGCGAATGGTTAGGTCGAGAAGCTCTCGATTTTCAGCGCTAATATTTCATGGATGCCTGTTAAGCTCAGATCAATTTCAAGTCTCAGGATTCGCGGTGGCTCAGTAGTTATGGTGCTCGGTTGCTGATTAAAGACGCAGGTTCGACCCCTGCCGCAGTGGTCGCATTTCGATGGAGGCGGAATATTGGGTCTCGTATACTGTGCGACGTCAGTGCGCGTTAAAGAACCCCGGTTGGCCAGAATATTCCCGAGCCCTCCACTACGGCGTCCCACATAGCCTGACGTGCTTTGAAACTTTATATTCCATGAAATGAAACAAAAAACCCATTTCACTTCTACTGGTTTTATAATGACAAAGGGAGTATCAGAGGCCCATTCAGTGCTAATACAGCGTTATTTCACTTTTATCATATTTTTTTTGGAATGGGAGCACATTAGTTCTGTCACGCTGCATATTCATTTTTGTGAACATCATATGCTAAGCAGTTTATTTCACTTCACTGTAGAGGCAGCGCCATGTGACTAGAATACTTTTGACTGGTTTCTCTGTTAGAGAGTGGTGTCGAGGCTCTTCCGCTAGGGTTGATGGGTTGGTTGGTTCCTTTTTACAGGTTCTTGACTGATGCGTTTGTGCTCCTTTTAACTTGGCCTAAAGAAGAGGTTATATTTTAGGTAACTAATATCTACAAAAAAATAATGCGTTCTACATGGAATCAACTAGTGCAGTAAACAAACCTGTTGCTGCGTACAACTCCTGACTGTATGCCAAATGTTCAGTATGGTCTTGCTCAGCATGCTGAGCATTTTCTACATAAGCTTTGTGTCACGATTCCTTTCTTGAACTTCTTTAAGGAAGTAACTTGGCTCGTTCACAAAAGCGGAATTCAGAGAGAGCAGCGGTCACAACGGTGAAATTGCGATGAGCACAGACGCTTCGCACTGATTACTCGTAATGTTGAAACTGGAGCGCGAAAACGCAGTTGCTGCTTAACAGCATAAGTAAGCATTTTTATTCCTTGCAGCACGGACGCACTTATGCTCCAGTGACATGATTGCAGGAAAGCGATTGACCACGCTGATCACATTTATTCTGGCTATACGTAATCTCATTGCATTCGTTAAAAACTCAGATAACTGAGACCATGAAAACCGCTGTAATATTCATTTCTGAACAAGCAGGACAAGTTACTGATAAAAAATCCCACTGAAAATATTGGCTAAAAGGGTGGAATATTTATCTTTCCTTAGCAAACATACCATGCGAACTTAAAATATATTGATAACTGCATTGAAATAACTGTATTAAAATCTATTGATAACCTCTTGATAACCGATTCTTTCTTCCTGTAACCTACAAGGCTGAAAGCGGACCTTCATTATATCAGTGAGCATATTTTGGCGCTCTCGTACGGTTTTCCTGACTTCTGTGTTCAAGTGTGCTCATCTACAACCAGGAGATTAATTGCCCATGAGCGCTACGTGGGATTAAACGTCCCGTAGGTGGACGCATGCTATTAGGCTGGCTGAAGGGGTGAACTCCTAATTTCAACTATGCTGAGTTTGTTGACGCCCAGTGATGCATATAGCATAGCACAAAGGCGCGTTTTGTGCTCTACCTCCGCCAATGCGCGTCCACTGCTGCTGGGAGTGAATCCCACTACTTGGGGCGGGAATGCCACCCAGGCAGCAAGAGCATCGGCCCATTGTTGGAAATATATTGGCAGAGACCGGTCCTACAAAGGACCAGGCTTTGGCGATATATTACCGAAGCTGGCCGATGCCGTGTGCTGCTAGGGCAGTGGCGCCTGGTCAACATAAAGCGTACTGAAATGGGTCGGCGCTTCGTTTTTGCAGCTCTATAGATCACCAGTGGCGAGGCCTGCAGACTCAACTGCGGACGGACCTTTGCCAAGCCGTCCGTGTCTTTCAGAGCGCCAAGAGACTGATGGTCGGTGGCCCTAGCAGCACTTCTGTTCTTCCTGCTGGTGGCTGTCCGCGCCCATGGCCATCCCACAAGGCGACACTGGTGCTGTTCCTCATGCCATTGGTGGCCTGCAGCCTTGCTGCCTGCACCGACACTCACAGCAAGCACGGACATCTGAGAAACTGACCCAACAGCTGACAACGCATAATACACACAGTGTTCATATACAGTGTCCACAACAATACAAGCAGTACAAGTACAGAAACAGCCAAGCCAAAGAGGAAGTGCATCGGAGGAAATTAAGGGACAGGTTTCATCGATTCAGTATCCACAACCACGTTAAACTTCACCCTAGGACACAACGGCGACCACAGCAAACAGCTACAAGTACAGGCTGCGCAAACACCGACACAATCCCACGACCTGATGTTAAACATAATAGCACCAGAATGATTATAAAGACAGCAAGGACAGCATTAGGGATGCCCACGGAACCCTATTGCGCCGACACAAAAGTTCACAAACCTATTTCAAATGCAGGGAAGGATTTCCACCAAAAGAAACAATCCTGCAAAGTTACACATTCCACACTGCGAATGTGACACATACTGCACAGTGTACTTAACGTTTCAGAGCTCAACCGCTGGAGTTAAAGTAGTTGAGTGGCCCGCGCTCAGTTACTCATATCTTTACCAAGAGAAACGCACCGTAAGACTCCCTTCAAGATTTTACAGATCATCCTAACGTTTTTCGTTTGTTATCACACACTACATAATCTTGCCAGGATTAGTGCATCTGTAGCAGTGTGACCTTAAGGAGCATATAGCGCTTTTTTTCGCGGTTTCTTGCTGAAAGGCTACCTTGCCACAGACAAGAGGGCTCCGTAGCCATGCACGGTGGGAGGAAACTCCCCGTCCGCTTGCTCTTGGCAAGGCCTTGCAATTTGCTTGTTTACCTGCTGTTTGTTCTAAACTTGCATATAGTTAGCCATGTAGGAATGCTTTAGTTCTATATTTTCTGTGTTCTGGGATTTTTATATTATAATACGTAGTATATGTGATAATTTCATTCTATTTCATGTAATATCCCAAGAGCAACCAGACCTAATGAAACATCGTTTTGGCGCTCTTTGGCCTAAGTCTCCTTTGCACAATAAAACCAAAGCTAGCACAATATGACTTCTCAGCTAGAACTAGAGCGGGAGCCTCAACGATCGACATGGCAGGACTCATCAAAAAATCTTTAAAACTATACTGTTGCATGGCGACCACTAGGATGATCAACCCATCGAATCGACAACCTCATCACCACGAGCATCTTTACCCATAGGCTCAAGGCTGAAGTGTAGCAATGTCATGCGACATGGGAGCCAACCCGAGAACAGTGAGCATGCTGCAGGTTGTGTACATCAACCTTTTAATGAACAGCTAAAGGTGTCTCCTCAGAGATCCAATGGGTCCAGCGTTAGTTCGGCGGATACATTGCCCCAAAATCCAAAAGACCCTCCCTAGGCTCCCACAGCGGGGATCATATTATTCTTCTTGCTAGTTGCTATTAATGCCGTGGTGCGGCGCTGATGCTATTCCTCATGTTCGTGGCATCCAACATACTCCCAGCCCCCCACCCCTTACACCTTACACGCACCCCAACTTCAGATTGAAGTATGTTAGACGTGAGATACCAAAGCCATGACACTTCATATATTAATGAACACAGAGCAGCTCCAAAGCAAACAGACAACAGCTTCAAACTAAAGCTTTATTGGTAAGAGGAGAGCTAAAAATTGGACCACGTTGTGATGCGAAGCAATGGCACCTCAGCACAGACACGAGTAACGTTATAAACAAAACTACACAAACTGCAGGAATACATTCAAAACATGAAGGCTACAGCAAGAGAAGCATCACGAACGCCACTGCTGCCCATTTTAAGTCACCTCAGGGAACAACCTTTATACTGAGGTCCTAAAACGCCTAGCTCACAAAACGACCAAAGGCTATGCAAGCTGCACACGTTTATAAACGATCGAAGCTACAGACACAGGCACCACGAAGACGAGTGCTACGATTACGCTACTGGAGGGCAGAACCATTGACACGAAGAAAAGGTTGTGCGCACTGCGGAATGCAACTCTCCCGGTGGCATCAAGGGTCCGCATCTTAAGATCCAACCGGAATAGAGAGAACGGTGAGTACAAACTCAGCCACATGCACCTGTCAGCCATGACTGCTGACTAGGCCGGCGGGCTAATCCCGGTATTCAGACGCGTTTCGTGACATTGGAAGTGGCGCCTGTGATTGTTCGGAGAGCTCCGCTACAAATGCGTCACAGTAATGACGTAATTGTAACAATTTTTTTACGGTCGGTTTGAATGTGTAAGGGCGTCAGGAATTTGAGCTTTTTTTTTGCCGCGCAGCCACCTTTCCACGGCAGTGCTCCCCGATGAATAATCAAACCCGTATTTCTTTGTTTGATGTCAGGTCGAAGCAGTACCAGAAACAATGCTTCAGTCTTAGCGGCGTACGTTAAGCCGTTAACTCGTGGTAAAATCTACGCGACCTAAGGACAAGAGTTCAGGTCGGCAGATCGGCAGCAAGTACATGTGTTAAAGGGCATCATTTGTAATCAACTTTTGGAAAACCCAGATGGCCTCCAGCAGTGCTCAATGCGGAATTATTGCTGCCAACAAGCAGATAAATCATTTTTTGCAATTTCCTAAAAGTAATCGTTGAACGTCAATTCCCTGCGGGTTATCAGACCAAAGTGCTTTCGCCTCCAGAGCTCCCAGACCTGTGCTTGGATTTGTGTGTGCAACAAGCCGGTCGAGGTTATCTGGCTATCACATATGACATATGGACCAGTTACACAAACTGTGGTCTCTTCTGTGTGTTTTCTCCACGTGGGCTCTCCTCTGCGAGCTATTGGGCACTGCTTCTGTTTCTCATGCCGGCGGAAGTGACCGACATTCCCGCCTCAAGGTCATCCGCACACTTTCTGTACGCCTGCTCTGCTAGAAGGCGGCCGCCGTGAGACAGACTTTTCCAGAAAGCAGGAACTGCAGATACAGAGAGGCACACACGGACGCGACGACCATCGCAGCGACAACCACAACTTCACAGACGACAGCTGCAGTTAGCATCATCATGGACAAAAGCAAAGACAAGCAACACAGACATGACGCCACCCCCACAACCGACACGCTAATCGACTGGTGGTAAATGAAGTACAATACTGCATAACATCTGCACAACATAAAAAATCGAGTTAGCTCGGTGAAGACAACTGCTGTGATGCAAGTGCAGTTACGTGAACAAGGCCAGTCAGGAGCTCCATAGCTGCTGGTAGTAAGAGTACTGCGCCATCGAAGACTACATGCGGGAAGCAAGGACGGGCACGAGCGTTGACTCCCGGCAAACGATGTGCAGGGTACGAGATAGCCGTCACTGTGAGCAGTCTTCATGACTGCGGCTTTGACAGCGGCGCCATTAGAGGCAGCTCCTTACGAATATCGTCGGGAGTTCAGCAACCGTGAGTTTTTGCTTATTTTCTTAAACGTAGAAAGCAGAGGGAACAAATTCTGTGAGTTCAGGAGCAGCGAGACCACTAAGAAAAAAAAATCTTTATAACCGCAGTTGCCACAGAGATCGCAATGTAGGCGCAGCTGTCACGAACTAAGGCCTACGTACCGATGGAAATATTTTGAAGTGACTCAAATCATATGATTCCGCATTTACAGTGCAGGCACGTCTGTAGTGGTGGCTATAGCAACAGCAGTCTAACGTTAAAAACGTCGTTAAATTCATTTTGAGCACCAGTAATTGCGTTTTTTCTGAAGGAGCACCAAAAAATGAATGTGAATTATCTCAACTAATCCAGGATGTACAGAGTGAAAGCTGTCAGCGTTCGTTGTTCTCATTGGCGTTGGCGTTGACAACGTTCTGGTCTTGCATGATTTTGAGGAAAGAAAGGGCGCATAGCTGACTCTGTGTCAGTGGATGGCTCAATCGCGCTTTGAGGTACATATGTGGCGGCGGTGAGAGAAGAGAGATGTGGGTTGCAGCATTATCGCTGACAGCGTTGTGGCAGAAAGCGTTGTGTGTGAACGCTGCCGCAGTAGGCCGCAGCGTTCATTAGGTGACCAACCTCTCGTGATTAGCCTTTAACTGCCACCTTCCAGGATGGAAGGGTGCGCGCGCTGCCTGTCTGGTGTGCGGAACGCAATCAAAGCAGGTTTTGGTCGTTGAACACCAACGCCACCTACATGAAAGCGTGCTTGAGGTGTGTACTGACCCAGGGTGCAAAGTTGTGCGCCTTTCCTTTCGGGAAAATGAGCTGCATCTACAACGTTGTCAAAGCCAATGAACCCAATGAACGCCGGCGCCTCATACTCCCGGTCGAGATCGTGTCCGTCCATTACATCGCCGACCGGAAGTCACGAGAACGGAAGTGACGTCATACCCACACTTTGGCCTTGCTCGATTTGCACCAATATCGATGTCCAGCCTAATTGAACTACGGCAAACGCCATGGTGACCTCCAAATTTGGCCTGGGTCGCCCCCAAGATTTGACCTTGGCTGATTAGCACAAATGTCGATCTCGAGCCTAAGTAGGCTGTAGCGAACACCATGGTGACCCCTAAATTTGGCCTCGATCAACCCCAAATTTTGACCTTGTCCGATTTGCACCAAAATCGATGTCCAGCCTAATTAGACTACGACGAACACAATGGTGACACCAAAATTTGGGCCGGGTCACCCCCTAAATTTGACCTCTGCTGATTTGCACCAAAATCGATGTTCCATGATGACCGCCAAATTTGGGCCGGGGTCTACCCCGACATTTGACCTTGGCTGATCTGCACGAAAATCGATGTCCAGCCTAATTCGACTACGGCGAAACACCAACCCTAAATTCGGCCCTGGTCACCCCCAGGTTAGCCCACCCACCCCCGACTTTCGCCTCGCGGACTTTAGATCGCCAATTTGCCCCCTGAATTTTCTTTGGTTTTTGAGGAAAGGAAATGGAGCCGTAATTGTCATATCTTGGTGGACACAGGAAATGTGCCATAAGGTAAGGGATAAAGGAGGGAGGTAAAGAAGAAAGGAAGGGGAAATTGAAAATCACATTTTGAGGAAAGGTGCTGGTTGCCTACGATGAGCGCGCAGCTGTGGACTCAGACACCGCATAACTCGCTTCCACTAGCCTAGTGTTGCATTTGCTACAAAATATGTGCCACGGCCGGCCGCTGGTGATCACCAGTCCTTAAGACCGTAATCGCTCTGAAAATGTCCAAATTGTAGCCTGTGCCTAAAGAAATTAGCGCAGGGTAGGGGCTATGAAAAACACTGGAAATGCACGCGTTCGGCAGTGTTTTCTCTCATATGCCCTGGCCCCGTGCACTGCACTGTATAGCAATGTTTATCATGAAGCCTTCATCAATATTGCTTCTTTAATGCCTTCAGAAAAAATTTAACCTTCAAGGGCATTCTCTGCTTCTTTCATTTAGTATTTGATTAGCCTTAGAGATCGAAGCCACTGCAAATATTATGCTTATGAGCAAGCAGTGGATAAATTTTGAGCTTGGTGCGTCAAATCACAGCGCACACAAACATAAATCGGAAAAGTAAATGGAAAAGAGGCCTGCGGCTGCAAATAAAGAAATAACATTAAAGGGAATGCATTGAAAATTTACGGATATTTAGTGGCATCCGGTCTTGAAGGCATTATCAGTGTCTGCCACATGCCATTATGGTGCTGAGAAAGAATGCATAAAAAATGTTTAGTTTCAGATTAAAACTCTATCGATGATCGATGCGGGCTGAGGCAGCACAAATAGGGACAGTTACTAACTTCCTGTTCAGGATTCAGTACTGACCAGAATAGCATCTGATCAGAAAAGCATATTTTTAGCTGTGCTTATTTGCTTTTATTTGACTAAGGTTTTATCGTTTACCTACCCGAAAAAATCGCTTTGAGGTCAGAGCGCTTTCAAAAAAAATGTCAGTTCAGTTCTTTGAGGATACTCCAATTTCTAAAAGGCTCAAATTTTAGAAAATGCACACGTTACCAGAGCATGCGGTTCAGACGGAGCAAAGATCGCACCTCAATTAGAAGAATTCAATAGCGGAAACCCGTTATAAGGAAACAAGCCATGGCTCATATTGATTTCGCTGCTATAAGCACGCACACTTGGTTTTGTTCGAACCACGATCCTAGGCATGGCCCCGTTACACTGCATGTAATTACCTCTGCTCCACGTGGGAGCGAGACGGTGAGGTCACGTTCCTGTAGCAGCTGATACAAAAATCTGTGCTGCTCTGCCCACGTACCCTTAAGCGAAAGTTGCCGAGGAATGTGCTGTCCTTATCTAAGCACCACTCTGACAGCCGCCACCTATTTTGTCCAGTCGCTCTTCCGACCGATACCCTTCCGAATCTTCTAAAAACGAATTGCGGTGTTTATTCACAGGAGAAAAAAGATCAAAGCTGTATGAAGAGAGAATTTCCTGAAACTGAACCCGAATCTTCAATTTCTTGCAGGTAATTGGACCTGGCTCATTGTCACCGACTCACTGGCATTTCTGGAGCTTGCCTGGCACAACTCAAGCTCCGAATTCGTGGCGTGGAGCCGTGGCCTTGGTGATTATCGTGGTGGCACTCCTACTGTTCTTCATGAATCGGTGAACTTAAGCCTCTTGGACAAATACGCTTGGGTGCTACTCCTGGCAGTTGTTTTGCGCAGTGTAGGCGACTCTAGACATGTACACCACACTCACAAACGAAACACCCCCCGCAGAAAATATCTTACAGTAAACACCAAAACATACAACCTGCACAGTCACAGCCGCTCATTGCAGCCACCACGATTTACACGCGAAACTACTTTACAAGGCCACTTGCACCTAAAGCACATGCATGGCCCAAGTCGAAAACACCATAGAGCTTCAACACCACCGCTGCATACAGAACAGAGCTGCTCTGATGTTCTTCAAGAATAAGTGATCTCCGCCTTTTGAATACATTCACTGTGGCGCCACCATCCCTGTTCTTGACGGTTACAAGCTGACATTTTGGGGACCCTCTCACCCTCCTCTCCCCCCACACAGAAACGTGCAGAATGTAAACACAACACCCAGCAGACAACACCATGGGCTAGGTGCTAATGCACCCTTCCTATACAATCACATCAGGAGCCATAATTTTAACTGCAATCCCTATACTCATAATTACACCGCATGGATACCAGCAATTTCCACAGACAAGCAGCCTTACCAACATAACTCCTGCATTAAGGACCCCAGTATTCGCGCTGTTCTTCATGCAGTATCCTGTACGCCCACACCACATGCACAACATAACACATCCGACATACAGCGTGTGTTCGACGCCAGTGCATTGACCCTCCTCAGTCACAGCAGCAGTGATTTCCACTATCATGACGAATATGATGAATATGTTGCATGCATACCAACCATAGTGGAAAACTCCCAAAACAGCTATACGAAGCACCACTGCTGCATCAAGAACGTGGACATTCCAACTGTACTCCATGCATCGGTGATTTTCGCCTTTGCAGCTCATTTGCTTAGGCACACCATTCCTGTTTCTCTCAGCGGTATGGGGACCCTCTACGCTTACAGAATGGGTTACATATAACGATCAACGAAAAGGAGTATGGTCATAGCAAGGTCAGTTTGCGCCTCGTGACACGGCAGCCGTGGAATTCTCTGGGCGCATTCGCCGGCACTTCTGTTGTTCCTCATGGGCGGGAAAAACGCCTTTTCAACACAATCACTTGTGTGTCATGTGTTGTTGCGTGCTGCCTTGCGCCGCACTGGAGAACATAGGCACCTAAACTACACTAACAACATAACAACAGCAAGTGGTCAACAATACAGGCACTGTACACCACAAAAGATCTACGTGCGATTCACTACAAGAGTAACGCCACCATTCAAAGACAAATTAATGCCAGCTATTACACCCACCACCTAGATATACAAGCCATATAATCCCAGCCACATTTATCGGTGCCGCCATGACGACTACACGCACAACCACGCCATTATTTCAGCTGTCCCTATCCCACGCGGAAGAGCAATCATATTAACGTCGTCGAACATTACGACATCAATGCTCTTCACCAGGAAAAGGTGGTCTAAGACCCCGAAAGCTATACGCTCATTATGCGGAAGCTCTCAAACCAAACCAAGCACCAACATTACACAAAAATGGAAGCCACCTTGACCCACTCGTCAAAATCACGATCGAGTGTAATGTCCTACAATGAGATCCTCGTGAACGAGAGCAGCAGTACGTGGACGGCCAGCACTAAGAACACGAAGCCGCGCAAGAGAACCACAACCTTCGAACAACTGGAAACAAAGAAGGCTAATGTTAGCGTAGAAGTGTCTTGGACGGAAATGACCAGCCGAACGCAGACCATAAACATCTAAGATCAAAGCCAAATACCATAAACTGCACTTTTGTACTACATAGGCAAAAACGCAGGCCAGAAGCGGATCACTAAAAACGGCTTGGTTAGTATGCAAGGCCTCAAATATGTGCTATGCTGCTATTTTGAAGGCCATGACATTAGTGCGCTGGGACCGACGGAAACCCGTGCAATGCATGACAAACGCCTCCGCGTACTTCGATCGCCCCATCGTCTGTTCAAATACAACCTTTCAGCTTTGTGCAGAGAGTTCCGCAGTTCATGCTGTCGATGCAGCCAATCACGCAGGTCTTGCGGCGGCGCCGGTTCTCGCGCTTGCGCCGCCTGCTGTCCTGGCTCCTCACACTCCCCACATGCACCACCAAAGCGCCACCTAGACGCCTGCATAATTAAAATTACACCACATCAAACAACAGACAAAAGGCCCTTTGCATAACATTAACGACAAATAGAACATAAGCACAAGCACAAGGTGTGAAGAGTGATTCTGCTAGTTCCCTCGATATCGCGAACCAAGCACCAAGAATATCCCACAGCAATCATCGCGAAGAGCCATTCATATTGACGAACACAGCAACAAAAACATGTGAACGTCAATACCACCACTACAGTGAAACACAGCGGTATTAACAACTGACAGTCAAGACGCCCGTCGCCAGAACCACCGCAGGATGCACAGCGATACCACAACGAAGCAAGGACAAGAAAACAAAAATGAGAAAGAAGGGTCGCCGCGGTGGCTCAGTGGTTATGGCGCTCGGCTACTGTCCCGAAAGGCGCGGCTTCGATCCCGGCCACAGCGGTCAAATTTCGGTGGAGGCGAAACTCTAGAGGCCTGCGTACTGTTCGATGTCAGTGCACGATAAAGAACCCTAGGTGGTCGAAATTTCCGAAACCGTTCACTACGGCGCCCATCATAGCGTCTTGAGCGTCGCTTCGGAACATTAAACTCTCATAAACCAAACCAATTGAAACATTCATTAGTATTGTGGACTCAAGCTTCATGCAGCAAGGACATCTGTGTTTGCGACATGCATGAAAGAGTAGAGGCGTACTGATGAGGCTAGAAATACTGTGGGGATAAGATGGCCGCAGCTGTGGTGGGACAGGGAGGGATATGGGAGAGCTCTTAGGCCTCCTGTGGATGTGGTGCTGCGGCGCCAGTACATCCCAGCCGCCTAGAAGCACCATGAACCCAGATGATTTTACCTAGCACTACTATCCCAGCTGCAAGGACGAGGACTAACTTTGGAGGCACAACAGCAAGAATGACATAAGATGGAAAGCACCCTGATCGCACCCATGGAACTGACGTGGGCGGGTGCACTCCGGACTGTCTCACTGTGGCCCTTACGAGCATCACCACGGCCTGCGATACTAGACGGAATGCAATGTGGTGAGCTCCTATGCCCTCCAGCTTATTTGTCTGTCGCGAGCTCGAACCTTATGTTCATAGGAATGTGCTCCTGAAAGCATGTGTAATGGCGATGCCACACTCAAGAAGTCTTCCAGAATTACTGAGAAGTGACGAGTACCAATGCTCTGCATTACTTATCAACGCCTAGAGTTCATTAGTCATCCATTAAGATGAAACTCGCTGTCAAGCTTTCCGCTAATAGCAAAACAATCCCATAATTCTTCATCATGTGGGGAGAGTTGCTGACAGCGATACCAAGATTTGGCTTACTTTGTCCCCTGATTTGTACATAAGCTCCGGCGTCGAAACTATGCTTACTGATTCCAGAAAGTGACCCACATGTTATGCACGGTTATCCAAATTTTGATCCACATTTCCAAGCAATGCTTCCTGGTCGTGCGCAGATGCGTTGACCACGATGACGTAATGAAATTTGGTGCCGCGTCAAAAAATGTTCTGACATCCTCCAAATTTCGTGGCATGGACGGCGGATGCCAGGTTTTTTGCTAATTGGGCATACTGTACAATGCTTTCGCATTTAAAAAGATGATCGCAAGAAAGGCTTCTCTGCAGGCTATCGGTCCAGGCGGCCTGCTGAACAACTACCGTGAGCCGCTTTTCCGTTTATCCAGGCAAAATCTGCGCGTGCGTGATGGATGTGCAGTGTCCCGTCCAGGCAGCGACGGAAGTCAGCGCCTGCCCCGGTGTAGTGGTCATTCGCATCAACCAAGTTCCTCTTGAGAATGGTGGCCACTGTTCTAACGACGCTCCGACACAGAACACGACATGACCCTAACCGAAGCAAGCACAAATGAGGACATCACAACGGAATCAGCAAAAAGACACAGAACAGCCTTCTTCAATATAGCGAAAACTTGCGACACGATCACGAGATGAGAGCAGAGCTTTGACAAGACATTTACACCAGTGAAGAGGATAATAACAAACGGCAACTTAGTTGACCTTAGACGAGCAGCGGCAACGGAACCCGGAACTCGTTGGCTGCCAACCTGCAGGTAGCGCGAAGCATGTGGTAACCGAAGCTGCGTCTGCGCCTCGACTCCTCGATACTCTCCCCTCACCATGGACCTCATCCAAGCCGACCTCTGGTCACCTTGGGAGTAGTACTGGTGAGCACAGCATATGTTCTTCGTTTTCACAAAGCTGAGAAATAGCAGTTAAAGACATCGAGATAATGGCAAGTTGTATGGCGATCATCCCTTCACACGCTTGTATTCTGGCAAAGTAAAAACGCACCCATGCAACGCAGAGATCATTTATCACGTTCTGGGAATGAATATTTTCGAATTCGCTCCTGTTCATAAGAGATGGGGAGAATAGCGTGTACGAGCAATACTTTTTCATCGATGCTTTTTATAGGTGCATAGCAAGTAATAACACTCGCTTTGGAAGGCTATGCTCTCACAGATACTTTTTGTCGGGTGTGTCATTGGCCGGTGCTCCGTCTATCGAATGTCGCTAACAGCTGCTGACGTTAGCATATCCTGGATAAGCAACAATAATTGTTAAAAGTTAAAGGTGGTATCAGCGACCCATTGAGTGTTGAGCGAAGAAGGAGCGCCATTTCCCCTTTTCGGCACTTGTCTGTTGTCGGTACTTTTTTTCTTGTAACTCAGCGGCCTTACTGCTCAAAACTGTACAGTATGCAGGGACGAACCAGGCCGTGTATTGTGATTTTTCCTCAGCATATCATAAGAACGTTGTGCTACTCGGACGGTGGAGTCTATGCTGAATAAGTCTAGAAGGCTTAGAAGTCGCAATTATAAATAGCGCCATGGAACCTATGCTCAATTTGTTGCATTGCGAAATTTTAACCAGCCCAGCAGTTCCAGTCGAATGCACTCACGGAGCATGCATTATATTTAGCACGTGTGTGATGCAGGCCCTGATATGACAGCTTACTCGTATTGGCTGTTTTACCTCAGCTTATACTAAACAGAGTCGCGTATTTTTCTTCATTTATTCTTTTAAAATGTTCGTTTTCGTCCCAGGCTTGCACTTAACTACTGCGCACATGCGGAAGGAAATATTAAAGGCGCAGTAGATGTGCATAACTCTAAACGGACATCTGAACATGCCGGGAGATGGGGGATTAAGAAGTGGATAACTTCGTAGTGGAGGAGTCCGGAGCGGCGCTCGGATTTGTCTTTCGCTTTTTAGTTTTGGCGCTGGTAGAACATGCCCGCCCCGCCGCAGATCCGAGGTCCGTGGTCGTGGTGCCCATGGTGATGCCGGACGCTTTCTTGCCCTTATCACAAGCGCGCTCATGCGCCGTGTAGCGGTCGTCAGCTTCTTGGCTCTGCACTGGCGCGTCGCCTGCGTATGCTGCATGGTTGCCATACATTTCGTATTGGGGCTGTGTCGATAGGTGGCACGCGGTCGCCATGTGCATTCTAGTGACATGGAGGTCCAAATAAAACCAGTGGATAAAGGCTGACCAGCTTTACGCAGAGAAATATTGAGAGCTGCGCGTTTCCCTGTTCGTTTCTCTGTTCGATACGTTTCCTCAAAGGTCCACGCCGTAAGTTGTGCATTATCGCAGTGTGGATTGGTACCTATGTAACTGACACTGTTGGTGAATCAACATTTAGGAAGTCTGTATCTCTTATTTCTGCAGCCAGTCAAGACCCTGAGCGCACCTGGCTCACAAGGCGACTGAACCCCTTACCAGGAGCAGAGCTTCTCGCTCAATGCCCCAGCACGGCGTCTGCAGGATTGAGCCAGTCTTTCTGCCACCGACAGCCACCTTTATTGCCCACAGCGACGCTTCTCTTGTTCTTCATGGTGCCAGCAATCGGCCAGGTGCCAGGAGCACCTTGCACTGCCTCTGTTTTTCATGCCAGCGGCCTCCCCTATCTAGCCAACACTACACATCGACACCTACCCCCCCAGCGACAAACTTAACGAACGCAACACAGCCAGCACAGCCAGAACAAAAACGTGGGCGATGTCCGAGAACACAATAAGAATTAGACACAAATCAAGTAGTGAACATGACAACGCTGACACTGTCAATGCAACCATGCTCACCAACATAAGAAGAACCGTTAAATGGTATACGTCTACAACCACAAAATTATGAACAGCAATGAACACGAACAGATTGATCAACACAATAGACCGCAAGGTTTTACGCGTTGCTACGCTGCATTCAAATATAGTATTAATACGTACAAACACCACCTTAAAAATTGTGCCAACACAAGAATCCTGCAGCACTAACCACAGACGGGGCTCGGGAAAGCTGTAAAGTTTTTAAAACATGACACCCAGCAACACCAACAGCCCACGTTTTACAGGAACTGAGACACCACACAAAGCATTGCAAAATCCACAAGATACTTGGGCGGACACCGATGGCACCAGCTGCAGTTACTACGACGAGCAACACCGCCAACACGACTATCGATGACATGCTGTGGGGATACTGGCGACCAGTGGCACGCCAGCATCACAGAGCTCTACCAGCACTCTCCAGCGACAACTTTGCACTCCGGACATTCACCACTGCGGCAGTGACGAGGCTTCGCCACATTCTGCGATTCCAGCCCGGATGAAATTCACGTGCAGCACGGTGAGTTCATTGACAGCCTCGCTCTTTTCTTACGACCGTGCTAGCTAAAGCCATATGTAGCATGCAGGTAACAAAATTTCGGTATTTATCGAAGAAGCAGGTTCAGCAGCTCTGTAGGACCACTGCCATATATGGTAATTAAAGCAGTGTCAGTGCCTCCATGTGGCAAACACTTCCATTCCTGTGGCCACAGCAAAGGTCAGTGAACAGGAAGTGGCATTTTCTGATTGCATTACACCAATTGCAATCTTTTTGTGGATTTACCAACTCTTGAAGTGTCATAGTTTTAGGACCAAAAGGAATGGTAAGCAAATCTTCCTTCCTGCAACGTCTATTTTGCAAATTTAATTTGATGAGCTGCTGTGTTCAAGCAGGAGACAAATATTACACACATATTGCTTTTCCGACCAGAACTGTTGGCTTTTCACGACTAAGAAATTCAGCAGAGGCGGTGAATTTCATGCAGTGGTGCATTTCTGTGATTCTATGTTGTGAAATGTTTCGATTCAGATGTGTTCAAGTACAGCAGTGCTCTCAGTTGTAGCTGTGCTAGACCAGTAATTGACAACTCGCGCTATTTTCTCTGGAAAGAGTGATGGCGCAGCACCAGCTGTTTGGAAACTCGAGGGTTGATGCTACATTTGCTTCACTGAAATAACTTCTCAACATCTAAATAGCCAGCTAGGGACGCGAATCTCCGATTAGTATTAGAAAAGTTACACACCTTGGAATGTAGCTTGCTTGTGAGGACCATCTAAGCAATGTGACACTTCACTTGATATAGGAATGTGGTCGTTGTTTCAGTGCCCGCAAAGATTGCTCAAATAAACTGAATTTGAATGGCATGCCAAACAAATTACATAAGGACCAAAATATCTTTTTCCAATGCCTACGCCTTCAGGCACTGATTATGGCGCCAGGTGTACCTGTGAAGAATTCTGTAATAATTATCCCCTGCCACAACGCTTTAAGTAGCGAGAATGAAATTTAATGGGTTATAAACTCTGTTCAAACAGTACCGATGTATGGCTACCAGTAAATGCTTCATCAGCCTGCCTACGCCCACTGCAGGGCAAGGCCTCGATCGATGTCTCTCCAATTAACCCTACCCTGTGTCGGCTGCGGCCGCCCTACGCCTGCAAACATCTGAATCTCATTTGCCCACCTAACTTTCTGCCGCCCCCTGCTGCGCTTGCCTTCTCTTGGAATCCCCTCAGTCGCCCTCAATGACCAGCGGTTATCTTGCCTTCGCATTATATGACTTGCCCAAGCCCATTTCGTCCTCTTGATTTCGACTAGGATGTCCTTAACCCACGTTTGTTCTCTCACCCGCTCTTCCGTTTCCGGTGTCTTAACGTTACACCTACCATTTTCCTTTCCGTAGCTACCTATCAAGATAAACTGCCATTCATGATCTGAGATGTCGGGCATCTCAGTTGGCTCTTCATTTCGTGCCGATATTGGATGCCTAATCGAGAGGCTGCATCCCGATGGCAGCAAAGTTGTCTCATTTTTGTACATAATTAACTTGTGTTGTAATCTTCATTTCGTAGTGGCAAGAGTGTGGAAGAGGTAAAAAATATTCTCAAAATGAGCAAAAACCAAACTTTGTCTGCAAAAAATATATTCCTGCCTGCCTTTTAGCAAAGCATGCCTGCGCGGATTTCTTGTTTGCTTTGGAGAACACGCATGTGTGACTTGTACTAAAAGAAATTAGGCAAACTATTTAATCTGGCTAAACCTGAGTAACAAAAACCAAAGCTTCAAAGATATCCTAGTAAAGCTTGGCTAGACTTGGTTGCGTCTCACTTGGATCATCCATAGCGACTCCTGCCGTTGAATTGCTGAGAGCTGCTGCATTACGTTGTCACCAGCTGAGAGGAAGCAGAGGCTATATGAAGAGAGCAAGCGCATGGCCTCGGCGTAGCTGGTGTTGAGTGACGTCATGGTTGTCACGTGGCTAGGCCGAAGCGAGCGCTCGGTTTCGGCGGCGGGGGCTCGATGACGTTTCACGCGTTTGGTCAAACTCGCGCACACGGCGAATTTTAACGATATAGCGTCAGTATCTGTCTTTCCCTGAATCCCAGGTTTCCATTTTCTGCAGGTTGACTCATCTGGCTCCAGGCACCATTTCGGATTTGCTGACTGAAAGTGAAGCATTTCTGCCCGGGCGTCATCAGTCCTGTTCTTCTTCCTGGTGGCTGTTACCGCGCAACGGCCCACCCTGTACGTCTTTACACGACAGCATCCAGAAAACTGCAGCCACTGTACAGCCACCCTGACCTGCAACGAGTACAATCAGCGCTACATGCTTTAGAGCTGCCGCGGCAACTACACACATGAAAAACCTTTGCGCGCACATATGCGCACAACGCAAACTTTCTAACAAGCACACGAAGGTACACAATGAGGGCCACAATACAAATTGCACCATTTCAAGGAATCCGTGCAAACACAGCCACCGTAATCACCTGCCATAACTCAACCATTCCAGCTGTCGCTACCGTGAGGGCACTTGTGTTGATGACGGCACTCGTGATGTTCCTCATGCATCGGCGAAATGTGCCTTTTCAACATATCGCCAGAGATGAACAATCTGCAGCCATGGGCTAGGCACAAACAGAAGCTACACCCCTACATTCCACGACTACACGCATGCGTACCGACACCACCATCACAATTATCGCGAACGTACCGGGACCTTTACCGAGGCAACAAGCGTCGCCATCGTGCTGACGGCCAAGAGTTCACATATTATTCACGCATCTGCGAAGTGCGCTTTTTAAGCGCAATCGCTCTAGCGACATCACTTCTGTTCCTCTTGCGGGGCTGCCATGTGCCGCACTGGTCACACACTACAGGACTACTCCGCACGCATTAATGGGCACAACACCATCTATACAGCAACCTATCCCCTCCGAAACACAGCTGCACAGAAGAGCTTTCACGACGACTACAATCAGAACCCCACCTTCTGATAATAGTCGTCAGCCACAAGCGTATCATTCCCGCTGTCGCTGCAGCCTACTGGCGTGTCCAAGTCATCCGAGCTACCAGCATCGTCGCAGTGCTGGCAGCCTATACATACCACGCACATTCGAAAACCATAGCCAGTAAGCAACTCCAGTCGCTTAGACCCACCCCATCACAGCTACACAGAGAATGCCACCGACATTGTCACACATACGAGCCCTATATTCTGTGACAGCACACGAAGGTACTCTGAAGACGACCACAACAAGCACTACGCCAGAAACAAGCGAGAAAAGCTGTCTCCACTAATCGTTTAGACAAGAAGTTTAAGGCACTCGTCCCGACTTGCTTTGACCCGGCAAGCAGCATCGTCAATGTGTTGACGGCATTCGTGATGTTCATGTGTCGGCGAATTGCGCGTTTTCAACACAATCACCAACGATGCACCTGCATGGGCAAGGAACTCACAGAAGCTCTACCCATTATACACGCGTGCATCCACAAATACACGCATGCACACAAACACCGCCACCACAGCTATCGCGAACGTACAACGAACGAGCTGTAAAATTCAAACAAGAACACAAAGGTACATAAACTCAAAAATGTGCCATAGGAGCCCGTGCAATCCACTTCCACATAGATTTTACCAGTCCTGTCGCGATGCCGAGAAAAATACGAAGGAACTACGCACCGCGACACAGAAACAACCAACCGTAAAACACGATAGTGAACTTGCCCAGCAGCCAACATGATTAAGGCGGCACTTTATCCATATCCACCATTTGCACATATCCACCATATCCACATATAACATAACCATCATTGCGGCACCACTATTGCTGGTCATGTTCGTGGCCGTTCGCCGCATTGGCGGCCCTGACGCCTGTGCCACATGCACAACCCCGCATACATTATCAGCCAAGAAACATGTCCAAGCGATAGACGCCCGCCACGACCTACATACAGTCTGCACGATCACCACTAAATGCATCACAGCTGCCACGAATACACGCATAAACCACACCTCCATTGCAGATTTGGCAAAGAAAAGACTTCATTTGATAAATAAAACTTTTACAACTCTTGGTTATCTGAGAAAATGAATTTCACGAGACTGTGATTACTTGCTCCCTGGTCCAGTGGACAACTCAATCGTGCTTTGCGCTAAGTGGCGGTAGTGAGGTACGTGCGATGCGCACGTACCATATAACGCGGCAAAATGGGCCGCAGGCGTTCATTGACGTTGACAACATTGTAGTAGTCTCTGTAAGTTTACCTGGTAACGATTTAGCGGTGCTTGCAGTTTTGACCTTCAAATCAGCCAGAGGTCTAACCAAAACGAAGCTATGATATAAGGTCAATGTCAATGGTTAAAGTCAAAGGTCAAGTGCGAAGTTGAGACATTAATGAGATGATGTGGATACCACAGTCCTCCTTTAAGCTATGCAGCAGTAGTGACAGATGTGCGCTGTATGGTTTGGCATTTACAACGTTGCAGCAAAATGGCGGCACTAAAGCAGAAGCGGCGCGTATGGTGGCCAAGTGGTTAAGGTGCTCGAAGTGCGTAAACACCTCCCAGGATATACCCATGCAAGATGGGTGTCAACACGGTACCCTCTTTCGTGTAGGGGAACGGCCTTGCGTGTTCACTGGCTAAATCGGAACTGCTCACTAAGCCTCAAAGGCAGCACCCGACCTTTTTAAACCCATTGAGTTCCATATTCACAACACGGAAGAGATCCGCCGGCTACGCGTCACGGCGCAACAGATAGGTTGGCTGGTGAGGCGCATTGTCACCATATCGCCGGGGTAGGAGAGAAGCCGACATGACCAGGATCATGCAGTAATTATTCAAATCACTCACGCAGGCATGAAGAGGCACTTAATAGCTTCATTAGAACATTGTACAAGGCGCAGGTGGCCGCCGCCGACTCCATCGCCTGACCTTTCGTTTCTCTCGCTCCCTAGCGACTACTGCTTATGCGCCACTAGCAGCACCGAGCCACTGGTGTTGCGCCGCTGCGCAGTGCCTCGCCTTTCCTCGAAAATCCAACTTTCAGTTTTCTCTTTCTTCTTTCCCTCCATCCTTTACCCCTTCGTTTACGGCGCGGTTCGGGTGTGAACCGAGATATGTGATACTGTTACTGTGCCATTTTCTTTCCTCAAAAAACCAAAGAAAACAAGCGAGCCGACGGTGTTCATAGAGCTCATTTGCGTTGACAAATTTGCGAAGTCCGTTCATTTTTACGAGAGGAAAGGCGAACAACCGGCTCCGTGGGTCAGTGGAGACCTCAATCTCGCTTTTGCTTTGTATATCCTGGATTAGCTGACCTAATCCACATTAATTTTTTACACTGTCGCTGAGCTAGTCGAAGCCCATAAGACGGTACTTGTGACCCGCATATAGCGCACTGTTGGGGGACGCGTAATTATCGACAAACTCCACATCCACCCCGTAAAGAAGGTATGTGCAACATCCAATTTATCAGTCGAGATTGATAACAGGCTAGCTGTTAAACCAGTAGGCAAGAACATGCTGCCAGGCAGACACCATGCACGCCCACAGGAAAGCAAGGGCACCGGCCTTTGAGAAACAGCACAAGAACGAACCATGAGCAGTGTACAGGATGCAGCTCAACACATAAAAGGCGGAACAAGGTGGCATGTATGGCCACTCCAAAGTCAGCCCTCGTTTATGCTACAACCTTTCACGCTAGCTTAATATTCGAGGAAAAGGAAGTAGCTATAGCACGGAGGGGGAGTGGAGGGGAGGGCATCGTGGATCTCCGCACCAAAAATATTCTAAGCGGCTCTAAGAGCGCCGTTCAAAATTTCGCCAAAACTCGGTAAGCGCGCTCGCAATGCGAATTCTGCGCATCCGGACTCTCAACCACGACATCAATCGCGTATGGGTTCCGGCTCACGCGAGTAACTGCGGAAACGAGGGGGTCGACCATCTGGCCCGAGGTTTTAACCGACCGGGGGACGGGAGACCTCTCGGGAACGGACGCCCCCGCCGAGGCACACGACCCGTATACGTGAAGAATACAAACTTCGATCGCAAGCAGTGGTTAGAGCGCTCGGCTGCTGATCCGGTGTACTCGAGTTCAAACCCGACAGCGGCGGCTGCGTTTCGATGGCGATGAAACGCTAAGGCGCCCGTATGCTGTGCGATGTCAGTGCACAGGTGGTTGAAATTATTTCCGAGCCCTCCACTAAGGCACTTCTTTCTCAAATTCTTGTTTAAATCCCTCTTTTATCCTTTCCCTTACGGCGTGGTTCAGGTGTCCGCCGATACGTGAGCCAGGTACTGCGCCATTTTCTTTCCCCAGAAACAGTTTTCATTTTTTATAGCGAGCTAAGATGCGACCCTCACCCCGGACCTGGACAGGGCGCAATCCACGACAATCAGACGCCTACAAACAAATGCAATTTCTAGCTCCTACTGATTATGATTAATCAATAACCGTGAATAAGACCCCGCATGCCCGCACTGCGGTGATGGCACACACGCCACCCAAGACCATATTTTGTGGGATTGCGCTAGCAAACCCTCTTTGATGACACTCTTGCCAGCTCCTGGAATGGGACAAACTCTTGGCCAGTTCAAGAAAACAACGCAACTGGCGCTCATCATGCGAGCTTGTCGCCTCCGACTGGAGGCCACCCTGGACTCGCCCCGGTCCCAACTAATCCCTTCCATTTCGAGGCAGTAAAGTTGTAGCCACCCACCACCTTCCCTTACGGCGCAGTTCGGGTGTCCACCGAGATAAGTGCGACATTTACTGCGCCATTTCCTCGCCTAAACACCAATTTGCTGCATTTTTATGAAGGGAAAACGCTAAGGCGCACGTGTGCTGTGCGATGTCAGGGGTGATTTAGATCTCCAGGTAGTCTAAATTAATCTGGAGCTCTCTACTACGGCAGCTCTTCCTTTCTTCTTTCACTACCTCCTTTGCCCTTTCCTTACGGCGTGGTTCTGGTGACCAACTATATATGAGACAGATACTGCGCCATTTCTTTTCCCCAAAAACCAATTATTATTATTGCTATTATTTGAAAAAGTCGAATAAGTAAAAATTGCGGCTAAGAGAAAAAGAAGAAGCAAGAGGTATATGAGCAGAAGCCTTGGTCAGAAATTGATTTTTTGGAGGGAATGGAAATGGCGCAGTATCCGTCTCATATATCGGCGGACAGGCCGTAGCGGAGGGCTCCGGAAAAATCTCGACCACCTGGGTATCTTTAACGTGCCCTGACATCGCACAGCCCACGGGCGCCTTAGCGTTTTGCCTCCCTAAAAACGCGGCCGCCACAGTCGGGTTCGAACTAGGGAACTCCGGATCAGTAGCCGAGCGCCCTAACCACTGACCGCAGGTCCTTGGTCTGAATGTCCCGGATTTGTGTGTCTCTCTCTCTGTCTGCATGAGCGAGCGATTGTGGCCCATCTCGAGCCAGTGGGCACGGCTCAGGCTTCCCTTTCCATTCTTCCTTCTTGCAGTCACAAGAGCAACACAAGGGGATGCCCTTGGCGGCCGCGATGCGAGGTGGCTCGTGGGTTAGTTCGTTCCCGAGGCCTACCGATCAGGCGTTGAGACCACCGCTTTTCGTCCCGGCCCGTCGTCCACGAAGCTCTGCCGTCCTCGGAACTAGGGTCCTATCCTCGGTCCTAGGGTCCTTGGAACTAGGGTCGGCAGGCCTGCCGAATTATGTGCCGGGTTGGATAGCGCCACTCGCCCCCAGTACACTATAACAGATAGTATGGGTGTCAGGTCAGCAGGGGGTTGAGGGGAACGAGGCCGCTCACGCGGCTGTCCAAGCGTTCCTTCCTCCGGGCTCCACTCGATCCCCCGGAGCCACCGCAGATCATACCAATCCTTCTAATCTCTTACTCGGATATAACAAACCATCTACGCCTCTCTGCAGGCGGCTGCGTTTCGATGGAGGCGAAACGCTAAGGCGCCTGTGTGCTGTGCGATGTCAGTGCACGTTAAAGGTCCCCAGGTGGTCGAACTTATTCCAGAGCCCTCCACTACGGCACCTCTTGATTCCTTTCTTCTTTCACCCCCTCCTTTATCTCTTCCCTTACGGCGTGGTTCAGGTGTCCAACGATATATGAGGCAGATACTGCGCCATTTCCTTTCCCCAAAAACCAAGTGGTGGTGGTTGTTTATTAAAATAATAGTAAAAAGGAAGGAAAAGATTTTTGCTAGCCCCGGTATCTGCCATCGATACTGAAGCACTTGAGCTGGGGCAGTGGAAATAAAGGATAGCAGGCAGAATAGAGAAATGAAATCAAAGAGGTTAGGGGACAGGAAGAGAGGATAGGGGGAGAAGTAATATGTACAAACTATTTACACAATAAATTATTATTATTACGCCTCTGCAGGAGGGTACTCCCGGGACACGCAAAAGTCTCGACAGAACCTAGGAGTGCCACCTTAGACAGCTCTAAACTCGGTCTTTCTTAAACCGCGTCACACTAAAACACATATGGACCCTACATTCACGGGCAGGTTGAAATTCTGCGGGCGATATGCAGACCTATACCACATGGTGTGAGCCAGCCAGTACAATACACATATAGCCGTTACAAGTCAAGCCAACTAGGGAGGGTTGGAAGGCGGCCGTGTCCGGCTGTGACCTGGAGGCCCAACAAGCCCTGGTCCAGAGAGCGCGGGCACCGGCGGAACCAATGGCATCCCGGAATAGGGAACTTTCTGACGGGCTAGTTGGTACATCTGTAGGTACTGCCACCCAGCGCAACAACCATCCCCCATTTCACATTCCTAATTTATTACAGTGCAGGAAATAATGTTTTATTCTCCTCCTTTTCCACCGGAACCCTCCACTACGCCACCTCTTTCTTGCTCTCTTCTTTACGTCCGTCCTTTATCCCTTCCCTTACGGCGCGGTTCAGGTGTCCGCTGATATATGAAACAAATACTGCGCCCACCCTCCGCGGTGGCTCAGTGGTTAGGGCGCTCGTCTACTGATCCGGAGTTCCCTCGTTCGAACCCGACCGCAGCGGCTGCATTTTAATGGAGGCGAAACGCTAAGACCCCCGTGTGCTGTGCGATATCAGTGCATGTTAAAGATTCCCAGGTAATCGAAATTACTCAGGAGCCCTCCACTACGGCACCTTCCTCGTCCTTATTTCTCTCGTTCCCTTCTTTCTCGTTTTCCTTACGGCCTTACAGGTGGCCCAATATGAGAGACTGATACTGCGCCATTTCCTTTCCCAAATACCAATTTAAATTTTTATTTTTACATTCCGCAGGTGGATGCCACCGCATACAGACAGACAGAGAAAAACTTTATTTGGCAAGTGAGTTTTAGACCGTGCTGGGTCCCCGGGCCACTGCGCGGTCGCGCACTGCATCAAGTCATGCGTAGGACATGACGTTGGCAGCCCGAGTCACCGCCGCAAGATATCGGTGGACACCCGAACCGCGTCGTAAACGAAAGGTTAAAGGAAGGAGTTAAAGAAGAAAGGAAGAAAGAGGGGCCGTAGTGGAGGGCTCCGGAATAGATCCCTCCTGACATCGCACAGCATATGGGCGCCTTAGCGTTTTTCCTCCATAAAAAAGGAGCAAATTGGTTTTTAGGTGAGGAAATGACGCAGTAACTGTCTCACTTATCACGGTGGACACCCGAACCGCGCCGTAAAGGAAAGTGGTGGGTGGTTACAATGTTACTGCCTCAAAATTAGTTGGGACTGGGGCGAGTCCAGGTTGGCCTACAGTCGGGGCGACCAGCTCGCGTGATGAGGGTCAGTTGCGTTGTTCTCTTGAACTGGCCAAGAGCTTGTCCCATTCCAGGGAGCTGACAAGAGTGTCATCGGAGAGGGTTTGCTAGCGCATTCCCATAAAATATGACCTTGGGTGGCGTGTGTCCCGTCACCACAGTGCGGGCATTCACGGTTTGTGATTAATCATAATCGGTAGAAGCTAGGAATTGCCTTTGTTTGTAGGTGTCTGAGTGTCGTGGATTGCGCCCTGTCCAGGTCCGGGATGAGGGGCGCATCTTAGCTCGCGATAAAAAAAAACTTTAAATTGTTTTTTTTTTTTGGGAAACGAAATGGCACAGAATCTGTCTCACATATCGGCGGACGTACACCTGAACCACACCGTAAGGGAAGGGATAAAGGAGGCAGTGGAAGAAGAATTTAAGAAAGAGTTGCCATAGCGGAGGGCTCGGGAATAATTTCGACCACCTGGGGATCATCATCATCATCATCAAAACGTTTATTTCCACCGAAATGAAACTCCTTTTCGGACCCCCCGGCACGCAGGCCTAAGGGAGCCCTACTTAGGAGCCTCGCAAACTAAGGTCTGGTGAAGACACATTGTCGCTTCACGGCCTCAGTCGCCAGGCGGATGGCTTGTCGCTGCTTAGCGGGGTCCTCGCTCCGCAGCAAGGTCTCCCAGGCTTCTCTGTCTTCTATCTTTTGCTCGGCGCCCGGGCTTCCAGCACATTCCCATATGACATGGTCGAGAGTGCCCCTCTCCCCGCACGTTATACAATATTGGTCGTTCTCCTCTTTGGAGATTGTGATGTATACCCAGAAGGGGCTTATATGATTCCCCCCTTGCAATCTTCTCCACGCAATTGCCTCCTCTGTTGCGAGGGAACGGTCGGGCGGCGGATAGACCCTCCTGCTCAGCTTATAATGTTCCGTGATGTCGTGGTATCAAAGTAGGCCATCTTTCATGTCTGTGCGAGAGGGCTGCTCTGCGGCCGCCCGGTGATAGAGAGCTCGGGCAAGCTCGTGTGCAGCCTCATTTCTTGCAATAGACTCATGCGCTGGGATCCATATTATCTCTATGTTACGTTCTATCGGCCTCGCCTCGAGGACGTGTTTGGCCTCTTCCGAGATTCTTCCTTTCGCGAAGTTTCTTACTGCAGTTTTGCTGTCACTTAAAATCGTCGTGGCCTTGGTACCGACGCAAGCGAGCGCTATCGCCAACTCTTCCGCCGCATTGGCATCTCTTGTGCGGCTCGAAGCCGCTACCGTTGGTACTCCTGCCCCGTCGACCACAGCGGATACAGCCGCCCCGTGCTGTCCGCACGCCGCGTCTACGTACGCCACCTGGTCTGCGGGTCGCTCCTTCAGCTTCCTCTCATAGGCCTTAGCCCTATGTTCTCGCCTTTCCTTGTTATACACGGGGTGCATGTTCCGCGGCATAGGTGGGACGCATATCTTGGCCCTGATTCCTGCCGGGATGTTTACCATCTTGTGCGTGCTACTTTCTGGCCGGATTCCTACCCATTCGAGTATTGTCCTGCCCGTTTCAGACTGGCCGAGCCGTTCTAATTGGGATATTCTCACCCCCTCTGCCAGCTCAACCCATCTGTTGTGTACCCCCATTTTTTCAAGCCGCGCCGTCGACGTAGATGTCGGGAGTCCCAGAGCTCGCTTGGCGCATTTCCTCAATTTCCTGTCTACCTTCTCTATTTCTGCCTTGTTCATGTTTAGGTACGGCGTCGCGTAGCAGATCCGACTTATTACGTACACCTGGGGATCTTCAACGTGCACTGACATCACACAGCACACGGGCGCCTTAGCGTTTCGCCTCCATCGAAAGAAACGCAGCCGCCGCGGTCGGATTACAACCCTGGAGCCGAACCATTTTTGTGGCTTCTTGCGATTCCCCCCGTGTCACTCAGAACTGAAGCTCGAGGTAGTTCACCGAAAGGCATAGCGGTTATTGCTGGGCCTTGCCACTTGCAGCTGCAAATGACTTGGTGAAGCTAGAGCCACAGCGCCTGTAGTACAGCCTTTTGTCACAACTTCTGCGACTTGTCGGAACAGCGGCCCCTGCTGCGCCGTTTACACATTGTGAACAAAATTATACAGATGAGGTTGGAACACTCCATGACAAGCGCGACCAGAACGAGCTGCGCTGTGCGGAATTAGGGCATACATACCACGGCTGCCTGCGGGTATACACACATGACTGAGTTAACAGAGAAGCACGGAATTCGACGCAAGCATTTTTTATGCCTGAAAAACACAAGAGGGGTTTGAAGATTTTATTGACCTAGTGCTGCCACGCACGAGGAAATGATATTTAATCAACTGCTGCGCAAAAATGCATTTCTCTTCCTAGGGTAGGTAGGGGGGCCGGTTGAAACATTAAATGTTATTCTGTATTCTGTAATCTGCATGACATTTATTCGTCCGGCGCTAAATGCAGTCAATATTAAAGGGAAGCAAGCAGAAGTGATAATCACGAACTACGAGCGAGCAGTTCAGCGCCTTCGAAAACCTGCGGAAAAAGCCACGATTCTCTCTCTGGGACCACATCATGTTTCAGAAGCTGGAATAAACGTTGACGTTCAATCGGTCCCGTCACACATCGCGGAACGAGAGAGCTGATGGTCTCGCCAGTTTGGCCCATACTTATAAGGCGCCTTTGACTCTGGCGAACGACCATAGGCAGCACTGCGTTGTTGTAATTCGCAGCCATTTTGTGTCCTTCTCGCCCAACATCTCACACCTTTCAGCAGTCGAGCATCGGACCTCGCTGTTCCGGCTACGCACAGAAGCTCATGGACGACAGCCTGGTTACGCAAAGTAGGCCTCCTCGCGTCCCCGATTTGCACTGTGGCAAGTTCAAGCAGACCAAGGACACATCTTGTAGAAATGTGCCAAGTGAAGGAACGCACGAAATAATAGGAACCTAGCGTCTTTGGCAAAGGTAGCCAGTCTGCGTGGTTTGCTTCATGTATTCGAGTGCTTGCGGCTTACCTAAACATCAAAAGGCCTTAAAAAGTGAGGAAAAGGGTTTGCCTTTGATTGCCGTGATTTATAGCTTGAGGGAGGAATAGAAGGAGAGATAGAGGGTTTATTGATAGGAAAGGAAGAGAGGTTGGCCTGAAAAATATATATCTGGCCTGCTACTCTGCTCTGGGGGACGGGAAGAGAAGATAAAAGAAGGTCACGATGGGGGACGATGATGATGGGAGGAGGCAGATGAAAAACTACTTTAAAAAAAACAAGGAGGAGGGATAAGTGCTCCATTACACTATACGACTGAGAAACAGATCATGCAGCCTGGTCGAGGTACTCGCAGCAGTACAGAGGATTTTACATGACTTCCTGGGTTTAGTCAGACTACTGGGTGTATTTAGCACTGCCAGTGTAGAGTCATGGGGACTACTTTGATTATGGACTCCGCTAAGTAGCTTTTTCTCCTTTCTCTTTTTGTCTTCTCGCCATAGAGAGTGTTTGTACGTGCGAATGCCCAGTGGTAAGCTAAACATGGCTTCTTTATTCTTGAAACAAAATTGGTCGTGTTGCAGATTTACTGAAGCCGCGTGCAATATTTTAAACGGAAAATGATTAAATTTGTTTTAAAAGAATGTGGACAGCGTCCCACAAATGAAGCGCACTCCATTAATTCGGCGTTCGTAACTCTTGCAGCCTACTAACTACAGACGCTGTTTCCTACACAGCAGGCAGCTGCTGAGGCGGGAGACGCACATCGATTTCATCGCTTGAATAGAAAGAATTTTATACACCTTAAACTGCAGAGTTGTAGACCATGACGACAAACTAACAACAGTGGCGTTTTTTGTTTTCGTCATTTTGACGATTATCGCTCTTTGAAGGCATCGAAGATTGACCAATCCGCGAGGAGAGACGACGAAGAAGCTGTGACGTCGATGCCGCGTGGCGCGTGCCAGCCAAGGAGGCTATATAACAGCACATCATTGGAACGCCTCAGACGAACGACAGCGGGTCTACGTGTAGGATGCAAGCAGCCATGGCTCTCGTGGAACGTAGGTGCTCCGGAGATGTACGAGTCTGCGAATCCTTGCTGCTCGGACCTGACAGGGCCTCCCAGTTCCTCTGCAGGTGGTCGCGGGTGACTGGGCCCCTACCGTGTAGCGGCCCTTTCCTGCTTCGATGCCTGCGCTTCCGCTGGCATCGATGCAACCTAAGCAGCCCAAGCGACACGCACCACGTCATCGCCTGCCTGGCTGCACCCAACACTGAGGGCAGCGTCTCTCGCTGAATTCTGAGGTGAGCATAAACTGCTGCAAGCACGTTGCTGTATCTGGCGCAGGTTTTTATTTTCTGTGCATAGCTGAGAGTGATTTCGTGTGGTCCTTCGGATATTCGATCTGCGTCTGTCTTGTCTCCTGTCTAGTCTACCATTTCTTTTTCTGTGCTTTCTTTCCACGCATTCCGGTGGGCAATCATGCCAAAATTGCCGATTTATCGCACGTTCGAAGTTTGTAACAGCTGGCTAATTGGCTGTGCGTGTTTGAGAGTCCGCCCAAATTAGCCTAATATCTCTAAAATAGATCCTACGTGTAGGAACGCGGCGTAACGGTTTTAACGTCTCCGAGCGTCACATGAGCAGTGAGGGACATAGTAGCGGCGGCCCTCGTATTAATTTAGACCATCGATGGTCCTTCAACGTTAAGCCACAAGGGTGCCCGTGTGTGCCTTAGGATGAAAAACCGTAGCCCCTTGGAACAGAGGGGACAAGAAAAAGGAAGAGCAGTGCCGAGCCAGGTATCGAGCGCGTGCTGTCGAGCAAGATAGCGAGCGCGTGCTGCAGAGCCAGGTAAATAGCGCGTGCTCTCGAGCCACGTATCGAGCGCGTGCTCTCGAGCCAGGTATCGAGCGCGTGCTCGCGAGCCAGGTAGCGAGCGCGTGCTGCCGAGCCAGACGCCGTTCGAATTTTGGGGCTGAGCAGCCTAGGCGTGCCGACTGTGCAAGGTTGCCTTTGTCTGTGGTCGCTGCCCCAGGAGCCACCCGGGCCGAGCCAACTGTTCGAGGTGTTCGAATCCGAGAACGTGGTTTTCGGAGCCAGCGGTGTCGTGCTGGCAGCGCTGAGCTGACCTTCCAGAAGCGAGCCGGGACGATCCGACATTGTGCCTCTGGACTTAGCCCTATTCGAACAAAGCACCGGCATCGCGACCCGAACGACCACCGTGGGACTTCCTGCGAAGGTGAGCCGCACCTTTATAATAGAGTTCATTTTTTGTCCCTTTCAGTGAATATGTTCTGTGTCCTGTAATTGGTTCGCAAACGTCTATTGGATCCGATAATAGTGGTCTGGTTCCTTGGCGCGTCCATGGGTGAGAGCTTCGCCACGAACATGCACTGCGTGTAGCAAGAAGGATTCGTATTCAGCTGTAAGCGCCGTGGATAAAGCAAACCAAACCTCTCTTCACTGCCACCCTCCTCCCTTTCCGCACGACAGGGTTGAGGCGTGTACCAAGAAGTGTTACTTCGCCTTTCATTTTCTTGATTACCGAAATTATTGAGGCGTCGGTGAATGCGGGAAATGAGAGCGTTCGCTGGATGTGGACAATGCTAAACACAGTTGGTTGACGCCTTTTGACTTTGGGGGCGCACCTCACGTCTTTGCTCCGCGTCGCAAACGCGAACTTCGATTTCCCGGCGAGCCTCGCATTTCCTATCGGCGCTTCGTTCTTGCGTGCTTTTAAGGCTGCGAGCCAACAGCGCGGCAGAGGATGTGCTGTTAAGCGAACGCTCTTGCCAGACTGCCGAGGCTCTGGCCTGTGCGTGTCGCCAAGTGGCGCGTGGCCAGCTCAAGTTTTTGCACGACGCTGTTCCGCTTCAACCATGGCATTGGGCTCGAATGACACATAGCATGTCGACGCGCCGCGTAGCAGCGCGTGTGTATGCGACACTGCGTCGCTTTAGACGCCTGCATCGAGCGTCTGCGATTGGCCGTCGACGTGAGTGCAGTGCGTACACGATTCTGTAATGCACGATGACGTCCGGCCTGTGTCACCTGCGGATGACACGTCCCTCAGCCGCCGCCGCCGCTGCCGAAACCGAGCGCTTGCCTGTTATAGTACGCCGTCGGCGTGTGTGTTCTTTGACGTTGGCGTTGACAAAGTTCTAGACTCCGATGATTTTGAGGAAAGGAAGGGAGCATAATCGGCTCCCTGGGCGAGTGGACGCCTCAATCGCGCTTTGATGTACTGTATACGTGGCGATGGTGAGAGGTGTGGGCTCCATCCATTAGCGCTGACAGAGTTGTTGCAGACACGCGGAACTGCAGCCATAGGCCGCAGCGTTCTTTGGGTGACGATCCTCTCGCTATCAACCATCAATTTACTGCCACCTGCCAGGGTGTCAGGGTGCGCGCGCTGCCTATCCAGAGTGCGGGAAGCACTCAACGTTAGACACCAAGCCACGTATACTAGCCTGGTACAAAGCAGCTTTCGCTCTCTAACCAGGTTCAGCAGTAGTTAAACCGCAGCTAATTTTTTCTCCTGTTTGTTTCATTGTATGGTTTATAAAGATTAACGTCCCGAAGTGACTTAAAGCTATTAGGTACTTCGTAGTGAGAGGCTACGAAAATTTCAACCACTTGGGGTTCTTTAACGCGCACTGATGTCGCACAGTACACGGGCCTCTAGAATTTCGCCGCCATCGTAATTGACCGTCGGGGCCGAAATCATTGTCCACGATCTGCTTTATACATAGTTTTCATCACCGCGCAGTTTAGTGTTTCACCAAGTGAGCGGTTACTGCGCGGTTTCTTTTCATAATAATTGGTTTTGGGGGAAAGGAAATGGCGCAGTATCTGTCTCTTATATAATTGGACACCTGAACCGCGCCGTAAGGGAAGGGTAAAGGAGGGATATAAAGGAGAAAGGAAGAGAGAGGTGCCGTAGTGGAGGGCTCCGGAATAATTTCTACCACCTGGGGATCTTTAACGTGCACTGACATCGCACAGCACACGGGCGCCTTAGCGTTTTTCCTCCATAAAAACGAAGCCGCCGCGGTCGGGTTCGAACCCGGGAACTCTGAATCAGTAGTCGAGCGCCCTAACCACTGAGCCACCGCGGCGGGGGATTTCTTTTCTTCAAAAACCATTTTTGAGGCGTTCGCCATTATGTGAGAATTCCATGGTTTGCACACTACTCTCCTGACATGGTTTGGAGCGATGCTCAGGTGCTGTTGAGATCATTTCTGCTTTTGGTACAAGGTTAATAGAAGGGGATTTGAGAGATGATGCTGAATCGGGGTTTTGCGGGCCGCTACTAAAGAATATCCTCTATAAAGAATAGAACTATGTAGGGAAGGTTTCAGACTTCCCACATAGATGCCAGCCAGGAGTTTTTGGACCTTAGCGGTGGGTTCAGCCAGTCGGATGGTCTTCAGATGAAGAATTGGCAGTGGCTTAGCTCAGCATCGCGAGGATACACGTAGCGAGAGCTGTAGTGCTCCACTCGTTACGCATGTTGTCGAGTTTGTTGTTGTGACTTAAATGTTAAGCATTGAAGAAGTATTCGGTGAGACACATTGTTCATTTATTCAGTTGTTTTGACAGAGATAAACATTGCCCGATGATCGGTAAAGTAGCAGGCAGTTGTCTCAATGCTGCCTACACAGTATTTAGACTGGTTGCTTTCTCTCATATACACAAGGTCAGTCCTTCCGGTCGAGGCTGGAGTACCCAGATTCGAACCCGACCGCGGCGGCTGCGTTTCGGTGGAGGCGAAACGCTAAGGCGCCCGTGCACTGTGCGATGTCAGCACATGTTAAAGATCCCCAGGTGGTCGAAATCATTCCGGAGCCCTCCACTACGGCACCTATTTCTTCCTTCCTTCTCTCAGTCCCTCCTTTTATCTCTTCCCGTACGGCGCGGTTGGTGTCCGCCGATACAGTGAGACAGATACTGCGCCATTTCCTTTCCCCCAAAACCAAATTTTCATAAAACGCTGGTGCACTTTCATGCGTTCGTCTGAACGTTAGATGCAATCCATGGAACGACTGTCGTGGAGATCGACACCGTGGATCGCGGCCGTAAGGCTAAGTTGGTTTTTGGGGAAAGCAAATGGCGCAGTATCTGTCTCGCACATATGCGGACACCTGAACAGCGCCATAAGGGAAGTGATAAAGTAGGGACTTCGTAAGAAAGAGCGGCGGCGAAGCGCGCGGCGCACCCAGTCCTCCTTCCCGGTTGCCATGGTAACGGCGCATGCGCACAACTGGTCTCGCGTGTACTGCGAAATACTCTACTGATAGCCTAGTGTAGCTCCCGCTACAATATCCGCATCGGCGCTGAGGAGTATGATCGCCCTTTGGTCTAAAGATTTACGCTTCCCTCAAAGGGAGCCTGAGGGAATTCCCTGGGAATGGGATTGAGATGAGCTGTAGCTTTACATAGCTTACACTGGTACACATACTGCGCCATTTACTTTGCCCAATAATAATAATAATAATAATAATAATAATAATAATAATAATAATAATAATAATTGAGTTTTGGGGAAAGGAAATGGCGCAGTAGATGTATATCATCTCTGCGGACACCTGAACCGCGCGGTAAGGGAAGGGATAAAGGAGGGACTAACAGAAGAAAGGAAGAAAGATGTGCCATAGTGGATGGCTCTGGAATAATTTCGACCACCTGGGGAGCTTTAGCGTGCAGTGATGTCGCTCAGCACACGGGCGCCAATGCGTTTTGCCTCCATCGAAGCGCTGCCGCCGCGGTCGGGTGCGAGCCGGGGTACTCCGCTCAGTCATCGAGCGCCTTAACCACTAAGCCACCGCGGCGGGCAGGCAGTAGCGTCCACCTAAAAATTCAGGCAGTTATGCGGCTTTGTTTTTCTAAAGCCCAAGGGATGTTGATTTTGAGGAAAGGGAAAGCTCATAAATCTTTCCCTGGATCTGTGGACACATCGCGGTGTGTGACGGTAGTCTCCATCTGGAAAAAACCGTCGGGCTTTCTCTCAATATTTCGTACCTAGCAATGCTAAAGCACCAGATATTTTACTACTACCCTCCGTAGCTTCTTCGCCGTGTGCACGAGTTTGACCTTGAACCGAGTAGAAACCACGTGACAGCTATGACGTCACTCAGCAAGCCGTCACCGAAACCAAGCGCTCGCTTCTGTTTCGATATGCCGACGGCTTTTGTTGTGTTCATTGGCGTTGGCTCTGATGAAGTTCTAGACTGCGATGATTTTGAGGAAAGGAAGGGGCATAACTGGCTCCCTGAGTCTGTAACGGTCGCTTATATCTCGGTGGACACCCGAACCACGCTGTCAGGGAAGGCTTAAAGGAGGGAGTGTAAAAAGAAAGAAAGAAAGAGATGGTGGAGGGATCTGGAATAATTTCGACTACCTGGCAATATTTAACATTAACTGACATCGCACAGCACACAGGCGCCTTTTTGCGTTTCCTCTTCATCGAAGCGCGGAACTGCAGCTATAGGCCGCAGCGTTAATTGGGTGACCAACCTCTCTCAATCAACAATTAATTTAACTGCGACCTGCCAGGGTGGCAGGGTGAGCGCACCGCCTATCCAGTATGCAGGACGCTCTAAACGTTACAGACGCCGAGGCGCTGCGATGAAGCTGTTATGAGCACAGACGCTTCACACTGCTTAATCGTAATGTTGAAACGAAACAGGAGAGCGAAAACGTAGTTTCTGCTCTGCAGCTTAAGTAAGCATTTGATTCCTTGTAACGCGGTCGCACTTGCGCTCCAGCGACATGTTAGCAGGAAAGCGAGTGACCACGCTGAGCACGTTAATTCTGGCTATGCGTAATATAGGTGCCTTCGTTGTAAGCTCAGATAACTGAGACTATAAAAACCGCTCGTATAATCACTTCTGAACATGCTGGACAAATTTCTAATGAAACATCCCACTGAATATATTGGTGAAAAAGTTACATTATTTATATTTTGTTAGCAAGCATACCACGCGAATTTAAAATGTATTTAAAAGCTTCTTGATAACTTACTTTTTTTTCTGCGCCCTAGAAGGCTGAAAACGAACCATCAATAAATCGATGAGCACAGTTTGGCGCTCTGGTACGGTTTGCCTGATTTCTTTGTTCAACTCTGCCGATCTACAACCAAGAGATTATTTCCCATGAGCGCTACGTGGCATTCAATGTCCCGCAGTTGGACGCATGCTATGAGGCAGGCCCAAGGCTTGAACTCCCAATTTCAACTTTACTGAACTTGTATGACGCCTAGTTATGCTAATGGGACAGCACAAAGGCGCGTTTCGTGCTCTACCTCCGCCAAAGCGCGTCCGCTGCTGCTGGGAGTGAATCCCACTACTTTGAGCGGGAAGCGCGCCCAGGCAGCACAGAGCATCGGACCATTGTTGAACATATTTTGGCCAAGACCGGTCTTACAAAAGACCAGGCTTTGGCGATATATTACGAATGTTAGGCCGATGCCCTGTGCTGCTAGGGCAGTGGCGGCTGGTCAACATTAAGCGTACTGAAATGGGTTGGCGCTTCGTTTTTGCAGTTCTACAGATCACCTGTGGCGAGGCCTGCAGACTCAGCTGCGGACGGACCTTTGCCAAGCCGTCCATGTCCATTTCTTGACATCTCCAGAGCGCCAAGAGACTGTTGCTCGGTGGCCTTAGCAGCACTTCTCCTGTTCTCTTTGTTCGCGGGTGTCCGCGCCCCTGGCCGTTCCCCCAAGGCGGCACTGGTGCTGTTCCTCATGCCTTTGGTGGCCTCCAACCTCGCTGCCTACACCGACACTCACCGCAAGTATGATCATCTGAGAAACTGACCCAACACCTGACAACGCATTATCACACAAAAACCAGCAACACTGTGTCCACAACAATACAAGCAGTACAAGCGCAGAAACAGCCAAGCCAACGAGGGAGTGCATCCAAGGAATATAGGGAACAGGTTTCATCGAATGCGTGTGCACAACCACGTTAAACATCACCCTGAGACACAACAGCCACCACAGCAAACAGCTACAAGTACAGGTTGCGCAACCACTGACACAATCACACCACCTGATGTTAAAAATATTACCACCAGAAAGATTGCAAAGACAGCAAAGACAACATTCGTGATGTCCACGGGACCTTATTGCAGCAATGGCACGAACAACGCCGACACAAAAGTTCACAAACCTATTTCAAAAGTAATCAAGGATTTCCACCAAAAGAAACAATCCTGCAAAGTTACACATTCCACACTGCTAATGTGACACATACTACACAGCGTACTTAACGTTTCAGAGATCAACTGCTGGAGTGAAAGTAGTTGAGTGGCCCGCGCTCACTTACTCAAATCCTTACCAAGAGAAACGCATCGTAAGACTCACTTCGCAAGATTTCACAGATCGCCCTATCCTTTTGCTGTTGTTATCACACAATTACATAATCTTGCCAGGTTATGGATTGCGTTCATAGCAGTGGGACCTTAAAGAGCATATAGCGTTTTTTTCGCGGTTTTTTGCTGAAACCTTGCCACAGACAAGAGGGCTCCGTAGCCATGCACGGTGGGAGGAAACTCCCCGTCCGCTTGCTCTTGGCAAGGCCTTCAATTTGCTTGTTTAACTGCAGTTTGTTTTAAACCTGCATATAGTTACCTATGTAGGAATGCCTTAGTTTTACATTTTCTGTGCGCTGGGATTTTAATCCTATTATACGTAGTATATGTGATAATTTCATTCTATTTCATGTAATATGCCAAGAGCAACCACTTAATGAAACATCGTTTTGGCGCTCTTTGGCCTAAGTTTCACTTGCACAATAAAACCAAAGCTAGCACAATATGACTGCTCAGCTAGAACTAGAGTGGGAACCTCAACGATCGATACGGCAGGACTCATTAAGAAGTCTCTAAAACTATACCGTTGCATGGCGGCCACTAAGATGATCAACCCATGCAAACGACAACCACATCACCAGGAGCATCCCTATCCCATAGACTTAAGGCTTAAGTGTAGCAGGGTGACGTGGCTTGGGAGCCAAGCCAAGAGCAGTCAGCACGCCGAAGGTTGTTTACGCCCAGCTTTTAACTAACGGCTGTTAAAGGTGTCTGCTCAGAGATCCAATGGGTCCAGCGTTAGTCCGGCGGATTCATTGCAGCTAGATCCGAAACACCCTTCCTTGGCTCCCACAGCGGTGCTCCTATTGTTCTTCTTGCTAGTGGCTATTAATGGCGCGGGGCGGCGCTGATACTATTCCTCATGTTCGTGGCATCCAACATACCCCCACCCCCAACACACAGACACACCTTACATGCACCACAACCTTGGATATAAGTATGTTAAACGTGAGACACCAAAGCAATGGCACTTCACAAATAAATGGACACAGAGCAGCTTCAAAGCAAACAGACAACAGCTTCAAACTAAAGCATTATTGGTATGAGGAGAGCTAAGAATTGGACCAGGTAGTGATGCGAAGCAACGACACCTCAGCACAGACACAAGTAACGTTATACAGAAAACTACACAAACGGCACGAGTACATTCTAAACATCAAGACTACAGAGAGAAGAATCACGAACGCCACTGCTGCCGATTTTAAGTCACCGCAGGGAACAACCTTTATACTGAAGTCCTAAGACGGCTAGCTCACAAAACGACCAAAGGCTATGCAAGCTGCATACGTTTATTAACGATCGAAGCTACAGACACAAGCACCACGAAGACCAGTGCTACGATTACGCTACTGGAGGGCACAACCGTTGACACGATGAAAAGGTTGTGCGCGCTGCGGAATGCAACTCTCCTGGTGGCATCAAGGGTCCGCACCTAGAGATCCCACTGGAAAAGAGGGAACGGTGAGTCCAAACTCAGCCTCATGCACCTTTCAGTCATGACTGCTGACTAGGCCGGCGGGCTAATCCCGGTTTGCAGACGCGTTTCGTGTCATTGGAAGTGGCGCCTGTGATTGAAATGCATCACAGTAATGACGTAATGACGTAAATAAAACAATTTTTTTGCTGTCGGTTTGAATGTGTACAGGCTTCAGGACACTAATTTGAGCTTTCCTTTTGCAGCGCAGCCACCTTTCCACGGTAGTGCTCACCGATGAATAATCTAAACCGTATTTCTTAGCTTGATGTCAGGACGAAGGAGTACGAGAAAGAGTGATTCAGTCTTCGCGAAGTCACGTTAAGACGTTGTGGTAGATAAAGCTCGTGTTAAAAACGACGCAACCAAAGCACAAGAGTTTTGGTCAGCAGATCAGCAGCAAGCGCAACATGTGCCAAATGGCATCATTCGTAATCAGCTTTTGGAAAACCATTACGGCATCCAGTGGTGCGCAGTGCTGAATTATTGCTGCCCACAAGCAGGGAATGTTTTTGCAATTCCCTAAAAGTAAATTTAGACGTCAATTCCCTGCAGGTTATCGGACCCACAGTACTCCTTCTTCCTGTGATCCCGGACCTCTGCTTGCATTAGTGTGCGCAACAAGCCAGCCGAGGCTCCACGGCTATCAAAGACGGCCTATGGACAAGTTGTCCAGACTGCGCTCTGAACACGAGTGCTCTCCTCTTCAAGCTATCGGGCACTGCTCCTGTTTCTCATACAGGCGGAGGTGACTAACAGTCCCGCCTCAAGATCATCTGAACCTCTGCTGTATGCCTGCTGTGCTAGAAGGCGGCCACCATGAGACAGACTTTTCCAGAAAGCGGGAACTGCAGGCACACAGGGGCACACACGGAGGCGACGACCATCGCAGCGACAACCACAACTTCACAGACAACAGCTGCAGTTAGCATCGCTATGGACAAAAGCAGACAAGCAACACAGACATGACGCCACCCCCACAACAGACACGCTCATCGACTGGTGGTAAATGAAGTACAATACTGCATAACATCTGCACAACATCAAAACTCGAGTCGGCTCGGTGAAGACAACTGCTGTGATGCAAGTGCAGTTACGTGAACAAGCCCATCCGGTAGCTCCATAGCTGCTGGTAGTAAGAGTAATGCGCCATCGAAGACTACATGCGGGAAGCAAGGACGGGCACGAGCGTTGAGTCTCGGCAAACGATGTGCAGGGCACGAGATAGCCGTCACTGTGAGCAAAACTTGGTCTTCATGGCTTCGGCAGCGGCGCCATTAGAGGCAGCTCCTTACGGATATCGTCGGGAGTTCAGCAACCGTGAGTTTTTGCTTATTTTCTTAAACGTAGAAAGCAGAAGGAACAAATTCTGTGAGTTCAGGAGCAGCGAGACCACTAAGAAAAAAAAATCTTTATAACCGCAGTCGCCACACAGATCGCAAAGTAGGCGCAGCTGTCACAAACTAGGGCCTACGTACCGATCCAAATATTTTGAAGTGACTCAAACCGTATGATTCCGCGTTTACAGTGCAGGCGCGTCTTCAAGGCAGGTTTTTGCAGTTAAACACCAACGCCACCTACATGAAAGCATGCTTGAGGCGTGTACTGACCCAGGGGCCAAAGTTGTGCACCTTTGCTTTCGAGAAAATGAACTGCATCTACAACGATGACAAAGCCAAACAACCCAATGAACGCCAGCGGCTCATACTCCCGATCGAGATCGTGTCCGTCCGTTACATCACCAACCGGAAGCCGCGCAACGGAGGTGACGTCATACCCACACTTCGACCTCTGCTGATTTGCACAGAAATCGATCTCCAGCCTAAGTAGGCTATAGCGAACACCATGGTGATCCCCAAATTTGGCTCGTGTCACTCCGTAGATTTGACTTCTGCCGATTTGCACCAAAATTGATGTCCATGGTGACCGCCAAATTTGGGCCGGGGTCTGTCCCGACATTTGACCTTGGCTGATCTGCACGAAAATCGATGCTCATCCTAACTCGACTACGGCGAAACGCCAACCCTAAATTTGGCAGGGTCACCCTCATGTTAGCCCACCCACCTCGACTTTCGCCTCGGGGACTTTAGATCGCCAAAGTGCCCCCTAGATTTTCTTTGGTTTTTGAGGAAAGGAAATGGCGCAGTAATTGTCGCATCTTGGTAGACACCCGAAATGCGCCTTAAGGTAAGGAGTAAACGAGGGAGGTAAAGAAGAAAGACTAAAGAGGAAATTGAAAAACATTTCGAGGAAAGGCGCGGCGCATCAGCCGAGCACCTGTGGAACACCGCAGCTGGTTGCCAAGGTTACGTCGCGCGCGCAGCTCTGTCCTCGGAGAGGCACAGCGTAACTCGCTTCCATTAGCTTAGCGTAGCTTTTGCTACAAAATATGTGCCACAGCCGCTGGTGATCACGAGTCCATACGAACTTAATCGCTCTGAAAATGTCATAATTTTAGCCTGTGCCTAAATAAATTAGCGTAGAGTAGAGGCTTTGAAAAACACTGGAAATTCAGGCGCTTGGCACCGTTGTCTCTCATATGCCCTGGCCATGTGCACTGCACTGTATGGAAATGTTTATCCTCAAGCCTTCATCAATATTGCTTTTTTAATGCGTTCAGCAAAAATGTGACTTTCAAGGGCGTCCTCTCTGTTTTATGTAGTATTTATTTAATTACCATTAGCGATCGAGGCCCCTGCATATAATATTCAATTAAAATGCTTATGAGCAAGCAGTCGATAATTTTGGAGCTTGGTGCGTCAAGTCACAGCGCGCTCAAAAATAACCCGGAAAAGTAAATGGGAAAGAGGCTTGCGGCTGCGAATAAAGAAATAACATTAAAGGGAATGCATTGAAAATTTACGGATATTTAGTGGCATCCGGTCGGCATCCGGTCTTGAAGGCAATAATATCAATGTCTGCCACATGCCATTATGGTGTTGAGAAAGAGTGCATAAAAATGTTTATTTTCAGATTAAAACTCTATCGATGATCGATGCGGGGTGAAGCAGCACAAATAGGGACAGTTACTAACATCCTGTTAGGATTCAGTACTGACCAGAATGGCATGTGATCTGAATAGCATATTTTTATCTGTGCTTATTTGTTGTTGGTTTTTTTGAATAAAGGTTTTATCGTTTACCTACCCGAGAAAATCGCTTTGAGGTCAGAGCGCTTTAAAAGATGTCAGTTCAGTTCTTTGAACATACTCCATTTTCTAAAAGGCTCTAATTTTGGAAAATGCACACGTCGCCAGAGTATGCGGTTCAGACAGAGGAAATATCGCACCCCGATTAGAGGAATTCAAGAGCAGAAAGCTGGTATAATGAAACAAGTCATGGCTGACTGTGACTTTGCTGCTATGAGCAAGCGCACTTGGTTTTGTTCTACCGGTGATCCTAGGCGAGGCCCCGTTACACTGCATGAAATTACCTGTGCTCCACGCGGGACCGAGACGGTGAATTCACGCTTCTGTGGCAGACGATATAAAACTCTCTGCTGCTCTTACCACGTACCCTGAAGTTTTACGTGAAAGTTGCCGAGTAATGTGCTGTCCATATCCAAGCACCACTCTGACATCCGCCACCTACGTCGTCCAGTCACTTCCCATTTTCGATGTTTTGCAAATGTGTTAACGAAGGGAAATGAAACCCCCCATACATTTGCGCACAAATAGACCGATGCCTTGCGTAATCTTCTAAAAACAAATTGCGGTGTTTATTCACAGGAGAAAAAAATTAACGCTGTAAAAAGGCAGAATTTTTGGATCCTGAACCGGAATCTTCAATTTCTTGCAGGTAATTGGACCTGGCTCATTGTCACCGACTCACTGGCATTTCTGGAGCTTTCTGGCACAATTCAAGCTTCGAACTCGAGGCGCGGAGTTGTGGCCTTGGTGATGATCGCGGTGGCACACATCCTGTTCTTCATGAATCGGTGAACATAAGCCTCTTGAACAAATACGCTTGGGTGCTCCTCCTGGCGGTTGCTTTGCGCAGTGTAGGCGACTCTAGACATGTACACCACACTGCCAAACAGAACACAGCCCAGCAGAAAATATCTTGCAGTAGACACCAATACATACAACCTGCGCAGGCACAGCCACTCATTGCAGCCACCACAATTTACACGCGAAACTACTTCACAAGACAACTTGCACCTAAAGCACATGCATGGCCCAAGTAGAAAACACCATAGAGATTCAACACCACCGCTGCATACAGAACAGTGGCGCTGTGCTGTCCTTCAAGACTGAGCGATCAATAAGTGATCTCCACCTTTTCAGTGCATTCTCTGTGGCGCCACTGTTGCTGTACTTCTTGACGGTTGCAAGCCGACATTTTGGGGACCCTCTCACCCCTCTCTCCCCCCACACAGACACGTGCACAATGGAAACACAATATCCATCAGACAACAGCATGGGCTAGGTGCCAATGCACCCTTCCTGTACAATCACCGCAGCAGCCATATTTTTAGCTGCAATGACTACACTCATAAACACACCACAAGAATAGCTTTAACCACCGCATGAATACCAGCGACTTCCACAGACAAGCAGCCTTACTAACATCGTTTGTCTGTTAAGAAATTAAGGACTACGGAATATTTTTTCTTCAAGCAGTACCCTGTACGCCCGCACCACATGCACAACGGAATACAACAGACGACAGAGAACGTGTGCTAGACCCAATGCATCAACCCTGCCCAACCACAGTACCAGTAATTCCATCTGCCATGACGTATATGACCACTCCTGCGTCAGGAACGCCGTCATTCCTGCTGTTAATTATGCACCGGTGATTTTCGTCATTGCAGTGCATTCGCTTTGGCGCACCATACATGTTTCTGTCAGCAGTGTGGAGACCCTCTACTCCTATAAAAAGGAGTATCCTCTTAGAAAACTCAGTGTGCGCCTCGTGACGCGGTGGCCGTGTAATTCTCTGCGTGCATTCGCCGGCACTCCTGTTGATCCTCATGGGCGGGAAACACGCCTTTTCAACACATTCACTTGTGTGTCACCAGTTCATGTGCTGTTGCGTGCCGCCTTGTGCCGCACTGGAGAACATAGGCACATAAACTACACTAACAACGTCACAACAGCAACGCATGAAGAATACAGGCACTGAACACTACAAAAGATATGCGTGCGATTCACTACAAGAGTAACGACACGATTTGAAGACAAGTTAATTCCGACTACGACTCCTACAACCTAGACATACAACCCCTCTACTCACAGCCACATTGATCTGTGCTGCCATGACGCCTACACACATGACCACAGCACTATCTCAGCTGTCCCTACCGTACGCGGAAGAGCAATCATTTTAACATCGCCGAAAATTGCGGCATCAATCCTCTTCAACATGGAAGCGGTAGTCTACAACCCCTAAATCTCTGCTCTCATTACGCGAAAACTCTCTAACCAAACAAAGCACCAACATTACAAAAAAAACGGAACCCAACTTCACACCCATGTCACAATCACGATCCATAGTAAAGGGCTATAATGAGATCCCTTGTGCACGAGAGCAGCAGTTGGTATTCGCCGCCAGCACTAAGAACAGAAAACAGCGCAAGAGAACCACAACCTTCGAACAACTGGAATAAACGAGGCTAAAGTTAACGTGGAAGTGTCTTGGACGGAAACAACCAGCCGAACGCAGACCATAAGGACCTACGACCAAAACCAAATACTATAAACTGCACTTTCGGTCGAATTTCGGTGGAGGCGAAACTTTAGAGGCTCGTGTACTGTGCGATGTCAGTGCACGTTAAAGAACACTAGGTGGTCGAAATTTCCGGAACACCTTACTACGGCGTTCCTCATAGCGTCTTGAGAGTTGCTTCGGGACGTTAATTTCATAAACCAAACCAATATAAACATTTATTAGTATTGTCGACTCAAGATTTATGGAAAAGGACATCTGTGTTTGCGACATGCATGAAAGAGAGGCGGACAGATGAGGCTAGAAAGACGTTGGGGATAAGATGGCCGCAGCTGTGGCGGGACAGGGAGGGACACGTTAGAGCTCTTAGGCCTCCTGTGGACGTGGTGCCGCGGTGCCAGTACATCCCAGCCGCCGAGAAGCACCATGAACCCAGATGATTTCACCTAGTGCTACTATCCCTGCTGCAATGACGAGGACTAATTTTGGAGGCGCAACGGCAAGAATGACATACGATGGGAAGCACCCTGATCGCGCCCATGGAACTGACGAGGGCGGGTGCACTCTCTCTGGACTGTCTCTCTGCGGCCCTTCGAGCATCACCGCGGCATGCGATACCAGAGGGAATGCAATGTGGTGAGCTCCTATGCCATCTGGCTTCTTTGTGTGTCGCGTGCTAGAGCTTTATGTTTATAGGAATGTGCTCCAGAAAGCATGTGTAATGCTGATGTCATACTCAAGTGGTCTTCCACAATTACTGACAAGACACGAGTACCATTACTATTCATTACTTATCAACGCCTAGACATTACAGTCATTACAGTCATCCATTAAGATGATACTGGCTGTCAAGCTTTCCGCTAATAGCATAGTGATCCCATAATTCGTCATCCTTTGGGGAGAGTTCCTGACATGGATACCACGAATTGGCGCACTTTGTTCCCTGACTTGTACATAAGCTCCAGCATCGCCACTATGCCTACTGATTCCAGAAAGTGACCCACATGTTATGTACAGTTATCTAAATTTTAATCCACATGTCCAAGCAATGCTTCCTGGATGTGCGCAGATGCGTTGACCACGCTGACGTAATGTAATTCGGTGCCGCGTCAAAAAATGCTCTGATATCCTCCAAATTTCCTGGCATGGAAGGCGTATGACGGGTGTTTTGCTAATTGGACATACTGTATAATACTTTAGCTTTTAAACAGATGATCGCAAAGAAGGCTTCTCTGCAGGTTATCAGTGCAGGCCGCCTGCTGGACACCTACCGCGAGCGGCGTCGCCGTTTATCCAGGCGAAATCTGCGCATGCGTGAGGAATGTGCAGTGTCCCATCCAGGCAGCGACGGAAGTCCGCGCCTGCCCCGGTGTCGAGGTCATCCGCATCAACCCAGATCCTCTTGAGGATGGCGGCCACGCTTCTAGCGACGCTCAGACACAGAACACGACATGACCCTAACCGAAGCAAGCACAAATGAAGGCACCACAATGGAATCAGAAAAAAGAATCAGAACAGCCTTCTGCAATACAGCGAAAACTTGCGACACGATCACGAAACGAAAGCAGAGCCTCGACAAGACTGTTACACCAGTCACAAAGATAACAAACGGCCGAAGACAGCTTAGTCCACCTTAGACAAGCAGCGGCAACGGAACCCGGAACTCTTTGGCTGCCAACACTGCACGTAGCGCGAAGCAAGCGGTAACCGAAGCAGCGTCTGTGCCTCGACTCCTCGATCTGCACCATGGACCTCATCCATGGTCCTCATCCTCTCCATGGTCTGCACCATGGACCTCATCGAAGCCGACCTCTGATGATGATCACTTTGGACGTAGTACCGGTGAGCACAGCATATGTTCTTCGTTTTCGCAAAGCTGAGAAACAGCAGGCAAAGAGATTGAGATAACGGCAAGGTTTTTGGCGATCATTCCTTCACACGCTTGTTTTCTGGCATAGTATAAAAACGCACCCATACAACGCAGAGATAATTTATCATGTTGTAGGAGTGAATGATGGGGTGATGGGTTTTGATGGTGAGAATAGCGTGTACGAGCACTACTATTTCATCGATGCTTTTTATAGGTGCATAACACTCCCTAGTAATAACAATCGCTATGGAAGGCTATGCACTAACCACCGATACTTTTTGTCGGGTGTGTCATTGGCCGGTGCTACGTCTAGCGAATGTCGCTAACAGCTGCTGAGGTTAGGCAGTCCCTGGTAAGCAACAGTAGTTGTTAGAAGTCAAATGTGGTATCTGCGTCCCATTGAGTGTTCAGCGAAGAAGTAGCGCCATTTCCGCTCTTGGGCACCTGGCTATTGTCGGTTCTTTTTTTTGTAACTAATAGGCCTTACTGCTCAAAACAGTACAGTATGCAGGGACGAATCACGCACCGTATTGTCATTTATCCTCAGCATATCATATGAACGTTGTGTTACTCGGACGGCGAAGTCTGTGCAGAATTTGTTTAGAAGGCTTACAAGTCGCACTGATAGCGCCATGGAACCTGTGCTCTAAGTTTCTCAATTTGTTGCATTAGGAGATCTTTTCTTCCCATCAGTTCTAGTCGAACGCACTCGAGTAGCCTGCATTAAATTTAGCACGTGTTTGAATTTATGACGTCATTATCGAAAAACAGTCAAACCGCACTGTAAACTCTGCAGATTGCAGATCCCTAACCCAAGAAATATTTTCGCTCACAGTTAGAAGAGAGTTCACGAACCATTAGAAATGAAGAAACGTGGGAGGCTTTGATGCCCAGCTTGGACCTAGATAAGCAAAAAGAAATCAATCAAGCCCAAGCAGCCAGCCGCCAGGTTGCAATGGATCTTTTCATACTCCAAGACTTTGAGCTTAAAACGTCCTCAAATTTGGTTCAAGAAAAAGTTTCTTCACTCTCTCTCTCTCTCTGGGGCGTGTGGTACTTGGGTTATGATGCAAGGCGTAGCGTAGATATTCTACCTGTTTTTTTTTCAGGGTTCGATCATGTGCCTTTAGGTAGAAAAGGTTGCGTTCTTTTCAGTGCATCTATAAGGTGACCACCATTCTGTTTTGCAGGTTTTCGTGCATCTAGGAATACCGAGCAGCAGGGCCCAGATCACCTCTGCCGTGGTTTCTAGGATTAGCTTCTGAACGTCCAGACTCATGTCTCCAGATGTCAAGACAAAGGACCTAGATCCAAGAGGCATCCTATATTCCCAAAGCGACAGTCCTCCTGTTCTTCATGTTGGCCTTCCAGTCATTTGGCAAGCATCACTGGTGCTGTTTCTCATGCCTGCGGCCTCCAACCCACTGTCAACCATACACAAACACAAGTGCAATCATCAGAAAAACGAACCATAAGACCACAAACGCAGAAACAAGAACCACACAAAAACCACAAAAACATGCCGACCGCAGCAATACACGCAGAACAAAGACAAAAAGGAAGCATACACGAACAAGACAAAACAAAGGAATATTAAGGTACGAAACAATGCTGAAACTCCACAAGCAACAGCACAGCTTTTGACCATCACCACGAGGCAACAGAGAAGACAACAAACGGTTACAACTACACCCTACAGAAGAGCCATGAACACCCTGTGACACAGCGACTACTAGGAAAGAGGATAATATTAGCGAGACCCTTGTATTTGAGACTCTGGTGGCAGCAAACATCTGCCTCTGTGTCAACCACAAGCTGGAAGAGGAGCAGAATATTCTTGAGACTCAGAGCCACGACATTCCGCAAATTAACAATAAGCACTGGAATGAGTGTGACAACCCTAGAGCACAGCAATCTCGACAACCACCAATGTGGGACCCGACTGCCAAAAATGATACTTTAGAAAATAGTCGCCACCTCTATGATTGCAGGCGTTCTTGCTGCCAAGACATCGAAAAGCAACGAAATATCTGATACCAGTACAATACACTGGCATCGGCAACACTGGAAAAAATCACCTGGCTCATCAAACGACCTCAGCTATACAAACACCACATATAAATTACAATCGTCGAGACGACTGCGTTCCACAAGCAACTCGAAGACCACTGCTACAGCAAAGAAGTCCCACGTACTGCGAATAGTCATCAATCGCCCTGGTGCGGAGAAGTACAGAGCTGCGATTCCACTGGGCAAGGCGTCTTGGTACGTAACATGCTCCCAACCTTTTAACAAAAGGAAGATATAACTTTGATAATTTAAACATAACTTGAAGCTTTTCTGTAGGCTCGAGTATGAAGCACATTTGTCGTGTGTAGACTCGTAATGAACCCGCTTGCTCAGTTTCACTTTTGAGTTGCGTTCACTGCCACAGGAGCTGAGCATACGACTTTTACAAACAAAAAGTACCCTTACGTCATGAAGGTTTAGTCTGGAAGACAGGGTTTCATGTTTACCGTGGCAAAATGTCTCCTTTGCCACCCGATGTCATTCGATTTTTTATAAACTGTACTCGCTGTCATATTCCCTGTGTGCACCCCTGAGGGTGTAATATATGAAATATTTAAACCATTTCGACCTCTATTGCTCTGTAACATATGCTTACCACTTCACCTTTCGTCCGTCACAGGAGGAGAAACACCGTAGGAGAAGGCCCGAGAATGGTTTCCATTTTGTTCCGGAGGCACCAGAGACGGAAGACCACCGACAGTCGTAGAGAAAGTGTAACCACCTGGCACCCACCACATTGCACAGAAGCCACTACAACTACTGTCGAGTGGAGCCAACACTGAACATCCCGTGGATCCAGTGACAAACAAGCTCGGGGAACGAGACTTCAGTCGCTTGCCTCCATGGTCGCCACATCTCCTCTGGTGAGAACACTGACACCGTTCGCAATTAAAGCTGTTAAGCTTATTGTCCTTGTTATCAGTATCTCTAACCCCTCGTCGCGCGTGGATCTTCCCAGAAGTGGAAAGCGTGATGCAAACCCAAATCGGAGGACCTCACAAATTATGGTAGCGGCAGCATCGGCCCTGTAGGTGCCGGAGAGTCTTCACATAAGGCCTCACCATCACTAGGAGTGGAAATGAGACGTCGTGGATAGTGATGCCCGAGTGAGCGTGTTAGATGCGATCATCATAGCGTTAGGGGTCATGATTTAAAAACTGAAATCATGACCCCTAACGCCTTTTTACCATAGTTGGCAATCTGATTAGCGTGTACACATTTTTTCTCGTGAGCCAATCTGAAACACAGGGGGTTTCCAAAATGGTAGGGCTGCAAGATTGGAGCCGCGTACGACATCGCATGGCGCGATGAATCCGTACGCTTCCGAAACATTATTTAGCGGACTCGAATTCACAGCGCGACGTTATGGCCTCATTACTAGGACGTTTATTCACCCGCGAGCTGGCTCCGAATGCTGGGCAACACAATCTTAGCTTTTAAAAGGCCACAGAAAAGAGTGTTTGAACTTGGCTTTAAAATGCTTGCGTTATGTGGAGTACAGGCCACCCAGCAATCATGCCGCGTACGAGGGCGGCAAACTTAAAGTACTTTTTTAAAAACTTCCCGCCTTGGGATCTCGCGGCGACGCGCGCTGCCGGGCTTTCTCGGGCGAAACCTGGCGTACGACGTCACGTCGTGCAAGCAGCCGGGGGTTATCATTGCTTCGCCGCGCCAAATTCCTTGAGACGTCATTCAGCTACCGAGGCTGCGCGCGCCGGCATCCGGTGGAGCAGGGCCGAGTGGGTTGGGTCTTTAGTGTGGACGGCGGGGGAGCGCCGACGTTTCGGCGTGCGAAAAGTGAGAAGAGGAGGGACGCGGAAGACGCGGAAGTTCAAATTTTGAGTGCATCTAGCACAGCTTCTACACAATCTTCCAAGCTTCCAAGTTTCCATCCAACTAGCTTCCACATAAACATTCTTGACCCGCCGCAGTGGCTCCGTGGTTAGGGCGCTCTGCTACTGATCCGGAGTTCCCGGGTTCGAACCCGACCGCGGCGGCTGCGTTTTTACGGAGGAAAAACGCTAAGGCGCCCGTGTGCTGTGCGATGTCAGTGCACGTTAAAGATCCCCAGGTGGTCGAATTTATTCCGGAGCACTCCACTACGACACCTCTCTCGTCCTTTCTTCTTTCACTCCCTCCTTTATCCCTTCCCTTACGGCACGGTTCAGGTGTCCATCAATATACTCCACAGACACTATGTCATTTCCTTTCCCCCCCAAAACCAATTAATAATATTAAAATTCTTGGTGGAGGATATTTGTGAAGCGGCACCCTTTAACATCCCAGAAACACAAGTTTACGAGAGCCCGTTTCTGAGGCCCTTTATTGAGTGCTTGGATTCTAGCTCCGAGCACGGAGCTCGGAACGGACTTTTGTATAAGGAGCTTTGCGCCGAAGTTCTAAACGGCATATGCGACTCGGTTAGGAGGTTCAAACTCTTATGCGACCCCAGAGTTGGAGAAACGGCAAGCAAGAAACGAAAGCGAGAACGGGGATTGAGACCTAATTCCTCTCTCTCATTAGCACTTGCAGCGTGACCTCCAGCGGTCGCGGCACACTTCGTGAAGAGTTGGCTAAACTAAACTACATCGCAAAGTCAAGGGGAGGTATTGAGCGATGCTTATACCGATAGAAAAAAAAAACTGCAGTTACGTGCCGCCGAGAGCAGGTGTCATCATGAAATGGACTGCAGCAAAGGCTCGTAACGCATTCTAGAATGGCACATGAAAGGTGGTAGCCACACACCGGATTTGGCCCATCACTTTGGCGGATGAATATTCCCCTGCCTCGCTGCGCACTCTTTTTTTCTATCTAGGCACCGTGTATGATCTTCGGGTGCTTTCGTGGCTTGAGGAGCCTCCTCAATCAACAGCCGCTTTTTTTTTAGGTGAACGCGTTCGGCATTCTTCGTCAGTTTGAGTGCTTACATGCCACCGCATTGAGCAGCTTCTGTTTTTAAAGCTGACCCTTGCGCTAAGTGTCCCACGCTGCTTTCGCGTTTTTATGTGCCAGTGCGCTCGCCCAGCGTTCTTCTGGTTTCGACAGGCTTGGCCACCTTCTCATCTTCGTGTGCGGCTACATCAAGCAGCCGTTGGAGTCACTCCTGCCTCTGGAGTTATCCGGCTCGCTAGACGGAAGAAATGGGCATACGCGTCTTCTTAACCCACGGCTTTTATACTTCGTAATACGGATGCGCCTACGTACACCACCATAAACCACAATAAACCCAAACTTAAACCGTGTCTTTCCAGTCGCTTTCACTTAAGACGTTTAAATTGTCTGTCCTTGTCAGGAGCTAAAACGACGTGAGTTTTATAGGGAGTACAAAAGGTTTCACACCAAACAGTCTTCTTGTGCCGCATAAACGGACTTGAAGTTTTCGATTGGCGACAAGTGCCCATCAGTTACTTTAAAGTTGCGCTGAGTACAAATATTAACTTCCTCAAGCCGATTTATTAAGTCGAATGCGTGCGTTTTTAGGCCCAAATCCCAGCGACCACACTTCACCGCCATTCACTTTAAAACGATGGCAACCAGTCTTTTCCTCTGAGAACGCCACGAGAAAACGACTCGTGATGGGACGAACTTTAAAGGAAATTTTCTCAGCAATAATCCTGCTTTAGGTGCTGTCCGGTGAAACGTCAGCATAACCAGAAACAGCAAAAGTAATAAATTTTCACTCAGGTAAATGATTCCGTGCCGCTGTCTTCACTTTCCCTCTTAATACCACCCAGGAAAAAGGCATTTTAGTAATGTTTAAATAACCTTAACTAGTAGAAAATAGTAGTTGCCGCAATGTGGCCGGAGCTGTCACTGAGCCGATGATTGACTGCCAGTTACTACTACTACTACAACTCCGAAAGATTTGTGCTTTCCCAGATACCTGTTTGATAGCCATCCGCCTTGTCTTTCCTCCGGAGCCCTCCACTACGGCGTCCCTCATAGCCTTAGTCGCTTTAGGCCGTTTTACCACCTAAACATTCTCTTTCCAGTCACTTTCTCAGTTTCAAAGTCCTGAAAATAAAGCAGGATGCGGCGATCATGTGGGCAGCCATCAATGATTCGTTTTCGCACGTCTGCTAAACGTTGTGTGCCGTTCAATCGGAGGAGAAAAGCTTGGAAAAATAATTGTGGTACGTTATTAATACTGGAATAAATGGGGACCACACTCTTCTATTCTCCCGTTCTCCTGAACCTGCACCGCCAACTTCGTGCAGGTTTTCCGTCGTGGCTCATTTTCCGGAGCTCTTCACTACGGCGTCCCTCGAAGCCTAAGACGGTTTGGGATGCGAAAGCCCCATAAACCAAACCAATAATTGCTGCAAAACCTGTGCCTATGAGTGGCGTTCAAGGCGGAGCTCCTGCAGCTTGTAACATTCAGTTGGACACCTTTTTAACGTGTTGCTCTAGGCGACACCACTCGTGTACCTGCTGCCGGTTGCCATTCGTCGTACTGGCCACCCTATATACAAAGAGTGCGCAGAACCAGACAAAACAACCAGCGTACGCGTGTGTTTTACGCGTACGCTGTACGCGTAAAACGCTGTACGCTGATTGTACGCGTGTACAATCACATCGACAGCTGACAGGCGGTCTCAATTACCGGAGTCCTTCACGGGTCAGGCCGGTCAGACCTCAGGCTGACCCGAGGTAAACCATGCAATCAGTGAGAGGGACTGGACATAAAAAGTGACTGCGTACGTATATGTGCCTACAGTTTGCAATCGATAGTGTTCGTGGCATTTAGGACCGATTGGGTTGGTGGTGATGCAGGTAGCAGTGTGCGGCAGTCTGTAGCAGGCCCTTAAGCACAATGACTTAGTGGCTGTCGAATTCTGCTGGTGAGCTAAAGGCTGCGGGATCGAAACCTGGGCGTGGGGACCGTCTTAGATGGAGGTGAAATGCAAAAACTTCCATGTGCTGTGAGATGTCGGCGCTTGTGAATCCTTTATCACCAAATTCCAGAAAAACTTACACATACCGTCAACTTCCTGACCGTCACGGACAAGGGAAATCCACCACTCTTCGGCGGTCAGTCTTAGGTGTTACCTTGTGAAAAGTAACTTAAGTAATTTAAAGTAATTGACGTAGTTGTAATGAATGTGCAAGTGATATTTATATTTGATTTTGCCCTTGCACGTCGACACAGCAAACGCTTGTTTCCGTTACGCGATTCGACAAATGTGGAAGCGTGGTTCATATCATCCTTCAGCCACTGCTCATTGCATTCTAAATGGCCAGCATGTCAGCCTGGGACAAGGCCACCCGCAAATCACGCAGGCAGTTCGTTGTAGTGAGGAAGGCTGGAGGACACTCAAGAAATCTACGATTTTTGTTCCAACGCTATCAGCTTCTTGATCAATTCAGTCGACGGTGACTAAAGACACTGGATCTTAAAGCGATAGTTTTGTAATCGTGCGGTTATCTTCACTTTTAAGCAGTTCAATCACTCAGTGCTTTCTACCTAATAGTCCAGAAAAAAGTTCTTTCCAGACATCCGTGATGGACAGTACCTTCTGTGTCCTTCCTGATTTTTTGGTCTTTAAGATGTATCAGAGCAAAAAACAAAACATTGTAAATGTCTGTGGGCAGAAGAAAGTCCTTTGACATGTTTAGAATAATCGGCAGAGATACTTTGTCGTGCGCTTTTTAGAGATTTTTCTCTACGCTTATTTTGAAGTGCAGATCATTTAGGTTTACGGTGAACACTTCTGTGGAATGTACATTTTGATTTTGTGAATTTTGCATAGTTTCTAAATTAACGCTACCCCCCTCTCCCATTTCATGCAGGTTGCGACATAAGTGCCCACATAGGAGCTTCCTCTTCTGGTCACGGCTTAAAGACTGCCTCGCAGGCGGCGTCTCTCCGTGTGCCTCCGACGAACTTCTTCACGCAGATACGGAATGATCTACATAAGCTGAGGAGGCAAGCTCAATTCTATGCATCGCAACACGGCGGCCGTGTAATTCCTGTGCGTGGTACTTCTGTCGGCACTCCTGTTCTTCATGCTCGGGCAGGCGCCTTTTCAACACATTCACCCGTGCGGCACCACTCCAGTTCCTGTTGCCAACAGCCAACCACCTGACTACCAAACATAGACGCCTAAACAACAACTAAACGTGAACAGCAACGAAAAGGAGAAAAATCTATGAAGAACCCCAACAGACATACAGCCCATTCACTACACGAATAATGGTACCCGTCCAGAAAACATACCTACAGTCCATTCACTACACGCCTTTTCAACACATTCACCCGTGCGACACCACTCCAGTTCCTGTTGCCAACAGCCAACCATCAGACTTCCATTCACAGGGGCCTAAACTACAACAAGAACGTGAACACCAACGAAAAGGAGAACAATCTGCGAAGAAACCCAACAGACCTACAGCCCTTTCATGACACGAATAATGATACCCGTCCCGAAAACAGACCTACAGCCTATTCAGTACACAATTAGCGACACCGTTTCCAGCGCCACCATTGTACAAAAACTAACGCCAGCCACTAGGCACCCACCAAGATATACAACCCGTACAGACACAGGTATATCCATCGTAGCTGGCACAACCACACCCGTAACCACACCACCATTCTAACATCCTGTCGGGCAGAACTACGGTAGGGGAGGCTGTTCTCCTGGAGCAGGCCGCACGCAATTGATTGGCTTTTAATGCGAAATAATTATATGTCCCATTAGCACAAATGCCGCCGTCAGCAGTGAGTCGCCCAACCATGGCACGAAATTCCTCAGTGACGTCAGCATGATCTCGCATGACATCAGCATAGACCATAAGTAGTGAGGTCTGCAGCAAAGAAGAAAAAACTCCTTCCAAAGATGTAGAGAATTAAACCGTGGCAAGGCGAGCACCCAAACCATAGGCCAGAAAACATCACATTTTGGCGAACAAACTTGAACCTAGCGTATGAGTTTCTTTACGATATTGTGCTAATGAGTATATCTCGTTAGAAACGAAGAAATCTTTAATGAACCTTTTAACAGAGCTCAGGATGAGACAATGCTTTCACATTCGAAGCACTTAGGCAGTCTTAAGTGCCCTCTGTTATTTTTTCTACCAGTCTTCTACCAGTTAGTCAGTTACTTCTGAGGATGCTTGCGTGGTACTAGAACTTGAAAGACACTCATGTTCCTAGAAACCATTACATGTCAGCTCTGTAGCTACTGCAACAAGATAACCAAGAATGAAGTAGATAGGTGTTAACAGGCATTCGGTGCGATTTAATATAAGAAAAAATTAGCTAGAATGATTGCTATCTGCAGGCAACCAGCAAAATCACTTTTATTTAGTTGCGGCTATGACTTAGTGGCTGTAGAATTCTGCTGGTGAGCTATAGGCTGCGGGATCGAAACCTGAGCCTGGGGACCGCCTTAGATGAAGGGGAAATGCAAAAACTTTTATGTGTTGTGAGATGTCAGCGCTTCTGTATGCTTTATCACCAATTTCGCGAAAAACTTATCAAAATCACTTAATATTTTGACCATGTTTGGTGACAATTAGTTTTCAGGCTTAAAGCCTTCGCTAAAGGCACGAAACGCTTTTCATAGACTACAGCCCTCTAGCGTTGAAAATTACAACCAACGCAATTTCAGACTCACTTGTGTTTGTCTGTGGGAGCAGCGAAACATCGAGCTGGAAGACTGACTAGTCATTGGCGATTTTGGTAGAATTTCGCATGACCAGTACAGCTCGAGGTTGGTGATTATAGGGTTAAAGAACATCAGGTGCTCGAAATTTATAGAGGCATCCACTACGACGTCTTATAGGTGAAGTGCTGCTTTGGAACACTGAATGCCGAATCCTACTATATCATAATTGCCCTTCTTAACTAGCGGCGGCTACAATCAGGGCTTATAATAATTATCGTTTATAGCAATACATTTATAAGGTAACTTAAATGTGCAAAATGCTTTTTACAAGTCAGGTCACAGTGAAAATATTGCCTAACTTGTACAGACCACTAGGTCACATTAACTTTGTCTCTGTGGTTTGTGAGCTTTGAAAAAGGAAATAGTTTTTTGCCTTCTTCATTTGTCTTTCGAGACACACAGTGCTGCTGCAAGACGCATTATTGTCGTGTGAGTTTAAGTAGACCGTTTCTCATAGCTCATGTGTGCAGTACGTTAAATGTCAGTTTACAAGTACCAGAAAAAGGATACTATATATTTTATCAAAGTTCAGGCTTGGTTGAGTACAGGCCTGATCTACATAATTGCTACATATCGCTAGCGGCTACGCTGCCTTTGCATGAAGTTCAGCAATTCGGTGTTTTTTTAGACACGCTTACTGAGCCACGTCCGCTTGTCCTTGATCGTGTGGGCAGAACGTGAGATATGTGCCAAGGAGGTATGCCGCGGCCGTCAACCACACAAGCTCACCTGCCATCATTCCTGCTCCACATGCAAAAGGCAGTTGCCGTCCGCGAAACTCCCTCCCACCTCCCATCCGCAGAGATTACCCGAAAATACACAAACCAAAGGAAACGCAAACTACGCAAATGCAGAAGCCATCTTTATACTGACAGAATGATCGAGATCACGATGAAGTGTCGCACGCTAAGGAGGCGTTGTATGTGGACAACCTGCACAAACAACACAGCACTGCAGGTGGAACCGCCCACACCATACATGAGACAAAACGCAACCACAACTCTGTGTCAGATTATCAACATCTACGGCCAAGATAAATCCACAATTCTTCGGATTGCACGAAATACTCAAGAGTGGCAGGCCAAGACGAGCGCTAGGCGGCAAGTCCGACGGAGATCTCTGCGTTCAAAGGCCTTTGCTCAAGGCCTCTATCATTGTCATCATCTGAGGCCAATGCTGATGGCGACCTTCGAGGCGCAGCGAAGGTGAGTACTGCATACGTTTTCCTAGAGGCATAAAATAGAAGCTTATGGTCTTAGCAAATCAAACATTCTTTTCCAACCACTCAAGTAACATAACATATTTGTTACATGGGATTCAGAAGAAATGATTTAGCTTCAAAATCATTGAAAATAAACGAAAGAAATCTACGAATAGACTTTAATGTAAAGCAAAATCAGCGTCACGTTTACCGTTTGAAAAAAAAAAAGCTTTTTGAGACCAAATAACTACAGCTGCAGTTCCACCCAGCGTCGACGTTATGGAACTTTCTGAGCATGACTTAAATGCGCAACGTATAATATGCAGTTGACAAGCATGTCCATATTCTGCGATGCAACTGTTTGTATCGTGATGTTTACATTAACGGAAGTTGCAGTGATATGACAAACATGGTCCTGGTGCCTTTCAGATAAAAAAACCCATCACAGTTTGAGGGATCGCCTTTCGTTGACCATATTCGCTCCGTCGACATATAACCTTTCGCTGACCATATTCACTTAGTCTGCCCATATGTCGAGTGCGAAGTTGAAGCTACCGGCCTTTCACCATTGTCATCATTGTTATCACACAGTTTTTTTACGTATGAAGGGCGAAAAAATGTCACGCGTTCATAAACAGACCCCGAATGTGTGCGATGCTTTTTTTTTGTTGCAGGCCGTCACGCAAAATAGGCTACTGAGCACCAGAGAGACTTCCTTGGCGACCACAGCGGCACTCCTGTTGTTCACGCCAGTGGCAATCGACGTCTACCTCGCTGTTCGCCTGGCGACGCTCGTGCTCTTCCTCATGCCTCCGGCGTCTGCGGCCTCGACGACTCATTGAAGTCTCTGGACGCACTGCACCGCCATCACGACACCCATATGCAGTGCCAGCACCAGCCTAGCTGCAGCAATGTCACGCACGAATTCTTCAGTTTACAGTGCACGCACATCCCAGCCATCTAGAAGAGACCAACCTACAAACTCCACTTTAACAGCGAAGACGTCATCTCATACGACGACCGCCACATTTACACGCTAATGGCACAAGGGCAACGGTTACCTTCCGATCGCGATGCATCCCAAGCGCGGCCAGGGCACCACGGCGGTGTTGTTCATTGCGGCAACTGATCGCTGCTGTGGCTCTGGCCAAGAACCATCGCTGCCTGCGCTGATTCCAGAGGATTCACGTGCGATATGTGAGTCATCAAGGCCGCAATGTGGGCAAGTTGGACAAGCGCTTGTCCTGTGTCCTCCGTTCCAGTTGTCGTTTTGTTAGTGTGCATAGCGCGTTATTCCAACCAAATGTGAGTCATGCGGAATTCATTAACTAGTCGATATCTTACCCTGCTTTGATTTTTCGCTTTAGTCGCATACAACTCATAAACGCAACAGCTTTTCCCGGTCAGACGACCAACTTCCAGCCAGTGGCGTAGGTTGATTCTACCCTGCTGCCGTGACAATGCAGGGAGCGGCACCACAGGGGAGAGTGGCGTCTATTCCTTCTATTTATCCTCGTTCACTACCTGCTTCGTCACGCTATCAGGGTCATGAGAATCGACCGACGTAATTATGGCTTGAAGGGGGTGCTTTCACGAGGAAATAGCCACTGCGTTTTTTGATTCCCTGCAAAGATAGCTGTTTGGTGCAGCGTCCTGCGTATCACTTGTACACCAGTATCTGACTATAATCATTTTCGTTTGTCCAAGGAGCGCTCCATCTCGTTGCCATCATGCATTTTTTCTTGCTAGGCATTTTTAACATTCAGCTTGTCCAGAGTTGCAGGCAATCAACACGACCAGGCCAGCACATCGCGCTTATTTGGTTAGTCATTGAACGGCAACGCTTATATTTTTTAAACTAGAATAAATGTAAACGTTTTCAAGTTTTTGCCAAGATCCCTGTTTGGTACCTTTGAATATGTGGATAAATCAGAACCGCACTCTTCCAATCTTATTTTCACAGATGCCGCTAATTTCTTGCAGGTTCTAAACCCTTGCTCACTGCCACCGAGTCGCTGGCAGGCCACAAGGCAAATTCCGTACTGCGCTTTCAAACATGGCAGCCGTGGAGTTTCCTATGCGTGGAGTTCATGGTGGTACTTCGGTTCCCGATGCACAGTAGAAGGATACTTGGGAGCACTACATGTATTCCTCATTCCGGCTGTCATGTGCTGCCCTCGTGACCCAGAAAACTCACCACACGGACGCCAGGACACAGAAGCAACGGACAGACCATGCACTATTCAACCCACACGGGCCCCTTCAATATGGCTGCCATGACGACTACACACACAACCACACCACGTGATCAATCTTTTGTTCACAGTTGAAGTAGCGTAATACTACTTCTATTGCTCATGCCGGCTTTCATGTGCTGAAATGGCAACCTCATACGCAATTACACCACACGCACGCCAGGACACAGCAGCCCGACAGACAACGCACTATAGGCACCAAGGCACCCAACCAATACACAGGCCCCGTTGATGTGGCTGCCATGACGACTACACACATAACCACCCCACGTGATCGCGTTTTCGTTCACAGTTGAAGGAGCGATGCACTTGTTCATACTACTTCTATTCCTCATGCCGGCTGCCACGTGCTGAACTGGTGGCACAATACACACTTGCAGCACGTGGACGCCAGTACACATCAGCACTCCACAGACTGAACACCATGGCACCCAACCAACACACAGCCCCGCAGATGTGGCTGCCATGACGACTACACACATAACCACCCCACGTGATCGCGTTTTCGTTCACATCACCACACCACAGACTGAACACCATGGCACCCAACCAACACACAGCCCCGCAGATAGGGCTGCCATGACGACTACACACATAACCACCCCACGTGATCGCGTTTTCGTTCACAGTTGAAGGAGCGATGCACTTGTTCATACTACTTCTATTCCTCATGCCGGCTGCCACGTGCTGAACTGGTGGCACAATACACATTTGCAGCCCGTGCACGCCAGCACACATCAGCACTCCACAGACTAAACACCATGGCACCTAACCAACTCACAGCCCCGTAGATGTGGCTGCCATGACGACTACACACTCAACCACCCCATGTGATTGGGCTTTCGTTCACAGTTGAAGGAGCGAGGCACTTGTTCATTCTATTTCTATACCTGATGTCGGCTGCCATGTGCTGAACTGGTGGCACAATACACACTTGCAGCACGTGCACGCCAGCACACATCAGCACACCACAGACTGAACACCATGGCACCCAACCAACACACAGCCCCGCAGATATGGCTGCCATGACGACTACACACATAACCACCCCACGTGATCGCATTTTCGTTCACAGTTCAAGGAGCGATGCACTTGTTCATACTACTTCTATTCCTCATGCCGGCTGCCACGTGCTGAACTGGTGGCACAATACACACTTGCAGCACGTGCACGCCAGTACACATCAGCACACCACAGACTGAAAACCATGGCACCCAACCAACACACAGCCCCGCAGATATGGCTGCCATGACGACTACACACATAACCACCCCACGTGATCGCGTTTTCGTTCACAGTTGAAGGAGCGATGCACTTGTTCATACTATTTCTATTCCTCATGCCGGCTGCCACGTGCTGAACTGGTGGCACAATACACACTTGCCGCACGTCCACGCCAGCACACATCAGCACTCCACAGACTGAACACCATGGCACCCAACCAACACACAGCCCCGCAGATATGGCTGCCATGACGACTACACACATAACCACCCCACGTGATCGCATTTTCGTTCACAGTTGAAGGAGCGATGCACTTGTTCATACTATTTCTATTCCTCATGCCGGCTGCCACGTGCTGAACTGGTTGCACAATACACACTTGCAGCACGTGCACGCCAGCACACATCAGCACTCCACAGACTGAACACCATGGCACCCAACCAACACACAGCTCCGCAGATGTGGCTGCCATGACGACTACACACATAACCACCCCACGTGATCGCGTTTTCGTTCACAGTTGAAGGAGCGATGCACTTGTTCATACTATTTCTATTCCTCATGCCGGCTGCCACGTGCTGAACTGGTGGCACAATACACACTTGCCGCACGTGCACGCCAGCACACATCAGCACTCCACAGACTGAACACCATGGCACCCAACCAACACACAGCTCCGCAGATGTGGCTGCCATGACGACTACACACATAACCACCCCACGTGATCGCGTTTTCGTTCACAGTTGAAGGAGCGATGCACTTGTTCATACTATTTCTATTCCTCATGCCGGCTGCCACGTGCTGAACTGGTTGCACAATACACACTTGCAGCACGTGCACGCCAGTACACATCAGCACTCCACAGACTGAACACCATGGCACCCAACCAACACACAGCCCCGCAGATATGGCTGCCATGACGACTACACACATAACCACCCCACGTGATCGCGTTTTCGTTCACAGTTGAAGGAGCGATGCACTTGTTCATACTATTTCTATTCCTCATGCCGGCTGCCACGTGCTGAACTGGTGGCACAATACACACTTGCCGCACGTGCACGCCAGCACACATCAGCACTCCACAGGCTGAACACCATGGCACCCAACCAACACACAGCTCCGCATATGTGGCTGCCATGACGACTACACACATAACCACCCCACGTGATCGCGTTTTCGTTCACAGTTGGAGCGATGCACTTGTTCATACTATTTCTATTCCTCATGCCGGCTGCCACGTGCTGAACTGGTTGCACAATACACACTTGCCGCACGTGCACGCCAGCACACATCAGCACTCCACAGACTGAACACCATGGCACCCAACCAACACACAGCTCCGCAGATGTGGCTGCCATGACGACTACACACATAACCACCCCACGTGATCGCGTTTTCGTTCACAGTTGAAGGAGCGATGCACTTGTTCATACTATTTCTATTCCTCATGCCGGCTGCCACGTGCTGAACTGGTGGCACAATACACACTTGCCGCACGTGCACGCCAGCACACATCAGCACTCCACAGGCTGAACACCATGGCACCCAACCAACACACAGCTCCGCATATGTGGCTGCCATGACGACTACACACATAACCACCCCACGTGATCGCGTTTTCGTTCACAGTTGGAGCGATGCACTTGTTCATACTATTTCTATTCCTCATGCCGGCTGCCACGTGCTGAACTGGTTGCACAATACACACTTGCAGCACGTGCACGCCAGTACACATCAGCACTCCACAGACTGAACACCATGGCACCCAACCAACACACAGCCCCGCAGATATGGCTGCCATGACGACTACACACATAACCACCCCACGTGATCGCGTTTTCGTTCACAGTTGAAGGAGCGATGCACTTGTTCATACTATTTCTATTCCTCATGCCGGCTGCCACGTGCTGAACTGGTGGCACAATACACACTTGCCGCACGTGCACGCCAGCACACATCAGCACTCCACAGACTGAACACCATGGCACCCAACCAACACACAGCTCCGCAGATGTGGCTGCCATGACGACTACACACATAACCACCCCACGTGATCGCGTTTTCGTTCACAGTTGAAGGAGCGATGCACTTTTTCATACTATTTCTATTCCTCATGCCGGCTGCCACGTGCTGAACTGGTTGCACAATACACACTTGCAGCACGTGCACGCCAGTACACATCAGCACTCCACAGACTGAACACCATGGCACCCAACCAACACACAGCCCCGCAGATATGGCTGCCATGACGACTACACACATAACCACCCCACGTGATCGCGTTTTCGTTCACAGTTGAAGGAGCGATGCACTTGTTCAAACTATTTCTATTCCTCATGCCGGCTGCCACGTGCTGAATTGGTGGCACAATACACACTTGCCGCACGTGCACGCCAGCACACATCAGCACTCCACAGACTGAACACCATGGCACCCAACCAACACACAGCCCCGCAGATATGGCTGCCATGACGACTACACACATAACCACCCCACGTGATCGCGTTTTCGTTCACAGTTGAAGGAGCGATGCACTTGTTCATACTATTTCTATTCCTCATGCCGGCTGCCACGTGCTGAACTGGTGGCACAATACACACTTGCCGCACGTGCACGCCAGCACACATCAGCACTCCTCAGACTGAACACCATGGCACCCAACCAACACACAGCCCCGCAGATATGGCTGCCATGACGACTACACACATAACCACCCCACGTGATCGCGTTTTCGTTCACAGTTGAAGGAGCGATGCACTTGTTCATACTATTTCTATTCCTCATGCCGGCTGCCACGTGCTGAACTGGTTGCACAATACACACTTGCAGCACGTGCACGCCAGTACACATCAGCACTCCACAGACTGAACACCATGGCACCCAACCAACACACAGCCCCGCAGATATGGCTGCCATGACGACTACACACATAACCACCCCACGTGATCGCGTTTTCGTTCACAGTTGAAGGAGCGATGCACTTGTTCATACTATTTCTATTCCTCATGCCGGCTGCCACGTGCTGAATTGGTGGCACAATACACACTTGCCGCACGTGCACGCCAGCACACATCAGCACTCCACAGACTGAACACCATGGCACCCAACCAACACACAGCCCCGCAGATATGGCTGCCATGACGACTACACACATAACCACCCCACGTGATCGCGTTTTCGTTCACAGTTGAAGGAGCGATGCTCTTGTTCATACTATTTCTATTCCTCATGCCGGCTGCCACGTGCTGAACTGGTGGCACAATACACACTTGCCGCACGTGCACGCCAGCACACATCAGCATTCCACAGACTGAACACCATGGCACCCAACCAACACACAGCTCCGCAGATGTGGCTGCCATGACGACTACACACATAACCACCCCACGTGATCGCGTTTTCGTTCACAGTTGAAGGAGCGATGCACTTGTTCATACTATTTCTATTCCTCATGCCGGCTGCCACGTGCTGAACTGGTGGCACAATACACACTTGCCGCACGTGCACGCCAGCACACATCAGCACTCCACAGACTGAACACCATGGCACCCAACCAACACACAGCTCCGCAGATGTGGCTGCCATGACGACTACACACATAACCACCCCACGTGATCGCGTTTTCGTTCACAGTTGAAGGAGCGATGCACTTGTTCATACTATTTCTATTCCTCATGCCGGCTGCCACGTGCTGAACTGGTTGCACAATACACACTTGCAGCACGTGCACGCCAGTACACATCAGCACTCCACAGACTGAACACCATGGCACCCAACCAACACACAGCCCCGCAGATATGGCTGCCATGACGACTACACACATAACCACCCCACGTGATCGCGTTTTCGTTCACAGTTGAAGGAGCGATGCACTTGTTCATACTATTTCTATTCCTCATGCCGGCTGCCACGTGCTGAATTGGTGGCACAATACACACTTGCCGCACGTGCACGCCAGCACACATCAGCACTCCACAGACTGAACACCATGGCACCCAACCAACACACAGCCCCGCAGATATGGCTGCCATGACGACTACACACATAACCACCCCACGTGATCGCGTTTTCGTTCACAGTTGAAGGAGCGATGCTCTTGTTCATACTATTTCTATTCCTCATGCCGGCTGCCACGTGCTGAACTGGTGGCACAATACACACTTGCCGCACGTGCACGCCAGCACACATCAGCATTCCACAGACTGAACACCATGGCACCCAACCAACACACAGCTCCGCAGATGTGGCTGCCATGACGACTACACACATAACCACCCCACGTGATCGCGTTTTCGTTCACAGTTGAAGGAGCGATGCACTTGTTCATACTATTTCTATTCCTCATGCCGGCTGCCACGTGCTGAACTGGTGGCACAATACACACTTGCCGCACGTGCACGCCAGCACACATCAGCACTCCACAGACTGAACACCATGGCACCCAACCAACACACAGCTCCGCAGATGTGGCTGCCATGACGACTACACACATAACCACCCCACGTGATCGCGTTTTCGTTCACAGTTGAAGGAGCGATGCACTTGTTCATACTATTTCTATTCCTCATGCCGGCTGCCACGTGCTGAACTGGTTGCACAATACACACTTGCAGCACGTGCACGCCAGTACACATCAGCACTCCACAGACTGAACACCATGGCACCCAACCAACACACAGCCCCGCAGATGTGGCTGCCATGACGACTACACACATAACCACCCCACGTGATCGCGTTTTCGTTCACAGTTGAAGGAGCGATGCACTTGTTCATACTATTTCTATTCCTCATGCCGGCTGCCACGTGCTGAATTGGTGGCACAATACACACTTGCAGCACGTGCACGCCAGTACACATCACCACACCACAGACTGAACACCATGGCACCCAACCAACACACAGCCCCGCAGATATGGCTGCCATGACGACTACACACATAACCACCCCACGTGATCGCGTTTTCGTTCACAGTTGAAGGAGCGATGCACTTGTTCATACTATTTCTATTCCTCATGCCGGCTGCCACGTGCTGAACTGGTGGCACAATACACACTTGCCGCACGTGCACGCCAGTACACATCAGCACTCCACAGACTGAAAACCATGGCACCCAACCAACACACAGCCCCGCAGATATGGCTGCCATGACGACTACACACATAACCACCCCACGTGATCGCGTTTTCGTTCACAGTTGAAGGAGCGATGCACTTGTTCATACTACTTCTATTCCTCATGCCGGCTGCCACGTGCTGAACTGGTGGCACAATACACACTTGCAGCACGTGCACGCCAGCACACATCAGCACTCCACAGACTGAACACCATGGCACCCAACCAACACACATCCCCGCAGATATGGCTGCCATGACGACTACACACATAACCACCCCACGTGATCGCGTTTTCGTTCACAGTTGAAGGAGCGATGCACTTGTTCATACTATTTCTATTCCTCATGCCGGCTGCCACGTGCTGAACTGGTTGCACAATACACACTTGCAGCACGTGCACGCCAGTACACATCAGCACTCCACAGACTGAACACCATGGCACCCAACCAACACACAGCCCCGCAGATGTGGCTGCCATGACGACTACACACATAACCACCCCACGTGATCGCGTTTTCGTTCACAGTTGAAGGAGCGATGCACTTGTTCATACTACTTCTATTCCTCATGCCGGCTGCCACGTGCTGAACTGGTGGCACAATACACACTTGCAGCACGTGGACGCCAGCACACATCAGCACTCCACAGACTGAACACCATGGCACCCAACCAACACACAGCCCCGCAGATATGGCTGCCATGACGACTACACACATAACCACCCCACGTGATCGCGTTTTCGTTCACAGTTGAAGGAGCGATGCACTTGTTCATACTATTTCTATTCCTCATGCCGGCTGCCACGTGCTGAACTGGTGGCACAATACACACTTGCAGCACGTGCACGCCAGTACACATCAGCACTCCACAGACTGAACACCATGGCACCCAACCAACACACAGCCCCGCAGATATGGCTGCCATGACGACTACACACATAACCACCCCACGTGATCGCGTTTTCGTTCACAGTTGAAGGAGCGATGCACTTGTTCATACTATTTCTATTCCTCATGCCGGCTGCCACGTGCTGAACTGGTGGCACAATACACACTTGCAGCACGTGCACGCCAGCACACATCAGCATTCCACAGACTGGACACCATGGCACCCAACCAACACACAGCCCCGCAGATGTGGCTGCCATGACGACTACACACATAACCACCCCACGTGATCGCGTTTTCGTTCACAGTTGAAGGAGCGATGCACTTGTTCATACTACTTCTATTCCTCATGCCGGCTGCCACGTGCTGAACTGGTTGCACAATACACACTTGCAGCACGTGCACGCCAGTACACATCAGCACTCCACAGACTGAACACCATGGCACCCAACCAACACACAGCCCCGCAGATGTGGCTGCCATGACGACTACACACATAACCACCCGACGTGATCGCGTTTTCGTTCACAGTTGAAGGAGCGATGCACTTGTTCATACTACTTCTATTCCTCATGCCGGCTGCCACGTGCTGAACTGGTGGCACAATACACACTTGCAGCACGTGCACGCCAGCACACATCAGCACTCCACAGACTGAACACCATGGCACCCAACCAACACACAGCCCCGCAGATATGGCTGCCATGACGACTACACACATAACCACCCCACGTGATCGCGTTTTCGTTCACAGTTGAAGGAGCGATGCACTTGTTCATACTATTTCTATTCCTCATGCCGGCTGCCACGTGCTGAATTGGTGGCACAATACACACTTGCAGCACGTGCACGCCAGTACACATCAGCACTCCACAGAGTGAAAACCATGGCACCCAACCAACACACAGCCCCGCAGATATGGCTGCCATGACGACTACACACATAACCACCCCACGTGATCGCGTTTTCGTTCACAGTTGAAGGAGCGATGCACTTGTTCATACTACTTCTATTCCTCATGCCGGCTGCCACGTGCTGAACTGGTGGCACAATACACACTTGCAGCACGTGCACGCCAGCACACATCAGCACTCCACAGACTGAACACCATGGCACCCAACCAACACACATCCCCGCAGATATGGCTGCCATGACGACTACACACATAACCACCCCACGTGATCGCGTTTTCATTCACAGTTGAAGGAGCGATGCACTTGTTCATACTATTTCTATTCCTCATGCCGGCTGCCACGTGCTGAACTGGTGGCACAATACACACTTGCCGCACGTGCACGCCAGTACACATCAGCACTCCACAGACTGAAAACCATGGCACCCAACCAACACACAGCCCCGCAGATATGGCTGCCATGACGACTACACACATAACCACCCCACGTGATCGCGTTTTCGTTCACAGTTGAAGGAGCGATGCACTTGTTCATACTACTTCTATTCCTCATGCCGGCTGCCACGTGCTGAACTGGTGGCACAATACACACTTGCAGCACGTGCACGCCAGTACACATCAGCACTCCACAGACTGAACACCATGGCACCCAACCAACACACATCTTCGCAGATATGGCTGCCATGACGACTACACACATAACCACCCCACGTGATCGCGTTTTCGTTCACAGTTGAAGGAGCGATGCACTTGTTCATACTATTTCTATTCCTCATGCCGGCTGCCACGTGCTGAACTGGTTGCACAATACACACTTGCAGCACGTGCACGCCAGTACACATCAGCACTCCACAGACTGAACACCATGGCACCCAACCAACACACAGCCCCGCAGATGTGGCTGCCATGACGACTACACACATAACCACCCCACGTGATCGCGTTTTCGTTCACAGTTGAAGGAGCGATGCACTTGTTCATACTACTTCTATTCCTCATGCCGGCTGCCACGTGCTGAACTGGTGGCACAATACACACTTGCAGCACGTGCACGCCAGCACACATCAGCACTCCACAGACTGAACACCATGGCACCCAACCAACACACAGCCCCGCAGATATGGCTGCCATGACGACTACACACATAACCACCCCACGTGATCGCGTTTTCGTTCACAGTTGAAGGAGCGATGCACTTGTTCATACTATTTCTATTCCTCATGCCGGCTGCCACGTGCTGAACTGGTGGCACAATACACACTTGCAGCACGTGCACGCCAGTACACATCAGCACTCCACAGACTGAACACCATGGCACCCAACCAACACACAGCCCCGCAGATATGGCTGCCATGACGACTACACACATAACCACCCCACGTGATCGCGTTTTCGTTCACAGTTGAAGGAGCGATGCACTTGTTCATACTATTTCTATTCCTCATGCCGGCTGCCACGTGCTGAACTGGTGGCACAATACACACTTGCAGCACGTGCACGCCAGCACACATCAGCATTCCACAGACTGGACACCATGGCACCCAACCAACACACAGCCCCGCAGATGTGGCTGCCATGACGACTACACACATAACCACCCCACGTGATCGTGTTTTCGTTCACAGTTGAAGGAGCGATGCACTTGTTCATACTACTTCTATTCCTCATGCCGGCTGCCACGTGCTGAACTGGTTGCACAATACACACTTGCAGCACGTGCACGCCACTACACATCAGCACTCCACAGACTGAACACCATGGCACTCAACCAACACACAGCCCCGCAGATGTGGCTGCCATGACGACTACACACATAACCACCCCACGTGATCGCGTTTTCGTTCACAGTTGAAGGAGCGATGCACTTGTTCATACTACTTCTATTCCTCATGCCGGCTGCCACGTGCTGAACTGGTGGCACAATACACACTTGCAGCACGTGCACGCCAGCACACATCAGCACTCCACAGACTGAACACCATGGCACCCAACCAACACACAGCCCCGCAGATATGGCTGCCATGACGACTACACACATAACCACCCCACGTGATCGCGTTTTCGTTCACAGTTGAAGGAGCGATGCACTTGTTCATACTATTTCTATTCCTCATGCCGGCTGCCACGTGCTGAATTGGTGGCACAATACACACTTTGAGCACGTGCACGCCAGTACACATCACCACACCACAGACTGAACACCATGGCACCCAACCAACACACAGCCCCGCAGATATGGCTGCCATGACGACTACACACATAACCACCCCACGTGATCGCGTTTTCGTTCACAGTTGAAGGAGCGATGCACTTGTTCATACTATTTCTATTCCTCATGCCGGCTGCCACGTGCTGAACTGGTGGCACAATACACACTTGCCGCACGTGCACGCCAGTACACATCAGCACTCCACAGACTGAAAACCATGGCACCCAACCAACACACAGCCCCGCAGATATGGCTGCCATGACGACTACACACATAACCACCCCACGTGATCGCGTTTTCGTTCACAGTTGAAGGAGCGATGCACTTGTTCATACTACTTCTATTCCTCATGCCGGCTGCCACGTGCTGAACTGGTGGCACAATACACACTTGCAGCACGTGCACGCCAGCACACATCAGCACTCCACAGACTGAACACCATGGCACCCAACCAACACACATCCCCGCAGATATGGCTGCCATGACGACTACACACATAACCACCCCACGTGATCGCGTTTTCGTTCACAGTTGAAGGAGCGATGCACTTGTTCATACTATTTCTATTCCTCATGCCGGCTGCCACGTGCTGAACTGGTGGCACAATACACACTTGCCGCACGTGCACGCCAGTACACATCAGCACTCCACAGACTGAAAACCATGGCACCCAACCAACACACAGCCCCGCAGATATGGCTGCCATGACGACTACACACATAACCACCCCACGTGATCGCGTTTTCGTTCACAGTTGAAGGAGCGATGCACTTGTTCATACTACTTCTATTCCTCATGCCGGCTGCCACGTGCTGAACTGGTGGCACAATACACACTTGCAGCACGTGCACGCCAGCACACATCAGCACTCCACAGACTGAACACCATGGCACCCAACCAACACACAGCCCCGCAGATATGGCTGCCATGACGACTACACACATAACCACCCCACGTGATCGCGTTTTCGTTCACAGTTGAAGGAGCGATGCACTTGTTCATACTATTTCTATTCCTCATGCCGGCTGCCACGTGCTGAACTGGTGGCACAATACACACTTGCAGCACGTGCACGCCAGCACACATCAGCACTCCACAGACTGAACACCATGGCACCCAACCAACACACAGCTCCGCAGATGTGGCTGCCATGACGACTACACACATAACCACCCCACGTGATCGCATTTTCGTTCACAGTTGAAGGAGCGATGCACTTGTTCATACTATTTCTATTCCTCATGCCGGCTGCCACGTGCTGAACTGGTTGCACAATACACACTTGCAGCACGTGCACGCCAGTACACATCAGCACTCCACAGACTGAACACCATGGCACCCAACCAACACACAGCCCCGCAGATGTGGCTGCCATGACGACTACACACATAACCACCCCACGTGATCGCGTTTTCGTTCACAGTTGAAGGAGCGATGCACTTGTTCATACTACTTCTATTCCTCATGCCGGCTGCCACGTGCTGAACTGGTGGCACAATACACACTTGCAGCACGTGCACGCCAGCACACATCAGCACTCCACAGACTGAACACCATGGCACCCAACCAACACACAGCCCCGCAGATATGGCTGCCATGACGACTACACACATAACCACCCCACGTGATCGCGTTTTCGTTCACAGTTGAAGGAGCGATGCACTTGTTCATACTATTTCTATTCCTCATGCCGGCTGCCACGTGCTGAACTGGTGGCACAATACACACTTGCAGCACGTGCACGCCAGTACACATCAGCACTCCACAGACTGAACACCATGGCACCCAACCAACACACAGCCCCGCAGATATGGCTGCCATGACGACTACACACATAACCACCCCACGTGATCGCGTTTTCGTTCACAGTTGAAGGAGCGATGCACTTGTTCATACTATTTCTATTCCTCATGCCGGCTGCCACGTGCTGAACTGGTGGCACAATACACACTTGCAGCACGTGCACGCCAGCACACATCAGCATTCCACAGACTGGACACCATGGCACCCAACCAACACACAGCCCCGCAGATGTGGCTGCCATGACGACTACACACATAACCACCCCACGTGATCGTGTTTTCGTTCACAGTTGAAGGAGCGATGCACTTGTTCATACTACTTCTATTCCTCATGCCGGCTGCCACGTGCTGAACTGGTTGCACAATACACACTTGCAGCACGTGCACGCCACTACACATCAGCACTCCACAGACTGAACACCATGGCACTCAACCAACACACAGCCCCGCAGATGTGGCTGCCATGACGACTACACACATAACCACCCCACGTGATCGCGTTTTCGTTCACAGTTGAAGGAGCGATGCACTTGTTCATACTACTTCTATTCCTCATGCCGGCTGCCACGTGCTGAACTGGTGGCACAATACACACTTGCAGCACGTGCACGCCAGCACACATCAGCACTCCACAGACTGAACACCATGGCACCCAACCAACACACAGCCCCGCAGATATGGCTGCCATGACGACTACACACATAACCACCCCACGTGATCGCGTTTTCGTTCACAGTTGAAGGAGCGATGCACTTGTTCATACTATTTCTATTCCTCATGCCGGCTGCCACGTGCTGAATTGGTGGCACAATACACACTTTGAGCACGTGCACGCCAGTACACATCACCACACCACAGACTGAACACCATGGCACCCAACCAACACACAGCCCCGCAGATATGGCTGCCATGACGACTACACACATAACCACCCCACGTGATCGCGTTTTCGTTCACAGTTGAAGGAGCGATGCACTTGTTCATACTATTTCTATTCCTCATGCCGGCTGCCACGTGCTGAACTGGTGGCACAATACACACTTGCCGCACGTGCACGCCAGTACACATCAGCACTCCACAGACTGAAAACCATGGCACCCAACCAACACACAGCCCCGCAGATATGGCTGCCATGACGACTACACACATAACCACCCCACGTGATCGCGTTTTCGTTCACAGTTGAAGGAGCGATGCACTTGTTCATACTACTTCTATTCCTCATGCCGGCTGCCACGTGCTGAACTGGTGGCACAATACACACTTGCAGCACGTGCACGCCAGCACACATCAGCACTCCACAGACTGAACACCATGGCACCCAACCAACACACATCCCCGCAGATATGGCTGCCATGACGACTACACACATAACCACCCCACGTGATCGCGTTTTCGTTCACAGTTGAAGGAGCGATGCACTTGTTCATACTATTTCTATTCCTCATGCCGGCTGCCACGTGCTGAACTGGTGGCACAATACACACTTGCCGCACGTGCACGCCAGTACACATCAGCACTCCACAGACTGAAAACCATGGCACCCAACCAACACACAGCCCCGCAGATATGGCTGCCATGACGACTACACACATAACCACCCCACGTGATCGCGTTTTCGTTCACAGTTGAAGGAGCGATGCACTTGTTCATACTACTTCTATTCCTCATGCCGGCTGCCACGTGCTGAACTGGTGGCACAATACACACTTGCAGCACGTGCACGCCAGCACACATCAGCACTCCACAGACTGAACACCATGGCACCCAACCAACACACAGCCCCGCAGATATGGCTGCCATGACGACTACACACATAACCACCCCACGTGATCGCGTTTTCGTTCACAGTTGAAGGAGCGATGCACTTGTTCATACTATTTCTATTCCTCATGCCGGCTGCCACGTGCTGAACTGGTGGCACAATACACACTTGCAGCACGTGCACGCCAGCACACATCAGCACTCCACAGACTGAACACCATGGCACCCAACCAACACACAGCTCCGCAGATGTGGCTGCCATGACGACTACACACATAACCACCCCACGTGATCGCATTTTCGTTCACAGTTGAAGGAGCGATGCACTTGTTCATACTATTTCTATTCCTCATGCCGGCTGCCACGTGCTGAACTGGTTGCACAATACACACTTGCAGCACGTGCACGCCAGTACACATCAGCACTCCACAGACTGAACACCATGGCACCCAACCAACACACAGCCCCGCAGATGTGGCTGCCATGACGACTACACACATAACCACCCCACGTGATCGCGTTTTCGTTCACAGTTGAAGGAGCGATGCACTTGTTCATACTACTTCTATTCCTCATGCCGGCTGCCACGTGCTGAACTGGTGGCACAATACACACTTGCAGCACGTGCACGCCAGCACACATCAGCACTCCACAGACTGAACACCATGGCACCCAACCAACACACAGCCCCGCAGATATGGCTGCCATGACGACTACACACATAACCACCCCACGTGATCGCGTTTTCGTTCACAGTTGAAGGAGCGATGCACTTGTTCATACTATTTCTATTCCTCATGCCGGCTGACACGTGCTGAACTGGTGGCACAATACACACTTGCAGCACGTGCACGCCAGTACACATCAGCACTCCACAGACTGAACACCATGGCACCCAACCAACACACAGCCCCGCAGATATGGCTGCCATGACGACTACACACATAACCACCCCACGTGATCGCGTTTTCGTTCACAGTTGAAGGAGCGATGCACTTGTTCATACTATTTCTATTCCTCATGCCGGCTGCCACGTGCTGAACTGGTGGCACAATACACACTTGCAGCACGTGCACGCCAGCACACATCAGCATTCCACAGACTGGACACCATGGCACCCAACCAACACACAGCCCCGCAGATGTGGCTGCCATGACGACTACACACATAACCACCCCACGTGATCGCGTTTTCGTTCACAGTTGAAGGAGCGATGCACTTGTTCATACTACTTCTATTCCTCATGCCGGCTGCCACGTGCTGAACTGGTTGCACAATACACACTTGCAGCACGTGCACGCCAGTACACATCAGCACTCCACAGACTGAACACCATGGCACCCAACCAACACACAGCCCCGCAGATGTGGCTGCCATGACGACTACACACATAACCACCCCACGTGATCGCGTTTTCGTTCACAGTTGAAGGAGCGATGCACTTGTTCATACTACTTCTATTCCTCATGCCGGCTGCCACGTGCTGAACTGGTGGCACAATACACACTTGCAGCACGTGCACGCCAGCACACATCAGCACTCCACAGACTGAACACCATGGCACCCAACCAACACACAGCCCCGCAGATATGGCTGCCATGACGACTACACACATAACCACCCCACGTGATCGCGTTTTCGTTCACAGTTGAAGGAGCGATGCACTTGTTACTACTTCTATTCCTCATGCCGGCTGCCACGTGCTGAACTGGTGGCACAATACACACTTGCAGCACGTGCACGCCAGTACACATCAGCACTCCACAGACTGAACACCACGGCACCCAACCAACACACAGCCCCGCAGATGTGGCTGCCATGACGACTACACACATAACCACCCCACGTGATCGCGTTTTCGTTCACAGTTGAAGGAGCGATGCACTTGTTCATACTACTTCTATTCCTCATGCCGGCTGCCACGTGCTGAACTGGTGGCACAATACACACTTGCAGCACGTGCACGCCAGCACACATCAGCACTCCACAGACTGAACACCATGGCACCCAACCAACACACAGCCCCGCAGATATGGCTGCCATGACGACTACACACATAACCACCCCACGTGATCCCGTTTTCGTTCACAGTTGAAGGAGCGATGCACTTGTTCATACTATTTCTATTCCTCATGCCGGCTGCCACGTGCTGAACTGGTGGCACAATACACACTTGCAGCACGTGCACGCCAGTACACATCAGCACTCCACAGACTGAACACCATGGCACCCAACCAACACACAGCCCCGCAGATATGGCAGCCATGACGACTACACACATAACCACCCCACGTGATCGCGTTTTCGTTCACAGTTGAAGGAGCGATGCACTTGTTCATACTACTTCTATTCCTCATGCCGGCTGCCACGTGCTGAACTGGTGGCACAATACACACTTGCAGCACGTGCACGCCAGTACACATCAGCACTCCACAGACTGAACACCATGGCACCCAACCAACACACAGCCCCGCAGATGTGGCTGCCATGACGACTACACACATAACCACCCCACGTGATCGCGTTTTCGTTCACAGTTGAAGGAGCGATGCACTTGTTCATACTATTTCTATTCCTCATGCCGGCTGCCACGTGCTGAACTGGTGGCACAATACACACTTGCCGCACGTGCACGCCAGTACACATCAGCACTCCACAGACTGAAAACCATGGCACCCAACCAACACACAGCCCCGCAGATATGGCTGCCATGACGACTACACACATAACCACCCCACGTGATCGCGTTTTCGTTCACAGTTGAAGGAGCGATGCACTTGTTCATACTATTTCTATTCCTCATGCCGGCTGCCACGTGCTGAACTGGTGGCACAATACACACTTGCCGCACGTGCACGCCAGCACACATCAGCACTCCACAGACTGAACACCATGGCACCCAACCAACACACAGCTCCGCAGATGTGGTTGCCATGACGACTACACACATAACCACTCCACGTGATCGCGTTTTCGTTCACAGTTGAAGGAGCGATGCACTTGTTCACACTATTTCTATTCCTCATGCCGGCTGCCACGTGCTGAACTGGTTGCACAATACACACTTGCAGCACGTGCACGCCAGTACACATCAGCACTCCACAGACTGAACACCATGGCACCCAACCAACACACAGCCCCGCAGATGTGGCTGCCATGACGACTACACACATAACCACCCCACGTGATCGCGTTTTCGTTCACAGTTGAAGGAGCGATGCACTTGTTCATACTATTTCTATTCCTCATGCCGGCTGCCACGTGCTGAATTGGTGGCACAATACACACTTGCAGCACGTGCACGCCAGTACACATCACCACACCACAGACTGAACACCATGGCACCCAACCAACACACAGCCCCGCAGATATGGCTGCCATGACGACTACACACATAACCACCCCACGTGATCGCGTTTTCGTTCACAGTTGAAGGAGCGATGCACTTGTTCATACTACTTCTATTCCTCATGCCGGCTGCCACGTGCTGAACTGGTGGCACAATACACACTTGCAGCACGTGCACGCCAGCACACATCAGCACTCCACAGACTGAACACCATGGCACCCAACCAACACACAGCCCCGCAGATGTGGCTGCCATGACGACTACACACATAACCACCCCACGTGATCGCGTTTTCGTTCACAGTTGAAGGAGCGATGCACTTGTTCATTCTATTTCTATTCCTCATGCCGGCTGCCACGTGCTGAACTGGTTGCACAATACACACTTGCAGCACGTGCACGCCAGTACACATCAGCACTCCACAGACTGAACACCATGGCACCCAACCAACACACAGCCCCGCAGATGTGGCTGCCATGACGACTACACACATAACCACCCCACGTGATCGCGTTTTCGTTCACAGTTGAAGGAGCGATGCACTTGTTCATACTATTTCTATTCCTCATGCCGGCTGCCACGTGCTGAATTGGTGGCACAATACACACTTGCAGCACGTGCACGCCAGTACACATCACCACACCACAGACTGAACACCATGGCACCCAACCAACACACAGCCCCGCAGATATGGCTGCCATGACGACTACACACATAACCACCCCACGTGATCGCGTTTTCGTTCACAGTTGAAGGAGCGATGCACTTGTTCATACTACTTCTATTCCTCATGCCGGCTGCCACGTGCTGAACTGGTGGCACAATACACACTTGCAGCACGTGCACGCCAGCACACATCAGCACTCCACAGACTGAACACCATGGCACCCAACCAACACACAGCCCCGCAGATGTGGCTGCCATGACGACTACACACATAACCACCCCACGTGATCGCGTTTTCGTTCACAGTTGAAGGAGCGATGCACTTGTTCATACTATTTCTATTCCTCATGCCGGCTGCCACGTGCTGAATTGGTGGCACAATACACACTTGCAGCACGTGCACGCCAGTACACATCACCACACCACAGACTGAACACCATGGCACCCAACCAACACACAGTCCCGCAGATATGGCTGCCATGACGACTACACACATACCCACCCCACGTGATCGCGTTTTCGTTCACAGTTGAAGGAGCGATGCACTTGTTCATACTACTTCTATTCCTCATGCCGGCTGCCACGTGCTGAACTGGTGGCACAATACACACTTGCAGCACGTGCACGCCAGCACACATCAGCATTCCACAGACTGGACACCATGGCACCCAACCAACACACAGCCCCGCAGATGTGGCTGCCATGACGAATACACACATAACCACCCCACGTGATCGCGTTTTCGTTCACAGTTGAAGGAGCGATGCACTTGTTCATACTATCTCTATTCCTCATGCCGGCTGCCACGTGCTGAACTGGTGGCACAATACACACTTGCAGCACGTGCACGCCAGTACACATCAGCACTCCACAGACTGAACACCATGGCACCCAACCAACACACATCCCCGCAGATGTGGCTGCCATGACGACTACACACATAACCACCCCACGTGATCGCGCTTTCGTTCACAGTTGAAGGAGCGATGCACTTGTTCATACTATTTCTATTCCTCATGCCGGCTGCCACGTGCTGAATTGGTGGCACAATACACACGTGCACGCCAGTACACATCACCACACCACAGACTGAACACCATGGCACCCAACCAACACACAGCCCCGCAGATATGGCTGCCATGACGACTACACACATAACCACCCCACGTGATCGCGTTTTCGTTCACAGTTGAAGGAGCGATGCACTTGTTCATACTACTTCTATTCCTCATGCCGGCTGCCACGTGCTGAACTGGTGGCACAATACACACTTGCAGCACGTGCACGCCAGCACACATCAGCACTCCACAGACTAAACACCATGGCACTTAACCAACACACAGCCCCGTAGATGTGGCTGCCATGACGACTACACACTCAACCACCGCATGTGATTGGGCTTTCGTTCACAGTTGACGGAGCGTAACACTTGTTCATACTACTTCTATTCCTCATGCCCGCTGCCACGTGCTGAACTGGCGGCACAATACACACTTACAGCACGTGCACGCCCGTACACATCAGCTCTCCACAGACTAGACACCATGACACCCAACCAACACACAGGCCCCATAGACGTGGCTGCCATGACTACACAGATAACCACAGCACGAAGCCAGATCTAGCTACTACAGATTCATCAGCATTAGTCAAAAACACCAAGGTGCTCAGCTGAACTGCAATCTTTTATTATTCACGCATCGAGTAACATCCGCATTTGGGACCCTATACACTGACACCACAAGCACAATAAGACAATATCGGCGCCGTGTAGTGTCCGTTTCTACACTTCTCTCTGCTCTCTTCTTAGGCCGTTTGCCGTTGCGCTGATTCAAAAAGTTTACGCTTTCATGGCTACAGTAACTACGCAACGAGGCCAGCTGTAGCTACCTCATATACTGCATCAGCCTGAATAGTTAAAAAGCGAAAACAATCTTATGACGAGCAGAACAAGATTAATTCCTTTATGACCGCTGCCACAAGTGACGACACGCTATAGTTACCGAATCCTAGCGGCGACGCGGCAACAGCTGTGGAGTTGCCTGTGTGTTGCGCTCATGTCGACACTGATGTTGTTCCTCATGCACAGGCGAACGCCTTTTCAACACAATTACCCATGAGACATCACCGCTGTTCTGCTTGCCTTTTGCCATGCGCAGGAGTGGCAAGAGTCAATGTCTACACCACGCGAACAACCGGACACAACACAGACACCACCAGACACACACCCAGCTACACATGCCACTACAACCCGTACAATCACAGCCACACTAATGCATACTGCCACGACGACTAGACTCTAAACAATGGACGCAAAAAAGGTTCCTGACACACATCTTCGATACTGAGCACTGGCGATTACCTGGCAACTATCATTGCTGGTGGTTATCATGGTCTGCTGTGTTGCCATAAACCGTAGGAACAACTAGAAAATGCACCAGGTAATCAATAACACCAGGCACAAAATACCCACCAAGGAAACTCGTAAAATCAAAGAAGTATTCATAATAATATTAATAATAATTGGTTATATGGGAAAGGAAATGGCGCAGTATCCGTCTCATATATCGTTGGACACCAGAACCGCGTCGTAAGGAAAGGAATAAAGGAGGGAGTGAAAGGAGAAAGGAAGAAAGAGCTGCCGTAGTGGAGGGCTCCGGAATAATTTCGACCGCCTGGAGATCTTTAACATGCACTGACATCGCACAGCACACGGGCTCCTTAGCGTTTTTCCTCCATAAAAACGCGGCCGCCGCGGTCGGGTTCAAACGCTCGAACCCGGAAACTCCGGATCAGTAGTCGAGCGCCCTAACCACTGAGCCACCGCGTCGGGCCCAGCAGTATCCATAGGAGCATTAATGACAACGCGCCTACCACACGACCATTCCTGTACATATCACTAACCAAAAGACAGCTACAGCTAAGAAGTAACTCACAAGACAGCCACATTCATTGGAACTGCTATGACTACATGTGTGACCACTAGAGACGTTGACAGAGATGCCTACTAGTTCTAAAGCCAGGCGCCATAGGGCGCGCATGTTGGGCACTGGAGGATAGATACAGTGGGTACGCGCCATCACCAACCTGAGGATAACAAAAACGACGACTGTGCAGTGCCAGGGCATCGAGGCGTCCGCATTGAATTCTCTGCCCCTCATTAGGCCTAGGTTCCGGACGCAGGCAGCGCTGGCCAAGGAGACTCATTGTTACATAAAGTTCAACAAGGTTGAGGACTGGGCGAGTTGGTAAGTATACATTTTAAACCAGCCAGAAGACGCGACACAAAGGAAGAAGCAAACAAGACGAGGCTGGACTAACAACTGAAGTTTTATTGAAAGGAAGAAAACAACGAAGACTCGCACTGAGATGCGCGCGCACATAAGCCGTATCAGTGAAAGGGCACACAAAAAATTTTTCAATGTCAGGGTCTTACTAACAAGTTATCTAAAAAGGCAAATTCCTTAGCGTGAAGGTTTACCGACGGCTTAGCCACACACGTGTCCTTAGCCTTAGCAATGTAGAAGGCTTCAACTATCTCGCGACAGATTTGTTTTTCATTTCTATAAACTACAGCAGTGTCGCTGAAGTCAGGCGTGCAAAGAGACAGATCATCGTCCGATTTGCATTCTCGAGATTGCACGTGCAACGCCAGATTAGAGTTCGCCTTCCCACCCAGAGAGTTAGAATGCTCCGTCAGGCGCACATTTAGACATCTGCCCGTCTGCCCGTAGTAGCATCGACCACAAGGCAGCGGAACGCGATACACCACATTCTTTCTGCAAGGGGTGAGCCGTGTCTTATGTGACACTGTGCATCGGGAACGATCACTTGATGTTTTATCAAGCCTCCTTTTTACAACCAGCCCCGTCATGTTTGCTTCTTCCTTTGTGTCGCGTCTTCTGGCTGGTTTAAAATGTTACATAAAGCATGAGCGCTTCAGCCGCTCTATCGCTGCTCCACCTGCGGCCCTGCCTGGTTACCTGTGCACACTCCTCGCCCAAGGCCTAAGGAAGAGAGCCATGGTGTGGACGCTGCCGACCTGAATGCCCACAATCCAATGGTGAGTGATAAAAGGATGAGATTTCGCCGATCTTTCCATAAGTGCCGCTGGTTTACGGAATGTCTGCACCTGAAGCTGTCAAAGTCTAATGGAGCGTAAAGCGTGTTAGGCCAGACAACTTGCCGCTGATAAAGTCTTGCTCCATCGAAGAGGGCTCTCTAGCGACTAGATACAGGTTTAAAGGGAAATACCCCACTGAAAAAAATAGTTGTCTGTTTCTGATTCATTCAGCCCCCGACATTCTAGCGCGGGGTGCTCTCTGATCCTTTATCAATACTGGTGAGGGGCCCGAGATCCCTGTTACGTTTGAAGCACGCTACCCACAAGTAATGTTCTCCGTAGTGGTGGCCACTGGTTCTCTATGATTATGTTTTCGTGTTGGCTGGAGTGGCTTGTCGGTGTATCTGAATGTGGTAATGAATTACACCTTTTTTCTTTGCAGAAGACGACAGCGACGACACCTGACCGCGTGCCACGTGCACCAGCGCCCACTCCAGGGCCTTCGTACGGGCAGGTGGCTTCGCTGTTCATGTTAGAAGCCGACAGGGTGGTTGGGGTGGGTTCCACCTCCAGTCATTGGCTACAGAGACCTCTGCCTTGGTGCGGCGCCGCATCTTAGGCAACCTGGATTCGGCATGCCTGAACTCCATGCTTCTGGCTTGAGTGAGTGTGCTTCAACGCTAAGCTAGTAGTAAGTTTGAGACGACTTCGTTTTGTCTGAGCGCGACGAGAGGTCAGTCATGAACTTCGCTGCCTATAAGGGTGGAGGAGCAATGAAAAAGGGTGTAATGGCCATGACAGAGTATTTTGTAGCGTTTAAAGCCGTTTTCATTTTATTGGTGCTCTGCGGTTGGTAGCTGCCTACGGTTATGGAGACCCTGAGGATGGCGTCACAAAGGAGTTGACAGGCGCCAAAGACACTTGCATAGAATGCCTCATGCCCATGATGCACTGGCCTACCGCCACCGCTGACGAAGGCCAGCGCACGGAGACGTGTTTGTGACTCCTGACGAGGCTTATTCGCTCTAACGCCATCTGTGGAGAGAATTCGGTGGTCTTGTGCGACGAATGGGCGGAGCGCAGTCGTTGTGACACAGCCGGCCTGAATGCGGCTGTCGTGCAGCTGATAGAGGCGGTGACGAGGCACACCTTAACCATGACTGATCATTGCCCAAATTCCTTACTTTTTACACAAGGCAGAGTGAAACAACATTTTCTATAGCATTTCGCCGCCATAAAAGCCAGTCACCAGGCCAGGATAAGCTTGTATCTATTGTATCAATGCTGAGTGCAGCGCAGCGGCTCATTTTCGTTCTATTTGTGCTCTGCCGTTGGTTCCTTGTTGCTGAGGTCTTGTAGATGTCACACTGGAGCTGCCACCAGACCACCATCATCATATTTGTTCATCACTAAAATGCGATAACATTTACGGGGCCTTCGTTTTCATCGGCATACTATATTCGAGTTTGGAGTGTAAAGATCTGCTCTGCAGGATCACGGTGCGCGTGCAGCACAATTAATCCTCTAGTCTGCTAACAACCCGCTGAGGACTAGGGCCGCAAGCATGGCCCATGGTCTGTAACCGCCCACTTCGGTCCACGCCGATTGGTTGGACATGAAGTGAGCTGATGCAGGCCACGGTGATACCAGATGTGGCTCGTATTGTCTGTTCCATCCACTTTCGTCACAAGCTTGCACTGAACTACTGGAATTTTCATCGACGCTTTTTAGATCGTATGAACCATCGGCAGGCTAAATTTTTGGTGCAGCCATCAAAAATCAGCTGTGAGAAAATCGTGAGATAGCACCCTGATGTCCTTTCGAACCCGACCGCGGCGGCTGCGTTTTTATGGAGGAAAAACGCTAAGGCGCCCGTGTGCTGTGCGATGTCAGTGCACGTTAAATATCCCCAGGTGGTCGAAATTATGCCGGAGCCCTCCACTACGGCACCTCTTCGTCCTTTCTTCTTTCACTCTTTATCCCTTCCCTTACGGCGCAGTTCAGGTGTCCAAAGATATATGGGACAGATACTGCGCCATTTACTTTCCGCGAAAACCAATTATTAATATTATTAGCCTGATGTCCTCAATGCGTGTCGAGACAGCTTGCCCTGCTGACATGAAGAAAGAAATAGGAGAGGCGCAGCAGGTGTGTATCATTCTATAGGCGGACACCTCAATATACCGGAATTAAGAAGGGAAAGAGTCGCCGCAGTAGAGGACTCTGGTGTGGCGCTTTAGCTTTGGCGCTGGTAGAAATTCCCCGCCCTGCCGCGGCTACAGGATCCGTGGTCGTCTTGGCCATGGTGATGCCGGACGCTCTCTTGCCCTTATCACAAGCGCGCTCATGCGCCGTGTAGCGGTCGTCAGCTTATTGGCTCTGCTCTGGCGCGTCGCCTGCGTATGCTGCATGGTTGCCATACATTTCGTATCGGGGCGGTGTCCACAGGTGGCACGCGGTCGCCATGTGAATTCTAGTAACATGGAGGTCAGAATGAAGCAAGTAGATAAAGGCTGACCAGCTTTACGCGGAGAAATATTCAGAGCTGCGCGTTTCCCTGTTCGATACGTTTCCTCAAAGGTCCACGCCTTGAGTTGTGCATTATCGCAGTGCGGATGGGAAGCTATGTAACTGACACTGATGGTGAATCAACATTTAGAAAGTCTGTATCTTATTTCTGCAGCCCGTCAGGACCCTGATCGCAGCTGTCTCACAAGCCGAATGAACCACTTACCTGAAGCAGAGCCTCTCGCTCAAAGCCCCAGCACGGCGTCTGCAGGATTGAGCCAGTCTTTCTGCCACCGACAGCCAACTTTGGTGCCCACAGCGACGCTTCTCTTGTTCTTCATGGTACCAGCAATCGGCCATGTGCCAGTAGGTTCTTCCGCTGCTGCTGTTTTTCATGCCGGCGGCGTCCCCCATCTTGTCAACGCTACACATCGACACCAGCCCCCACAGCAACAAATTCAGTGAACGCAGCACAGCCAGCACAACCAGAACAAAAAAGGTGGGCGAGGGCCGCGAACACAGTAAGAATTAGACACAAAATCAAGTAGTGAACATGACAACGCTGACACACTCAATGCAAGCATGCTCACGAACATAAGAAGAACCGTTAATGGCATGCATCCGCAACCACAAAATGGAAGTCAGCAACGAACACGAACAGATTGATCAACACAATAGACCGCAAGGTTCTACGCGCTGCTGCAACGCATTCAATTATAGTATTAATACATACAAACACTACCTTAAAATTGTACCAACACAAGAATACTGCAGCACTAACCGCAGCCGGGGCTCGGGTAACCTGTAAAGTTTTAAAAACATGACACCCAGTAATACCAACAGCCAATGTTTTACAGGAACTGAGACAGCACAAAACATTGCGAAATCCGCAATATAGTTGGACGGACACCGATGGCACCAGCTGCAGTTACTACGACCAGCACGACCGCCAATACGACTACCGATGACATGCTGTGGGGATACTTGCCACCTGTGACACGCCAGCATTACAGAGCTGTATCAGCCCTCTCGAACCAGAACGTTTTCCATAGCGGACAATAACCGCTGTGGCAGTGAGAAGGGGAACTCATGAAGGCAGCGCCTGGAGATTTCCAAACTAACATCGACAGGATCCTGCTTTCCTACAGAACGACGCCACACTGGGTCCCCTCCCGCTGAGCTCCTCATGGGCGGGCAGCTGCAACCACCCATTCAACGAATGCACCTCGGCCTAAGCAAAAGATGCGCTGCGACAGAAACGCACGGAAAAGCTGTTTGCTTTCGTCCGGCGAGCCCGTCTTTGTTTGAAACTTCCGACCAGGCCCAGCTTGGATTGCTGGAACGGTTCGCCATCCCACAAGTTCTTCGTCGCTTCAAAGACAACTCGAACACGGAACACTGTGAAACAGGCATGTGGACCACGGGCGACAGCGAAGGACGCCCGGCGTTCTCTCAGACGAAGAGCAGCCTCTTCCTGCACTAGCAGCGGCAACGGACACGAAACAGCCGTCCCTACCTCGATGCTCATTAAGCACCGAGCCGTCTACAACAGCCTCGGCCCAGCAACAGCATTCAAGGGCCGCCCCTTTGCATCCCCAGCTTCGCCGGGCTTCCCGGCTCCAGAAGCCTGTTATCTACTTCGGACTATAGAGGCGTAAACAAGGCACCCCTCATCCCCAGTGCCGTGCAGCAGGCTTCACAACAAAGGGAGAGGTGTGACGATTCCCCTGGGCAGCAGAGGCGAAGGACAGACACCGCTGGGGCCTTCTCAGCGGCATCCAGCTGGAGGGAAAAAAAGGGAAAGGGAAAAGATAATAAACGCTCCCCACTTTTCAAGGAGAGGAGGAGCCAGTCTGACTCCTGCAAGTAACGTGTACTGTCTGGGCGGCCCTTCCCGTGCCCTTCTTAAGGGACGTCGGTGACCCATTTCGGCCTTCGCTTCTAAGCTCGCCTCCCCTCCCCACCCCCTTACAATACTATAACAAGCAATGACATCATTCATGTGTTCCTGACTGACGCCCTTCCTTATCGAAATTTCACTGCTGACTTTATGGAGGACTATGGTAGTTCTGCAGTTGCTATAGACATCTTCCAGCATTGGCTGTATGACTGCTGACGTTTCCACTGAATCAAATGCTTTCTAGTAATCAATTGAGGCTACATAAGGGTAGGTTATAATTCTGCGCATTTCTCTCTCACCTCACTGCTATAGCGTGAATATGGTCTATTGTTGAGTATATTTTATAAAGCCTGCCTGATAATTTGGCTTATTAAAATCTAGCATTTTTCGTGATTTCATTAGCGATTACCTTAGTAAATTGCCTTTCAAGCAACGTTCAGTAAGCTGATCGGTCCGTAATATATCCTTGACGGCTCCTTTCTCATGAATTAAAATAACGTTAGCGTTCTTCTAAGCTTCTGGTACGCTCAAGGTCACAACTAGATGCTTCTCGCCTATTGCTAAGCTGTACAGCCTCTCTCATGTGTGGGTTCTTGCTAGGCCGCTGAGCCGCCTTTGAGGTCTCGGCCGCGAACTCCGAGCTCCCGGTGTCGCCCACCACGTGCGGCCGTTCTCACGGCGGCGCAGCGGAAAAGAGAAATGAACACAACCCGGAACAGGAGGCTTCGCTCCCCCCCCCCCCCAATCGTTTATTGGGTTCTCCCAAAATTGCTGGCTGCTGGTTGGTGGATCTGCAACCCCTTACCGTCTGGCTTGGCCGTGCGGCGGACTGGTCAAGAAGGCGACAAAATCAGGGAAAATGGGAGGACCTGACGTCCTCTCGATGAAGTCCCTCTCCGGCCACGGCTGGTACCCGCCGCCGATCTCAGAGAGATGAGTAAGATGCTTAAATAAATGAAAAAAGGTGGGCTGATTTGATGAAATCACAAAGCAGTGTATTGGGACCATTACTCTTTGATATGTATCTGGTGACACAAGCATATTTTTTACTGGAAATGATCTTGATCTCCTTGTTCAGGAATGCAATGAAACCGTGATTGAATTACAAAAAT